>NC_143135.1:12995000-13620000 GCF_059928025.1 Delphinapterus leucas | reverse complement strand
TCAGGCTCATCGCACCCTGGAGAGACAGAAACATATTGCAGCTCTGCTTGCAGGGGTCACCTGGTGGGGATGGGGGCAGTCTTCCCTGCTCTGCCTTGTGACTTGGCCACATAGCCAGGAGGATGTCAGCAGAGAGACTCCTTCACATCAGACATCCCCATGCCCCAGTCAGGTCCATCTCTAGGAGTGAGGAAAGTTCTGAGCCTTCAGGTGACTCTCCTGTACTCAGGGCAGGACCAGGCCAAAAAAGAACTCTCAGCCTTGCTTCTGTAGGGGTGACAGAGACCATAGCCAAGTCCTCCAATCCAGACCAGGGCAGGCGTCAGGAACACAGATGTCAAGGAAACACCTTGACATTAGGAACAACCGTCTCAACTGCCCCATCCCTCCCTGAGCCCAGCATTCAGGAGAGACGGAGCTCCCTGCTGCTTCCCTATGGCCGAATGCCTCCAGGGCCCCCTCAGCCAGCACCACTCAGGGTTCCAGGGGCCACAAGCTACCTGGCTCCCCTTGCCCACCCCAATGCCTCAGGGCAGGGCCGTGCTGCCATCCTTGCTTACAGCTGAAGAAGAGACAAAGGATCCTACAATTCCAATTTCTTCGTCTAGCACTAGGACCCTATAGGCAGAAACCAGGTCATCAACATCTCTGCTACCTCGGTTGCTCCTGGAGCCTTCTGGGTCCTGCATTACGAACAGGAGGGCAGGAGCTCACTGAGGCCAAGACCCAAGGGGGGCTCCGCGCTCATTCGTAGCAGGGTAGCACATCTGCAGGGAACCTGATGCTCCAGGAGTCATGTGCCTCCTAACTTCTGGAAGGAGGCTCTGCCATTCTAGACTTCCTTGGAGGTACGGTTTCCCCGGAGGGACTGCCACCTCCCTGCTCCCCAATAACTGATGGGGAAGAAAAGCTGACCTGAGGGCAAAGGGAAGGGAGTTGAATGAACACTTATTGAGGGCCAACTACGTTCTGGCTGTGGGCTAGGTCCTGATATACGTTCACCATTGTCATCCTCTCAGCAACCCTGTGAGAAAGGAATGAGCTCAGACTGCAGAGCTGGAAATCAAACCCAGGGCTTTCACAGTGCCTCCCACACGCCATCTGCCAGTGGAGATGCTGAGGTCACAGGTCAGGATGTGGTTGCAGGTGAACAGACCAAGTGGCCATCACAATCAAGTCTGTATTTTTAATGAATGACACATGGAGCCTCAATAGCCCCAGGGTCAGGGGTCAGAGCGGCCCCTCCCCTGCAGCCCCTTCCCCTAAGGCAGGAGGGCCTGGCTTCCTTAAGCCAGGGATGCAGACTGTGACGGAAAAGGTACAAGGCTGGGTGTGCTCACCTGCCACCTCCACAATCTGGTGCCGGGCAATGTCGTAGTAAGGGTCATCCCACTTCAGGTGTGTGACAGGTTCCGGGGAGCTGCTTTTGGAGTCATCTGAGGAACACAGCAAAGTCAGGGGATCATCTGGGGGTCTGGCACAATGTTCTCCCTGAGATTCGTGCTCTTTGGCCCTCCCCCCAGTAAGGCTTGTGCTCCCAGCCCCACCCTGGGGCTGGTCTGTTTGCCCACATCCTGTCCTCCTGGGGTCTTCCTTCCACAGGAAGGGGGTCTTTCCTTCTCAGGCGCTTATGGCTGCTGAGATCCAGCCATACCCACCTGACTTGGGAAAGTCGGGCATTTCGTCTGAGGGCCAGTTCTTCTCATCAATGGAGGCTAGCTTCAGCTGGTTCAGAGCCTGGCTGGCGTCATCCAAAGTCAGGTCGTCCTGCAGCTCTGAGAGTGGGTCCATGGCCGAGCCTCTGCCCCACAGCTTCACGCTGCAGAACCTGAAGAGAACCCTGGGGGACAGGAGGGAGTTGGCAGGTCAGTGACACACTCTTTTCACCCATAACTTCTACAGCAAGCCCTCCTGCTCCCACTCTTTCCTCCTCCAAGCTCCCTTGTCCCTGTTCCTCAACACTCCTCATCCCTGCCAAGAGCTCCATGTAGCTCCTCCTGGCTTTCCTGGCGCCACACTTTTCTGGCATGTTGCCAGAAAAGGCAGCTGGGGCACAGGATGGCACAACTCAGTGCCTGCCTTCAGGCCCTCCAGCTGCATAAGGAAGAGTGGTGCCAGGCCCTGCACTGCCCACCACCCAGCTGGTTCCGTCGAGCAGTCCCAACTGCAGAGGTTCAAGGGCCATGCCCCTCTCCTCCAGGGTCATAGAGCACAGAAGCTTCCCAGGCCCCAGCAGTGATGGGGAAGAGATATTGCAAGAATCTAAGGAGCACAGGGCTGCTCCAAACCCCTGCCTGAAAAAGGTCAGCTGTGGCCCTGGCTACTCCATCCGTCACTCCTGGCCCAGGGAAGAGGAGGTAGCCAGAGACCATAAGACCTAAAAAAAAAAAGGCCATGGCCAAGGGGCCCAGCTGGGTTTGCCCCAGGACAGGAATGAGGAGCAGGAAATGGAATCTTCCTGCCAGTCACTGTGACAATCTGCAGGCTCCTGGAAGCTCCCAAGCCCAATCTACTCTGGGGGGAGCTCCTGACACTAGTTTCAAGGTGGGAAAGATCAACAGACCACCTTAAGGACTGGGGGGTACAGGTGGGCAAGGAGGAAGCCCATGACACCCAGAGTCCAGAGATCCAGGAGGTGGAAAACAGAACAACAGCTGTTGCATGCGGGGAGGGAGAGGAGCCAACTCTGCAACTGGGTTTGCCCAGGTCTGGGGTGTGGCCTCATGGATGTGGCTGAGTGCAGCCTGGAGGAGGCACCTTCTGCCCTCAGCCCTAACCGGAAGCCAATCCCTCTCCCTTCACAAGCTCACCATGTGTGTGAGGGTGGGAGTTTCAATTCAACCCACTCGTCCAACCCCAAAGAGGCTGCTCTAAGTCCAGTGCATTCCTGCGGCCTCAAAAAATGACATATATGGTCACAGAATCAGCAGGGCAGATAAGGAGCACAGACAAGACCCAGGCGTGGGTAGGGAGAAGAGAGGAGAACTGTGGGCCCAGCTCCAGATCCTGAACACCTCTGAGCGATGTGACAACCGCCTGCGCACATCACAGCAAAGACTCCATCCGGATGGCAAACCGGCAGCTCCCTACTTACTTACTTAGCAACAACCTAGCAACAACTACCCTGTTACCAGGGCAACCACACTGATTCAGCAGCAAAAGCTGTTTGAAGCTCCTGAGCCAAAACTGAGCCGCCAAACAGCCAGAAAAAAAACCAAAAAACCCCACTTATTTCTCTTCCTCTTCCTCTCCTCTGGCCTTATCTGCTACCCTTATTCACTGCTCACTACCAAAATACAAGTCCCTTACCACAAACAGAGAGAAAGACGTTCTCTATTGTTTGGGAATGCATATCTCCCAGCGAGTGCTGCTGTACCCCTCACCCCAGCTCCCCATTCCAAGCAGCCCTCAGTCTTGAGAAATCCACACCTGATTCAGCTATAAGCTCCTCCCCATATTCAACCAGGAAGCTGTGAGGGCTCCCCCAAAGGGGCCCCTGGCCAGGTAACAGGGACAGAATTTAGCTCACAGTAACCCTCCCCAGGCCTGAGCCTTCTCTCCATCCCTTCTTTTTGGTTACTGCCCAGGCACCAAGAGCTCCTTCAGCCCTGCCCACAGCAGTTCCAGAGAAGTCTTTCTGCACAGAGTGGGTGCTTGATGCAGTGAAAAAAACATGGGATGAGATACATGGAGAACTGGATTACAGTCCTGACTGAGTCGCAAAGATGCTGAGCAAGTCCTTTTCCTATCTAGGCCTAAATTTCCTCACCTACAGAAGTGAAGGCTCCTCCCAGAAATATAATTCTCCAGCATTCTAAATTACTTGTGCTGAAGTGAACAACGGGATTAGAAGGAACAGCTGGGAGTTGAAGTATGTGTGAGGGAGGGAGAGGGACACTCTCTAAAAGGGAGATGAGCTTGAACTCCACCTCTTCCAGTAACTCTTCTATTTTGTCAGTTCTTCCAGAACTGACCCCTCCCCCACCCCATAAACTCCTTTTCCATCCCAACTAATCACAGTTGTTTCCACCTCCCAGCCAGCCTAACCTCCCTCACTACCCTCCAACCCACAGCTGTTGTCCTCTGTGAGCCCAGAAGCTCAGCTCCCACTCAGTGGGAGGGGGAGGGAAGCTAGTACAGGGCAATTGTAACATAAAGTAGTAGAAATGAAGCATCCTACCTGCCTAAGACTCCTGTCACTTACAAGTCCTGCTCCACTCTGCAAAATAATCCTTATTGTCAGATTAGTTTTTCCCTTCTCAGTTGGTAAAATCTCTACCTTTACAATAATCTTCAAGAATCACTTTAGGCAGGCATGTTAACCTTTGGGAAGTCCTAGAGCTCTCTGAAATTCTGGAGAAATTTATGGACTTTTTCCCTAAGAAAAATCAGCACATGCATGAAATCTTGCATGAAATTTTAAGGGGTTCACAGGCCCTCTTTCCCATTTAAGAAACCCTGCCTCCTCAAAATTACATCTGGCACAGAGCTGATGCTCAGTCATTTGCTGAATGACTGAACAAATCAATTTGTATCCTAAGAGGAAAAGGGAACCAACCACCATGAACTGGATACAAATTATCTTTTCACAACAGCACCAGTGAGGTATGTATTACTAAACCCATTTTACAGTTTGAGAAACCGAGGACCAGAAAAAGTAAGCAAGTTGCTTAGGATCATACAGCAAGGTCAAGATTTTAATCCACGTCTACCTTAAGGTGGTCGCTTTGTGCAGGTCAATCCCTCAATACTTCTCTAATGGACTGTCATTCAAGAGATTCTCAAAGTTCTGCAAAAGGTCAAAGTAAAGCTTCTCTTTTAATCTCCTCCATGGACAACTGAAATAACAACTTAAAATCGTATTCTCTGGCTTGGGGATCGCCCTCCTAGTTGGGGCTCCAGAATTGTGAAAATGCAAATCCCACAATACAACAGCAAAACTTTTAACTACAATCACATTTGCATAGAGCTTCATGGTTTACAAAACCCGGATTGGGTGTAATTATCCCATTTCACAGATTAAGAAATAGATATGAAAGTGTGGCCTAATAAATGGCAAAGGTGGAATACTTCCCCCAAATATCTTGGTCTTAGTTCTTCCCCAGATCGGACCAGGGAGACTTCCCCTTCCCACGAGCTTGCTCAATGACAGCGAGCGAGGAGGCCAGGAAGAAGGCAGCAAGGAAGCAAAGTCCTCTCACTTCAGACCCTCGAGGCGGGCCGAATCCCCGCAGCAGGAAGGCCAGGTTCCCAGGGCCCATTCCACCCTTGCTCCCTTCCTCGGTTCCGGTCGGATCCTCCCCATCCGGATCCCATCCCTTCAGAAGACCAGGCCAGTCCCTTTCCCTCCCCCACCACCTCCCAGGGAGACCCCGCGCCCCGCAGCTCACCGTGGTGGGGCACCGCTCCCTCTGCCACGCCTGTCAAGGACAGGCAAACATCCGGCTACGCGGTCGAATGGGAACCACCCCCTCCCTGTCGCTTCACTCCCCAGCCACTTCCGCCACACCTCCGACCTACTTCCGACCCATTGCCCGGTCCAAACATGGCCTTCGCAGGAGCCCCGCCCACTTCCTTACGAGCCCGCTTACGTGCCCGCCTGGAGGAGAGACAGTATAACCGTCCGACTCGTCCCTCCCAAAAGGAAGCCCTTGAAACAATTAGTTCCTCTCTACCGGATACTCAAATCCCTAGTGGACCTCCGGAATTCTAAACTCGTATTGTTCTCGGACAGAGATTTGCTTCACCACTACTGCCAAACTCCCAGTCCTGCGCACCAATGAGGTCTGACTCTTAAGATTCTTTCCCGAAAGGGAATTTGGTAGTCAATGACTGTTTCCGGGGGGAGCTGAGAAGGTGAGTCTCACTTCCGGCGGAGGGAGGCTTTCTGACCCGGGATGGAGGAGGCAGAGGAGCTGCCCTTGGAGTGGGAGAGACTGCAGTTCGGTGAGTGACCTGCGATGTCTCCGACCCTCGGCCCTGGCCTAGATACTCCTGACGTTCTCTGGTCAACTCTTTCCCCCCACGACCCTTTTCCTCCCGAGCCTGGCATCCTCCTCCGGTGCCCTCAGAACCTCTGGGAGCTTCTTAAGAGCCCTCGAACCGCCTCAAACTTTTCCGGGGCCCCCTTGGAGCCCTTACATATCCCTCAGACTCCTGAGGCCTAGCTGGACCTCGGGTTTTCTCCCTCACCTTTCCTCGCCCCACGACCTCTTGGGCCGCTTCCTCACTGTCTTTCTCTGTCCCTGCAGCCCCCGATCCACGCCTGGGCCCGGACTCAGGATGGAGCCCTTCCAGAGAAGGCTGTGCACAGGGACTCAAAGACCTCTCGCCCGGACCCACCCGAGCCATCCTCGCTCTAAAGAGCCTCCCGCGGGGCTTGGCCCTTGGCCCCTCATTCATCAAGGAGCAGCGCTTGGGGGTCTGGTGTGTTGGGGAACCCTTGCAGCCAGGCCTGCTCTGGGGGCCACTGGAAGAGGAGTCTGTCTCCGAGCAGAAGGGCCATGGAGTGAAAACACAGCAGAAGGAGGTATTGAGGGATAGGGCTTTACGTCTCCGTGACTGAAAATTTTGATCAGACGTTTCTCGGTAACTCTCCAGTTTGTTGGAAGATGCAGGGTGTTTCAAGAGATAGGAGATGGTTTATGCTCTCTCTCTCAGGGACTGTCTCATCCCCTCACTTGCGGTAGCCGAGGAGGTGCAAAAAGTTATTAAAAGGTGGATTAGTAGATGGGACTTCCCTAGGTCCAGTGGTTAAGACTGCAGCGCTTCCACCGCGGGGGGCGCGGGTTCGATCCCTGGTCGGGGAACTAAGATCCCACAGGCCGCACAGCGCAGCCAAAATGTAAAAAAAAAAAAAAGTTGGATTAGTAGAGTGTCAGCAATGACGACGAAAGTCAAGAGCAAAGGTTTTTGGAATTAAAAAGCCATGGGGGGGCTTCTCTGGTGGCACAGTGGTTAAAGAATCCACCTGCCAATGCAGGGGACACGGGTTTGATCCCTGGCCTGGGAAGATCACACTTGCCGTGGAGCAACTAAGCCCATGTGCCACAACTACTGAGCCTGTGCTCTGGAGCTGGCGAGCCACAACTACTGAGCCCACACGCCTAGAGCCCGTGCTCCACAGCAAGAGAAGACGCCACAATGAGAAGCCCACGCACCGCAACGAAGAGTAGCCCCTGCTCGCAGCAACTAAAGTCAGTGTGCAGCAAGGAAGACCCAATGCAGCCAAACATAAATAAATTTATTAAAAAAAAAAAAAAAGCCATGGGATCAAATCCTAGCTTTGTCACATAGCTAGTTAGATGGCATGCCTTGTTTAACTCATATGTAAAATAAAGGAATGGCCGTTTCCTTTATTTTAATTCTCCAGGATTATTTGGAGCAAAAGTTGAAAAAGCACAGGTAAAGGATTTCATTTCATAAGTCCTGAAAAACAGATTTAAGGTTGATGTACCTCTTACTACTTCTTCTGTTTGGTATTCACTGAAAGGCAATAATATGTGCAATTCAGTCATTCACCACACCTTGGGAGGGAGGTGAGGGGACAGTTTTTTTGGCCTTTATTGAATGAAAACTCGAACGGCATAGTCCTATAGAGGCAGACCAGAGACCATTAACCTTCTAGGGGCTTCATCTTAGACCTGTCTCAGGAGAGGTTACATCAGGGGTTTTTTTGTTGTTTGTTTCACCCTGGTCCCCTCAAACACATGGGAGAAAGACTTTTATTGGTTTATTTCAGGACGTGTCACTAGGCCCATGGGGAGATGTGTGTGCTTGTGAGCAGAGTTCAGGCTGGACTAGGTAAGTTACAGGAGAGTATGTAGTGAAGATGTTCCTTTGAGGCTTTCTGTTGTGGCATGGGATGGAACCGGAAGCTGGCTTCTGGTTCCCACCCAGGGATCTTTGCAGTGAGTGTTCCAAAGGCATGGGATCCTTTAGGACTCAGACTGCCCAGGAGCTGGGGCTTTCAGGGAGGGCCACTTGAACGGGATCTCCTGAGCTAACTCTTGCTCTGCTTTGCAGTTTGGTGCAGCGGGGAAGGCTGGAGGGTGAGGGAAACGTGGCCCCAGTGCGGATCAGCGAGAGGCTCCACCTGCAGGTGTACCGGGTCGTGCTGCCAGGTTTTGAGCTGCTGATGTGGCCCCAGCCTCCCTCGGAGGGCCTGAGCCCCACCCAGCCCAGGCTAGAGGAAGAGGCATCCTTGGCTGTGGTGACAGAAGTGGAGTCTGCTGTACAACAGGAAGTGGCCTCCCCCAGGGAGGATGCAGCAGAACCTTGCACAGGTATGTGTCAAATAAATGCTGGCTTCCCCAATTATCACCAAAAAAACCTGTTGATAAGACAAAGCAAAGCTTATGGCGTAAGACAGTAGGGGAGAACAGTAGCATTTCTGAGAGGGAAGGGCAAAGCCTGGATATTTATCGAAATTTTGAAGTCTGGTATAAGGTGGATTTTTCAGTGTGGGATGGGGTCGGGGCTCGATCAGTATTGGGTAAGGATCATGACATAGTAGTTTAGGATTTGTGGAGACAGCAAGGCTAGAATTTTCAGGTAAGAGGTTCAGAGAGTTTGGGGATGTAAACTGTCATTTGATGCTTTTTATTAAAGAGTGACAGGTCTTTTCCTTGGAATGAACAATATAGTTGACTCTTGAACAGCACGGGGGTTAGGGGCACTGACCCTCTGGGCAGTTGAAAATCTGAGTATAACTTATGGTTGACCCTCCATATCCAAGGTTTCACATCTGTGGTTTTGCATCTGTGGATTCAACCATGTAGTGCTGTGGTATTTACTGTTGAAAAAAAATGCTCGTATAAGTGGATCCGTGCAGTTCAAACCTGTGTTTTTTAAGGGTCAACTGTATAGATATTTGCAAGTTTTATCTTCCTGAGTTAAGTTTTCTGGAATAGTAAGGTCACACTGACAAAGACAGCAAGTTGTGTATAAGGTTTCCAGTTTTCTTATGTTTTTTCTGTCTGGACTGGGGATGGGGATTCCTTTATTTTCACGTGACCTAAAGTGAGGAGATGGTGGTCTCAACTCATCCTAAGTGCATGTCTCCAGAGGGAGAACAAGGGCACTCTGGGATGGCCTTTCTCTAGAAATTATCCAGATGTCTAGACACTATGGTTCCCAGGAGAGCCTCCCCAGAAGGCACCTGAGACTGGACAGAAAGATAAACAGAGTGTGTGACTCATGTTCCAGGGAAGAGATTGGTGTCATTGCTCCCATTGCAGTTCAGGGGCTGAGGAGGAGAAGACACATATTCCTATAATTTCCTGGTGAGACCACCATGACCCCCTGCTACAGTCTCTACTAAGCCCAGCACCCCACTCTTGCCTTGCAGATCCTGGTCACCAGTCACAGCCCCGCATCCAGGCGGTGAGCCCTGGACTTAAGCCCCAAATCCAGGACCAAGTTTCCAAGGAGAGCCAGCCACTCGGCCCATTGCCTCAGGATGGCCATGTAGATGAGGAGGACCCACCCCAGACCCAGATGCCACCTGAACCTCAGAGCAGCTCCACTCCCCAGCAGGGCCCTGAGAGCAGTGAGGCCAGTTCCTCATCTTCTGCCAGGGGCCCCCAGCTGCGTGCTTACCTAGTCAGGAAGTTGCGTAGCCCCAGTGATCAACGTCCACCCAGAGCGAAGACCTCAGAGCCCGGGGCCCAGCAGAGTGGAGAGCAGCAGCACCCTGGTTTACCCGCATGCTTGCGGAGCGCCCCTGGCCCGGTGGGAGGCTCCCCGAAGCGGGGGCGACGGTACCGCTGTGCCGAGTGTGGCAAGGCCTTCCTGCAGCTGTGCCACTTGAAGAAGCATGCATTCGTGCACACGGGCCACAAGCCCTTCCTTTGCACCGAGTGTGGCAAGAGCTACAGCTCAGAGGAGAGCTTCAAAGCCCACATGCTGGGCCACCGTGGGGTGCGGCCATTCCCCTGCCCTCAGTGCACCAAGGCCTACGGCACCCGGCGAGACCTCAGAGAGCACCAGGTTGTACACTCAGGTGCCCGGCCCTTTGCTTGCGACCAGTGTGGCAAGGCCTTCGCCCGCCGGCCCTCCCTGCGGCTGCATCGCAAGACACACCAGGTGCCAGCGACCCCTGCCCCGTGCCCGTGCCCTGTGTGCGGGCGGCTCCTGGCCAACCAGGGCTCCCTGCGGAACCACATGCGGCTCCACACGGGGGAGAAGCCCTTCCTGTGCCCACACTGCGGCCGGGCGTTCCGCCAGCGGGGCAGCCTGCGCGGGCACCTGCGGCTGCACACAGGGGAGCGCCCTTACCGCTGCCCACACTGCGCTGACGCCTTCCCCCAGCTGCCTGAACTGCGGCGCCACCTCATCTCCCACACCGGGGAGGCCCACCTGTGCCCCGTGTGTGGGAAGGCCCTCCGGGATCCCCACACGCTGCGCGCGCACGAGCGCTTGCACTCAGGCGAGAGGCCCTTCCCGTGCCCCCAGTGCGGCCGTGCTTACACGCTGGCGACCAAGCTGAGGCGCCACCTCAAATCCCACCTGGCCGACAAGCCCTACCGCTGCCCCACCTGTGGCATGGGCTACACTCTCCTCCAAAGCCTCAAGCGGCACCAGCTCAGTCATCAGCCCGGGGCACCCTCCAGCCCACCCTGTGTGCCGCCTGCCGCTTCTGAGCCCACCGTGGTGCTCCTGCAGACCGAGCCAGAACTACTGGACACATGCAGTGAACGGGGCGGGTCCCCAGCCCCGGACGTCTTCGAGGTCACCCTTTCCGAGAGCCAGGATAAGTGCTTTGTGGTGCCCGAGGAGCCAGGTCCTGCTCCCAGCCTGGTGCTCATCCATAAGGACATGGGCTTTAGCACCTGGGCAGAAGTGGTAGAGGTAGAGACGGGCACCTGACCACCCTCACCTTCCCTCAGCAGAGCTCTGTATAAAGACTGGTGTTTCTGAGCTTGGGTGTCTGGATCTTTCTCTTTGGGTTCCCTGATAGAGACTAGTGTATGAGAAGCAGGTCGAGGACTCCCCTTCCTGCTTATGGACGACCACTTTGTTTCCCAAGACTCTTAATAAGGTAAACCACTTCTAGATGTGAGATCTTCTTATCAGCTTCCAGGAGAGCTTGTCCTGCCACCCTCCCTGGGAACTCCTGAAGGTGCTTGTTCTTTAAACGTTGTGGAAGTGACCCTGCCCAGTGAGGACTGGGAACTCCTCAAGGTGCTTGTTCTTTAAACGTTGTGGAAGTGACCCTGCCCAGTGAGGTAGCCAGGTCGCAGGCAGCACTAGTGCCCTGCTGGGGTGCTTATTGCTGGAATAGTCACTCCCATCCAGCTCCCTGAAGGACAAGCATTTCTATTTGGAACCAAACGGAATGACTTGTGAAGGTTAAAGGCCAGAGACACTCAGCTGACAAGTCTCTGAGTCAGGCATTAGATTGTTTTGGCAGCTTTTCTCACCACTGAAGGCCTGTGAGGTTGGTTTTTGTTCTGTGCTGAAGGACACCAGACTCATTGGAGGTGGTTAGGGCGGGTCTGCACCCTTCTTTGTATCTGGCCGAAGGCAGCCCTGTTGAGGGAAAGAGCGAGGAATGAACATGTGTTTCATGTTTCATCAGCTTTGGGCCTGGCCTGCCCGAGGTGCTGGGGACGCAGCTGTGGACAAGACAGAGGCAGCGCCCTTTACAGGGCTCAGGTCTACCAGGGGCAAAGAACAACAGTAAGAGTTTAAAGAGGAGCACTCCCCGGTGCTGTGGGTGTGTTTAGTGGGATGGGTTCACTTGTGGGCATCAGGGAAGGTGTCCCCAAGAAATTATAATGGTAATAAACAGCATTTGTTGTGGGCCAGTCCTTTATGTGAGTTTATTTCTGTAATCCTATAGCAATCCTGTGAGATAGTTATGAGGACAGTCAGGAACAAAGAGCTGTAAGTGTCCTGCCCAAGGTGACAGAGCTACTAGGTGGCAGAGCTGAGATTCAAATCCACGTAGTTTAGCACTGGAGTAAGGCTCTTAACCTCCACACTCTAGTGTCCCGCATTTCAGCTGTGACTTGTTGGATGAGGAGGTGTGGGGGAAGGTGGGGATGTGAGGGGCTGCATGTGAAAAAGCCCCATGGTGAGACCCTGGGTGTGAGCCCTGAGACCAGCATGGCTGGAGCAGAGAATGAGGGGAGGGGGGCAGGGTCAGGTCACACAGGCCTTGCTTCAAGAGTTTGGACTTTATTCTCAGGACATTGAGGGGCTCTTTGAAGGGTTTTGAGCAGGGGAATGATACGATCAGATTCATGATTGAAGAGACCACTGGAGAGGATTAGTGGGCAAGGTGCAGTTGTGGGGAAATCAATTAGGTGGCTGGGAATGGGTGGTAGTGGAAATGCTGTCCTTCACCCAACAAATACTGAGCACTTCCCGCGTGCTGGTTGTTAGGGGTATAGCAGTAATAACAGTCTCTGCTCTCATGTAGTTACGTTCTGGTGTGGCAAGAGCCAATAAACAAATACATGTCAGATGATGGTAAATGCAGTGAAGAAAAGTAATGCAGTGGAGAGGTTGAATGGGGAGTGTGATTTTACAGAGGGCGGTCAGGGAAGGCCTTCAGTAACATGACAGAGACCTGAACTACGGAGAGGAGTGAGCCAGGCTGATGTCTGCAGAAGGAGCTGGATTCCAGTCAGAGGAAACAGTACCAGCAGAGCCCAGTGAGTTCAAGCAAGAGCAAGGAGCAGAGCGGCCAGGGCGGAGCGTGGAAGGAGGTGAGGGCAGGGGCTGTAGGCTGTGGGGAGGGCTTTGGGTGGACAAGTTCTCTGAGAGGTAGAAGTGACCAAAGTCAAAGACTGAGGGAGAGAGGAAGATCTGACTCCTGCTTTCTGACTTAGCAAGTTAGGTAGCCGTGGTGGGGGGGGCGGTGCGGGACAGCTATGATTTTGGCTGGGGATGGTTTGAGTCGAGGTGCCTGTGGGAAAGATCTCAAGAAGGCAGTGGGAAATGGGCACAACCTGCGGGGAGAGGGGAGGCTCTTCAGGAGAGACTAAGTCAGCATCCGATGAAACAGGAGAACCTGCAACGTGTAAGTCGCAGAAGCTGATGGAAGAGCATCTCAACAAGGAAGAAGAGGGTAACGATGTCCTTTGCTGTTGAGAAGGTTGAAATTTGCCAGTCGCTGGTGAGCCGAGTGAGGGCAGTTGGGAGCCAGACTGCATTGCTTTGAGGAGGGGGAGGCAAGAGAGACAGGGGAACTTACATTCTTATTCCATCCTCCTTCTGTCCTGCAAATTGTGTTGTGCCGCGTGTTTCACAGATGGGGAAACAGGTTCAGAGCGGATTGGTAACTGCCGAGACCGCACATTCAGTAAACAGCAGAGCCAGGACCATGACATGACGTGTCCTCTGGCTTCCCAGCACTCAACCTCCGTGTCATAAGCAGCCCCATGTCTCCTGCTTTGCACTGACTTTAACCCATCCACCCACCCGGTGTGAATAACTTCTTGGCAAAGCGTCATTCTGAAACTGTCCAAGGAGAGGGAGGACAGCAAGAGATGGTGACGACGATCTGTGGAGAGAAAGGCCACACCATCCAAAGCCTGAAAAACAGCTGCTAATACTAGTTTTGAGTCAGCCAACCCCCTGGCTCAGTCTGGTAGGTCCTATTCTTTTCCAGCTCCAGCTTCAGGCGGGTCATTCCAACTCAGGTAACCTCTCAGCTGTGTCTGCCCAGCGTTGTTAGCTAACTTGGGGACATACCCATTGCTTGATACTGAACAATGCAGGGAAGTGGGGATGCTTTGGGTTGCTGGGGAGGCCTGCCGACACCCCACAACTGTCCTCAGACCAAAACCTGGGATGTTTACCCCCCTTTGTCACATTCCCACACAGATGAGGGACTTTCCTCTCCACTGAGACTGTCCCTGGTGATGCAGAGCAGTGTCAGGTCAAAGCCAACAAATTCAAAGCCACCTGGTTTGAGCATGTCTGCTCAGCCAGCGCTCATGGCTGAAGTGGGAATGGGCATCGGAGAACATCGTCCAACTTCCTCACGTTACAGATGGGAAAATGGAGGCCGAGAGAGAAGTCACCTTCTAAGGCATGAGACCAGTGAGTAGCAGAACCGGGACAGGGCCCAGGTCTTCTGAAACTCACTTTAGTGCCCTTCAAATGAAAATAAAGTGCAATGACAGTTCTTGGAAAGGCTGATCACTGGAATATTTTTTTCATTGAGAAAATATCTCCTCCCAATCAAAATAATTCTTGTGTCATTATAATGTTGAAAGTCCCTTCATTCCCTACTTCTCCTTTTCTCCATCCCCTGATAAAGTCACTTTGAACTGTTTGGTGTATACAGCACTGAATTTGAATGCTGCTTCTTGCTATAGAGCAAAGTTGCATTGAAAATGTTGCTGGACACCTTTTCACAGATGCAAAATTTTTTTTAATTGGAGTATAATTGCCTTACAATGTTGTGTTAGTTTCTGCTGCACAGAGAAGTGAATCAACCATACGCATACACATATCCCCTCCCTCTTGGACCTCCCTCCCCCACCCCATCCCACCCAACCAGGCCATCACAGAGCACCGAGCTGAGCTCCCTGTGCTGTACAGCAGGTTCCCATTAGCTGTCTATTTTACACATGGTAGTGTATTTATGTCAAACCTAATCTCCCAATTCATCCCACCCTCCCTTTCCCCCACTGTGTCCACACGTCCGTTCTCTACGTCTGCCTTTGTATTCCTGCCCTGCAAATAGGTTCATCTGTACCATTTTTCTAGATTCCACATATATGCATTCATATACGATATTTGTTTTTCTCTTTCTGACTTACTTCACACAGATGCAAATTTAAATTCACAGGGTGAGGGGACTTCCCTGGCGGTCCAGTGGTTAAGACTCCATGCTTCTATTGCAGGGGGCACAGATTCAATCCCTGTTCGGGGAACTAAGATCCTGCATGCTGCATGGCGAGGCCGAAAACAAACAAACAAACAAAACCATGCAGTGTGTGTGTAGCTGCTGAGCCAAACGTCAGAAAGTGCAGGAGATAAAGAATCTTTTATCCTGATTTGCAGCTTTAATAGTGTGAAAAAAAATCTTACAATAGAATAAAATTTGATTCATGTTTAGGGACCTTTAAACAATGCAGAGCATCATGGACTAGACAAGTTCAGGTGTGGATCATGGCTCTGCCCTTAGCTAGCTGCATAAACTCAGGCAAGTTACTTCTCCATGCCTCAGTTTCCTCATCCATAAAATGGGGATAGCTGTAGTATATACCTCATCAGTGCTACATACCTGGCACATGGTGAGCAATTAATAAGTTGTAGCTGGTTATTAATAGTATTGGAATCAGCCCTCTTAACTTGGAAGACAAGCAAGATTGAGGTACATGTTGCCTACAGGTAGTGCTTGTTTGGGCAGGTCAGCATCACTCACAATAGTTTTGTACTTTGGGTGTGTGTCCTCTGGGTGTACGGTAGTCCCCCTTGCAGCGATGGCGTGGGAGGCAGGAGTCGAGTCCTGGTCCTCGCCCAACTCTCTGTATGACCTTGACCAATTAGCTTCCCAGCTCAGAGGCTCCATTTCCTCACAGTGACGTGGGGAAATTGGACCAGATCAGTGGACCCCAATCTCAGCTCCACCGTGAAGCCCTTTTCGTAACTTTTTTTTTCTTCTGTGGGTCCTGTATTTAAAAAAATTTTTTTTATTAAATAGAAACTCATATTTTTGAGTCAAAATAGAAAACTGTTGATCAGATTGAGGAAGAAATAAGGTAATTAACCATCTAAAAAGACATAATTTCAGCCAAAAGGGAAAAAATTATTTTTGTCTTAAGATAAATTTACAATTTTTGAGTTCTTTTTTTTTTAATATGCAAAAGGACAAGGCCACACTGTAGTACATGCACAGAGCCCTAGGCTTCAGAACATCTGGATTGGGACTTCCCTGGCAGTCCATTGGTTAAGACTTTGCGCTTCCACTGCAGGGGGCACAGGTTCAGCCCCTGGTCGGGGAACTAAGATCCTGCATGCTGCGTGGCGTGGCCAAAAAAAAAAAAAAAAAAAACGAAAACGGAAAAAAAAACCCAGAACGTCT
This sequence comes from Delphinapterus leucas, assembly GCF_059928025.1. Taxonomy (NCBI): domain Eukaryota; kingdom Metazoa; phylum Chordata; class Mammalia; order Artiodactyla; family Monodontidae; genus Delphinapterus; species Delphinapterus leucas. Next base: position 13,603,952 of record NC_143135.1, on the reverse strand, counting down.
GGATTTAATAATATCTTATCTCCTTTCCAGCTCTGAAATTCTGTAACTCTATGTCCTGGAACATATTTCAACTGTTTTCAGTGATTATAGAGCTTCGCTTTACAGTATAATGCTGGCTTCACCCGTGATTTTGTTTGATGCCAACTTGTTGGGCAGAAATGCAACCCCTCATTATGGCCTTGTTCTCAGAGGGAAGTAGGATCTGTTTTAAGGGTGCAGGTATGTGTTTGTGTTGAAAGCAGGAATGACACTCTTGGCTGCAAGTACCACTGGGCCCAGAGAGAGTTCCAGAGAGACGGTTCCTGGCTGGGAGGCTTGCAGGGGGCCCTGCAGCCTGAGGGTGTGCTCAGTCTATTAGGACCCTGCACCCATGGAGGTGTTTGGATCCCTCCAGAGTCACATTCACAGAGGGGTGCCCTCCTTTGGTCCTCTGCAAAATAGAGGGTAGGTACACTCTTGTGTTCACCCAGGAAAACAGGGAGGCTGTCCAGCTAGAACCCACTTGATAATACTAGCCTCCATTTATTAAGGAATTAAGTCCACTTTTCACTGTGAATGTTGTCAAACACAGAACATTTAAAAGAATAATGTAACAATCTTGTTACTGCCTAGATTTAATTAGCGCTAACGTTTTGCCCTGCTTGTTTCATCTTTGCTGTAAATCCTTCAGTGTAATCTGTAACTCATGAGGAATTAAAAAATATATAATAATGTGTCATATAACACTTAGCAAATTAACACTAATTCTTCCATATCATTGCATATCTAATCTATGTTTAGATTTTCTTATTTGTTCTAAAATAGTCTTTTTACAGTTGATGTGTTCAAAGGTTTAAATCAGTCATGGTCATTTTATTCCCTTCATGCATTTGGTTGTTAGGTCTCTCTTAGGTTTCTATTATTCTGAACAGTCTTTCCCACCCACCCCTTGCATTGCCCCATCATGAATTTGTTAGAGAAACCGCGGTCACTTGTCCTGTCAAATGTCCCTCATTCCTCGTGGTGGTGTCTAACTTATTGCTCTGTTGTCTGTATTTCCTGTAAACTAGTAAGTAAAGCTAGAGATTTGATCCAGCCTAGGTTCACTCTTTTAGGAAGAACACTTCATAGGCAGCATTGTGGATTTCCTGTTGCATCATATCATGTAATAGTGCTGTTTATTGAGTGCTTACTGTGTGGCAGGACTTGTGAGACTTTACAAGCATAATATGCTTTGGGGGAGTAATTTAGTTTTTACTTCATAACGCCTAAACTCTGAATCCAGCTAAACCTGGAAGGAGACAAGGGGTATATGGAATCCAAAGAATTACAGCGAGTCAGAACACAAAGATAACAGGATTTGAGAGCTGGGAGGTGCTCTCCACAGGAACAAAAGGAATGGTGGGGATAAGATAAAACACAAAATCAAATTTCTCAGAATGGCCTAGAGTCTTCTTGCTGGTCTTGCCATTCCTGGACTCAAAATGCCCATGGCCTCCACAATATCCGTGCTATCTCTCTCCCGGCCAAAGAACCCATGCTTGCCATCCCATCAGTCTTAGCTGTGCAGACAGCCCACAGAGCCATTTGGGTTGGGTCCAGCATTTGCCAAGGACCAGATGTCTGGACATATTCAAAATGAAGTTCTCATCAGAAAAGTTCTCCCCCTAAATGGACTTGCTGTGTGTACTGTTATGGCATGTAAATTCATCATCCTGATGCATAAATCCAGGAATAAGCCTTGGAAAGCAGGAACCCTTATAACCAGATCTCATCTTCCCAGTGCTTAGAGAACCGAAGTTTTCTCCTTTGGAATATCGTCTGTAAACAGCTTGTAAACAGTAGTCACGGCCCAAGACTTGCCCCTTAACGGCCATGTCTGTGCGTGAGTGTGCCATGGACTCAGCGGGGCTGCAGCTCCGAAGCAGAGTCTGCAGAGTGACCAGTATGATCTTATTTAAGTTCTTCGACAACAGCCTTGTGAAGTGAATATTGTTATAATTCTGATTTTACAGATAGTGAAACCCAGGACCGGCCTCCTAAATCAGTGCTCTCATTCATGCTGCGGTGCTTGTCTGTCGGGAGTGATGGGTTCTGACAGCGAGGGAACAAGGGGGAAGTCAGCAGGCCCCTGGCTCCGCCCGAACCCTTAGTAGAAGAGGTGCCATGTGTTATGTGCTTTGTCCTTCTCCCTGCCAGCAACACCCCCTTCTCTTCTCCCTCTCAGGTTGACTCAGCACTGGCCCAAGCCTGTCCTCGGAAAAAGGAGGATCACCTACTTGAAGCAGGAAGGACGAAACCGCACCTCTCTTCTCTCCACTTCTCAAGAGCTCTGCCCCCTTCTCTTACTCATGGAATTTTTAAAGAAATTAGTGAGGTGAGATCTTTTCACCATTCCTCTCCAAGAAAAAAAGAAGAGTAGGCTCCACGTCATTAGCCAACAGGGAATACAAATTAAAACCACGATGAGACACCTACACATCTATCAGAATGGTTGATGTGAAATGGATGGATGAGATAGAGGTTGGTGAGATATGAGCGGCCAGAAGTCTTCAAACATTGCTGGTGGGAGTGTAAACCAACACAACCGCTCAGGACAACTATTTGTCAGAGTTGCTTATTAAAACATACGCCTGCCTTGTGACCCAGAAAATCCATCCCCGGGCATGTACCCAATAGAAATTAGTGCTTATCTACACCAGAAACCTGCATACGAATATTCACAGCCACACTATTCATTATAGCCCAAACTGGAAACTAATCCAAATGCCCATCAGCAGGTGAACGGATAAATGAAATTACAATACTCATGTAGTGAAATACTACACAGTTTTAAAAGGAACAGACTGCTGATATGTTGATACACATAACAGGGATGAACCCCAGAAACATGCTGAGCAAGAGAAGTCAGACAGAAACAGGTATATGCTGCTGGTTTCCATTTACATGAAGTTCGAAAGTAGGAAAACTGATTTATGGTGATGGTGGTTAGACTAGTGGTTATCTCAGGGATGACTCCAACAAGTATGTTGGGGGCTGGAAATGTTCTCTCTCTTGATCTGGTGGGTGTATGCATACAAATTTGAGGTAAACACTTAGGGGGACTTCCCTGGTGGCGCAGTGGTTAAGAATCCGCCTGCCGGTGCAGGGGACACGGGTTCAAGCCCTGGTCCGGGAAGATCCCACATGCCGCGGAGCAACTAAGCCCCTGCGCCACAACTACTGAGCCTGCGCTCTAGAGCCTGCGTGCCACAACTACTGAAGCCCGTATGCCTAGAGCCCGTGCTCCGCAACGAGAAGCCACCACAGTGAGAAGCCCGCGCACCGAAATGCAAAGAGTAGCCCCTGCTCGCCGCAGCTAGAGAGAAAGCCCACGCGCAGCAACGAAGACCCAACAGAGCCATAAATTAAAAAAAAAAACAAAAAAAACCGCTTAGGAGTGGTTTCAACATTACCATATGTAAGCTAAACCTCAATTTTTAAAATATATAGAAAAATAGGAATGAATATATATGTATAATGTAAATATATAAATATATATGTAGGTATGTAGGAACTGGGCCACCCAGGCATTAAGCTGATTCATGGGAGTCGAGTCCTGGTCCTCAGTTCTCTGTCAGCCCTGCCTCCCCTGCTCTGCACCGGGCCGCTCCCTGTGATCTTCCCAGACTGTACATGTCCGCAGTCCAGACCCTGAATGGCCAGGCCCGAAGGAGAGCGAGGCGAGAGCCTGTGCTCCCTGTGTTCCTGCTCTTTGGCCCTCTGTCCTAATGAGACCCAGGACTAATATTTACCTTTCATACTGCAAACTGGAAGTGGGGGAGGGCTGGGCAGGGGTAGTGTGGGACCAGCATCCAGTCTAGGCCTGGCACAGGGCAGATAGGCAGTTGGAGAGGGAGGGCCCTGCTGTGGAGACCAGGGATTTGAGCTGCCCCTGTTCCGGGCCAGGCCGCATCCTGGGAGACCCGGGAGAGAAAATAGACCAGAGGGCCTGGCTCCTCCTCCCAGGCAACCACCACACACAAACACAGCTCCCTGGCTCCCAGACAAGGAAGAGTGGAAATGGGACCCTCCATCAGTGGCTGAGAGGCTGGGGCAAATGTTGGCCGGCCCTGCCCCAGTATGTCCTGGGGTGGCCGCTCTCATCTGGCCACACCCTCGCCTCCATTTTCTTATGTGCATGTGGTGATTACAGAAACCTCCCCACTGGTTTACATCCATATAGCTACTCATTATTAAGTTCTTACTGTATATTCATAATCTTCTTTAGTCCTCACAACAGGAACTCTTCCCACTGTACAGATGAGGAAACAGACACACAGAGATCAAAACAACCATCACCGTGTGTTAGGATTGGAAGGAGCCTCAGGAAGATCTTGTGACCCCACTGGCCCAAGTTTGCCTGTGTCTCTGAGAGGGAGGCGCTGGATGGTAGCTACACTGGTCTTTGCTCTGGGACTTCCTCCCAGACCACCCATCCCTGGTCCCAGGAGGACCTGTCCTCCCAGATGGCGGAGGCGGACTATCTATCCACCTGTCCCCACGGCCCTGAACTGCTGACCTCTGCTTCCTGGCTGATTTCTTCATGTTGGTTCAACATTAACCCAGAGGGGTCAGGACAAGCCCTCAGAGTCCTGGGAGCGGACACACTATGGCGCACGTCCGAGGCCTGTGGCTACCTGGTTGCCTGGCCCTGGCTGCCCTGTTTAGCCTTGTGCACAGCCAGCATGGTAAGGGGGCCCTGGAAGCTGGGACAGGCTGGCGGACTGGGATGTAGGCCTGTGGGCTGCGGTCCCCTGGCTCGACAGAGAGCACAGGGCCGGCCCCCAGGTGGCTCTCGGCTCACTGTGTCCAGCTTAGGGAAGGAGCCAGGTGCTCAGGGCTGGACAGACAGTGACTACTTCTCTCTTGCAATATGGGGGTTGGGATGGGGGTGATCCATGAAAGGAGGGGGGCTAGTGGCTGCCGTTAGCAGCCTTTCAGGTCCTGCCACCATCCTAGACACCCCCTTTCTGGAAGCCAGCAGGCAGGCCAGGCTTGCTTCCTGCCCTAAGTGGCTGGTGGTGGCTAAGACAGCCTGGGCCCCTGAGGCCACTGTCCCACGCCCTTTCTCCTGCAGTGTTCCTGGCCCCTCAGCAAGCACTGTCGCTGCTCCAGCGGGTCCGACGCGCCAACAGCGGCTTCCTGGAGGAGTGGCGGGAGGGCAACCTGGAGCGAGAGTGTGTGGAGGAGCAGTGCAGCCGTGAGGAAGCCTTCGAGGCCCTGGAGTCTCCCAGTGCCACGGTGAGGCCCCAGGGAGGGAGGGCTGGGGGTCCCTCCAAGGGGGCCCTTGGTCCCTGCAGGGGCACCAAGGAGGGGAGCGGGGAGCATCACAGCTCTTTGTTGATAACTTCATCTCTGGCCCCGTTTCCCTGGGCTGCCCTGATGAGCGGCTCAGCCTTTCTAGGAGGCCCCAGTGCCTGGGCTATGTCAAGGCCCCAGGGTACGGTGAGGCTCCAGGACGCTGGGGGGCAGGGGGGCCTCCTCAGTCTTTAGACATCTGTCTATGTTGGGATCTCTGGAGACCCTGGCCCTGGCCACATGGCCTCTCAACTTTAGCTTGGCTGCTACTTCTGTGCCACCCTTGGGAGGTGGGTCTCTGGTCAGGCCTGGGCCTCGGCCTCAGTGTTCCAGGAGCCTTTTGAAGCTTTCCCTTCCCTGGGGCTCTGCCTGGGCCCCTCTTCTCCAGTCTACCCCACCCCGGGGAATCCCTTTCAATCTTGTCTGGCCGGGGGCGGGGGGGGTGGGCGGTGGGGAAGGCGGGGAGCTCCCCTCTCCTCAGATACTCTTCTCCTCCGCGGGCTTGGGCTTTTAGAAGCAAAAGTAGAAAACTCTGCCACAAACCTCCCCAGAGCGTGACCAGGGTAAGGGAAAGGGGAAAGTATAAGGAGAAGACAGGAAGTTTACAAAAAAACAAAACAAAACAGGATCCTACCACAGCCTCACACTCAGCCTTGTTTTTCAGGATGTGTTCTGGGCCAAGTACACAGGTGAGCACTGGGAAGGGTTTGCTCCAGGAAGGGAGTCCTGGGGACCCAAGTTAGAGGGTGCCCCACTCCAGAGAATTTTCTGATCCATCCAATCCTCCATTCCTCCACCCACGCCTCTTTCCTTCCTTTCTTCCATATGTGTCCCTTTCTCTCCGTTTCTGAATGTCATCCCACCCTTCACTTGAACCTGTCCTATCCCTACCTCAATCTCAATGATGTTTCTGGGTCTTTTCCAGCTTGTGAGTCGTTGAGGAAACCTCGAGAAAAGCTCATTGAATGTCTGGAAGGTGAGGAACTGACATGAGGGTGTGGGGACAGGATAGGAGGGGACAGCCTGGGAGAAGATCAGAGTAGGGGTTGGGTAGGAGTTGTGGCCCAGGGGTGGTGGCCTCTAGCAGCTGACATTGCCTTTCTGGTCCTGCGGTCAAGGATGTGTCTTTGCACCTGGCTCTGTGCCTGGCAGTCAGTAAGATGATTAATATTGGAGGAACAAATGAATGCACAGGTAATGAAATAATGTTTAAGGCCTCATTCTCATCAGAGCCCCTGCCCATGCCAATCAGTCTTCCCCATGTCCCCAAGGCAGAGCTTCGATGATGTCACATTCTTTCTCCAAAACCTTGAGTGGCTCCGCATTGCCCCGAGAATAAAGCACAGGCTCCTTAGCCTAGTGAATTTTGCAGGTTCTGATCTTAACCTTCCCTCCAAGCCTTATCTACCATTGCACCAACCCTGAATCCAGCCCCCCAGCTTGTTGACAGCAAGCACTTCTCTCAACAGGGCAAGATGTTTCTAGATCCTGGCCCCTGCTTACATTATCATCTCCCCCTGGAGCAGCCGTCAGTGCCTACTGAAAACCCCCCTATCCTTCAAGAATTAGTTCAAATGCCACCACCTTGCTGAGCCTTCAAGGTGCATCCTCCCTCCTCCACGGCATTCTGAATACACCTTTAGTATGACAGTAGACCCCACAACATGGAACTCTTTAATCACACTGGCTATGCTTTCATTTGTTAAGTAATTTATTCAATAGACATTTCACTAAGCCCCTGCTGTGTGTCAAGCTCTATGGTTGAGTGCTGGGGATTTTAAGAGAATCAGGGAGCTCACAGTTTCATCAGAAAACAAAAATACAAAACATCAAAGTAATTGATGGAAAAGTTCTGTGGTGCCAAGAGAATTCCAGGAGAGGGAGCATTTCGTTTGCTGGCAGAATCAAGGACTGCTCCCCAGAAGAAGTAGAGTTTTACTTGGATTTGTGGGATGCACTGATGAATAAATAGGAAAGCATGGCCAAGGCAAAGGAAAGAGCACGTGCAAAGGCCCTTAGGCACGAGGAGCTAAGATAACAGGACACCTAGACCAGGGCCAGATTTGGAGAACCTTGTTCACTTTTTCATTCTGTTGGCTATGAGGAGCCACTGAACGTTAGCTCTGTGAGGGCAGGAACCTACTTGACTATGACTGTCTTATTCATTGCTGTGTCCTTAGTACCTGGCATACTGCCTGTCACATGGTTGTCACACAGTGGGCACTCAGTGAATATTTGGTGACTATGGTTAAATGGATTGTAGAACTGCTGGGTACAGAGGAAGTGCTGAGTAAATGCAGGTTAAGGGTCATGGACCAGAGGTAGCTTGGAGGGGATGGACCAATAGAGCTCTACTAGGAGAGAAGCGGGGACAAATCCTCAGTGTAGGAGACCTGGGCTGGGGGTCTCTGCAGGTAACTGTGCCGAAGGTCTGGGTATGAACTACCGAGGGAACGTGAGCTTCACCCGGTCAGGCATCGAATGCCAGCTGTGGAGGAGTCGCTACCCACATAAGCCGGAGTGAGTGATGGGCAGGCCTGTCTGCCAGGGGTCTGAGAATAGGGGGTGAGGAGACACTGGGGGTGGGGGAGACGCCTCCTGCTGAGCAATTTTCTGTTCCAGAATCAACTCTACCACCCACCCTGGAGCTGACCTGCAGGAGAATTTTTGCCGCAACCCAGATGGCAGCATCACTGGGCCCTGGTGCTACACGACGCTCCCCACTGTGCAGAGGGAGGAGTGCAGCCTCCCTGTCTGCGGTGAGCTGGGGGAGGTCAGGTGGGCGTGGCCAAGGCCACGGGTCTGCTTGGGCCTGGCAGCACAGGATGGGAATCAAGATCCTGGCTCCCTTTGAGCTGGTGTTAGTTACTGACGACCTATTTGAGCTTGTTGATGAGTGAAGTCAGGAGACCAGAGAGAGTTAGCTTCCAGCCTCCTCCCCTCCCTCCACAGCCTTTGCTTCCTTATGATCCAGGATGTGGCCCATTCTAAATATGCTTTACTTCCTGCTTGAGGCATTCTTCCCCTTTCCTAACCATTTCAGTCCATGTACCCTTTGCCGAGCATCACAGAGCAAGCCTCGTACAGTCCAGCCCTGCATGATTCTGTCATCATTATTTCCCATGATGTGTCAGCTAGCTATAGCCATAATAATGCTGCAAACCCCACAAAATCACAAACAGCCACAAAAGCTGGGGGGCATACACCGATAAGCATTTCTTTCTTTTTTTTTTTTGACGTGGACCATTTTTAAAGTCTTTATTGAATTTGTTACAGTATTGCTTCTGTTTTGGTTTTTTGCCTGCGAGGCACGTGGGATCTTAGCTCCCCGACCAGGGATCGAACCCACACCCCCTGTATTGGAAGGGGAGATCTTAACCACTGGACCTCCGGGGAAGTCCCGCATTTATTTCTTATGTGTCTGAGGTTCAGCTGGGGTGGCTCTGCTGATCTCAGCTGCACTCGCTCACGCGTCGGTGGGGTCCAGGTGTAGGCTGGGCTCGGCTGGTGGCCCTACGTCAAACAATGGGTCCAGCTGAGCTTGGCTCCTTGTGTGGGTGGGTCCATGTCTGCTCTGTGTGTACTCATTGTGGGGGGAGGCTGAAAGGCAGCAGCTTCTTCCATGGGGGCGGCAGAAATACCAAGCAGTGAGCAGACACACATCTTTAAGCCTAGGCTCAGAACTGGCAGAGTCAGCTCTGCCCACGTGCCATTGGCCAAAGCAAGTCCCATGATCAAGGCCAAGGTCAAGAGGTGGACCTTTACACCTTTGCTTGTAAAATAACAGGGCAGAGGATGTGGATCCAGGTGGATCCAGGTAGGAGTAAAGAATTAGTGCCAGTAACTCAATCTACCAAACATGGGTTGCTCTTCTTTGTCCTTCATGCATCCCTGTAGGACCCAATGAGGGATGCTGGGGCCAGTCTTACAGCGAGTTGCCAATCATAGTAACAAAAACAGCTACAGTTTACCAAGCCCCCACCCCTGAACACCTATGATAAATATGTTGCAGGCATGCTGAAACTGACCTACTGCCTGTGTAGACATCCTCAGTGGATCCCAGCTATCTTTCCTACTGTGCCCTTGTGAAAGCACAGAACCCTTAAACTCCAGGCAGTCACTACCAATAGATTACAGATAGCGCAGGAGATGAAACCTGGTTCCTATCTCTGGCTTATGCACCAGACACTTATGCCATATATTTTGTTTAAATCTCTCAATAACCCTGCAAAAACGCATTAGTATTCCCTTTCACAGGCAAGCAGACTGTGGCTCAGAGAGGATAAGTGACTTGAGGTCTATAGGATAAAGGCCGAAAGGCAGGGATTCACATCCCGTCTGGCTCCACGTGCGGTCCCACCCACTCTGCTCCTCTGTTTCCTCACCCACCAGGCCAGGAGCGAGTCACTGTGGAGCCGACCTCAAACTCCAGAGACTTCGCAGTGAATCTGTCGCCTCAATCGGAAATGTGCATCCGTGATCGCGGCCAGCAGTACCAGGGGCACCTGGCGGTGACCACACATGGGTCTCCCTGCCTTGCCTGGGCCAGCGAGCGGGCCAAGGCCCTGAGCAAGGACCAGGACTTCAGCCCGGCTGTCCCACTGGTGGAGAACTTCTGCCGCAACCCAGACGGGGATGAGGAGGGCGCGTGGTGCTACGTGGCCGGGGAGCCTGGCGACTTTGAGTACTGCGACCTGGACTATTGCGGTGAGAGGGCAGGGCAGGGGACATGAGACAGAGGACACAGCCTGGAGGGAACAACAAGAACAGTGCCTCCCCTGATCTAAGGCTTTACCACCTGATCTAAGGCTTACCACTCACCAGTGAGTGCATTCATGACACCTGACGTTAACCAGGTGGGCATAATACTAGCTCCACCTTACAGCTGAGGAAACTGAGGCCCACGAGGTTTGGTTTCCTAGTAACGCAGGTGCGCTTGCGCTCTTAATCTCTACACCAGGCGACCTCCGCGGCTGCCTGGGGGCTTGGGGAGGTCAGAGGGTGGGTGAGGAATGGCCTGGCCCAGCCGCAGCTGGTGTCTGGGTCCCTGCAGAGGAGCCGGTGGATGAGGAGGTGGGATATGGGCTGGGCGAGGAACCGGATGCGGCCATAGAGGGACGCACCGCTGCGGACAAATTTCAGCCCTTCTTCAACGAGAGGACCTTCGGCGCCGGGGAGGCAGGTCAGGCGGCGGCCGGAGGGGCGCGGGGCCGCGGCATGGGGGCGGGGGCGGGTGTTGCAGCGCTCGGCCCCTCACGGTCCCGCTGGCTCGGCAGACTGTGGCCTGCGGCCTCTGTTCGAGAATAAGTTGGTGCAGGACAAAACGGAACAGGAGCTGTTCGATTCCTACATCGAGGGGCGCATCGTGGAGGGCCGGGATGCGGAGATTGGCCTGGCGCCCTGGTGCGTGCTCCCTGCCCCCACCGACCCCTTGCGCGCCTGCATCCCGCGCCCTGGGAGACTCCTCCGCCCTCACAGGTCTAGGCTCCACAGACAACCTAGCCCAGCACCAACATCTCATCGAACCCTCACAGCCACCTTTTGAGATTGGGTTTACTACTTCTCCAAAGCAGATGGTGAAGCTGTGGGTCGGAGCGCTTAAGTGACTCGCCTAAATGGTGCTGCTGGTGAATGGGTTACAGAGCAGGACTAGATTCCTGTTCTTCTGACCCCAGGGCTGTGCTAAGCTGTGCCAACTCTGGCCTGGAAGAAGCTTGATGAGGGGAGGGGGGGTGCAAAAAGCAGGTGGCAGCCCCGCGGTGTCACATATATGCCCTGGTCCCCAAGGACGGGAAGGTCAAGCTGGGGTCCGGGCCCAGTAGGGAGCTCTGTCCAGTTAGTTCTTAAACCTGGGACTTTGCGCTTGTAGGGCTGGTGGAGGGGCAGCCCTCCCACCTCCTAATGCTTCCCACTTCTTCTCCCAGGCAGGTGATGCTTTTCCGGAAGAGTCCCCAGGAGCTGCTGTGCGGGGCCAGCCTCATCAGTGACCGCTGGATCCTCACCGCTGCCCACTGTCTTCTGTACCCGCCTTGGGACAAGAACTTCACTGAGAATGACCTCCTGGTGCGCATTGGCAAGCACTCCCGCACCAGGTACAGAAGTGGAGGCCCATGCGTGTCTGGCAGGGGTCCGCGTCCTCCCGAGTGACTGTGAGGGGCTCTGGTGACTCTGGGCCACGAGGGATATGTCTGTACATCTCCCACAGTAGAAAACCCTGTAGGCTCTGCTGTAAAGTCTATATGGCCACGTCCTGACTGAAGCTTGGACCTGGGGATAGAGAAACTAAGCCTTTGCGAGAGCAGAATCCTGGCCTGCCCTTAGCACCCTTCCAGGCACCAGGACATGGCCCAGGTGTGACCTCTGAGTAGAGGCTGTTTGGATCAGGGCCTACAGGCTGCGTCCCTCCCCCTACCTGCCTGGGCTGTTTGATCCCAAAGCTCTGGGCAACTTCAGGCCAGGAAGAAGCTGCCAGGACAGGAGCCGGCCCTCTCCTCCTCACTGGTGGCCTGCTGGTTACGCTGACTCCCAGACCCTGAGGGCAGGCAGTTTTCTTCCTCGGGGAACCAGCTGCCCCTCATTGGGTGGCCTACAGCTTCTCCTTTTCTCTGCTGGGGTCTGCACAGCTATGAGCGAAAGATTGAAAAGATCTCCATGCTGGAAAAGATCCACATCCACCCCAGGTACAACTGGAGGGAGAACCTGGACCGGGACATCGCCTTGCTGAAGCTCAAGAAGCCCATCAGCTTCACCGAATACGTCCACCCCGTGTGCCTGCCCGACAAGGAGACAGCAACCAAGTGGGGTGGCCAGAAGGGCAGCCGGGGGGTGGCTGGGGGGGAGCCGAGGGGGTTGGCCAGGGGGCAGGTGGTTGGGGCGCGGCCAGGGGGCTGGTAGCTGAGGGCCTGGGCTGGGTTCTGGGCCTGACTCTGACAGCCTATTGCCTTGCCAAAGTTCCTTCCCTTTTCCGGGCCTCAGTGTCTTCCTGCACAGGTGTTTTAGATTCAGGTCTCTAAGGGATGGTGTTGGGGCCAGGAGGTTTCTAGACTGGTCTGTTCTCACTCAGTCCTTCTCCTTTCCCCAAAGGTTGCTCCAGGCTGGAAACAAAGGGCGAGTGACGGGCTGGGGCAACCTGAGGGAGACGTGGACAGCCAATATTGCTGAGGTGCAGCCCAGCGTGCTGCAGGTGGTGAACCTGCCCATCGTGGAGCGGCCGGTCTGCAAGGCCTCCACCCGGATCCGCATCACCGACAACATGTTCTGTGCTGGTAAAGTCCCCTGGGCATGGCTGGGCAGGCGGAAACAGCACGGCCTCGGGTTGGGAGGATTGAGACACGTGAGTAGCACAGGCCTGGGTTCAAGTCCTGGCTCTATTCCATTAGGCTGTGTGAGGGTTGAGCGAGATAGTGTATTTAAGGCGTTAGGCGTGGTGCTAGTCACTGGTCAAGTTGTCAGTATATGTGAGCCAGACACCAACCAGAGGCCACGGGTGGAGGAAAAGCCATTCATTCATTCAGTCGTTCAGCAAATATTTACTGAGTGCTTACTGTGGTCCAGGCAGTATTCCAGGGTGTCCAAAAAGGACCCTAACAGATAGGGTCTCCTGTGTCTTCAGAGAGCTTCCTTCCTAGAAGGAGAGTGTGTCAGTAAGCAGATCTAGAATAGCAATCCTGATAGAAGAAAAATTAAGCTGAGTAAGGGAGTGAGAGGTGGGGACGGGGCGATTGAGACAGAGTGGTTGGAGAAGGCCTCTCTGAGAAGTGATGTTTAAGCGGAGACTAGAAGACATGAAAGAGTGAGCCAGTCTAGAGGAAGTGCACTCCAGACTTGTGGAGACAGCAGGTACAAAGGCCCTGAGGTGGGAGCATGCTTGGCGTGTCTTAGGAGCAGCAGGGAGGCCTGTGTGGCTGGAGGGCAGTAAACACAGGAAGGGCAGCATTGGAAGAGGGGAGAGAGGTGGGCAGTCAGGGGATGGGTGCTTCCTTCAGGGCCTTGAAGGACTTTGGCTTTTATTGAGATAGGACATTATTGGAGACTTTGGGGCAGGTGAGTAAACGATCTAACTTAATTTTTAAATTTTTAAAAATTAAAAAAATTTTAGGTGATTTCAGACTCACAGAAAAGTTGCAAAAATAATACAAAGATTTCCTTTATACTGTCATCCAGATTCTGCCACCTCCTTTGTGTGTGTGTGTGTTCTGTGTGTGTGTATTTATACACACACATATACACATTATTTGAGACTAAATTGTACATATGTTACCTTTTTTACCCGTACACTTAAGTATTTCCAAAAAAACAGGGTTGTTCTCTGCCATAACCACAGTACATTTATTAAATCAAGAAATTAATAATGAAAAAAGAAATTAATAATGATATAATACCTTTGTCTAATTTTTAGACTTCATTTAAATGTTTTCCAGTTGTCCTACTTACTGATGTCTTTTTTAGCAAAAGAAAAACCAAAACGTTTTTCCCATCCAGGATCCAGTCCAGGATCACACATTGTACTCAGTTGTCAGTCTTTGTCTTTCGCGATTTAGACATATTTGACATGTATAGGCCAGTTATTCTGTAGATTGGCCTCAGTTTGGCTTTCTCTAAGGTTTCCTAATGATCAGATTCAAGCTAAGTGATGTTGTGTCCTTCTCAGGCATATGGCGTCTCTGTCCCATAACTGGTGAGATTAACTCTGACCTCTTGGTTAAGGTGGTGTCTGCATCTGCCATGTTTCTCACTGTAAAGTTCTGTTTTCCTTTTAAAGACTAACATCCTGTGGGGAGAAAGTTGAATACTGTCTGTCCTGTTTCTCATCAAATTGTTCTCCTGACTCTGGTAGCTGCCAAATGGTGATCTTTTAATTCTGTCATTCCTTCTACATTTATTAGGGATCATCTTATTGTAAGGAAGAATTTTCTTTCACTCTGTCACTGTGGACTCATGGGTCCTTTCTTTATTCTAAGGGCTATAATTTGTTACTATCATTATTATAATGTTCAAATTATCCCAGGTTTGGCCAGTGGGAGTCAAAAAAAAAACGAACAACCTGGCTTCTGTGACTTTTGGAGATGTCCTGTCAATCTCTGAGTACTTTCTTACTTTCAGCGCAGCAAGATGTTCTAGGTTCATCCTACTTGCCTTCTAGTGGAGAATGGTATTTAGAAACCAAGATCTGGGTGCCAGTTGTGCACATTGTTACTGAGGTGTCATTGCTCCTAGGCCCTCTTAGCAGACAGAATTAGAAAATACATGTATTATGCACATGCCTAAATCTATATCTATGTTCTTTCTATCTATTTATCTATCTAAAGCCATGAGATGACACTGAAACCTCCCATTGCAATGCAATAGGATTTTTTAAAACATTTATTGGAGTATAATTGCTTTACAATGGTGTGTTAGTTTCTGCTTTATAACAAAGTGAATCAGCTATACATATACATATATCCCCATATCTCCTCCCTCTTGCGTCTCCCTCCCACCCTCCCTATCCCACCCCTCTAGGTGGTCACAAAGCACTGAGCTGATCTCCCTGTGCTATGCGGCTGCTTCCCACTAGCTATCTATTTTGGTAGTATATATAAGTCCATGCCACTCTCTCACTTCGTCCCAGCTTACCCTTCCCCCTCCCCACATCCTCAAGTCCATTCTCTACATCTGCGTCATTATTCCTGTCCTGCCCCTAGGTTCTTCATAACCATTTTTTTCCCCTTTAGATTCCATATATATGTGTTAGCATACGGTATTTGTTTTTCTCTTTCTGACTTACTTCACTCTGTATGACAGACTCTAGGTCCATCCACCTCACTACAAATAACTCAATTTCATTTCTTTTTAAGGCTGAGTAATATTCGATTGTGTATATATGTGCCACATCTTCTTTATCCATTCATCTGTCGATGGACACTTAGGTTGCTTCCATGTCCTGGCTGTTGTAAATAGAGCTGCAATGAACATTGTGGTACATGACTCTTTTTTTTTTTTTTTTTTTTTGCTGTACGCGGGCCTCTCACTGTTGTGACCTCTCCCGTTGCAGAGCGCAGGCTCCGGATGCGCAGGCTCAGTGGCCATGGCTCACGGGCCCAGCTGCTCCGCGGCATGTGGGATCTTCCCGGACCGGGGCACGAACCTGTGTCCCCGGCATCAGCAGGCGGACTCTCAACCACTGCGCCACCAGGGAAGCCCCCCATGACTCTTTTTGAATTATGGTTTTCATATGCCCAGTACTGGTATCGCTGGGTCATATGGTAGTCCTATTTTTAGTTTTCTAAGGAACTTCCATACTGTTCTCCACAGTGGCTGTACCAATTTACATTCCCACCAACAGTGCAAGAGGGTTCCCTTTTCTCCACACCCTCTCCAGCATTTATCGTTTGTAGATTTTTTGATGGTGGCCATTCTGACTGGTGTGAGATGATACCTCATTGTATTTTTGCTTTGCATTTCCCTAATGATTAGTGATGTTGAGCATTCTTTCACGTGTTTGTCGGCCATCTGTATATCTTCTTTGGAGAAATGTCTATTTAGGTCTTCTGCCCATTTTTGGATGGGGTTGTTTGTTATTTTGATATCGAGCTGCATGAGCTGCTTGTAAATTTTGGAGATTGGTCCTTTGTCAGTTGCTTCGTTTGCAAATATTTTCTCCCATTCTGAGTGCTGTCTTTTCGTCTTGTTTATGGTTTCCTTTGCTCTGCAAAAGCTTTTCAGTTTCATTAGGTCCCATTTGTTTATTTTTGTTTTTATTTCCATTTCTCTGGGAGGTGGGTCAAAAAGGATCTTGCTGTGATTTATGTCATAGAGTGTTCTGCCTATGTCTTCCTCTAAGAGTTTGAGAGTGTCTGGCCTTACATTTAGGTCTTTAATCAATTTTGAGTTTATTTTTGTGTATGGTGTTAGGGAGTGTTCTAATTTCATTCTTTTACATGTAGCTGTCCAGTTTTCCCAGCACCACTTATTGAAGAGGCTGTCTTTTCTCCACTGTATATTCTTGCCTCCTTTATCAAAGATAAGGCGACCATATGTGTGTGGGTTTATCTCTGGGCTTTCTATCCTGTTCCATTGATCTATATTTCTGTTTTTGTGCCAGTATCATACTGTCTTTTTTTTAATTTAATTAATTAATTTATTTATTTTTGGCTGTGTTGGGTCTTCGTTTCTGTGTGAGGGCTTTCTCTAGTTGCGGCGAGTGGGGGCCACTCTTCATCGTGGTGCGCGGGCCTCTCACTGTCGCGGCCTTCTCTTGTTGCAGAGCACAGGCTCCAGACACGCAGGCTTAGTAGCTGTAGCGCACGGGCTTAGTTGCTCCGCGGCATGTGGGATCCTCCCAGACCAGGGCTTGAACCCGTGTCCCCTGCATTGACAGGCAGATTCTCAACCACTGCGCCACCAGGGAAGCCCCATACTGTCTTGATTACTGTTGCTTTGTCTGAAGTCAGGGAGCCTGATTCCTCCAGCTCCGTTTTTCTTTCTCAAGATTGCTTTGGCTATTCGGGGTCTTTTGTGTTTCCATACCAATTGTGAAATTTTTTGTTCTAGTTCTGTGAAAAATGCCATTGGTAGTTTGATAGGATTGCATTGAATCTGTAGATTGCTTTGGGTAGTATAGTCATTTTCACAATGTTGATTCTTCTAATCCAAGAACATGGTATATCTCTCCATCTGTTTGTATCATCTTTAATTTCTTTCATCTGTGCCTTACAGTTTTCTGCATACAGGTCTTTTGTCTCCTTAGGTAGGTTTATTCCTAGGTATTTTATTCTTTTTGTTGCAGTGGTAAATGGGAGTGTTTCCTTAATTTCTCTTTCAGATTTTTCATCATTAGTGTATAGGAATGCAAGAGATTTCTGTGCATTAATTTTGTATCCTGCTACTTTACCATATTCACTGATTAGCTCTAGTAGTTTTCTGGTAGAGTCTTTAGGAGTCTCTATGTATAGTATCGTGTATCATGTCATCTGCAAACAGTGACAGCTTTACTTCTTCTTTTCCAATTTGGATTCCTTTTATTTCTTTTTCTTCTCTGATTGCTATAGCTAAAACTTCCAAAACTATGTTGAATAATAGTGGTGAGAGTGGGCAACCTTGTCTTGTTCCTGATCTTAGTGGAAATGGTTTCAGTTGTTCACCATTGAGAGTGATGTTGGCTGTGGGTTTGTCATATACGGCCTTTATTATGTTGAGGTAAGCTCCCTCTATGCCTACTTTCTGGAAGGTTTTTATCATAAATGGGTGTTGAATTTTGTCAAAAGCTTTTTCTGCATCTATTGAGATTATCATATGGTTTTTATCCTTCAGTTTGTTAATATGTTGTATCACATTGATTGATTTGCATATATTGAAGAATCCTTGCATTCCTGGAATAAACCCCACTTGATCATGGTGTATGATCCTTTTAATGTGCTGTTAGATTCTGTTTGCTAGTATTCTGTTGAGGATTTTTGCATGTATGTTTATCAGTGATAATGGCTTGTAGTTTTCTTTCTTTGTGACATCTTTGGCTGGTTTTGGTATCAGGGTGATGGTGGCCTCGTAGAATGAGTTAGGGAGTGTTCCTCCCTCTTGCAATGCAATGTGATTAATTTTAGCTTCTCCCTTTCCACATTTGTAACAGTCTCTGTTGATAATGAGAAATCTGACTCCTATTATCTGTAATGTATTTACTTATTTGGTTAATACAAGAATACACAGTTTGAGAATCACTCATCCATGACTGTGGAAAATAATCCTACAAGCTAGAGTTTAGCATTTCTTCATGGTTGTTTCTGTTTTTAGCCTGAAGATAGATATATATATATAGTCACAGTACTGTGTCTAAAAGTAACTTGGGTAATTATTATCCCCTTCCCTGTGTTATTTATTTAAAATACAGTTAGGCTCATTTGTTTCATGATTGTATTCAATTTTGGGTCCTCCTTCCCATCTTTGTTGTCTTTACTTGTTTATTTTTGGACTATTACCTTGTTTTATTATGCTTTGCTTTATTTATTTACATATTTTTTATTTTATTTAAATATAGTTGATTTACAATATTATATTAGTTTCAGGTGTACAACATAGTGATTTAATGTTTTTATAGATTATACTCCATTTAAAGTTATTACAAAATAATGGCTGTATTTCCTGTTCAATATATCCTTGTGACTTATTTATTTTATACATAGTAGTTTGTATCTCTTAATCCCCTAGCCCTATCTTGCCCCTCCCCGCTTCCCTTTCCCCACTGGTAACTCCTAGTTTGTTCTCTCTATCTGTGAGTCTGTTTCTGTTTTGCTATATTTATTCATTTGTTTTATTTTTTAGATTCCACATATAAGTGATAACACAGTATTTGTTTTTCTCAGTCTGACTTATTTCACTAAGCATAGTACCCTCTATGTCCATCCATGTTGTTGCAAACGGCAGAATTTCATTCTTTTTTATGGCTGAGTAATATTTATTTTATATATATATATACCACATCTTTTATCCATTCATCTGTTGATAGACACTTAGGTTTGTGCTTTGCGTTATTGCCCTTCCCAGATATTGTTTTTTTTACAAATTGAAGGTTTGTGGTAATCCAGCATCAAGGAATTCTATCAGCGCCATTTTTCCAACAGCATTTGCTCACTTCATATGTCACATTTTAGTAATTCCTACAATGTGTCAAATTTTTGCATTATTATTATGTTTGTTATGGTGAACTGTGATCAGTGATCTTTGATGTTACTATTGTAATTGTTTTGGGGCATCATGAACTGTGCCAAGACAGAAAACTGTGTGTTCTGACTGCTCCACCAACCAGCCATTCCCCCATCTCTCTCTTTCCTGAGGCCTCCCTATTCCCTGAGATACAACAATATTGAAATTAGGCCAATCAATAACCTTACAATGGCCTCTAAGTGTTCAAGTGAAAGGAAGAGTTGCATGTCTCTCATTTTAAATAAAAAGCTAGAAGTGATTAAGCTTAGTGAGGAAGGCATGTCTAAAGCCAAGACAGGCCAAAAGCTAGAGGCCTCTTGTGTCAAACAGTTAGCCACTCTGTAAATGCAAAGGAAAAGTTCTTGAAGGAAATTTTTGTTTTTCATTTTTCTTCATTAGAGAGTTTAATTTATTTTTTTAAATTTTTTAAAATTGGGCTTCCCTGGTGGCGCAGTGGTTGAGAGTCCGCCTGCCAATGCAGGGGAGGCAGGTTCGTGCCCCGGTCCGGGAAGATCCCACATGCCACGGAGCGGCTGGGCCCGTGAGCCATGGCTGCTGAGCCTGCGCTTCCGGAGCCTGTGCTCCACAACGGGAGAGGCCACAACAGTGAGAGGCCCGCGTACTGCAAAAAACAAAAACAAACAAACAAATTAATTAATTAAAAAGTGCTATTCTAGTGAATACATAAATAAGAAAGCAAAACAGCCTTATTGCTGATATGAAGAAAGCTTTAGTGGTCTGGTTAGAAGATCAAATCAGCCATAACATTCCCTTAAGCCAGAACTTTGAAGCTAGCAGAGATTGATTCATGAGGTTTAGGGAAAGAAGCTGTCTTCATAATATAAAACTACAAGGTAAAGCAGCAAGTATCCAGAAGATTTAGCTAAGATAACTCATGAAGATGACTCTACTAAACAACTGATTTTCAGTGTAGCCAAACAGCCTTACATTGGAAGGAGATACCATCTAGGGCTTTCATAGTTGGAGAGGAGGAGTCACTGCCTGGCTTCAAAGCTTTAGAGGACAGGCTGGCTCTTTTGTTAGGGGCTGAAACAGCTGGCGACTTAAAAGTTGAAGCCAGTGTTCATTTACCGTTCTGAAAATCCTAGGGCCCTTAAGAATTATGCTAACTCTACTCTCCCTGTGCTCTCTAAATGGAACAACAAAACCTGATGACAGCACATCTGTTTACAACATAGATTACTGAATATTTTAAGCCCACTGTTGAGACCTACTGCTCAGAAAAAAAAGATTCCTTTCGAAATATTCCTTCTCATTGACAATGCACCTGGTTACCCAAGAGCTGTGATGAAGGCATACCACAAGATTAACGTTGTTTTCATGCCTGCTAACACAACATCCATTCTGCAGCCCATGGATTAAGGAGTAATTTTTTCTTTCAAGTCTTATTATCTTAATGAATACATTTCATAAGGCTAAAGCTGCCATAGATAGTGATTCCCCTGATGGATCTGGGCAAAGGAAATTGAAAACCTTCTGGAAAGGATTCACCGTTCTAGATGCCATTAAGAACATTTGTGATTTCAATGGAACGGGATAGAAAGCCCAGAGATAAACCCACGCACCTATGGTCAAGTAATCTATGACAAAGGAGGCAAGGATATACAATGGAGAAAAGACAGCCTCTTCAGTAAGTGATGCTGGGAAAACTGGACAGCTACATGTAAAAGAATGAAATTAGAACACTCCCTAACACTGTACACAAAAATCAACTCAAAATGGATTAGAGACCTAAATGTAAGACCAGACACTATAAAACTCTTAGAGGAAAACATAGGAAGAACACTCTTTGACATAAATCACAGCAAGATCTTTTTTGATCCACCTCCTAGAGTAATGGAAATAAAAACAAAAATAAACAAATGGGACCTAATGAAACTTCAAAGCTTTTGCAAAGCAAAGGAAACTACATTCGAGATGAAAAGACAACCCTCAGAATGGGAGAAAATATTTGCAAACGAATCAACAGACAAAGGATTAATCTCCAAAATATATAAACAGCTCATGCAGCTCAATATTAAAAAAAGCAAACAACCCAATCCAAAAATGGGCAGAAGACCTAAATAGACATTTCTCCAAAGAAGACATAGAGATGGCCAAGAAGCACATGAAAAGCTGCTCAGCATCACTAATTATTAGAGAAATAATCAAAACTACAATGAGGTATCACCTCACACCGGTTAGAATGGGCATCGTTAGAAAATCTACAAACAACAACTGCTGGAGAGGGTGTGGAGAAAAGGGAACCCTCTTGCACTGTTGGTGGGAATGTAAATTGATACAGCCACTATGGAGAACAGTGTAGAGTGGAGGTTCCTTAAAAAACTAAAAATAGAATTACCATATGACCCAGCAATCCCATTACTGGGCATATACCCAGAGAAAACCATAATTCAAAAAGACACATGCACCCCAATGTTCACTGCAGCACTATTTACAATAGCCAGGTCATGGAAGCAACCTAAATGCCCATCCACAGACGAATGGATAAAGAAGATGTGGTACATATAGACAATGGAATATTACTCAGCCATAAAAAGAAACGAAATTGGGTCCTTTGTAGAGCCATGGATGAATCTAGAGACTGTCATACAGAGTGAAGTAAGTCAGAAAGAGCAAAACAAATATCGTATATTAATGCATATATGTAGAACCTAGAAAAATGGTACAGATGAACCAGTTTGCAGGGCACAAATAGACACACAGATGTGGGGAACAAATGTATGGATACCAAGAGGGGAAATTGGCCGTGGTGGTGGTGGTGGTTGTGTGATGAATTGGGAGATTGGGATTGACGTATATACACTAATATGTATAAAATAGATAACTAATAAGAACCTGTTGTATCAAAAAATAAAATATTCAAAAAAAAACCATTTGTGATTTCATGGAAAGAGGTCACAATACCAACATGAACAGGAGTTTAGAAGAAGTTGTTCCAACCCTCATGGATGACTTTGAGGGGTTCAAGACATCAGTGGAGGAAATAACTGCAGATGTGGCGAAAATAGCAAGAGAACTAGAATTAGAAGTGGAGCCTGAAGATGTGACTGAATTGCTGCCATCTTACGATAAAACTTTAATGGATGAGGAGAAAGTGGTTTCTTGAGATGGACTCTACTGCTGGTAAAAATGCTGTGAAGATTGTTGAAATGACAACAAGGGATTTAGAACATTACATAAACTTAGTTGATAAAGCAGTGGTAGGGTTTGAGAGGATTGACTCCTAGTTTGAAGGAAGTTCTGTGGGTAAAAAGCTATCAAATAGCACTGCATGCTTCAGAGAAATTGTTCTTGAAAGGAAGAGTCCATCAGTGGGGCAAACTTCATTGTTGTCTTATTTTAAGACATCGCCATGGCCACCCCACCTTCAGCACCACCACCCTGATCAGTCAGCAGCCATCCACGTGGAGGCAAGACCCTCCACCAGCAAAAAGATTACAATTTGCTGGAGGTTCAAATGATGGTCAGCATTTTTTAGCAACAAAATATTTTTTTTATTAAGGTGTAGTTGATGTACAATAAGTTTTAGGTATACAACATAATGATTCACAGTTTTAGAGGTTATATTCCATTTATAGTTATAAAATATTGACTGTATTCCCTGTTTGTACAGTATATCCTTGTAGATTATTTATTTTATACGTAGTAGTTTGTATGCAACAAAATATTTTTATTTTATTTTATTTTTGCGGTACGCGGGCCTCTCATTGTTGTGGCCTCTCCCGTTGAGGAGCACAGGCTCCAGACGCGCAGGCTCAGCGGCCATGGCTCACGGGCCTAGCCGCCCTGCGGCATGTGGGATCTTCCCAGACCAGGGCACGAACCCATGTCCCCTGCATCGGCAGGCAGACTCTCAACCACTGCGCCACCAGGGAAGCCCAACAAAATATTTTTAAATTCAAGTATATGTATATATATTTTAATTCATTTATTTAGTTATTTTTGGCTGCGTTGGGTCTTCGTTGTTTCACTCAGGCTTTCTCTAGTTGTGGTGAGCGGGGGCTACTCTTGGTTGTGGTGCGTGGGCTTCTCATTGCAGTGGTTTCTCTTGTTGTAGAGCATGGGCTCTAGGCGCGCAGGCTTCAGTAGTTGTGGCTTGCGGGCTCTAGAGTGCAGGCTCAGTAGTTGTGGTGCACGGGCTTAGTTGCTCCGCAGCATGTAGGATCTTCCTGGACCAGGGATCGAACCCGTGGCCCTTGCATTGGCAGGCAGATTCTTAACCACTGCACCACCAGGGAAGTCCTGTATATATTTTTTGACATAATGCTATTGCACTCTTAATAGACTATAGTATACTGTAGACATAACGTTTATATGCACCAAGAAACCAAAAAATTCATATGACTTGCTTTATTGTGGTGGTCTATAACTGAACCCACAGTATCTCCAAGGTGTGCCTGTATTAACATGGTCCAAAAATCAGATTCTTTATACAGGTACACTCAGAGAATGATATTCCCCTTTTCCTCCTGTCCTGTTCCCACCTCCTTCCTTTCCACCGCATTTCCATCCAGGCCCTGCAGTTAACCAATCTCAGTAGTTTGAGGTTTATTCTTCTTCTGTTTCTTTTTGCACAAATGAGCAGACACATTTATATTTTCTTATTTTTCCCTTTTCACAGAGTAGCACAGTATAGATATTCTTTTGTACTTTGCTTTTTTCACCTAATGTATCCTGGAAATTCATTCCATTTTAGTTATAGAGCTTTTCCTTATTAAAAAAAACTTATATTTTTATATGTCTGTGAGTCTGTTTCTGTTTTGTAAATAAGTTCATTTATATCATTTCTTAAGATTCCACATGTAAGTGATATCATATGATGTTTGTCTTGGTCTGACTTACTTCATTTAGTATGATAAACTCTAGGTCCATCCATGTTGCTACAAATGGCATTATTTCATTCTTTTTTGTGGCTGAGTAATATTCCATTTTGTGTGTGTGTGTGTGTGTATATATATATATACACATATATATATACACACACACATGCACATCTTATATCATCTTTATCCATTCATAGAAAACAAACTTACCACACAAACTTCCTAGTGGTTACCAAAGGGGAAAGGAGAGGAGAGGGATAAATTAGGAATTTGGGATTAGCATATACAAACAACTATATATAAAATAGATAAATAACAAGGTCCTACTGTATAACACAGGGAACTATATTCAATATCTTGTTATAAACTATAATGGAAAAGAATATGAATAAAATATATGTATAACTGAATCACTGCTGTACACCAGAAACTAACACAGCATATTGTAAACCAACTATATTTCAATAAAAAAGAAAATTTTATAGTAACATTAGGAGGATGTGTGATAGTGTCTTCAACCATTTCCTGTGTATGGGTATTTAGATTTCCAGTATTTTGTAATTGAACATCTTTTTATATCCTTACTGACCATTTTTATTTCTTTTTTTGTGAATTGTCTGTTCATGTTTTTACGGTCCATTTTTTTGTCCCTCTCCCATCATTTTTTTTTTTTTTTTTTCTTTTTTGCGGTACGCGGGCCTCTCACTGTTGTGGCCTCTCCCGTTGCGGAGCACAGGCTCCAGACGTGCAGGCCCTGCGGCCATGGCTCACGGGCCCAGCCGCTCCGCGGCACGTGGGATCTTCCCGGACTGGGGCACGAACCCGTGTCCCCTGCATCGGCAGGTGGACTCTCAACCACTGCACCACCAGGGAAGCCCCATTTTTTAAAAAAAATAAATTTATTTATTTATTTGTTTGTTTTTGGCTGCGTTGGGTCTCCGTTGCTGTGCGCGGGCTTTTCCCTGGTTGTGGCGAGTGGGGGCTACTCTTCATTGAAGTGCACAGGCTTCTCACTGTGGTGGCTTCTCTTGTTATGAAGCACGGGCTCTGGGCACGTGGGGCTCAGTACTTGTGGCTTATGGGCTCTAGAGCGCAGGCTCAGTAGTTGTGGCACACGGGCTTAGCTGCTCCACGGCATATGGGATCTTCCCAGACCAGGGATCAAACCATGTCCCCTGCATTGGCAGGCAGATTCTTAACCACTGTGCCTCCGGGGAAGTCCCTCCTATCATTTTTAAAGAGTTCTTCATATGTTAGTGATATGAGGCCTCTATTTGTGATATATTTTGCAAATATTTTC
Organism: Delphinapterus leucas; assembly: GCF_059928025.1. Lineage (NCBI taxonomy): Eukaryota > Metazoa > Chordata > Mammalia > Artiodactyla > Monodontidae > Delphinapterus > Delphinapterus leucas. The sequence continues at coordinate 13,578,809 of NC_143135.1, read as the reverse complement.
TTCCAGTTTCTTTTTCTTTATCCTTTATTATGTTTTGGCCATCCAATTAAATTTTTTTATGTAGTCAAATTTATTAATATTTCATTTTACTGCACCTGGATTTTGCATCAGAGTTAAAAGAACCTTCCTTATACCCAGGTCATAGAGAAATTCACTCATATTTTCTTCTAGTACTTGGTTTCATTTTCCTACACTCAGATCTCAGAGTCATTTGGAGTTTATTCTTGCATACAATGTAAGGTATGGATTTAATTTATCTTTTTCTAAATGGCTAATAAGCTGTCTCTGTACCATTTATTAAAACTCTGTCTTTGGGGACTTCCCTGGTGGTGCAGTGGTTAAGAATCCACCTGCCAATGCAGGGGACACGGGTTCAAGCCCTGGTCTGGGAAGATCCCACATGCCGCAGAGCAACTAAGCCCGTGCACCACAACTACTGAGCCTGTGCTCTAGAGCCCGCAAGCCACAACTACTGAGCCCGCAAGCCACAGCTGCTGAAGCCTGTGCGCCAAGAGCCCATGCTCGCAACAAGAGGAGCCACCGCAATGAGAAGCCCGCACACTGCAACAAAGAGTAACCCCTGCTTGCCGCAACTAGAGAAAGCCCACACGCAGCAGCGAAGACCCAATGCAGCCAAAAATAAATAAATAAATTTAAAAAAATACTAAAGAAAAAAAAATCTGTCTTTGCCCCAGTAATTTGAGATGTCGCCTTTATCACATACTAGGTTTCTGTGTGTGCCTAAGTCTGTTTCTGGACATTCTGTTTGGTTCTTCTGGTCTGTTGTCTATTCTGTTAAAATGTTGTCTTGTTTTCATTATAGAGGCTTTAGAGTATGTTTTAATATCTGGTAGAGCTTATCTTCTCCTGTAGTTTTTCTTTTGCAGTGTTTTCCTGGCAACTCTTGCATGTTTGTTTTTCCACATGAATTTTAGTATCAACTTATCTAGCTCTATAAAAAACTTGGTATTTTTATTGGGATTACATTAAAGTTATAAATTAAATTAGGGAGAACTGACTTCTTTTTGATGTTGAGCCATTCTATCCAAGGACAAGAAATGTCTTTCAATTTGTTCAAGTCTATATTGTATCTTGTGCTACAGTGTCTTCTCTTATGTTTTTTTTCCTCCTTGGCACCTTATTTTATATATTTGTGTTTTCTTCCTTATTTTTCTTGAGTAAATTAGCTAGTGATTGGAAACAAACAAAATACCTAAGAATTTGACTTATTAATTAGGCTTATTATTTTTCTATTTTGTACCTCATTAATTTCTGCTTTGATCTTAATTTTTTTCCCTTATACTTCCTTTTGGTTCACTTTGCTGTTCTTTTTCTAAAAGCTTTTTGAGCTGCCAATTTGGTTAATTTATTTTTTATTTTATTTTCGTTTTAAAAGTATTTATTTGGTTGTGTGGGGTCTTAGTTGCGGCTCGCCGGCTCCTTAGTTGTGACACACTGTCTCCTTAGTTGTGGCATGTGAAGTCTTAGTTGTGGCATGCATGTGGGATCTAGTTCCCTGCCTAGGGATGGAACCCAGGCCCCTTGCATTGGGAGCTCGGAGTCTTATCCGCTGCACCACCAGGGAAGTCCCTGGTTAATTTATCTTCGATCTTCAGTTTTTACCGAGTAGGGCTATGAATGGAAAACACCATTCATGGAAAACACTATGTTTGTTTGAATTATTGAATTATGTTTGAATTATTTTTTTTTTTAGAAACTCTCTAATTTCAGTGTGTATTCCCCTTTCACTCAAGAGTTAATAGGTGGTTTTAAAATTTCCAGATGGGAGGGCCCTTTAGCATTTTGATTTTCAGTTTTGCTGCATTATAATCCAAGAATATAGTTTGTAATATTTCTACTTTATGGAACTGATTTTTCTGAGAACCGTTTGATCAATTTCTGTGAATGTACCTGTGTGCTTGAGGTGTGTAGATGTGTTCTCCTTTATCCACGTGTAAAGTTCAGTATATATATATATATATATATATATATATATATGTCCATAAATGTACCTTATCAGTTATTTAGGTCATTTATATCCTTGTTTATTTTCGGTTCACTTGATATGTCTTGTGCTGAGTTTGGTGTGTTGAATTCTGTTAGTGTATTTCTGCCTGTCTCCTTGCATCATTTATAGTCTTTCACTTTATAAAGGCAGTTGCTGTGTTGTTGGGTGCAGATACTTGTAACTGTTAATTACTCATTGTGAACTGTGGCTTTTAGCAGTAAAAGTGTCCTTCTTTACTTTCAACTTGAGCTTCACTATCCCTGCTCTCTTTGTTTCCATTCTCCTGTTATACTTTTGTCCATCCCTTTAACGTTAGCCTCTATGAATCACTTTGTTTTGTCTCATATATAGCATCGTTGAGTCTTGCTTTGTGAGTCAAATTAAAAATCTTTTTGTTTTTTAAAAAGTGAGTTAAGCCCATTCATATTTATTGATATGATTAATAGAATTAGTATCTCATATGATTTCGTTATTTTTATGTATATTATGTTTCATTTACTGTGTTTTTTCCCTGTGTGATCTTTTCTTGACTTTTCAAATAATTTCATATATTTAGTAAGGTTTGCATTTTTGTTCTACTCATTATCTTTGGTCTTACACCTTTTTGAAATGCCCTTAGTTTCTTATATTCTTTTAGTTGTTACAGTCAGTGAGTTTACTTTCTCTTTCTCTTCTCCTCTCATACTTTTAGTTGTATTATTTCTACTTGTCAGACAGTTAATAAGTCCTTTTGCTGAAGCATTCATCTCCTGGTTGGATGAAGCTTGTCCACTAGTCGATTTTTCAAGAAGGGTTATGGGTATAGAGTTTCCTGAGTTTTTATGTGTTTATAACTGGTTTTCTGTAGCCTTGACACCTGAAGCTCAGCATGATTGAATATAAAATCCATGGTTCACATTTTCCTTCCTTGAATATTTGAAAATATAGCTTTATCATTGCTTGCTTTGTATGTTGTTTTTGAAATCTGATGCCGGTGTAATTGTTTTGCTCTTATAAGGGAGTTGAGTTTTTTTGCTTCCAGGCGTTGAAGGATTTTTCTTCATCTTTGAAGTCTCAGTTTTTTTAGGACACGTCTCAGAGTTCAGTGTTTCAGATCAGCTTTGCCAGGTTCCCAGTGGATCCTTTCAATATGCACATCCAATCTTTTATTTCTGTGAAGTTTTCTTGGACTATATTATACATATTAACTCTGTTCCATTGCTTTCTTTTTCTTATTGAGGGACTCATTTCTTTAGTGTGAGTTCCATTTCGACCACTTTCTGCTTTTAATTACTTCCCATTGTTTTGTCCATTTATTATTTTTATTTTTGGCTGCATCAGGTCTTAGTTGCAGCACACAGGATCTTCGTTGTGGTACGTGGGCTCTCTAGTTGAGGCACGCGGGCTCAGTAGTTGTGGCGTGCGGGCTTCGTTGCCCCGCAGCATGTGGGATCTTAGTTCCCTGACCAGGGATCAAACCTGCATTTGATCCCTGGTCAGGGATCATTGCAGGAAGGATTCTTTACCACTGGACCACCAGGGAAGTCCCTGTCCATTTTTTTTTTTTTTTAACATCTTTATTGGGGTATAATTGCTTTACAATGGTGTGTTAGTTTCTGCTTTATAACAAAGTGAATCAGCCATACATATACATATGTTCCCATATGTCTTCCCTCTTGCGTCTCCCTCCCTCCCACTCTCCCTATCCCACCCCTGTCCATTTATTTTTAATTATTGATTTAAAAATTTTTTTTGATTTATTTTATTTTTGGCTGGGTTGGGTCTTTGTTGCTGCGTGCGGGCTTTCTCTAGTTGCGGCAAGCGGGGGCTACTCTTCATTGGCGGTGTGCAGGCTTCTCATTGCAGTGGCCTCTCCCGTTGCGGAGCACGGGCTCCAGGCGGGTAGGCCTCAGCAGCTGTGGCACGCAGGCCCAGCAGCCGTGGCTCGCGGGCTCTAGACACAGGTTCAACAGTTGTGGTGCACAGGCTTAGTTGTTCCACGTCATGTGGGATCTTCCCAGACCAGGGCTCGAACCCGTGTCCCCTGCATTGGCAGGCAGATTCTTAACCACTGTGACACCAGGGAAGTCCCTAATTTTTAAATTTCTGATTCATTCTTTTTCACATACCAAAAATTTGCTTGAGGATATTTATTTCAGTTAGTTTTCTTGTTTCATGGTTGTGTTTGGGAAAGAATCTTTGTTAGCTGAGGTATTTTGGTTCTTACTGTTTTCCTATAGTATCTTGGTATAGATGTACTTACTTTTCGTCTATTCATTTTGTAGATTTGGGGTTATTTACAAGTTTCCTAATTCATTGAATCCACTTCTTTGATCTAGTGGATATTTTCCCCTCGTCATCTCCACACAAGTTTTTTGTTTTTTTTTTTTGAGATGTGGAACCAGGTCTTATTAGGACCACACAAGTTTTGATATTCGATGTACAGTTAGATAAAGTGGTTTGAAGTTTGGGTGTTCTCTGTATTCGAGTTATGTTGAAGGTGTGGTTTTTGTGTAGCTTTGTTGTTCTTCATGTTGTTTGTGGAGGATATGTGGAGATATTTGGATAAAGGTAACTGCCCTAATTCTCATTTTTCTCTCACCTGTCAGTTTAACGTGTTTTTTTTTTTAAGTCATTCTGCTTATTGGGTGGAGAATGGATTGTAGGCAGCAAAAGTAGAACTAGGGAGACTAGTGGTTCAGGGGAGAGGTGTATGTGATGGGACCAGGTGTAGAAGTGGTGAGGGGTGGTTGGATTGGGGATGTACGTTGAAGATTGAGCTGGCAAGGTTTGCCTAAGAATTGGATGTGTGGGGTGAGGAATTGAGCAGAGTCAAGGATGCCTAGAAGGAGTCAGTGGACACTCAGCAGCAGTATCCCTTGAAGGGGAGAGTGGCTGGAGTGTGAGCTATACCCCTCCCTGAGTACTGCTTTTCTCTCTCAAGGTTACAAGCCCGGTGAAGGGAAACGAGGGGATGCTTGTGAAGGCGACAGTGGGGGACCGTTTGTCATGAAGGTAAGCTGAGTTCCCAGAAGGCCAGGAGCTGGCAGGTAGATCCTTCTGGGGTGGATGAGGAGGGACCCAAGTTTTCAGAAACAATTGCTTGACAGGGTAATACTGACACTACCTTGGACTTGACTCTATTGGAAATCCCATGTTTCTTCCTCAGAGCCCCTTTAACAACCGCTGGTATCAAATGGGCATCGTCTCATGGGGTGAAGGCTGTGACAGGGATGGAAAATATGGCTTCTACACACATGTGTTCCGCCTGAAGAAGTGGATACAGAAGGTCACTGAACGGTTTGGAAGTTAGGGGGCCACCCACATTCTACACTGCTCACTGCAAAATCACAGAAGCCAATCCAGTGAAAGAATTATTTTTGTGGCTTGTTCCTAAAACTGTATTTCTCAATAAAAGTGACCCTATCAATGAGCCTCAGTGCTCACAGTGCTGTTCATGGGTAGCTCAGGAAGAGCCAATCCTACTACTGGACAAGCAGGACTTAAAGAATCCACCACCCCTAGAACAGGGTCCAGTGAGAGGTGAGATGGCAGCCTGAATTTATGAGCATTTAAAATGTTCCAGACTTGGGGCTTTAATAGATTATTTCATTTAATCCTCACAAAAGGTAGTAAACTGAGACTTGGAGAAGTTCCTTGTCCAAGGTCACATGGCTAAGAAGGGTCAAAGTCTGACTTGAAATATAGGAGAAACTGAAGCCTGTGCTTTTAGCCACTTTAGGCTGTGAAGAGCTGTTCTGGGACCAGAGAAGAGGCTGGAGGAGGGTAGGCTAGTGAGGTGGGGAGTAGTTACATCTTTCTTATGTTATTAAAATATCAGGGCTTCCCTGGTGGCGCAGTGGTTGAGAGTCCGCCTGCCGATGCAGGGGACGCAGGTTCGTGCCCCGGTGCAGGAAGATCCCACATGCCGCAGAGCGGCTGGGACCGTGAGCCATGGCCGCTGAGCCTGCGCGTCCAGAGCCTGTGCTCCGCAGCGGGAGAGGCCACAACAGTGAGAGGCCCGTGTACCGCAAAAAAAAATCAGATCTGTGCCGCCCAAAGGCTCAGTATTTTAAGTGTCTTCACTCGCAAGGGTTGTGGGATAGCAGTTCTGAGTAGGGGCCCTAGCACCAGACTGCCTGGGTTCATATTCTGGCTCCAGCCTTAAAAGGGATAGTCACGGGAACTCCCTGGTGGTCCGGTGGTTAGGACTCCGTACTTTTAATGCCAGGGCCCAGGTTCCATCCCTCGTCAGGGAACTAGGATTCCACAAGCCACGCAGCATGACCAAAAGAAAGGGGGGGGGGATAACCATGGTTATGTCACTTGACCTCCCTGAGCCTCAGTTCCCTTACGTGTAAGATGTATATAATGACATTACTTACCTAATAAGGTTTTGAGGATTAAATAAGGTCATTTGCATGTGTACTTAGCAAAATGCCTGGTACCTGGTCAGCTCTCTGTTAAGTCGCGGCTGCTTTTATTCTCACTACTGCCTGGCGTGGTGAAGTTCCTCTGCCACTTCCCACTTCCCTCTCTGGTCTCTGAAATAGCATAGTGTTGGAGTTGCTGCTTCCTGGAGTTTCTACTCTCACAGCTGTTATCAGAATTGAGTAATTTGTTTTTCTGAGAAATGGGAACAAGAAGATGTAGAAGTGGATTCTTACAGGGTTTGGGCAAAATCTTAGGAGTCACAGAACTTTCAAGATGCCTTTTCACAGCACATTCTTCAAGGTTACTGATGGCAGAGGTTACTGTCTGGGATGGAGCACGGCTCTGACACATCGTTGCCCTTCCACGTAGCTCCAGAGTTACTGGCTGACATTGGTGTATTGCTCTTCCTGTTGGGTGCATTTATGACTCGGGGAAGCAGGCACTACAGCCTACAATAATGTGTGACAGCGAGTTGCCACTGGTGTGAGGTGCTGATCACTTGGTGACCATCTGGAGGACTGTTGAGAAGTCTCACCCCTGGGCTTGGAGGGGGTGGAGCACGGGTGCCTTGTGGTCACCTTCTCGGCCTAGGATCTAAGATCTTTAGCTATCATGGCTTAAAGCAGGAAGGGACTTAAGGTAGGTAACCTTCACCCCCCTCCCCTCCCCTTTTTTTCCATTCCCATTTTTTAGTACATCAGGGAAGAGAAAATTAGGACTGAGTTCCTTGTCCTCATTCTTCGGTTCTAGTTGACCAGAAACCAGGGTAAAACTGGGAACTCAGTGAGCTTGCAGGATCTTGACAGCCCTGAGCTTTAACCAGAGCAGGGGGAAGGGATTAAAAGTTAGTTGTAATACCCCAAAATCTGGTTTTTAAACAAGGGCGCACATCCTCACAAGACTGCTGGACTTTGGTTTTTCAAATTAGCTGTGCTAATTCCAGACCCAAGCACAGCCATTCTTTCTAAATGTGTTCCTTCTCTACAGCAACGAACTCCTCTATCTTCCCTTCAGTGAAGGCCTACTTCCTGTGTGCATTAAAAGGGAGAGAGGCAGGTTTAATTTCTTATCTCAGGCAGCACAGGAGCCATCTCAAAATCATGACTAGAATCAATACAGGACTAATTTTTCATCAACCTTTCATTTCTAACACCAGTTCAGTAAAAAGTGGTGGAGAAAAGTTCCTTTGGACAATGTTTTCTGACTGTGGAAGGAGGTCTTGTGGAATGTTATTGCAGATGTGAATCCTGTTTATTTCTAGTCTTTACTGAGTGTGAAGGAACTGTTAGTCTAGATTCAGAGACTCTGCTAACCAGGCAGGAAGCCCCTATGCTCTCTGTACTCCTTTAGTCAGATGACCCCAAATCTAGCTGTGGTGTGACAGCCACTGTAGCCCAGCTAATCCCTGGGCACAATGTCATATGTACTTGGGCAGTAAAAGTAGTAGGGAGCCTAAGAGCTCCTTGGAACCATGGTGATTGATGATGGGGTGGAAGTCGGGACCAAAATCTCAAAACAGGGAAGAATGAGATTTCTCTGCTCCCCTAGGAGTTGCATGCAGAAAGCAGGAGAGGTGAGTGCCTCTTATTCCAAAGGAGTGAAAGGACCAAGCCTGTGAGCCAAGAAAAGGTAGAGCTCCTTAAGCAGCAATTATGAACCTTTCTCTAACTAACTGGCTGAATACCCAGCTGGTCCCAAGAACAGGTGATGGAGAGCTGCCCAACACTCCCAGATACGGAGCATCTTGGGACACAGTTATAGTTAATGCAAACTTTATTTATAAAAGACTCTTAAATTAGTTGTATCATGCCATGCATTCATATAGAATACAGTGACCCTTCAGGGCTACAAGGAGAAGAGCTCACAAACTCAAAGGAAAACTAGTAAAGCGTTTCTAATAGTTAAAAGCTAGGAAAGATTAGGACAATTTTACAAATGAGCAATTAAAAATAAAAGAAAAAGGATATGGAAACTAGTCTGAGCTGAGAGAAGGGCAGCTGTTTACAGGTCTGTACACTAAACTAAGACACAGACAGTCTTCTAGAGAGGCAGGATGCTGGCGGAGAGAAGCGGAGGATGTGCAAAGACTTGTGCCACAACGACTCCTCCCCCAGGTCCACGGTATGATACATACAACCAGTTTGTGTACACTAGGCCTGCCAAGGCCACTTTAACTATGAGGACTCCTAGTTTAGTAAACTAAAGCTGCAGGGTGCCAGGGGAGTGGGGCGGCTTCATTTGCGACTGCTCTTTATTCTCTCCAGTCTTTTTTTCAAGTCATCAATGTTAGCTGTGGAGGAGGAGGATGTAGTCATGGTTCCTGAAGAGTGAGTCTGGTTGGAATCCAGATCTGAATGCTGGTGCTGCTCCCGTGACTCCCGGAGCTGCGAGAGTTTGCTGTGCAGCATGTCTGTGGAAGAAGCAACAGTAGGAACTGCTGGTTTGGAAAGCAAAGAGGTCAGCGGAGGTCGGTCATCTTGCTGTTGAGAGAAGAAGAAACATTGTCCAATCAGGTCAGGATGTGGCTCTGGAGCAACATACACTGAGGCTGGGAACGCTGCTCCTCTGGCCAGCCTGTCCCTGACCTGTTGGTCATCGCCCTCCCTGCCCCACACAGAAGGAGAGGAGCAGTACCTTTGTATTGTCCAGACCACATCGCTGTCGCAGGATTTTTAGCCTTTCCAGGTAGACAGATGGTCCCACCTCTTCTCCATTTGTGTTACCTATGGAGGACACTGTGCTTGTGGGAGTGGGCACACATGTGACTTCCATCTGGGGGGAGATGCCTAAGTAGGAAATATAGAAGGAATATTCAGATATACACACCCCCACCCCGACTGCCCTCGTTAACCTCCCACCAAAGGGAACAATTTGGCCCTTGAATATCACCACTGTACTTGAAGACTAAAAAAATCCACAAGAATCTACCTGGAGTTCGTGATAAAGGGTGCTCTTAAATATACAAGATACGCTTAATGAGAACTTCCAGAACTGATTGATAGAGAAGGGCACTGAATGTTAAGTTGGACCATCCATCTACATCCTGAGCTATGCAAGGGTTGTATTCTTATAATCCCACGGCTGACCTGGGCAATCCAAAGAGCCTAAGCTACTCCTGAGTATATGGTAAGTGCCCAAGTGAAGAACCTAAGAACTTTATTTTATTTTACTTTTTTTTGAAGAATTATTGCTATTTCATCTTTATTTTTTTGGGCTGTGTTGGGTTTTCGTTGCTGCGCGCGGGCTTTCTCTAGTTATGGCGAGCGGGGGCTGCTCTTCGCTGCAGTGCCCACGCTTCTCATTGCAGTGGCTTCTCTTGTTGCAGAGCACAGGCTCTAGGCATGCAGGCTTCAGTAGTTGCAGCATGCGGGCTCAGTAGCTGCGGTGCACAGGATTCAGTAGTTGTGGCTTGCAGGCTGTAGAGCACAGGCTCAGTAGTTGTAGCACATGGGCTTAGTTGTTCCGCGGCATGTGGGATCTTCCCAGACCAGGGCTCGAACCCGTGCCCCCTGCGCTGGCAGGCGGATTCTGAACCACTGCGCCACCAGGGAAGTCCCCCTAAGGGCTTTAAATGTTTGCAAGAATTAGACTAGGTTTGGACCAGGTGATACACAGGGCAAAGCTCTTATTCAAACTGGGGAGGACAGCAAGGAGCTCAAGGCTACTGTCTCTTCATAAGGAGGAGGGGTAAACTGCGGTGTCCAACAAAGGAGGGGTAGGAACTGGAGCATCCGAGATCAATATTCTGGCAGCAGAGGGGAAACCAAAACCAAACCAAACCGAACCAAAATCCATCACAGTTCTAAATTTCTGAGAGGGAACAGTCACAAAATGCAGGCATTTAAAATATCCAGTTTGATATCAATGAAAAGGCATTATATTAGTCAAAAGATAAAGTACTGGGAAGAAGAACGGAAACTGAAAAGTAAAAGAGGTTACTCTAGGGAAAGGAAGAAGAACGGAAACTGAAAAGTAAAAGAGGTTACTCTAGGGAAAGGAAGAAGAACGGAAACTGAAAAGTAAAAGAGGTTACTCTAGGGAAAGGAAGAAGAACGGAAACTGAAAAGTAAAAGAGGTTACTCTAGGGAAAAAGGAATCTTTTAATGTAGAGATGAGAACACTCTGAGAGGGTGAAAAATGAAGACTAATGCAAAAGGCAGCAATAAGAGAAGACTGAACACTTTAAGGCATTCAGTTACCAGTGGGGTTACACGCTTGTGTTGCAAATGTTGAACATCACAAGAAAGGACTCTGGAAATGAGAAACAGAGGCTCTACCCTGATCAGCTCAACGATGGGATGTCCATATGTGGCTACTGGACACTGCTCGCTGTGCTTCAAGAAAGAGACTCCAAAAAAAAACAAAGAAACAGACTCCAGGTCTCGGAGAGGGGTAATTTAAGGTGTTGAAAACAAGAACAACTATTGGAAAAACAAACAAACAACAAAGGGACTTCCCTGGTGGTCCAGTGGCTAAGACTCCACGCTCCAAATGCAGGGGGCCTGGGTTTGATCCCTGGTCAGGGAACTAGATCCCACATGCATGCCGAAACTAAAGATCTCACATGCTGCAACGAAGATCCTGCACACGGCATCGAAGATCCTGCGTGCCGCAATTAAGACCCGGCACAGCCAAATAAATAAATAAATAAATGTTAGAAAAATATTAAAAAACAAAGAAAAAACAAGAACAAAAAGAAACAATGTAAGAGAATACAATTGACCCTGCAGCTTAGAAAGACACATGGTGAGAGAGAACATGACTGGAATCTGAAAACCACAAAGGAACAGTTTCACAGGCAAACAAATTTTAGAATGTAAGAGTAGGTGAGCTTCACCAAACTCAGAAAGAACTAAATGCAGGACCAATGTGAGGGCTGTCCTCTGCATGATGAGGGAACTTCAGCAGTTGGGCCTTTTTTTTGGTTTAAGGCTCTTGACAGCTATTTTTTATAACTGATACCTCCTAAATCTTCCTTTTGTCCCTAGGTCCCTGAGCAGTAACTCTCCAGTATAGGCGTTTTCACTGGGGGGACAGTAATATTTCAGCTTAACATTAGGATAAGCATTCACTCATATATTAAACAAAATACCTACTGAATGCCCACCACGTGCCAGGCAACAAAACGGACAAAAATCTTTACCCTTGTGGATTGACTGACTGATTTGCCACACAGCTTGTAGGATCTTAGTTCCCCGACCAGGGATTGAACCCAGGCCCTCAGCAGTGAGAGCACAGAGTCCTAACCGCTGGACCGCCATGGAATTCCCACCCTTGTGGATTTTTAATTCTAGCAGAGACGGATATCACACAATTAATCTAATAAACATTATGTTACATGGTGTGTTAGAGGAGGTTATGTACTATGGGGGTGTGAGGGGTAGGTTGCAAATTTTAAATGAAGCCTCACTTCATTTAAAATGAAGGCAGTGACAAAGATGTGGAGGAAACAAAGACTGTCCTGGAGAACAGCAGTCTACACACAAGAAACGGCCAGTGCAAAGGCCCTAAGAAGGTGTACGCCTGGTGCGTTCCAGGAACAGCAAGGGGGCTGGTGAGGCTGAAGTGGAACAGAAGTCAGAGAGTAGGAGAGAGGCAGTTCTAGAGGTATCAGGGGACCACATCATGTCAGACCTCACAGGCCTTTCTTGTAAGGCTTTTTGCTCCGCTGAGTGAAAGGGAGAGCCTTTGGAAATGTCTGAGGCACGCTGTTTCGATGCTATGTGTGGGAATGACTACAGGGAGGCGAGAGTGGCAGTGGGGAGATGGTGCAGGAGAGCGCTGCAATCCACGTAAGAGAAGATGCTGTTCAGACCAGGGCAGTGGCAGTGAAGGAGATGAGAGGCGTGGGTGGATTCTGTGTGTTTTGTAAGTAAAGCCAAAAGAATTTCCTGGCAGAGGAAAAGAGAATACTCAAAAGTTGGGGGTCTGAGCAAACTAGAAGGACAAAGTCGCCATCCAGTGAGATGGAGGAGAATGCAAATGGAGCAGGTTTTGGGGGGTTATCAGGAGCTCGGTCTTTGACACGCTGAGTTTATGATGTCTACTATACCAGAAACCCAGCGAGGTGTCACGCACGATCTATCAGCAGAGATCAGGAAGGAGGTCTGAGCTGGACATCGGACAAAATTGGGCTTTGCTGGCATAGAAATGGTATTTAAAGTGATGAGAGTAGATGGATTAGTTAAGGGGATGAGAGTAAGAAAGAAGAGATAATCATGGACGGAATCCAGAGGGACGTCAACATTAAGAGTTCAGGGAGAGGAAGAATCTATCAGAGAGGCCACGGGGGAATAGCAGCTAAGAAGGAGGAAAGCAAGAGAGCACAGAGGACCAGGAGCCCAGGGGAGGAACTGTTTGAAGGGTAGAGAACATTGCCATTGCCAGACACTGACGATGGGTCGAGGCAGGTGACTGAGAGTTGACTACTCTCTGCATCACTGGTGACCACTAAGTACTGAGGTGCACGGACATAAATGTAAACCCATCAAAAACCTCCAGGGGCTGATGCTAGGAGCTATTTTGAGCGTATTCCTGGAGCTACCAGAGGAAACCATACCTGTTGAAATGGGAATACGGCCTTTGCCCTCCCTCTCCATCTCAATCACCCGAAGGCCTCTCTCAACATAGCTCTGGAAGAACTGTGAGGAATTTTTCAGAAATGGTTCAATGTCAGCATCTGAATATTTCTTCTTATATTCATATAACTCTGCTAGGCCCTGGTTAACAAGAAAAAGGAAGAGGTGGGGATGGCTGTTAGTGACTCTTTTCCATAAAGCAGATCCCTTTCCCTCTCACCTCTTTCCCTCTCACCTCTTTAGTGTTCTCTTTAGAGCCAATCTTCTTAAAAATCTCAGCTAAGAAATCATTCACTTTGGCCTTTGATGATTTTTCATCCTAAAGACACAAGAAGGAATGATTGCTTAGACCTGAGTTATTAATTAGGAACCAGTGGTTGGATAAAAACTGAAAATATCTCAAAATCCAGACCTTCCAGGTATGTTCCTACAAATAACAGAAGCACCAGTGCTGCAGGGGCTGCAGCAGAAACATTAACAATCTCAGGTTTTCAATTAAACTTGATAAGGAAAGTCCCTCCCTAATTAGAGCTCACAGTGGATTTATCTAGGGACCAGTACCTTAGGCACAGACACAGAAACCTTTCTTAGGAACAAAAAGCCCAAGCTTATAGTTTATATTTGAAAACGTCAAGGTGATTGGACCAATCCCTGAGCCTTCATCTTAGGCCCTGAGAAAGAAAGGCTCCGGTGGCTTATCCCTTTGACAAGATCACATTCCTCAATCTTTCAAGACAGGACACTCACGATTCGAGATGCTCCCTTTTCTGTTTCCTTATCAGACTTGCTCCCGGTCTGGTCCATACTGTGCTTCATCATCCGGCAGAGGTGGGCCTCCAACTCTGACTCATTCTTGTTGTCAATCATCGTTAGGTGGTCTAGGATCTGAGGAAGAAAGGTGCACATTCAATGGCAGCGATGCCGTGTCTGTGGCGTTCTCTCAAGTTCCCTTGGGAATGGCTGCTGTTCTCACTCACCTTGGGCCCTTTTAATTTGCATAAAGTGTGCAGCAGCGTTTTTAAGGTCCTTATGGGAAATTCACTTTTGCATTGCTTTAGTTTCTCTTTGGGGAAGACCTTCATGAAAATGTGTATATCCAGAAGAATTCTGTCCAGATTAATGCTGTTGATGGTATCAGGCAGTAGTCGAACCATTCTCCAGAGACACTATTTAAAAAAGAGACACTATTTTAAAAAGTTAGAAGGAGTCACTGAAGAATGAGGATAATCTCTGTCACCATTCATTTCCCCTAAGCTCTGGGATCACTTCTAAAAGATGGTCAGGGATATGAATGCGGCACCTCATCTTTCAAGTTCAGCTGCTAAACACGAACCGTTTTATTTACTTCAACCATGTCACTGGCTAACGTGTGACAAGCCATCTACCTGACCATCTCCATTCCTCCTTCCCACTCCCTAGAGATGGGGCCCTAAACAATGAGAAAATGTGGAAATTCTGTCTTGGGTTTGTTTGGTACCTGAGAGTAGAGTAGTTCATATTACCTAATCAAATCTAACCCGAGGAGACAAAATGCTTTACACTATTACAGTATAATAACAGTATTATAATGTTACAGATATGTTCATTTGCAGTCTTCCAAAAATAGACCAAAATATTATAAATCTATACATATCTTTTCCCCCAAAAGAAATGAAATTTGTCTCATCAAACTTCTTGCCTTTTGATTCTAGGAGAACTGGTGAGATATTTACAAAATAGCTCTTCCTTTTCACTGTTTGAGGCCAGGAATTTTTTAGGCCTGAGCTAGGGGTATAAGTTGGAGGAAGGGAAAAATGGAGAGCAAATATATTTTATAGGTGTGCCTTGACTGATCTGAGTTAGTTCCAACTCCTCTTTCCCCACACTTTGAAAGAAAGAGATCAAATTATTTCAACTTCACCTTCATAACAAGCTCTGAGAATTTGGGAGAACTGGCTGTTGCTAGCAGGCTGTCTTGGAGCAAAACAAGTAGGGCGCTAGAAAACAAACCCAACACAACAGCATTAATAAGTTTCAAATCTGCTTTCCAATTAAAATCAGTAATTGAAAGCCAAGTGTAAATTACAATAGCCAGATCATGGAAGCAAAGTAAATGCCCATCAACAGACAAATGGATAAAGAAGATGTGGTACATATATACAATGGAATATCACTCAGCCATTAAAAAGGAACGAAATTGGGTCATTTGTAAGAGACGTGGATGGACCCGGAGACTGTCATACAGAGTGAAGTAAGTCAGAAAGAGAAAAACAATTATCGTATATTAACACATATATGTGCAATCTAGAAAAATGGTACAGGTGAACTGGTTTGCAGGGCAGAAATTGAGACACAGATGTAGAGAACAAACGTATGGACACCAAGGGGGGAAAGTGGTCGGAGGGTGGTGGTGGTGGTGGTGGTATGAATTGGGAGATTGGGATTGACATATATACACTAATATGTATAAAACAGATAACTAATAAGAACTTGCTGTATAAAAAATTAAAAAAAATAAAAAAAAGAAAGCCACGTGTAAGAATTCTTTATCTGAGAAATTGAGAGCTCATGGATCAGGAATTGTCTTTGATTACTTGACAGTCATTAAGAAAATAAACATCATTTAAGCTTTGTAAGTTACCACTTGGTAAATGGTAAAGCTTGTCACTATTTTTCATTGTCACTGGTAGCTAAGAAAGAAAGAAATGTACATGAAATGTACACAGAAGAGAAGGTAACTGACAAGCTCCACAGTCCTACTCTAGAATACTCATAATAATGGCTGGTTTACTGAGTTGTTAACTAGCTTTAACTGCTGTCTCAGATTGGAATACCTTCTCTTGAGGAAGAGAAGAGTAATAAATCAACTTATCAGGCAAACCTAAGCTTACAACTGATCTAAGTGCCTCCTGGTTTCTATGGGTAGACAAAAGAGAGGGTGTTCCAGGCTCTAATGCTCAGAGTACAGATATACCTCAGGATGTTGGTCTGGTCTGACTTCTCCAGAACTTTCACCACCAAGAGGTTCACAGAGCGGATCACCTGTTGCCCTTCCTCCAGATCTTCAATTCGAGAATCCAGCATTAAGGTGATGAGGCCATGCATCAGGTCTTTCAGAACTCCAGTGGAGGCCTCTCGGGCGAGGCTTTCTATCTGAAACAGCTATCCAATCATAATTGTGTTAGAGAGGCATGAAACTCAATATACAGATCAAGGAAGATAAACATGGGTGGCATATTCTAATAAATAATTATATTGTATTTATAAAAATTCAGAGTATTAGGAAAAAATAAAAATCACTACACTCTCCCAAACCGCCAAGAATAGCCAAAATTAATTGGTGTGCTTCCTTCCTGTTATAAAAGTATTTTTAATGTGAGCAGTCATCTGTGAAAAGCCAGCTAAGGCCCAACCATGACTGATGAAGAAACTGGCAGGAAGCAGAATTTCAGGTAGTCTGTAAGTATCCTAACAATAAGGTAAGCTGGAGTGTTGCCCAACATCCAGTGGAAGTAGCCAATGGCTTACATGTAAAATTCCACACATGACATGTTTCACTGGAACATCTGAACCAACTCAGGCCTGAGAACCTGGGTGGGATGAGAGACTGAAGGGAAGCTCATGATCTGTGGAGGTGTCCTTACCGAAATCATGTTGCCGATGATACAGCTATACAACTTGATGATTTCATCCTTCTCCAATTTCTCATCTGCCATATGTGTGTTGTAGATGAGTCTCAGCTGCATGAACGTGGCTATCAGAAACTGATCAATATGGCCAGACATAGCTTCTGCTTTGTCTTCCTGTCTCAGGACCTCATCGATCTGATAACAAAAATCCAAGATGTATTTTCCAAGCTTCATACTTCTAAGTAGCAGGAATACACTGTAAGTCTCTGTAATATTTATTAGCAAAGCACTTCTAGCGCTTTTTTTAGCTTGAAAAAACCCAGTCACCTTACATATAAATAACTAGTCCTTAGGGACTCAATCATTCAACAAATATTTACAGAGCAAGACTATTAGGTGAATTAACTGCAGCTCCTATTCTAAGAGGCTCACCATCTAGTTTAAGGAATAATAATCCTTATGTTTAAATGCTAATTTATTAAAGAGAGTGGTTTTATACCCGTTATCTCATTTGATCATTCCAACAGCTCTAAGAGGTAGACAGGGCTGAGAGTAAGATCTTCATTTACCATACGAGAAAAGTGAGGCTCAGTAAGATCAGGCTACTTAGTTCAAACTCAAAACTCAGGTTTCCCACAACCGGATCCAGGTTCTTTTTGGTTCAGTAGACTGGTTGTCACTAATGGTAAAATGTCACTATGGGAAAAACACGTATTTCCTATTCACTACAGTAAAAAGATCTTTATTTTTATGATTACATAAATTACACCCTGAGACAATCGTGCCAATAATCTTCATGACCATCCTTTCATGCAGGGCTGCTATACTGCACAACTCCAGGGGTCACCATTTATACAGACTGCAATGTGAATAGTGCCCTCTGGTGTTGAGGAAGCCAGTGGTCCTACTTTCATTTCTTTATGCATGTATACCCATAAGCACATACAATTTTATATAACTGGAACTGTTTAACAATTCTGTTTCAACATGGGCAAAATAAAAAATATATATATTTTTGGAGGGGGGGCTTACTCTTTTTCCAAGGTAATTAACATCGACAACCTGATATATATTCTTTCATGTTCACAGAATCATTTATAACCACACATAGATAGGGTCAAGGTTTAGGGCACTGTTTATTCCATAATAATATTTATAGTACATACACTTCTCTGCATCTAGCCTTCCTAACAGAAAATTATGTAAATCTCTAAAGTCAACAGAGACGGTTCTATTTTTAAAGGCTGCGTAATAGTCCACATGTGCACACACCAAAACTTAATCATTCCCTGACTGTTTCAACATGTTTCCAGTTTGGATATTTTGTCCACTATAAATAATGTTACAATAAACATCTTTGTGTATATATATCCCAAGGTACTTGTGTTTTAATTTCTAAAAAAAAAAAGTGTGCCAATGGGACTCGCCATGGGTCCAGTGGTTAAGACTCCACGCTCCCAATGCAGGGGGTCTGGGTTTGGCCCCTGGTCAGGGAACTAGATTCCCACATGCAGCAACTAAAAGAGCCCGCATGCCGCAACTAAAGATCCCATGAGCTGCAACAAAGATTCTGCACACGGCAACGAAGATCCCTGCGTGCTGCTAAGACCTGGCACCGTCAAATAAATTAAAAAAAAAAAAATGCACCAAGAGTTTAACTTTTTAGGCTGAAGGATGAAACATTTTAAATTACTGTATAATAGATATTACTATATTGCTTTCTTTAAAAAGGCACTAACATGTAATTCACATTTCTATGTTTAATGTATGTTTTTTCAGCGTCTCTATCAGCTGTATGTTTTACTACTCATTTTACTTTCTGTCACTCTGATGGTTTAAAAGTGATTATCTTGGGAATTCCCTGGTGGTCCAGTGGTTAAGACTCCATGCTCCCAATGCAGGGGGTGAGGGTTTGACCCCTGTTTGGGGAACTAAGATCCCACATGCTGCACAGTGCAGCCAAAAAAATAATAATAAACAAAATAAGTGATCATCTATTGTTACTTTAATTTGCGTTTCTGTGGCGGAGGAGGTGCTGAACATCTTTTCATGTGTTTACTGGCCAGCTGGATATCTTCTGTGATTTGCCTATTCATATCCTTGAGTTAGTTTTTTTTCTATTAGGTTCTCTTTTTCTCAAGAGTTAATAAGAGTTCTGTTTACTGTCGCTATTAATCCTTTATCAGTCATATGCAAATATATTCCACAATATAACACTCATTTATTGACAGTATACTGTAAATTTCTCCAGATTAAAATCTTAAAATTTTTAAATGATCAAATTTGTCTTTTCTTTTTAGGTTCTGGGTTTCCTTCCCTTTTTTTTTTTTTTTTTTGCGGTACACGGGCCTCTCACTGTTGTGGCCTCTCCCGTTGCGGAGCACAGGCTCTGGACGCGCACGCTCAGCGGCCATGGCTCACGGGCCCAGCCACTCCGCGGCATGTGGGATCTTCCCGGACCGGGGCACGAACCCGTGTCCCCTGCATCGGCAGGCGGACTCTCAACCACTGCACCACCAGGGAAGCCCCCTTCCTTATTTTTTAATGCTCTCCCCAAATTCCTTGGTTATTTCAAAAAATTTGGGAGGGGGATCAGTTGTTTCAAGTTTCTACAGGGTTACATGTGTGTTATCTTATCTAAAAAAAAAATCTCTTCCACATCTATGGTTGGTTCCTTCTTCATCCCTGATACTTACATTTTTGCTCTCTAATCAGGCTAGAATTTTTAATTTTAATTTTTTTAAACAAGAACCTGCTTTTAGATTATCTTTAAAATCTATTTCATGAATTTTAGCTTTATTATTACCTACTCTCAAATTTCTTTTATTTTTTATTTTTTGAATTTCTAAGTATAAGTTCCTTTATCCTTTCTTCAATAATAAATGCATTTCATGCAATATATTTTTCTGAGTTCAGTAGCTTCAGAGTATAGTTGTAGAGTGAAATGCTTTCCTTCACTGCTAAGAGTTTTGTTTTTTTTTTTGATGAAAGAGTTAGTTAGGAGGGTGTTTCATACTTTCCAAGTAGCCAATATTTTTGTGATATTAATATCATTTACTAAAAATTTTGTTGGGTTATCAGCAAAGAATTTGGTCAGTATATCTTTTACTTTTTGCATTTGTTAAGAGATTTTTAATGACTCCTCTGCTCTAAGTTTCCTTTAGATGTGAGTCTATTTCTGGGCTCTTTGTTCCATCCCAATGGTCTGTCTGCTTTTCCCTGGGCCAGTACTACACTTAATTAATTACAGTGGCTCTATAATCACTGTTGATACCCAGTGATGTAAATCCTCTCCACTGAGTTGTTATTTTAAAAAACTGTCTTAAAATAAAACTGTCTTTGCTATTCTGAGGCCCTTTGATTTCCCATATAAATTTTAGAATCAGCTTCTCAACTGAAGAAAAAAAACCTAAGATTTTGATTGGAATGGCATTGAATTTACAGATATTATTTGAGGAGAAGCTGGCATTTTTATAATCCTGAATCTTGAGAACACAGTATATTTCTATTTATTTGGAAACACAACAAAATAATGTCATTCAACAAAACTTAAAAATTTTCTCTGTCAAGGTCTTACATATTATACACTGCTTGATCACTCCTAGGTACTTTAATTTTTTGTTGCTCAGGGTTTTATTTTTTTACTACGGTAAAATATATATAACTAAAATTTACCATTTTAACCACTTTTAAGTATACAATCCAATGACATTAAGTATATTCACAATGTTGTATAACCATCATCCCTATTTCCAGAACTTTGTCATTATCCCAAACAGAATCTGTACCCATTAAATAATAACTCTCTATCAACCCTTTTGCCCTTGGCAAACTCTATTCTAGTTTCTGTATTTGACTATTCTAGGTACCTCAAATAAGTGGAATCATATAATGTTTGTCCCTTTGTGCCTGATTAATTTTATTTAGCATAATGCTTTCAAGGTTCATCCATGTTGTAGCATGTGTCAGAATTTCATTCTTCTTTATGACTGAATAATATTCCATTGTGTATATATATGTATATATAAATATATATACACATCACATTTTGTTTATCTGTTCATATGTTGATGGACATTTGGATTGTTTCCACCTTTTGGCTATTGTGAATAATGCTGCTGTGAACATTGGTGCACAAGTATTTGCTTAAATCCCTGCTTTCTAGGAGGGGATCTGGGGATCTTATTGTAATTCTATGTTTAACTTTTTGAGAAACCGTTAAACTATTTTCCACAATGGTTATACTACTTTATGTTCCCACTGGCAATACACACAGATTACAGTTTCTCCACATCCTGGCAAACACTTGCTATTTCCCATTAAAAAAAAAAAAATCCTAATGGGTGTGAAGTGGTATCTCATTGTGGTTTTGATCTGTATTTCCCTAATGACTAATGATGGTGAGCATCTTTTTACTTGCTTATTGGATATTTGTGTATCTTCTTTAGAGAAATGTCTGTTCATGTCCTTTGTCAATTTCTGAACTGGGTTTTGTTTTTTTTGTCATTGAGTTATAGGAGTTCTTATATATTCTGGATATTAATCCTTTATCAGATATATGACTGGCAAATATTTTCTCTCATTCTATAGGTTGCCTTTTCATTCTTGTGATAGTGTCCTTTGATGCATCCAATGTTTTAACTTTGATGAAATTCAATTTAATTATTTTTTCTTTAGTTGCCTGGTGTCATATCCAAGAAATCACTGCCAAAATCACTATATGAAGGTCTTCCCCTATGTCTTCGTCTAAGAGTTTTATAGTTTTAGCTCTTATATTTATGTCTTTGATCCATTTTGAGTTAATTTTTGCATATGGTATAAAAGTCCATCTTCGGGCTTCCCTGGTGGTGCAGTGGTTGAGAATCCGCCTGCCGATGCAGGGGACACGGGTTCGTGCCCTGGTCCAGGAAGATCCCACATGCCGCAGAGTGGCTGGGCCCGTGAGCCATGGCCGCTGAGCGTGCATGTCCAGAGCCTGTGCTCCGCAACGGGAAAGGCCACAGCAGTGAGAGGCCCGCGTATCGCAAAAAAAAAAAAAAAGAGTCCATCTTCATTCTTTTGCATGTGGATAAACATTTTTCCCACCATCATTTGTTTAAAAGACGGTCCTTTGCGCACTGAATGATCTTGTCACTCTTGTCATTCAGGTCACTAATTCCGTTTCTGTAGTGATCATTATCTCATTCAGTCCATCTACTCAATTTTTTAAAACTCTAAAATCACATTTTTTTTGCTTGGAAGAATCTTTCTGTACCCCATGCCCTTCCCCATTGTGGTCATCTTGTCTCCGTTAGCAATTTCATTTTGCCAGGACATTGCTGTTCTGGTTATTTTGTTTTATTCTTCTTCCCAGTTATTGGGTGCCTTAAGGCATGTTATTACTCTTTACATATTCAAGATTCAATCTTGGGTCTACCTTTTGGAAACCCTCAACAATGGCAATAAATGGGAGATAGAGCATTTCTGCCCTTGTAGGTTTGTGGTATACCAACTGGCAAGCTGTCAGTCGTTTGGCAAAGTACCAAGAGCAGGCATTCCTGCTGTTTGGTCTCTAAAGGCACAAAAGTCAGAGACTTGCCAGCCTCAGAGAGTGAATTCAGCCCTTTTGTTCAGCTCCCTGTAGTTCCTTAGGGGCAAGGGAGAACACCAGGTACTCCTATTAACACTCACATAAGCCATCACTGCCCTTCCTTTAGGGCAACTACCGATCTCCACAGATGAAGAGAGATCTCTCTCCAGGATTTCTGGTGTTTTGATCCTCTTCTCTGGGCTCTGCACTATTGAACCTCAGGTTTTCCTTAGGCCCATATGGGAAAAAATCTTGTACTTGTACCAGACAGAGCTTGAGATTTGCTTAGACACTTCAGATACTACCCACCAGACCCGCCAGCTCCTCTGCTCAGAAAAGGCAAATGGGTTTGGATTGAAGTTGATAGAGAAAGGCAACAGGGATGCATGCATTCAAGTTGCTGTTTTCCAGACTCCCCGCCATTTGTTTTCTTCCAACAGCAAAAGTGTTAACAGGAGACTATTTGTCAAGCAATGTCAAAAACCTTGTGCCCTTCTGCTCAGACCTAACATAGCAAAGACGTATCTCTTGATTTCCAATCTCTCAAGCCTGCTCTTCCTCCATCCTTTCCCATCTCCGTACACAGCACCACCATCCACACAGTTGCTCAAGCCAAACAGCAAGGAGTTACTATTGATTCCTCTCCTCCCTTACATTTCATATCCAATCTATCACCAAGTCCTGTGGACTCCACCTCTGAAAGATACCCTGAAACCATTCACTTTTCTTCCTCTCCACAATGATCGTCCTAGTGCACATATCTTTCATATGAATTTCGACCACAGCTTCCTAACAGTCTAACAGGCCTCCCAGAATCCACTCTTGCCCTGCCTATAATCTGGTCTCTATGGAGTGGCCAGAAGTGACTTTTTCCCCAATTAAAATAAGTTCAAACATTACAGAAACGTTGGAAGTATAGTAAAAGAACTTTTTAAAATCCTGAATCATTTGCAAGTTGTCAGTTTGATGCTCCATGACCCTCTTGATACTTCAGCATGTATTTCTTTTTTTAAATATTTATTCATTTATTTATTTTGGTTGCGCCGGGTCTTAGTTGCGTCACGCAGGATCTTTAGTTGCAGCATATGCACTTCTTAGTTGCGGCATGCGGGCTTCTTAGTTGCAGCATGCGAACTTAGCTGTGGCATGCATGCAGGATCTAGTTCCCAGATCAGGTATCGAATCTGGGCCCCCTGCATTGGGAGTGTGGAGTCTTACCTGCTGGACCACCAGGGAAGTCCCATCATATATTTCTTCTTAACAAGACATGCTCTTTCATAATCATGATATAAGGATCAAAGTCAGGAATACTGATGTTACTACCACCTAATCCTCAGGCTCTATCCCATTTTCTCCAGTTGCCCCAATTAAGTTTTTTTTTTTCCCCAATTAAGTTCTTTATAGTGAAAAGGCCCGTCTAGAATCATGCACTCTAGACCAGTTCCCTCATTCTTTCCTTGACTTTCTTCACCTTGAGATTCTGAAAATGTCCCTCAATTTGCACTTGTCTGATGTTTTCTCATGAATAGATGACATCAGGAATCTCAGCGAAGTAATGCAGAATTCCCACTGGATCCTATCAGGTGGTACATGATTTCATTTTGTCATATGATTGATGATGTTTACTTCGATCACTCAAGGTGGTTATCTGCTAGGCTTCTCTACTGTCAAATTATTCTTGATATTTTGTATTTTGGGGTTACTTTAAAAATATTAGTCCTTTGTATTTTGTGGAGAGGTACTATGAAACTAAATATTCCATTTCTCTTCAAATTTTTAATTAGCTTATATGTGCATGGACTTGTGGTTTCCTATTTTATTAAATTCAATAAATTTACAAATTGTATTGTTTATGGGGTTATAACTCATTACTATTATTATTTATTTTGATGTTCAAACTGTGCTCTCTTCCAACAGGGAGTCTGTTCTAGTTGGCCTGTGTGTCCTTCTGACATGTCCCTACAATTCTCTGAGCCTATCCTTGCTGTCTAGCACAACAAGATACTCCAGAATCATCCAGTACTTTCCCTGATTCAGCTCTGGAATCTGCCATTTCTTAAGGACCTGTTATTCCTTTTAGAGGAAAGTGGTATTTAGGAGACAAGATCTGGGGGGTGCTCATTGCTGTTGGGGTGTTGCTGTTCTCAGGTCCTCTCAGTGAAAAGAGCTAGGGAATATATGCATATCATCTGTAACATACATTTATACACCGCATATATACATACACACATACATTTACATTGATATTTATTTCTACACCTGTGTATTGAAAACCATGAGTTCATACTGACACATCTAATTCCGGTCCAACACCAGAGTTTCTATTTTCTTGTCCTTCCATATTTGTATCACCCTTCTCTGACAGTAAGAAACTTGGCTCCCATTTTCCTTATTATATTTATTTATTTGACCAATCCCTTTGTTTGTACCCAATCTCCCACCTCTGCCACCAGCTGTTCCCCAGGCCCACATCTTCTGCTTTGGCTCTGACTCCCTATTCTGAGCCAGCCGCATGCCTCCCTGCTCCCCTCCAACACACATGTATGTCCTCCTCATGCCACACTGGCTCCCCCCACGGACATCTTCCTCTTTCTGCTTTGGCTCTGATTCCCGGCTGTGTGTCACCCCTCCTGAATGACAGCCTCCTCACAATGTTTGGGCTTGAAGACCCTAACATTGGGCCACTGCCCTAACATTGGGCCACTGTGGCTCTCTACTCCCACCCCCTTGCTACAAGGTAGGTGCCTACCTTGTTTTACCCTCCTCCTGGCTTTATGACTAGACTGTTAGGGAAGGGAAGCAGAGGAAGAAGAGAAAGGTTTTTTAAAAACATGTAGCTTCTTTTTCCTCAAAATTCTCTAATGGCTTCCCATCACACTTAAAATCCAAAACCTCCCTCAGTGCTTTTAAAACGCCACATGATCTGGTCTCTATCCACCTCTCAAATCTCATGTACCATTCTCTCTCTTCACCACTACGTTCCAGACACATGGGCCTGTACTGTTTCCTGGACCACACCAAGGTCATTCCTACCCTAGAGTTTTTGTACTAGCTGACCTCTGCTTGAACCCCGACCACCAATCTAAGTAACTAGTACTTAGTTCTCTCTCCCCCATCACCCCATTTGAGTTATATTTACACAGCAGTTACCGATATTTTATTTGTTTGTCTCTGCCCACCAAAATCTAAGAAAGTTCCATGAGAGCTGGTTCCTACCAATTGCTGTTTTTCAGCCTCTGGTGAAAGAATGCAACTGTAAAAAGCAAGGCTCTATCACAGCTCTATCCTGTGAGGCAAGTGATGCCTGGCAGTGGTCCCTGTGCACTTTTTTCATCAGGGAGGTACTGAACACTGCCTGCCTCCCTTAATACTGTAACCAGTGTGCAACCATCACTATTACAGCCTCTATAGCCACCAGTGGAATGACTGTCATGGGTAATACCCCCATTACCTGTGTCAGAGCTTGGATGCTTGTGTTGATGTCACCACTGGCTACTTGGGAGATAATGAAATTGATTGTGGATGCTGTATTACTGTGCATATCATCAAAGTGTGGAGAAACAGCCCGGATCCTAGAGAGTGGAGCAAAGGAAAATATTCAATCTTTATTATAAGGTATCCCAATGAGTTGGAATGATGCAATTCCCCACTAGATCCAGGTTTTAGTAAAGAACTGCTATTAGTCAGAGAGTAATCTGTTCTAAAAAGTTCTAACTGCACAGAGAGCTCTTTTCAACATATACACTCTGATGATCATGAACTGCTCATACTTAAATGAAATGGGTTAACTTACTTGGGTTCAGGAATAAGGACTGGTTCAAAAATGTCATCCAGTTTGTGCTGAACAAGTTCTGGCATTTCACATCGGACTGTACCATTGTCATTCTCAATCTCATCTAGATCCAGCTGGAATTCTCGGCGAACCATCTGGGCTGCCTCAGGATGCCCACTCATGCTTCGGGCTTGGCTAAGGGAAGCAAAAGGAGGCTCCTGAACTAAAAGAGACTTTTTAACCAAAGGGCAAGAGAAGCACTGCCAGCTGCCCCAAAGCTGCAAGACAGATGTTCAAATTCTGGTTTCAGCCCTCCTGAATGATTTAAGTCCTTGAGTCTAAGCAAGTGCCTTCAATGGGCAACAACACTGGTTCATGAATATCCTAAGAGAGAAGATTGACTTGTACTTACAGTACTGCCAAGTTGTAAGTATGCTCTCTAGTTCACTAAAGCCAACAAACCTTGTACGCTATTCCAGTTGGGGCAGTAAATAATAAAGAATATTTATATTCACTCAAAGCTCACTACTTCTGGGCAAAAATTTAAGAAATATCTAGACTGCCTGGCTCTTTTCTACCAATTTAACCAGTGTTTACGTTTTTCTAATTATAAGCATCATCCCATGCAGTGTTCAGTAAATTTTATACTTGAGGGACAGTCAATCACCTCTTTTTAGGAATATTCACTCTCAGGTCAGGCCAGCATTGCATCCAAGCAATAGATATTCACAGTCTCCAAATTCAAATTGGTTAAAATTATACTCATGATATGATCCAAAATAGAGCTATCTTGCGTAGAAGGCAGTTTTTTTTTTTTTTTAGAAGGCAGTTTTTTGAGTCCCTAAGCCCATTCTGGGTTGCATGCACTTTACTCAGCCTTATCTGATGAATAGGAACCTGTGCACAACCAAACATAACACAAGGAAGAAGGTGAGCCCATATTTTAGCCACATGACATTGAGTTGACACTTCTGCTAGCCAGTGGACTTTCAGGGAAGGCTTGATTCATGGGATACTTGGACACCCTCTACCTGGTTATAAAGTCTACACCAATAGCCCTCCAGAGGGGATGAATCCAAGTCAGAAGTTAGAAAGATATAAGAGCCCTGCTAATGAGAAATTAGCAGGCAGTACTTACATCCTATAAGTGCGATACATAATTCTGTCCACGGAAAAGCAGTGAAAGAAGGCACAAGACTATTTAGAAGTGGTTTTGAGACAAAGACAATGAAGACTGAAGGATTTAACATTTGGTTACAAGACATTTACCCAGACACTGTGTCATGCATGATAATGGCTACAAGAACTCAAGATTATGTTACAGGATAAGCTCTAAGCACACAAGGCAAAGTCCACAGAGATGCTCTCAGACAACTATCTCCATCCACATACTTGAGTCTGGAGGACATGTCCTCAGCTGGTCCCTTGCGTAGCATGTTGGTATTGGAGCTTATGCTCTGTGTGCGCTGAGGTTTCTCTTCCACCTGTTTTACTGGTGCAGCAGAAGGCCTCTTTGCTGACCGCTTAATCCTCTCCTCAAGCATGCTCATATCCTTTTCAGAAAGCTGTCAAAAGAGACCGAATTTAATTTATTAGCACACCCCTCTACTAGAATATGAAGAGAATTAAAAACCTAAATGGAAGACCCAAGAATTAATATCCATTTTCATGTCGAAGCAAACAGAACCTCGTATGTTAGGGTAAGTTTCCTTTCAAAACACTACATCATTTTAAAATCAACTACTGCTAAAACCTGACTTGCTATATAAGAGAACATATGAAAGAAGGAAAGGACAGAAAAGGAAAGGCTATGAATAACTACAAATAAAAAGGTCAAGAATTAAATGAAGCTTCCTCATTTTTTGGTATTACCACTAACTAGCTGTGTGACTATGGGCAAGAAGCTTCACTTTTGGTCGTCTGTAAAATTCCCATCTGCTTTATTTCCTTCACTGGCCTTGTAGTGAGGATTTAATAAGATTAATACAACTAAAAATATATAAGCACAGGGTAAATACATGTGCTACTAAGAGGTAACTGGAGTGAAGAACAGGTCCAGCCACAGTAGCGACTGGCTCAGAGGAAGTAAGGAGTCAAAAGCAGAACCTTCTGTGCTTGGAGAGTCTGGCTCATAGCTGCAGTTCAAGACCCTTTTGATCTGACAGGTACCAGAATCCACATTATATACAAGTGAGTACTTGTTCACTAGAAAATAAATGCACTAAAAATTACTGAGGAGATTGCCAGGCAGAATTTAAATCCCAGACTAGCTCAGATTTCTTGATTCAAAAATAGTTTTCATCTAAAGCAAATTGTTATGAGGAGAATGCTCAGAAAAGAAAATCTAATTTCCAGTAAAACACAGCCTGAATGTCCTACAGTAATCAGAGACACCCTCAAAGGTTTATATGGATTCTAGGACATATCGATAGGCTGAGTTTTAACAAAAAGTGGTAAAAACTTAGAGTTGAGATGGCATGAAACTTGACACCTAAGTGATCCTGCAATTCACAACATGCTGAAAATGTTCAGAGAAAAGTCACTCACAGTTCCAATCAGTTTGAACACCTGATCCCCGTGTACATTGTACACTGTAACGATGGTGTTGAGGGCAGCATTGCGCACAGCGTTGTCGCGGTCTCCTATGTGAATCGCTATCTCCTTTAAGGCTTTTCCTGGGGTTGGTTGGCAAACATTCATGCCATAGGACTCGACCAGACACCCTAGTTCTTCTAGGCACTCTGGGGAGAGAAAGGCTAGATTAAGGAGACTCAACAGAGATTTGGCATAGAGACCTATCTTTACTAGATACATTTCCCCTGGCATACGTGAAGGTCTAAAATCTTATTCTGGCTCTGCCTTGAATTCTTCCTTGTTTACTGCCTTCTATAAAATACACAATGAAACAGTGGTGTTATAGCAAGGGCTCCTAGAAGAAAGAGATGCCTGTGAGTCAGATGGCCCCTGTGCACTTGATTTTGTCACCAGGGTGGTGCTGAGCAGTGCCTGTATCACCTGATACTGTGGCTCCACCAGTGTGCAACTCATCACTCTCACAGTCCAAATCAGAAGGTTAGAATCAAGAAATTTCCTGGTTCATCTATAAATTATTTCTTTTAGAGGTCACTGTTGCAGACATAGGGCTCTATTTAAATTGTTGCTTTACCTGCTCTCTGCTTAGAGTTTTTGGATTTGGTTCCTTCCATGATGAAGGGGAACATCTTGCTGGCTGGGTAGACAAGGCACATCCGGTTCAGGATGGCACGGACATCTTTACGAATGACATCCTTTGGTTCTCCGACCTAGTCAACAAGGAAAATAATGATTAAGTGATTCATTCTCTGAGTAGCAAAGGTACCCCCTTGTGTGTCACTACATCTTGAAAGAATAAAATGAGCGGTGGAAGGTATCATCATCATACAATAAATGAAGAGGGGAGAGGGAATAAAAGTACAGGAACTGAAGTAGCTGGGAACTTGAGTAATCTTCCAAAGTGAGAACAACACATTACCTTGAGGATGAGATAGGGGATGAAGGAAGATGCTTCATTCTCAGTAAGATGATACTCCTCCTCACTCAGCAGGGTGAAGAGCAATTTTAAATATTCTAGGGCTTTCATTAGGACGCTTGTATTGGTGTCAAAAAACCGCAGGGTAAGCCACTTTAAGATAAGATCCAGGCAACCAATGACACCCTCTTTTTCACTCTCCAAGTGCTTGAAACAAAACAATACAAAACCCTCACAAATTAGACTATAAAAATTTAAGTTCTATTAGGCAAGTAACTCTCAAATTTTACTGCAGTGCAAAAAGAAAATGATAGATTTTTAAGCCTCCATTTAAGACCCCAAATTATAGACATATAGTCATTTATTTTATCAGATAATAAGAAAGCTCTAAAAACAGAGAACATGGTGTATTCCAGTTCCTTCTCAATTCATGCAAACTTCCGATGATTTCACAGGGCTCAGTATTTTCATGCCTGAGATTCATGCATATTTATTTTGTTGCAAACTTACATCAACCATGACAGCAAGGGCTTTGTTGTGATGCTGAAAGTCTGAGTGAAACATCTCATCTTGTAACCATTTAGCCACACAGCTAGACATCTGAGTTTTTAGTTGCTCAATGTATTCATCCCGCGGAGTAGTAAAATTCCACTTCAGCACCTGAAAAAAAAACAGTGAAAAGGAGCTGTAAGGTGTTCAACTGAAATGTGGTAGAGAACTCTATTTAAAGCAGCTGCAGGAATCAGTTTAATAGGATATTTTTAAATTCACCAAGATTAATGTATAATTAAGTATGAATGCAAAATGTACTCTCAATCTGTCTGTCATACTTCTGGAAGCTTAACTCTGAAAATCTTCTAGGAATAGAATTTTCAGCAATTCTTACTAGAAAAATCAATGATCTATTATTGTATAACATGGTGGATACTGTTGGTACAATTTTAGTAAAGGGCAAATTTGAAATTTCTATCAAAATTTTAAATGTACATATTATTCTAGGAGTTTAATATAAATATACTTACATATGTGCACAAAACCTATATTCAAAGATGCCTATGGCAGTATAGTTTATAAGAGTGAAAGATTAGAAGTAACCTAAATGTTCAACATAGTGGGTTGAGGATAAAGAAAGGTACATACATATGATGCATCAATAAACAGAATGAACGCATACATGCGTTGCAGATATGGAATGATCTTTAAGATATATATTTCAAATACTATTAAAAGAAAAATGTAAGATTCAGAACAAAGAGTATGGCATGTTCCCATCTGTGTAAAACGAGGGCCATATATTTATATATATATGATTGTATAGGTATGGAATATTATTATTTCTGGAGTAATACACAAAATAACTGGTCATAACATCCTCCCTGTGTAGGGAGACTGGAGTGGGAGACATGCTTTTCATACTTTCTGTACTTTTTTTGTATTGTTTGAATTTTTAAAAATTCTAATGTATATATTTTGAAAAGTTTTAACTGATTAATAAAACCAAAACAACATCAAAAGCGAAATGATCAAACTAGCCATATATAGTTACAGCCACTATGGAGAACAGTATGGAGGTTCCTTAAAAAACTACACATAGATCTACCATACGACCCAGCAATCCCACTACTGGGCAAATACCCTGAGAAAACCATAATTCAAAAAGAGTCATGTACCAAAATGCTCATTGCAGCTCTATTTACAATAGCCAGGACACGGAAGCAACCTAAGTGTCCATCGACAGATGAATGGATAAAGAAGATGTGGCACATATATACAATGGAATATGGATAAAGAAGATGTGGCACATATATACAATGGAATATTACTCAGCCGTAAAAAGAAATGAAATTGAGTTATTTGTAGTGAGGGGGATGGACCTAGAGTCTGTCATACAGAGTGAAGTAAGTCAGAAAGAGAAAAACAAATACCATATGTTAACACATATATATGGAATCTAAGAAAAAAAAAAAAAGGTCATGAAGTACCTAGGGGTAAGACGGGAATGAAGACACAGACCTACCAGAGCATGGATTTAAGGATATGGGGAGGGGGAAGGGTAAGCTGTGACAAAGTGAGAGAGTGGCATGGACATATATACACTACCAAACGTAAAACAGATAGCTAGTGGGAAGCAGCTGCATAGCACAGGGAGATCAGCTAGGTGGTTTGTGACCACCTAGAGGGGTGGGATAGGGAGGGTGGGAGGGAGGGAGATGCAAGAGGGAAGAGATATGGGAACATATGTATATGTATAGCTGATTCACTTTGTTATAAAGCAGAAACTAACACACCACTGTAAAGAAATTATACTCCAATAAAGATGTTAAAAAAGAAAAAAAAAGCGAAATGATCAAACTAGCCATATATAGTTACCAAATCTATCTTTTAAGGTCAGGTACAAGAAAGAATAAAGGAGTAGTATATTACATATGTGTAGTTGATAAAAAAATCAATGACTACTTTCCAGTCTTTGATTCTAAAAACAAACAAAAAAACCCCCCAAAAATAGTCTTACAGAAACAAGATATAATTTATAAGCAAAAGATTCAGTTAATTATTAGATATTTCACAATGATATGAATTTCAGACAGAAAAATTATTCTTGATTACAAAACGAAACTAAAACAAACAAGCAAAAAACTCCTGAAGATTCTTATTTCTTCCTTACCTTTAATCCTTTCTCATCTTTCATTCTTTGCTCCTTTCCATTTGGAACAACAATAAAAATAGGACCAGATTTGTCTTCATCTTCCTTTAAGCTGGTTTTGCTTGGCACTTTCTTTCCTTGTGCAGTCTACAACCAAGGTACAGGGAATACTGATTAGCTTAGGCTACTCCTTCTTGGGAATTCGCTGTTACTGCCCAGCAAAAGGGCACTATATAAACCAGAGACACCTTTCTATATCATATTCCAAATGAAACAAACAAATGAACCACAGAATCTTGCATTTGATATATTTGTGTACAGGTTTTCTAAAAATGTTTCTAATAGCACTCTTAAGTAACTGTTGGTTAGTCCTTGGGCTGGCATGTGATGTGGTTGGAAAAGCTGCTATTATATATCATTGGTCTGGGTTACAGGCTATTTTTGTTTCTTGGATAGTTTTTTAAAATAATTATTGATATAACTGACATATAATGGATAGTTCTTTTCTTTCTTGGAATCTTCAACACTGTTTATAGCTTTCCATATTAATGACATTTTGAATGGTATGCACACATTTCACATAACTTGAGAAAACTTTTCTGTTTCTCTGTATATAAAATGTATCTCTATAACATTACTGTAACTGGAGACCCTTTGAACCTGTTTCTAGAGAGAAATTTCCTAGAAACATTTTAAATACTTAAGTTACTAAAGTGGCTTTTAGGGACTTCCCTGGTGGTCCAGTGGTTAAGAATCCATCTTGCAATGCAGGGGACACCGGTTCAATCCCTGGTCAGAGAACTCAGATCCCACATGCTATGGGGCAACTAAGCCCGCGTGCCACAACTACAGAGCCCACGTGCTCTGGAGCCCGCACACCACAACTGGAGAGAAGCCCGCATGCTGCAACGAAAGATCCTGCATGCCTCAACTAAGACCCGATGCAGCCAATAAATAAATAGATAGATTTTTTTTTAAGTGGCTTTTAAAAAGAATCCAAGATTTAGAACCTTTGTATCAGATGGAAAGAAACTGTGAACACATGGTATATATATTTAAGGTAAAATTTGAATTTAATTACTGGAATTATTATTATTATATTATAAATATAGCAAAAGTCTGCTATTTTTAGTAGGCCAGCATTTCTTTCTAGTTCAAACACTTAAGTCATTCAGTCAAAACAAATGTGAGATCATTTATGTGAAACTGCTTCGTAAACTGCAAAAGACTGAAAAGAAAGTTGCATTAAGAACAGAGTCAAAAATACTTCAAAGCATTTGTGATCAAAATACTGAAATAAGCGCTTGTTAAATTTGGGAGGAGGAGAGGGAGAAGGACAGGAAAAGAACAGCTTCACTGGATAGTTCAGAAGATAATTACTCATTTAAATTAACTCACTGAGTTGAAGGACCCAAGCATAGGGAGGGAAAATGAGTAACTAATATTTAGAAGAATGGCCACAGAGTGGCCCTTCCATAATGTGGATGTAATAATAAATGTACTGGATAATAAAACATTTCCTACTCTGCATACTTTCATCAGTTACATGCAGTTAATGAAACAGTTTTCTCCATTTATATTTACTATTAGATTTACTACTGATTGCACAGTTTTGCAATTTTCCTTTTGTAAGTATTAAACAGTCAATTCTTTGAATACAGTGACAAGCTCTGAATCTTGATATAGAAACTGATGACACTTTGCTATGATTCAAAAAATTAGGGCTTCCCTGGTGGTGCAGTGGTTGAGAGTCCGCCTGCCGATGCAGGGGACACGGGTTCGTGCCCCGGTCTGGGAAGATCCCACATGCCGCGGAGCGGCTGGGCCCGTGAGCCATGGCCGCTGAGCCTGCGCGTCCGGAGCCTGTGCTCCACAACGGGAGAGGCCACAGCAGTGAGAGGCCCGCGTACCGCAAAAAAAAAAAAAATTAAATGAAAACACACCCAGGGGATATTTAAGGTTGAGCATTTGAACACATTTCTTTAAATTGTCCAACTCTGCATGGATGCTAAAAGGATTGGTGATGCATCAAATCCCATTGGTGTGGGGACAGAAGATATTTCCTTTTAGTCTAATCAGAACACCTAATATAATGACTTTCTGCCAAATGTAAAGGAAGTTGCCTACTACTGAAAATCTCCCTCAAAGTCCTGGATGTCAGAAACCCTGGCAGTAGCTCTTGAGAATAGGAGTCTTTGTTTTGAGGTAACATTAAAAGTGAGACACAGAAACTTGTATAAATAAATACTTTATAATTAGATAATATCAAGAGTAGTAATAATCTTTCATATGTAATATAATCTTTGCTAAAAGAATGACTCAGTGTATAAAACACTTAAAAGCAATTCTACATCTAAGTTGCAGAATTAACATACCTTTGCTTTAGAGGAAACTCCTAGAGCTTTGGCCTTTTTTGGATCAGGCTTGGGTTCTACAGTGCCAGAAACAGAATCTTCAACAGGTGCTTTGAGAAAAAAAAAACATGTACTGTAAACATAAACTCTAACTAATATCACTATATTCTGGGCAGGTTAAATATATAATGATGGTGAGAAAGCCAGTAGTTTTAAATACATCTATTAAAAAAATTATTTTTATTTTATTTTTTTGAAAAGTGTTTTTTAAACAAATGTATCCATTTTTAAAGTACTTTCAGTTAGATTTTTTTTCCTAATCTTTTTTCTCCCCGATTTCCTCATGAAATTAATTCAGAAAATCTACATCTCCTTTATCAACATTTAAACTGCAGTTTAAAACCATTTTCTAAATAGCAGTTAAAAAACCTTTATGTTAGACTGATACTTCCTTAAGGGAAGAGTCTATCACCTTTGATACTATAGTAAACCATATAGCAAGATCCCAATAAATGTTATAACTGAATATATACTTTGATACCAACAATTTAACACATGTAAAATTTCTCACTTTATAGCAACAATAATTTCTACCCCACTAAACAGAATATTATTATTTTGTTTAAGCAATAAGTCTAGAAGAGCAGCAGTTACAGATCAGTGTTCTATTTGTACATTTTGGAATTTTAACATTAGGATGAAGAAATCAAGAAATTTCCCTTGAAGAAGTTTAGTAGATATTAGAATGGATCAGCAAACAGCCAAGTGTAGTGGAAGGGGAACTCATTTATGAATGAGTTAAGCAGAGGTCTCTGCTGGTTCAGCCACTGGCTGGCTGTTTGGCCTTGTGCAAGTCACTTAACCTTTGGTGTTCCTTACCTGTTAATAAAGAGGGTTAAGCTAGATGCTCCCAATTCTCCTTCTAACTGTAATATCCAATAGCAGAAAATAGTTGTGGAAACCTTAAAAGTAAGATTGAGCACTTGCTTTCTGGAGTATTTCATTGTGATACTCCAAAACTCCTTTTTGGAGTTGGAAATCAAATCATTCATCCTTAAACCCTCAGCACAGTTCCTGGCATAAAACCAGGTAACTTGACAAATGTTTATGAAAGGAGGGTAAGGAGATGGAGGGAGGATTTGGGATCTAAGCCATGAGGAAATGTGATTAAAAAATGAAGGTTTCTATTTCTTTAAGAGTTCCCTTGACTATTTCCTTCCCCTTTAACCCTCTCAAAATAAGAGTTACCT
This sequence comes from Delphinapterus leucas, assembly GCF_059928025.1. NCBI lineage: Eukaryota > Metazoa > Chordata > Mammalia > Artiodactyla > Monodontidae > Delphinapterus > Delphinapterus leucas. Next base: position 13,543,105 of record NC_143135.1, on the reverse strand, counting down.
GAGGCAGGCTGGAATTTGGCTGGAGCTGATCCTCCCACGGATTTGGAAGTTGCTTTAGCAGGTGCAGCGGGCTTCGCTGGCATGTTAGCTTTGGCTTTCTCTAACATGGCCAACACCTGATCTTTAGAAGTTGGCTAGGGAGACAATATAACAGAGGTGAGAGGCCACATAAACGATATGCTCATGCTATGCTTACTAACAGACCTGCTGTCAAATCCTTGAGCTCCTAGTTTTGAAATACCAATGAAGTAAGGGAGGCAGCACATAGTGCAAGAGAAGTAACACATTATGAAGTCACAGTAAATTAGCTGCCATTCTAGAAGGTCACAATTTTCATCCCTGCAAAGACAGCAGATTCTTTAGAAGTTCTACACTACTAAACATTTTATTTCTGCTCTCACTGGGATTTCAAGTTGAAACTCATAGGAGGTTGATATGATCTTTTGCCTATAAATTCATGTTCAATATTTTTCTAAATGGCTTTTAACAGCAGCAACAAGTAGTAGTACTTTTAGTTTCCCAGTAGCCTTGGCCATTTTCTCATATCCTAAATGCATCATGAAGAATGGCAAGGCATCTTGGGCCTTCTTTCGCACATCTCCGTTGCGATCCTCTAGGCAGGAGTAGAGGTGGGGAACACAAAGGATAAGGTCTGTGGGGGTGGAACGGAGAGTCGGTAGTTTCTCAGCCAGCCAGCCCAGAAGCTGCCAAAAGAAATGAAGACCAGTTACACACTGCACATAGAAAACTGTCATTATTTATGATCTTCAGCTTAATGATTTTATCAGTACCAAACACTGAATTAGCTCTCACACTACAACTTTCCAGTGTGAAATCAGTCATTTCCATTGTCCAATGAAATGATAAACATGCAATGAAGATAATCAGCTAAGATAAGGACACAGTTTTTTGGACCACGTTTGAGCATTAAGTTATAAAGCTTTAATAGTTCTTAATGCATCTTAAACTTTCACTTCTTTTTTAATTCTAAGAACTATTCAGCTAGAGAAGATGCAAAATATTTGATTAGAAGATGACAAGTTCTACCAGGACTTCTGCTTTCTGCCTTACATAGACAGTTTTTCTCTATATCTCTAAAATATTCGTTTTATTTTTTGTTTTGTTTGTTTTTCAGCCATGCCGTGTGGCTTGTGGGATCTTAGTTCCCTGACCAGGGATCAAACTGCAGCCACGGTAGTGAAAGCAGAGTCCTAACGACTGGATGCCAGGGAAATCTGTATTTATTTATTTTTAAAATTAATTTTTTAAACTAAATTTATTTATTCATTTTTGGCTGTGCTGGATCTTCATTTACTACGCATGGGCTTTCTCTAGTTGTGGTGAGCAGGGGCTACTCTTCGTTGTGGTGCGCTGACTTCTCATTGCAGTGGTTTCTCTTGTTGCGGAGCACAGGCTCTAGGTGCATGGGCTTCAGTAGTTGTGGCATGCGGGTTTCAGTAGTTGTGGCTCGCAGGCTTTAGGTGCATGGGCTTCAGTAGTCGTGGCATGCAGGCTTCAGTAGTTGTGGCTCATGGGTTCTAGAGCGCAGGCTCAGTAGTTGTGGCAGGCGGGCTTAGTTGCTCTGCAGCATGTGGGATCTTCCCGGGCCAGGGCTCGAACCCATGTCTCCTGCATTGGCAGGTGGATTCTTAACCACTGCACCACGAGGGAAGCCCTGCATTTATTTTTTAGTTGAGATATTTATTGAGATGATTATATATTCACGTGCAGTTATAAGAAATGATACAGAGAGATCCCAGGCACTCTACTCCGTTTCCTCCAACAGTAGCACTTTATGAAACTATACTATAGTATAAACAACCAGGATATGGACATTGATACAATCCACTGATCATACTCAGATTGCCCCAGTCTGATTCTGTCTCATTTGTGTGTCTATATTGCTTTCTCTACAATTTGTTCATGTGTTAGTGTATTCCCGCAGTCAAGATTTTGAACAGCTCCATCCCAAGGATCCCATGTGTTGCCTCTTTTATAACCACATTCACATCCCTCCTCCTACTCCCTAATCCCTGGTAACCACTAATCTGTTTATCCATTTCTAAAATATGAGATTTCAAACTCATATAAATAGAATCATATAGTATGTAACTGTTTGGAATTGGAACTGTCAGCACAATTCCTCTGCGATTTATCTAACTTGTTGCATGTATCAATAATTTGTTTCTTTTACTGCTAAATAGTATTACACATATGGATATACAATAGTTTAAGCATTCACCTGTTGAAAGACATCTGGGCTATTTCCAGATTTTGGCTATTATGAATCAGCTGCTATGAACATTTGTATATAGGCTTTTGTGTAAACATAAATTTTCATCTTTCTGGAATAAATGCCCAAGACTTGCTGGGTCATATAGTAACTACACGTATAGTCTCGTAAGAAACTGCCCAACTGTTTTCTGGAGTGGCTATACCATTTTACATTCCCACCAGGAGAGTGTTCAAGTTTTTCCACATTCTTGCCAGAATTTGGTGTTATCACAATTTTTTATTTTAGTAATTCTGATAGTTGTCTGTGATATCTCATTGCAGTTTTAATTTGCATTTCCTTGAAGGCCAATAATGTTGAACACCTTTCATGGGCTTATTTGCCATCTGTATATCCTCTTCAGTGAAATGTCTGTTCATGTCTTTTGCCTATTTTGTAATTAGATTTTTAACTGTTGAGTTTTGAGAGTTCTTTATATATATATATATATATATATATTCTCGATGATAGTCCGTTATCAGACACAGAGGTTGCAAATATTTTCTCCCACTCCAGCCTGTCTTTTCATCTTCTTCACATGGTCTTTTGCAGAGTAAGAGTTCTTAATTTTGATGAGGTCCAATTTATCAAATTTTTCTTTGATGAATTGTGGTTTTGGTGTCTAGTCTACGAATTCTTTGCCTGAAGAATTTCTATATCCTGAAGGTTTTCTCCTATGTTATCTTTAAAAGTTCTATAGTGTTATGTTCTACATTTAAGCCCATAATCCATTTTGAGTTAATTCTGGTGTAAGATGTGAGGTTTAGGTAAGGTTTATTTTTTTTGTCTCTGGATGTCAACTGCTCCAGCATCATCTGGTGAAAAGGCCACACTTCCTCCACTGAATTACTTTGGAAACACCGTTGAAAATTAGTTGCTCATATTTGTGTGGGTCTATTTCTGGGTTTCCTCTTCAGCTCCACCTATCTGTGTCTATCCTCTTCCTCCTACCTCTTGCTATCACAGTGTCTTTTTCTTTTTTTTTTTGCCACACAGCTTGCCTGGGGAGATCTTAGTTCCCCAACCAGGGATTGAACCTGAGCCCTTGGCAGTGAAAGCATGGAGTCCTAAACACTGGACCGCCAGGGAATTCCCCACAGTGTCTTGATTATGTTAGCAATTTAACTTAGTAAGCCCTAATATATGGTAGAGAGGTTCTTTCCATTTTTTTCCCTTTGTCAAGATTGTTTTAGCTAGAATATAAATTTTAAAATAACCTTGACTTTGTCTATAAAAAAAACTTTCTTGAATTTTGATAAGAGTTACGTTAAATGCATACATCAATTATGTATACATTAAATGTACAGAACTGACATTTCTAATTTCTACTATGTTAAATCTTCCAATCCACAAACATGGCATGTCTCTACATCTATTTGGGTCTTCCTTGAATGCTTCATCAGCATTTCTGTAATTTTCAGTAGACATATTTTGTATTTGTTTTGTTAAGTGTATAGCTAAGGATTTCATTTTCTTTGGAGTGACTGTAAACTGTACTGTGTTTGTAACTTCGGTTTCCATATGTTCAATGTATTATAAAGAAATGTGATTGACTTTTATCAAATGTGATTGTGTTTATTTTGTATCCTGCAATCTTACTGAACTCATTTATTAGTTCTAGGAGTTTACTTGTAGATTTCCTGGAATTTTCTTTGTAAACAGTCATGTTATCTGCAATTACGGATAGTTTTATTTATTCTTTTTCCAACTGTATGCCTTTCATTTCTTTTTCTTGCCTTACTGCAGTGACTAGAACTTCCAGTTCTATGCAGAGTAACAGTAGTGAAAGTGGACATTCTTGCTTTGTTCCTGATCTTAGGGGGAAAGCATTCAGTCTTTAACCACTAAGAATATTATCATTTACAGAGGTTTTTTGCAGATGCTTTTTTATTTAACTTGAGTAATTCTCTTCTATTACTAACTTACTGACAGCTTTTATCACGAATAGATGTTGGATTTTCTCAAATCCTTTTTTTTGGTCAACTGGTAGGATTATATGACTTTTCTTTAGCCTGTTGGTATGATGGGTGACACTGATAAGACTTTTGAATGTTGAACTATTTTTATGTCATGATTAAAACCTCTTACTTTACCATTTAAGAGTTCAAGCAAAGAGAAAACTTCACAAAAAGGCTAGTCCTTTAAAGAGTTTTATTGTTAAAAAAGCACATGAAAGGAAAAAAGAAAAGGAAGCACATGAATAAAAAAGCTCCAGGAATTTGGTTTCATATTATTAGCGATTTTATAATGGAACTCATTCTATCCATTCATGTATATTTATTAGGTAGGTCCAAGCCTCTATGAAGGTAAAAGACATGAGTAAAGCAAATCATATTTGTGGTACTAACCTCTTGCCTCAAGAAAGGATTTTCCTTTTTGAGCTCTTCAGAAAGATCTTCCCCCTCCAGCCATTCCTTCATGCCAGTCTGTTCTGCCCAAGCATTCACTGTTGCTAGGGCCGCAGCTCGAACATTGTTCTGAATGGAAGATAGAATCAGTAAAGGTAACACTGCTATGGTTTGGAGGTAGGGAGTGAAAAGCCTGTTACTTTATGAACACGAACAATGGAGGTTTCTCTAAAGTCCACATGAACATACTTGGAACATACTTCATCTTCTTTGAAACAGAATGTAGATCCACGTTGTACTAAAACTCCAAAGTAAATTAGAAACATAAAACTCCAAATTGTAAAGATCCTATACTCAGTTAATTAGGGAAAACAGTGACCTGGGCATAAAATATCATGTTAGGGGAACAAACTCTTAGGTTTTGTTTCCTGAACTTCTGGGGACTCTTATGTCCCTGGTTATCTGCTAAAGAATGTAATTCTACCTGTTAGAGAACTCTTAATAGTTAGACTGAAATTAACAATTTGATTGAACATTTTTGTTTTTATATTAATTTGCATTCATAGAATGAGAACGACTTACTGACGTGAAAAATACTTAAATAGTCCAATTCCTCAAATTAAATGAATTACACAAAAATAAAGAGACATTTGAATATTCAATTAAGGATAAACATAAGAGCTTGCAACTTTCAATGTGACAAATTCCAGGACTGTGAAACTGCAAATATCTTACTGAAGTACCAGAAGATCCTATTCTAGTAGTTGAGGGAACAGGTAGAAAATAAAATACATGATCCAAAATTTATAAGTTTATTCACTCTTTATACCAACACCTTAAACAATGATATCATAATCATAATAGCAACCATTTTTTGAGTACATACTGTATGAGACAGGTGCAGGTACTTTATGTACAGTTACTTATTTAATTCTGTAAGAATTAAATTTCATAGATAAAAAACTGAAACTCAAAGAAGATAAACAACTTATCTAAGGGTCACAAAGCTAGTAAGTGAGATATCTGATCACCTTAATAATGCCTGGGAGGTAAAAATTTTTACTATTTTCCTCCTAATATTCTCTTCTCTAACAAAGTTTATAAACTGTTTACATGCACTCTTACATGTAAGAAAAGGATTGGGGCTTCCCTGGAGGCGCAGTAGTTAAGAATCTGCCTGCCAATGCAAGGGACACGGGTTCGAGCCCTGGCCCAGGAAGATCCCACATGCCGCGGAGCAACTACGCCCGTGCGCCACAACTATTGAGCCTGCGCTCAAGAGCCTGCAAGCCACAACTACTGAGCCCACGCACCACAACTACTGAAGCCCGTGCACCTAGAGCCTGTGCTCTGCAACAAGAAGCCACTGCAATGAGAAGCCTGCGCACCATGACGAAGAGTAGCCCCTGCTCGCCACAACTAGAGAAAGCCCGTGCACAGCAACAACGACCCAACACAGCCAAAAATAAAAACAAATAAATAAATAAATTTAAAAAAAAAAAAAAAAAAAAGGATTATTCTTAGCCCAGTCATGTGGCTGGCCTATTCCAGAACAGAGCTGTGGTAAAAAGAGTCAGGTTTACCTTGCTGTCTCCAAGCACTGTGATGATAGAGATGCCTAAGTTCTTCACATGTTGCTTGATGTTTGGGCCCATGGCTACTGCCAACTGCTGGAGGATAGTCAACGTCTGCTGCACCTGGGTGGGAAAAGCCAACACCTTATGTTCAAACCATTGCAAGGTGTGCTCAAAGTTTTGCAAGTTTGCTGCTATACAGTCAATGCAGTAGGAAGTTTCTGGCCTACTTTAAAAAAATCAGCTCATTATGATACTAATCAGCTTATGAATAATTTTTGGGTGATGGTGTCTCATTTTATCATCAGTTCATAAAATTGGAGTATTAGAATTTTAGACTAGAGATTACAATGCTTTATAATTTTAAAGTAAGGTAAAGCCTAGTTTAAGACAAATCTCACATAAAAATCCAAATTTAAAAATTAGAAATTAACTTGTTTATGGGTATTACAAGCAGTTTTATACAAAAATACTTAATATCAGAGCCCTGTAAACAGCAAATCTGAGATTCATGAAAATTTGATTAATAAACTTGCCATCTACCAACATATCCTGAGGCACACTTAAGAAATTAAAGGAAGCTATTTCTAGTTCAAAGCAATAGAGTGACTAACTCCTTTTTGTTTTTGCTGGTGAAGGTTACTGAAAAGGATCACCTTGCAGGGGCAGAGAGGGGAGAGAAAAAAACAGGCATATATTCTACGTACCAAGATTTTATTTGAATCGTTGAGTCGACCCTTCAAGGCAGTTGGAAGTTCACCTATGTTTGGCTGGATAAATTTTGCTTCATTGATAATACCTGCCACTTCATCTAGGCCTTCTTTCCTGATCTTCCAATTCTTGTCACTAATCTTAGACACCAACTCTGAAGTGATTTTATCACTGAAAAAAAAAGACAGAATCCTTAATTCCAGATGCCTAAAAGAACAATGATGTCACAGAAGTACCTTGACTGAGAAACAGAAGACACCATTAAGAACTAAGTATAATACATCGAATAAATCATTAGCAACAAACCTGATTTCTGTCCTTGGCAAAAGATCCACAACATCATTGCCCCCATCATCTGGTTCGTCTCCATCTTCTCCTTCATCTGTACCACTTGTACTGTGTTTGGAAATCCCTCTGGTTGGAGCAGGTGGGTTCTGTCCCTGCATCTACACACAAATAAGTCAGTGAGGCTAATGAACTTGATGAAGAATATGAGAGCAAACTGGTTAGAGAATGGTACCTGTGTCAAACTTTCATATTCCTTCATAATACTTAATATTCACACAGCACATATTTTAATTCCTACTTAGATTCCAATTTTGAGACTATGTGACAAAAGATATCTTTATACAAACCTATTAGAATATGACTTCTCAATCATAAAGCTGTCATTTGACTTGTATGCCCAAGACAATACACAGCAAGTCTGCCAAAACTTAGCAATTTCAATTAGAAAGTTTATTCAAGGAATGTCAAGTTTCTTTTTACTTAAAAAAAAAAATTTAATGTTATATTTAGTGTACTTTTGGAATAGGTAATACATTCAAAATGTTTAATATTCCAAAGCTACAAAGGAGAAAATGTCCCATCCTATACTATAGCTACCTAGTTCTCTTCCTCACAAAGTCATCTATTTCTTATGAATTCTTCCCAGGGATACCTTATACATATAAAAGCAAATACATACATATTCTTCATTCCAAAGGGTTAAAAGTTTAAACTTAACTAATATAAGCATTCTCAAGTCAACTATGGATTGTATCATTTGTGGAATCTTTACCTTCTCAAATTCTGCATCTATCTGGGATAGGAGGGCAGGCTTCTCATCCTCAAAGAACATTCGCAAAGAGGGACCAACGTACAGATACATCACGCCAAGCAAGGTGATGGCAGAAGTCCTCACAGCCTGGCAGAACAAAAATAACTTTTCAGATCAGAACAGAACCATAAAGATGGCTGTACTTACTACTCTTCCTATACATGCTGGTATGTACTCACTGGGTTTGTTGCAGCAAGAGCTGTCTTCACATTGCTAATGAAAGCTTTCACGTTCAATCTAGAAGAAATGATACTTAGAATGAAAAACAGGTGAAACCTCAAAATACTCAATGGAGTTTTATAAAGCCAGACTCTAGAACCAGCTTCCTTTAGATATGTCCTGAGTTTCACCTATTCTCTTTCTACACTCATTTAAAGTAAGCTTTAAATACTATCTATATGCATTAGATCAATCCAGTGTTGATCTCTTTCCTGAACTCCAGATTCATATGTCCGACTGCCTTTGTGACATTTCCATTTCTATGTCTAGTAGATATCCTACATCTGTCAAAACCACACTCCTGATTGTCCACAGCCCGCCCCCAAACCTGTTCTTCCCATAGTCTTCCCTATCTCAGTAAACAGCCACTTCATTCTCCAGTTGCTCAGGTCATCCCTGACTCCTCAGAGTCACCCTTGACTCCTCTTCTCTCTTAAGTTCAATATCCTGCTTAGTTCTACCTTCAAAATATATTCTGAGTCATAATACTTCCAAGCCATATAATTTCTTGACAGGATTATTTCAGTAGCCTTCTAATTAGTCTCCCTGCTTCTGCCCTTGATCTTCACTATCTGTTCTGACTGAATAATCCTCGTATTATTCTGCTCAAAACTATCTAATGGTTTCCAATTTATTCAAAACTTTCAGGCCCTACACAACCTGGGCCCCTGTTCTTTCTTCAGTCTTTATCTCCTACCACTCCCTACTCACTCTTCTACTCCAACTGCATTCTGAAGAACAATTACTCCTTGCTATTTTAAAATATATCACGTGTGCTCCTGCCACAGGGCTTTTGCACTTGCTGTTCCCTTCGTCTAGAATGTTCTTCTCCCAGGACTTCCCTAACCACTTCCTGACGCAGTGGTTAAGAACCTGCCTGCCAATGCAAGGGACACAGGTTCAAGCCCTGGTCCAGGAAGATCCCACATGCCGCGGAGCAACTAAGCCTGTGCACCACAACTACTGAGCCTGAGCTCTAGAGCCCGCGAGCCACAACTACTGAGCCTGCGTGCCACAACTACTGAAGCCCGCGCGCCTAGAGCCCGTGCTCCGCAACAAGAGTAGCCACCGCAATGAGAGGCCCGCGCACCGCAACGAAGAGTAGCCCCTGCTCGCCACAACTAGAGAAAGCCTGCGCACAGCAACGAAGACCCAATACAGCCAAAAATAAATAAATAAAATAGCTTTATGAAAAAAAAAAATCTTGGCTTTGCCACTTTCTGTGACTTGGGCAGATCACTTAAGCTTTCTGTGCCCTAGTTTCCTCATCTATAAAAGGAGAGAACAATACCTCACATGGTTTTTAATGATGATTAAATCAAATGAGTTATTATTTAGGAAGTTCCAGGCATAAAGTAAGTCTATAAAATTTTGTTAAATAAAATACAATAGTTCCCCCTTATCTGGGAGGGATACTTTCCAAGACCCCCCAGTGGATTCCTGAAACCTTGGATAGTACTACATATACTATTTTTTTCCTATACCTATGGAACTATGATAAAGTTTAATTTATAAATTAGACACAGTAAGAGATTAGTAATAATAACTAATAACAGAATAGAACAATTATAACAATATATGGTAATAAAAGTTATGTGAGTGTGCTCTTTCTCCTTAATCAAGTTTTTCAACTCTACCAGAAATGCAGAGGCTGCTTCACTGGCAAACGCAGCCTCTCCTGTAATTTTTACATTTTTCAGTCCCAACCTGTTTCTGAATCTGTGTAGCCATCCTTACTTGCAGCAAATGGCTTGGTGTCACTTGTTTCAGGGGATCCCTTACTGAAATCTTCATAGGCTGCACGCTTTTGGGTGGAACACATTGCCATCAGTCAGGTTTTCTTTCCGTTTATGTCTTCCACCCAAAAATTCAATGCCTTTTCCATCTTAACTAAGCACTTACAATGTTTGCAGTTTGAGGTGCAACAGTGAAACTCACGAATTTCTTTTTCCTTCACAATTTATGGATAGAAGATTCTTACTGTAGATCTTAGCAACCTCAGCATGCCAGTTTTTTCTTTCCTTACTGAGTTGAGAACTTTCACTTTTTCGTTTAAAGGAAGCACTTTACAGCTTCTTTTTAGCATATCCAAATTGCCAGCATCTCTACTCTTGCACTTTGGGGCAATTTTTTGTTTTTATGACTTTTTTGATGTGGACCATTTTTAAAGTCTTTATTTAATTTCTTACAATATTGCTTCTGTTTTATGTTTTGGTTTTTTGGCTGCGAGGCATGTGGGATCTTAGCTCCCTGACCAGGGATCGAACCCGCTCCCCCTGCATTGGAAGGCAAAGTCCCAACCACTGGACAGCCAGGGAAGTCCCATGGGGCCATTATTAAGTAAAATAAGGGTTACTTGAACAGCAGCACTGCAATAACACAAGGATCAATCTGTAACTGAGACAGCTACTAAGTGACTGATGGGTGGGATACACTGGACAAAGGAATGATTCATATCCCGGGCAGGACAGAGTGAGATCTCATCATGCTACTCAGAACGGCCCACAGTTTAAAACTTATAAATTGTTTATTTCTGAAATTTTCCATTTAATATTTTTTGACTGCAGTTGACTGTGGGTAACTGAAACTGTAGAAGGTGAAACCACAGATAAGCGGGGGACTACTGTAAACAAATGTAATCAATAGACAAATAACTTTGGGAAAGAGTGGGTTAAACAAGTGTCTCAACTGCAGGACTTCTGAGGGCCTTTAATTTTCCAACGTGCACTATAGATCTCTTAACAAGTGTGATTTTATATAGTATTTTCCAAATGTATTTGACTAGAAATCCTTGGAACTGGCTTTTCTGTGGGACAGTTACAAATACTTGAGGAAAAATAACTTAGAGAACTCTAAGTATTAGTGGATATCAAAATGCAGAAGCACAAGCCAATACAGGCTTTTCAGGAACAAAGGTAGTCTTGTTTAATATAAATTATAGACAATCCAGCTCTGGCTTCTCAGAAATAAGCAGCAATAGCTACAACAAATATAACCACCAGTTAGAGACTGGCAAAACATGCACTTGATTTCTTTCTGACTTACCCAGAAAAACCAAATTCTTTTATTGCATTTGATAGCCAATTCAGAGTTTCTGACTGATTCTTGGGATTCTTCTGTAAGAAAGCCATTGACATAACCTGGAGTGGAAAAACAAACATACAAAAAACCAAAACAGATCTGTGTTTTCTCTCATATTTCTCACAGAAATATAGCTTGACATTAAGGCAGTAGTAGATTAAGCGTGGTTTTCCTGATGCTAACACAACTGCAAGAATGCCTTAGGAATGAAATATTTAATTTACACGAGAAAATGAGGTAAGTGACAGAAGCATTAAAAGCATTCTCACAGTATTGTACATCAACTAATACTTCAATAAAAAAAATTTTTTTAAAAGGCAATCTGGACTGTTTACAACTTTTCATTAGTGGTCACTCTGGATGATAATGTCTTAAGAGAAAATTACTTTCATTCTTAATAGAATATTCTTGACTAAGACAATTTTAATTATCAGGCAACAGTGCAAACTAAAGGTAAAAGTAAAACAGTATCAAAAAAGATTTTACTTGAGAAGAAAAGAACTAAAGTTTAACTAATAACTTTAAATTAAAATTTGGGAAAAAACTGGGAAAACTTGAGGAAAGAGAGCTCTGTGTCACTAACCTGTTCAGCTGTCCATGGCAACATACAAGCTTCTGCTATTGCTGTCATAGCTTCTTTTGCATTGTTCCCACATTTCACATCTCCAATCTTGTCTACAAGGCCATCTAAGACGATCTGAGCTGAAGTTTTGGAAAAATTTCCCTTCTGGGCAATCAAAGCAACTATGTGAAGCTTCATTTGCATCACCTGAACAAGGATAAGTATCAGAAAGTTATGAGTAAGGCAAAGACATTTTTTTTGGCAGGGGTGGGGCGTGCCACGCGGCTTCTGGGATCTTACTTCCCTGACCAGAGATTGAACCAGGCCCTCGGCAGTGAAAGTGCCAAGTCCTAACCACTGGACCGCCAGGGAATTGCCCAAAGACATTTATTTATTTACTTATTTTTATAGCAGCCTGAAGATGTAACAGCTGAGAACATGACCAAACTAAAATCAAACTTTAAACCAAGAAACAAAATAATTTTTATCCTTTAATTGTTATCAATTAATGTAGCTGACAGCTAAGACAGAAAAAAAACCACTCAGTGTTTTAAAATATTAACAAGCAATGTTACCACATGAAGTTTATGAATTGAAAAATATAATTTCTATATTCTCCTTCTCCTATGGTTATCTGCATATAGTACTGAGCATACATCCTGAAATACATAATAAAATGACCATACTAATTCAGAGTTCCTACTAGAGTTGCCCACAAAAAAAATTACAACCCTCGTGTACACACACACACACACACACACCAGAACTTGAGAGATTTAAAGAATTTGTAGATTTTTAAGTGGAAGAATGGAAGGAACTGTGAAAAACAATTTAAAGATATTAATGTGATGATGGCAGATGTCTGGGACTTCAGACACTTTTAACCAAAAATATTTCCCTTTGCCCTGTTTGAATATTTAAATAACAAGTGTTGGCAAGGAAGTAGAGAAACTGGAACTCTCCTGCACTGCTAGTGCAAAGATAAAATGGTACAGCCACTTTAGAAAACAGTTTGTCAGTTTCTCAAAAAGTTAAACACAGAGTCACCATAAGACCCAGCAATTCTACTTCTAGGTATACACATGTGTTCACACAAAAGTTTGTACGTGAAAGTTCATAGTAGCATTATTCACAATAGCCCCAAAGCAGAAACAATGCAAATGCCCATCAACTTATGAATGGGAAGGGACTTCCCTGGTGGTCCAGTGGTTAAGACTCCGTGCTTCCAATGAAGGGGTCGCGGGATCCCTGGTTGGAGAACTAAGATTCCATATGCTGCGTGACACAGCCAAAGAAAAAACAAAGAACTTATGAATGGGTAAATAAAATGTTGTATATCCATACGATGGAATACTGTTTAGCAATAAAAGACTGTAGGGCTTCCCTGGTGGCGCAGTGGTTGACAGTCCACCTGCTTATGCAGGGGACGTGGGTTCGTGCCCCAGTCCGGGAGGATCCCACATGCCACGGAGCGGCTGGGCCCGTGGGCCATGGCCACTGAGCCTGCATGTCCGGAGACTGTGCTCCGCAGCGTAAGAGGCCATGGCCGTGAGAGGCCCGCGTACCGCAAAAAAAAAAACCTGTAGAGTTGATATATGCTACAGTATGGATGAACCTTGAAAACATTATGCTAAGTAAAAGCCAGACACATCATTCTATTTACATGAAATGTCCAGGAGAAGTGATCCATAGAGAGAGAAAGTAGATTAATTGTTGCTAGGGACTGGGGGTGGGGACTTGGGGAGGAATAGAGAGTGACTACTGATGGGTATGGGGCTTCTTTTTGGGGTGATGAAAATACTCTAAAATTAAATAGTGGTAGGAGTTGCTAACTATGTGTATAGACTAAAAACAGCTGCACTGTACCGTTTAAAACAATTTTATACCCTCAGGAAAGTGGTTATAAAGGAAAAAAAGATATAAAATTATCTCTTGTTATGGATCTAATACAAAGAAGGGTATTAGCTCAAATCAGGTGTGCTTCTTTCACCTATCTGAGAAGCTACGTAAGGGGAGTTTTAAAAGTGGTGGTGTGAGGGGAAGAAGGCAGTATCAGAACCTTTTGGCACGGGAAACCTTTGTGGAGCTGGATGGTTTGGATGAGGTTATAACGCAGTGCTAAGGGAACAGTGAGCAAGGAAGCTAAGGTCCTAAACAGAGAATAAGAGGTGGCAAAACAGAAGTAAAGAAGAGACTAGCAGGAAGCCAAAAATAAACCTGATACATTTCAAACTTTTGTTTCCCATCAGCTCTATGTATGTCTAGAGGAGGAGAAGAAAACACTTTTCTCATTTTCCTTCATGTATTACTTTCCTATACCTCCCTTTACACCTACTTTTTAACTAAGTAACGGTACTGCTCAATTTCATCTCTATTATCAGTTAATGAGTTAAACCGATTATGTGGTAATTTTTTATTGGCAATTTAAAGACTACATTTATTTTTTATGCAAAGAAATAAGAAAGCTATCTCATTGTTCATCCCTCCCTATATTTGAGGGCTTCCAGGTCTAAATAATGAGAAAAATGCATACATATGAATTAACAAACAATAAGTATTTGTATATATATAAACTCCTAAATGCACAAAGTTAGAGTTATGTGTTTAATCAAAATGCACACATTCCACTGTTCATTTAAAATTACATGACACATTGGCTGAGTGATTTTAAAAAAAAGAACAAGCTAAAAATTACCAAACTATACCTCTCTAATACACCATAGGATGATGTAATGAAAATTACTTCAATAAAAGACATTAAATCTCTAATTTAAATATACCTGAAAATTAGTTTCTTTCCATCCAGGTTTCTTGGCCAGCATCCTCACTAATGCCTGGCATGGCATTTCAGTTCGGTCCATTAGTTCAACAGCCTTGAAGTAAAACAAGATAGTAGGAGAGTTAAGGGATTAATGATTAGTTCCAAGGGAACAGTATATACCAAATCAATTACGTGTTTACCTTTGAAGGAGTGAGGGGAATAGAAATGAGGAGGGTCACAGAGAGAGCTTGTTTACTTTCTGTTATAATACTTTGTTTCTTAAGTTGGATGTTGGGTATATGGTTGTTATAGTGATGCCACTGAAACTCTTTTTTTCACATTTCAGGAATTCATAAATAATTTGCCCCAAAGAAAGTAACAGTAACAGTTTTAATTTGCCCAGTGTATGGCTGAAATTGCTTATACATATTTTGACTTATTCGATTTTCCTAAAAACATAGCAAAGTGGAGTAGGTTAGAAGCATTTAAGTACAGGTTTCAAAGAAGCACACCTCAGGGCTAAGCTTGAGTGGCGGATGCAGGACTGGAAGCCAGGACTCCTGGCTCAAGTCGCAGCATTCTTGCAGTTTCTCCGCACCCCTCCTCATTAGAATCAAAGAGTGTGTGCCAAAATAAACCACCATGCTCCTGTCCAGCACAGATTTTTTTTAAAGAAGCTTCTCATACCAAGTGATAATGTCTATTCTTCTGAGAATCATGACAACAAAGAGGGAAACATAAAATGGATGAGGGGTGCTTTACGTGAGGAGATCTGTTTGCCTAGTAAGTTTAATACCATAATATTAAAATTCAGGGACTTCCCTGGTGGCACAGTGGTTAAGAGTCTGCCTGCCAATGCAGGGGACATGGGTTCGATCCCTGGTCTGGGAAGATCCCTGGTCTGCCACGGAGCAACTAAGCCCGTGCGCCCCAACTACTGATGCCTGCGCGCCCTAGAGCCCACGTGCCACAACTACTAAAGCCTGCACGCTCCAGGGCCTGCATGCTGCAACTACTGAACCCACGTGCTTCAACTACTGAAGCCCGTGTGCCTAGAGCCCGTGCTCTGCAACAAGAGAAGCCACTGCAATGAGAAGCCCGCGCACCTCAATGAAGAGTAGCCCCCGCTCACCACAACTAGAGAAAGCCTGAGCACAGCGACAAAGACCCAACACAGCCAAAAAAAAAAAAAAAAAAAAAAAAAAAATTAATTAAAAATAAAATAAAATTCATGTAAGCCTTATAATTCAGAATAAACCTAATTTTCTTGAGTATGCATCACTTAGGTTATGAGCTGATAGAAGCCACAGAAAGCAGATGTTGAAAGATAAATAAGAAACAGCTAAAAAGCAAATAAAAACCCCACCTCATCTTTAGTTAACACCCTGCAGACATGTTCACTGGTTATAAAATACAGCAATTAGGACTAGTCCTTCATTTATCAATTCATCACTTCTGTATGATGTAATTTTCTTTCACATTCAACTCATCCCTGTGCACCCACCTTTTGGAACTCTTCCATACAGGCCAGCCTTTCCTTCCAGTTACTGCTGTCTAGAAGCTGTATACAGGTAGCAGGAAGGACAGCTGAAGCTTTTTCTTCACATACTTCTATCTGTAAGATACAAAACATTAACATTAATAATTGCTTAAGGAAACAGATGGCAAGAATGTAAGAATACCCCAGCCAAAACTACAAGAACACTCCCATACGTGTGTTTTAGTATCTGAGGATTCTATTATACTACTGTAAAGGGGAAGTTTGTCCAAGGCACAGTTTCAATAAACTAAAAAGACATCCATTAACTATACGTTACAGAACTCAGAAAAGAAAGAACCTGAACCTCCTCATAGGCAACGACTTTCCGTGGTTTTGAGTTTGAGGCATACTGTATAATACTGACCGAGAGCTCAGGCTCCACTATTTCTTTAGTCTCCAACCCTTTCTTGTTCTTGGTTCCAGTGCTCCCTGCGCCTCCTAGTGCAGCTGGTTTCCCCTTCTTCGGTGGCCCGCCAGGCTAAAAGCAAACAGAAAAATATTAAACCACTTAAGGATTTAGAATAGTGATTCTTAGACATTTTGGGGTTAGAGACTCCTCAAAAATTTGATTAAAACGAGGGATCACTCAACCAACAGCGACAACAAAAAGACCCATATTTTTTGTGCCCACAGAATTTAGCAATTTCAAGGGCAGACAGACCTCCTGAAGATCATTCATGGGGAATCTGTAGAAGCTGTGTATTAAGAACCTCTAGGGCTTCCCTGGTGGCGCAGTGGTTAAGAATCCGCCTGCCAATGCAGGGGACATGGGTTCGAGCCCTGGTCCGGGAAGATCCCACATGCCGCGGAGCAACTAAGCCTGTGTACCACAACTACTGAAGCCCACATGCCTAGAGCCCATGCTCCACTACAAGAGAAACCACCGCAATGAGAAGCCCGAGCACCACAACGAAGACAACAGCAACTAGAGAAAAGTCCACGAGCAGCAACGAAGACCAAACACAGCCAAAAATAAATTAAAAAAAAAAAAAGAACCTCTAATTCAAAATGAGCTAATGAGATAAATGAAATAAAAATGATGAACTGGATTTATGCTACATTTACAGATTAATTTGAGAATTAATGTTTGATGCCTTTAAATGCCTCTAGATCCTTCCTACACTAGTAAAGGGCAGTTTTTGAGTTATAACATTTACTCACTATTTAACCACAAAGTACTCACTATTTAACCACAAAGTTACTCCAAGTAACATGAGAATATGTTATTACTCACTGTAGAACTATCTAATTTGTGAAGGAAAAGAGGTGTTATGCCAATTTCAGTGAGTGCTCTAGTTATGTTGAAGATGGCCATCTCACTGAATATTTTTTATTGTTTTATTAGTTTTCCAGTTGACTTGCTTGGGTTTTCCAAGAATATGATCATATAATCTATAAAAATGATATACTTAATCATATCAAAGTATCCATCCATTTCTATATGGTTAAGAATTTTTATCAAGAAGACATGCTGAAATTTATTATATTCCTTTTCAGTGTCTGAAATTAGACTTCTTTTGATCTATAAATTCAGTAATTTTTCTAATATCAAACTATCCTTGCAATCCTGGAATAAACTTCAGTTGCTCATACTTTCTATTGTACCCACTGGATTCTATCTGCTAATATTCTATTTAAATATCTTGATTTAAATTTATGTCACCCCCAGTTTTGAAAGGTCACAAGAAAATTGCCGTTTATCATAAGGTATACAGCGAAGGGCAGTAACTTTAATATGGCAACACACATCACTGTCCACATCATTCCTTCTACCTATTTTGGATATTTGTTAAGCAATGCCCAAACCTAAAAAGAAAAGATAAAATGACAGAGGACCAATTTAGTCTTGAACATCCAGAGCTGTTCAGAAACCACTGTTATCTTGAACATATTCTGAGCTTTTAAGGTGGGGTTAGCAAAGCTAAGATGCTGGTTTTTAATCCAATGGAAACCTCTAACACTTGCCAGTTCACATTAGCACTATGATTTTATTGGTTCATAATAACTACCCCATGAAGAGAGATTTAATTGTTTTCTCACTGTAAAAACAGAAAACAATTTACTAGAACACCTCTTCTGGATCCTTTCTTGTATATAATAGTACTCTGTTTTATTAATTGAGAGGCACCTCAATTAATAAATCTCCTACTTTTTTTTTTAAACATAGACATACATGTTTATTGGCTTAGTAGGTTTATTAGATGATACTGTCCTACTGATTTTTTCAAAAGAACAAAAGCAGGTCCTTCCCCACCCCACCCACAGCTTATTCTTGGGGGAAGGAAAAGAATCCCTTATAAGAGAAAGCCAGCTAGCATGGAAAGGTTCAGCAAGATAAGAAAAGGTCTTAAGGTGCTGCGCCCAGGTCACTGTCCAGAGAGGCAGGAGCTGGTGAGAAAGGAGAAAATAGCTGCCAACTCCCTGTACTGGAGTACTGAAGAGGCAGCATAACATGAAAGTACACAGACTCTGTAGCTAGATACCTGGGTTCAGATCCCAGTTCTGCAACTCTGGTCATTCAACAAATATATGCAGAGTTCCTGCTATATGCCAGAGCCTCTTCTATGCACAAGTGGTCAAGCAGTGACAAGATCTCTATCCTTTAAAGTTTATAATACAGTGTGGGGAGACAGAATAAACAAACAAGTGAATTGTAAGAGCATGTGCAGGACATGTAACCTTGCTGAGCCCTAGTTTCCTTTTCTGGAAAAACAGGGATCACAAAACGCTTATCTCAAGGATTGTTATGATGATTAAATAAGATTATGTAGGTAAAATGCTTCACAAAGTAAAGCTCACTAAATATCAGTTCTCTTCTCCTAACTCCAGGCTGGGGCTCAGGGTGGAAAAGAGAATCAAACTTCTTGCATTTTCAGCAGATAACTTCATGCTTAAGAGAATCCAGTCCAAGAAAAGTGTTCACTGTAAGAATGCCATATTTGCCCTTGGTCATTTCCCCCTCTTCTACACTAGAAAGTGAGACCCTGATGGAACGGAGACTCGGTGCTGCAACTGCAGAGCATTATTAGCAAAATGACCTTATGTTAAGTTAGAAAATGAACTTACGTTATTAATGTTATGTACCTTGCCATACTATTTCATTATTATTTTTAATAAATTTATTTTATTTTATTTATTTTTGGCTGCGTTGGGTCTGTTGCTGCACATGGGCTTTCTCTAGTTGCAGCAGGCAGGGGCTACTCTTTGCCGTGGTGTGCAGGCTTCTCTTGTTGCAGAGCACAGGCTCTAGGTGCGCAGGCTTCAGTAGTTGTGGCACGTGGGCTCAGCAGTTATGGCTCGCAGGCTCAGCAGTTGTAGCACACGGGCTTAGTTGCTCTGTGGCATGTGGGATCTTCCCAGACTAGGAATCGAACTCGTGTCCCCTGCATTGGCAGGTGGATTCTTAACCACTGCGCCACCAGGGAAGTCCCTATTTCATTATTTAATGATACTTTCTGATGCCTTAAAATGTACTCCTGTATCTTCATTACCATTTTTATCTCTATATAGGTTTCAAATAACCAAATGTACTATTGGAATATGCTGTCTTCATTAAAAGATGCTCTGCTGTATTTTGAATGTTGTAATGAGTTCATCTCTCAAATGAAATCATATTGAAGAACAACCCTGAACCTGAGATTCAGACCCTACCTTACTAAATTCTAATTTTTAAACCATATTTTCCAAGTCATCTATTAACCTTAGTAGCAGGTGCCTTTTTTAAGGGTCCTGGTTTGGGTGCTGAAATGTCCTTTGTGTCCTTATCTCCTGTAGCCCCCGAAGCAGCAGCTCTTCCCGGCACAGGCTTGAACTCCTTCTTGTCAGCTGCAAGTCCAGCTTTCTTACCATGTACGAGCTCTACTTTTTCTGAACATTCTTTGATCTGGAGAATGAAATTGAGATAGATGTCACTGAGCCTAACTTTGAAACACAATCATTACATTACTTAATAAGTCACTTCTAAACCACAACTACATGAGAATTCAGAGAGAAAAGTTTCCTTTCCAACAAAGATAAATTATCCATATTTTCTTGGCAGTAGATATACATTAATGACGTCTTACATTATATTTCTATGCAAATGAGAATTTACTAAACTTACAATAACCACATTTTTGTAGAAAATGAACTTACGTTTACCGGGGGGGAAGGGGGGAGGGATAAATAGGGAGATTAGGATTGACATATACACACTACTATATATAAAATAGATAACTAATAAGGACCTACTGTATAGCACAGGGAACTCTACTCAATAATCTGTAATGACCTATATGGAAAAAGAATCTAAAAAAGAATGGATATATGTATAACTGATTCACTTTGCTGTACAGCAGAAACTCACACAACATTGTAAATCAACTATACTCCAATGAAAATTAAAAATAAACAAACAATAACCATATTTTTGATGGAAGACATTCATATTTAGAAAGGCAATTTTCCAGATATTAGAAATGAAATTAACTCAAAACATCATTTTTACCTCCTCTACAGATTGGTCACTCAATTTTATTTTTTATAATTTGAAAGATATTTCTACTAATCAAGAAATTCTGATCAAAAGGATACCAGTAAACAAACCCATATTGCACAGAGACAGGACCGCTATCCAATTTCATTACAACCCATTACTAACCTACCTTATCAAGCTTGAGTTTGTCGACATCAGCTAAGAATGGGTTTACTGCTTTCTCACCAACCACCTTCAAAGCAGTACCCAATGCTTCAAATGCAGCATCTCTGACTTCAGGAGCAGAATCATTGATGTGCTATAGTCCGGAAGTAAGCAAGATGATCTTGATACAAGGTTCTTTAGGTATTACTGATTTTAATTCAGACTGATGGTTGTTAGATAAAGAATTTGCTTTTTACAATTCACAGAATCTAAGCTTAGCTTTCTATTTGCCAATTAAGTTACCCTTCCTCTTACCCTCTATCTAAAATGCTTCATACTCAAATGATCTTTAAATACTCTAAACTGGATGCCTGTGCTTGACCAGATCCAGCTGAATATCAGTTTATGGGCCAAATAAGAAATAAAAGTTTTAGTAGTGAAATTATAAAGCTAATTTGTGCTTTTCTTCAAGAACAGGAACATAAATAATACAAGAATTTGGATTCAATTTTCAAAGCTACAGAGGGTCTCTCCTCAAAAGACAATAATCTACAGTCTTAAAGTCAAGTAGTCACTGTACACAATCAGTAGAAAAAAACAAAATCTTGCCTAGGTATAAAATATTTCCTCAATTTCAAAGAGAGTCTATACCTTAAGTAGAGCAGCACAAAAGGGCTTTAGTAAGCTCTTTGGCAGGGTAGAAGCAGTGCAGTGGCGGAAGCTTCTTGCAATAAAAAGAGATGTCTGCTGCTTGATGGTTGGATTTTTATTATCCATTACTGCTAAAACATCCTCACTGATGTTCTGTAGTGTGGTCTTTAGAAAGAAAATGTGGTCAATAAGCTTTTCTCAAATGTAAAGAACAATCAAAATATTACATTGACAAACTTTACTTTAGACAAAACCACAAACTCAACTTACAGTAAGAAAGATTGCATCAATTGCCTCCTGCAGGGCTTGTACCACTTGAGGCTTCTTCTCTTTGAATTTCTCCAAAATGGTTGGTACAACCTTTAAAAGTGAATAGTTGGAATGTATTCGGCAAAAAAAAAAAAGGAATGATGTACTGATATATGCTACAACATGGATGAACTTTGAAAACATTATGCTAAGTGAAAGATGCCAGTCACAAAGGACCACACATGTATTATTCCATTTGTACAAAACTTCAAATCCACAGAAGCAGAAAAGTATATCAGTTGTTGCCAGGGTCTGGGGGAGGGGAGAATGGGGAGTGACTGCTAATGGATATAGGGTTTCTTTTTGGGGTGGTGAAAATGTTCTGGAATTAGATAGTAGTGATGGTAACACACCCTTATGAATATACTAAAACCACTGAATTACATACTTTAAGACGGTGAATTTTATAGTATGTAAGTTATATCTCAATAAAACTTATTAAAACAATGTTTGCCTCTACCAAAATAAACAAAAAAAGTAAACATCTAAGTTGGATTAAGAAGTCATTTCCTTTCTTGAAGGGCATAAGAATCTTCTGCTGGAACAATCTTATGCCTATACCACCACAGCAATGTTTCTCAACTTTTTTTTTGCACCTTATATGCAACCTTACAATCATTTTTATCAGTAACAACTCTTAGTGGACAAAATGATTCTCAACTAGGTGGATTTAGGGTAGGGGAACAGGTATAGTATACAATTCTTCCTCCCCACCCAAGATTCTGATAGCCCTCACTTGGACTGAGATGTCTTCTGCCTCTTCACTACACTAAAGAAAAAAGAAACAGTACCAGAAATTATAGTTTTTTTTTTTTTTTTTTTTTTGCAGTACGCGGGCCTCTCACTGTTGGGGCCTCTCCCGTTGCGGAGCACAGGCTCCGGACGCACAGGCTCAGCGGCCATGGCTCACGGGCCCAGCCGCTCCGCGGCATGTGGGATCTTCCCGGACTGGGGCACGAACCCGTGTCCCCTGCATCGGCAGGCGGACTCTCAACCACTGTGCCACCAGGAAAGCCCAGCAATTTTGATCAGAACTGTGTCTTCTTACTCAAGTACTAAGTTTAGATCAGTAAAGTTAGAATTTTTATAATGTTTATTTTATCTTATAAACTATCACTAATTCATTAAATATTTATTGAATATCAAGTATATGTATTGAGTATATGTAGCCAGGCACTGTGCTGGCAGGCAAATTAAAGTTGCTTTTTAAGGCCTAAAATATCTAGCAAAGCTCAATGGCACCTCCCCCAACCCAATTTTTAAAAAAAATTTCATAGAAGTGATACAGATCAGAAGGAATACAGTTTCCATGGAGAAATATAAAAGACTTTTTAATACTAAGAGTTAGTAATAAACCTGAAAATCAATATACTTTTTAAAATTGTTTGTTTTTATTGATGTAACACTGGTTCATAACATTATCTAAGATTCATGTGTACCACATTATAATTCGATTTCTGTATACACTATAGCGTGCTCACCACCAAAAGTCTAGTTTTCATCCGTCACCATACAATTGACTCCCTTTACCCATTTTGCCCCCTGCCAATCAAAAATCAAGACATTTTAATAGCTATAAAGCTAAAGTTCACTTTTATATATATTGCCAAAAAGACAGTTTATAAGTAGCTAAGGAAAATAAAGCTGAACCACACTAACATACTTGATATCAAACACTGTATATGATGTAATTTTAAGGGGAGACAAATACCCCAAACTATAAAGCACTAGAGACATTCTTTAAGCTGCACACCAAAATGTCACAAAGCCAGAATCAGAATTCAAACTAAATGGTCAGGTAATCATCTAACTATAAATTTAGTAAATTAAAATGTACTTTAAAGATTGTTTTCTAGCTTGAAAAATTATAATACAGAAGTATAAAATATTCTAAGTAACACAAAACTGACCAAAAGCTAATCAATACACTTGATACCATACACACACAGAGGTATTATATAATAAGTAATGATTACTATAAAAATAATGATTATAATTTTACTCCAATTTGTGATTTACACGTTTAAGGGTTTTAAAGACCCTTATTTTTATTTCCCTGGTAACAAGCTAGTCATGATTTATTTTTATTTGGTAGTGTCTTATTTTTTTCAGTTGAGTTCTCTGAAATTATTTTTAATGCTATGAGTAAGCAAGCTCCAAATACCATAACTAAGTGAGGTTTGATGTTTGCTTCAGTATAAAACTGACACATGACTACAGACTATTAGGAGACTCTCAAAGTCAATCCAGGGAATCAAATGATCAGTGGCTAGCAAGTTAAACCCTAAAGTTCACTACGGTCAATATTCAGGATGCTGAGCCATTTTAAGTAATACAGATGAGATTTAGAGGCCAACTGACAGATGCCAGAATTAAAGAAAACATCGCAATTTGTTAAAACTGTTAGCAAACTTGATTGCTTCCAAATTTATGTTCAACGAATGTCTCTAGACAGAGCTTCTTATAATAAACTGATATATCACCAACAGTGTAACCTATATAAAATGTCTCAAGTATATAAGTAAACTACTTTTTTAAATAGAAAAACACCATAAAATACATTTTATATATTAATCTCACTTCCGGTTTTATATTGCCTTTCCTGCTCTCATTTTTACTCTGTTCTGGTTATCACAAGTTATACTTCATACTGTTTTACTGTATATAATATTTTAAGAGCAAAGCAAGATATAGGTAAATAAGTAATAGGCAAATCAATTGAACTAAGTACTTTAGGTCAAGTGCCTGATTTTCTACATAAAGCTAGTGAATTTAGTTACAACTGACATTTTTATTGAAATGTTGTAAGGAGTTATGCTCAGTATTAACAAAACTTAGTGAGAAATTTACTTTCCCCATATATATAAAGATCTGTGCCAAAAAGCTGTTTTAAAGCATAAAGCAAACTAGCCTGCCATTCTTGATAACGTTGTTGATTTGTATCAAAAAAAGAAGTGTTACTTACGTGTCCTGCATATTGTCCGAATTTCTTCCTTAGCCCAACAGCCAGGCCAGTAAGACATTTTGCTGCCAGAGCCACCAACATGACATTGGTGTCCTTTCCAACAACCTACAAAGCGTGGAAAGAAAGGAAAACAAAAGAGTCACAGCCCCATAGAAGGGAACTGAAAATTTATTCTTAAAAGAACTCTGAAAGCTATTATGTAATGAATAGCCAACTTTGTTTCCTACAAAAGAGGAAAGATTCTTCCTTGACAATATCAAATTTGGGAGCTTCCCTTCATTATGTTTAGTCTCCTATCTTAAAGTTCTACCGGTAAAATATACATAAAACCAGGTCAAATCCCTAACTCTCCATTTGTGGTAGTATGGGCTGTCAGCATTGCACAACTGTGCAGGAGGTGACTCTGATAATGGCAGAGAAGCTGGAGGCCTGCTGACTTTGCTTTGGGGCAGGGAAAGCCAAAAGACGGTGTATCTCCAAAAGACACCACAGAGTAGCAGCTCTAAAATTTATATCCAAGAAACACCAGTAGAAACTGTTGTAGGTACCTTCAAGAAGCTGATGGGATGTAAACTATTATATATAGGATGGATAAATAACAAGGTCCTACTGTATAGCACAGGGAACTATACTATATTCAATATCCTGTGATAAACCATAATGGAAAAGAATATTAAAAAAAAGAATGTCTATATGTGTATAACTGAGTCACTTTGCTGTACAGCAGAGATTGGCACCGCACTGTAAATCAACTATACTTCAATAAAAAAATTAAATAAAAAAAAAAAAGAAGCTGATGTGGACTCTAAATTGCAAATGCCATTGCAACCATTCCTCTGAGGGAGCTTCTGGCCTTGCAGCTGCCATTTTAGTTATGTAGTGATCATCAGACTTGTATTCAGAGTCTCTCAGCAGAGTCTCCTCCAGCAATGTTTATACTACCACCCTCCGATAGCATACCCTACAAGGCCCAGAACTTATCAAAAGTCATAGGTAGCAGCTGCATTTGTGTCAATCTAGCAAGACAGTGACTATGCCTCAGTTCCTTCCTAATAAGATTTTACTTTGGTATACTGCTCAAGTTAGCTGGTGTTAAAAAGCTGCTTTACTTTTAAGCGCTCCCAAACCCTTGTTTTTTCACTCTTTTCCCAGGTAGAAGTAATGCTTCCATTCTATTTTGGACTTTAGCCCTAAGATCTGGTATTTCATAAGCAGAACACTTAATTCCAGATTCCCTGAATTAAAGAACCCCTAATGCATAGCATTCAACGAAGTTCTATTTGGCACCTACATATATTCCCTAAGTGCTGAGGAGTAAGGGTTAAAAGACTAACATTTATTAAAAACAACTTAAAAAACTAAAAACAAAACTACCATATGACCCAGCAATCCCATTACTGGGTATATACCCAAAGAAAACCATAATTCAAAAAGACACATGCACCCCAATGTTCACAGCAGCACTAATTACAATAGCCAGGACATGGAAGCAACCTAAATGTCCATCAGCAGAGGAATGGATAAAGAAAATGTGGTATATATATATACACACACACATACATACATACATACACACACACACGCACACACACACACACACACAATGGAATATTACTCAGCCATAAAAAGGAACAAAATTGAATCATTTGTAGAGACATGGATGGACACAAAGAGAGTCATACAGAGTAAAGTAAGCCAGAAAGAGAAAAACAAATATTGTATATTAACGCATACATGTGGAATCTAGAAAAATGGTACAGATGATCTTATCTGCAAAGCAGAAATAGGGACACAGATGTAGAAAACAAATGTATGGATACCAAGGGGGAAGGTGGGGTGGGGTGGGAGGAACTGGGAGACTGGGATTGACACATATACACTATTGATACTATATATAAAATAGATAACTAATGAGAATATACTGTATAGCACAGGGAACTCTACTTAATGCACTGCGGTGAACTAAATGGGAAAGAAATCCAAAAAAGAGGGGATATATGTATATGTATAGCTGATTCATTTTGCTGTACAGTAGAAACTAACACAACATTGTAAGGCAACTATACCCCAATAAAAATTTTAAAACATTAGATGCCATAATTTTATAGGTGCTTTATAATCCTTATTTTAATTTTCACTCAAACCCTATAAAGCAGGTACTATTACTATCTCAATTTTGTGGATTTCAAAAATTAAATAGAGGACTTTCCTGGTGACGCAGTGGTTAAGAATCCGCCTGCCAATGCAGGGGACATGAGTTCAAGCCCTGGTCCAGGAAGATCCCACATGCCACGGAGCAACTAAGCCCGTGAGCCACACCTACTGAGCCTGTGCGCCACAACTACTGAAACCTACGTGCCTAAAGCCTGTGCTCCATAACAAGAGAAGCCACCGCACTGAGAAGGCTGCACTGCAATGAACAGTAGCCCCAGCTCGCCGCGACTAGAGAAAGACTGCGTGCAGCAACGAAGACCCAACAAAGGCAAAAATAAATAAAATTATTTAAAAAAAAATAAATAGAGATTAACATGCTCAAGGTCACAGAGCTAGCAAATGGCAGTGCTGTGATTCAAACCTAGGTCTGCTTTGACTCCAAAGCTTTTGCTCTCTTTACTAAAGCATATTCTCCCTGTAAACTCATGGCAAATTCATTTTCCTTATGGGAAGATGAGATCAGGGTCCTAATAAACATTTTGTTAAATCTGTAATTACTATAAATCTATGGAGTAAAAATTCTATTCAGTTTTGTATTGAACACATTATTGGTATTTGTAAACGTCTGGATTATTCTTCCTTACCAAAGCACCTCAGGTATTATTTACATGCTAGACTTTATATTTAACGTCTAAATGTATATTCTAGGAATGGTCATCAAAAACATGCCAGGCCCCATTCCAAGAGGTCCTAGTTCAATGAATTTGTGATGGGATTTGGATATCAGTATTTTAATATAGCTCAAAAGGTGATTTTGTTATACTGCCCCAGTTAAAGGCCATCATTCAATCCCATCCTTAGAGACTACCTCTAGGGCTTCCCTGGTGGTGCAGTGGTTGAGAGTCCGCCTGCCGATGCAGGGGACACGGGTTTGTACCCCGGTCTGGGAAGATCCCACATGCTGCGGAGCGGCTGGGCCCGTGAGCCATGGCTGCTGAGCCTGCGCGTCCGGAGCCTGTGCTCTGCAACGGGAGAGGCCACAACAGTGAGAGGCCCGCGTACCGCAAAAAAAAAAAAGAGAGACTACCTCTAGAGACTTCCCTGGTGGCGCAGTGGTTAAGAATCTGGCTGCCAATATAGGGGACATGGGTTTGAGCCCTGGTCTGGGAAGATCCCACATGCCGTGGAGCAACTATGCCTGTGCACCGCAACTACTGAGCTTGTGCTCTAGAGCCCGAGAGCCACAACTACTGAGCCCGCGTGCTGCAACTACTGAAGCCCGCTACAGCCTGTGCTCTGCAACAAGAGAAGCTACCGCAATGAGAAGCCCGCGCACCGCAAGAAGAGTAGCCCGACTGCCACAACTAGAGAAAGGCTGTGCACAGCAACGATGACCCAACGCAGCCAAAAATAAATTTAAAAATTTTTAAAAAAGAAGACGTTCTTAATTAAAAAAAAAAGAGAGAGAGACTACCTCTAAAGTTACCATTAGCTCAATAACCAGTGGAAGGTGAATCTCAGACACTGATGATCCTAATGTAAAGTTTTGAAGAGGATCTTGTGAACCTATTATAGTTCAGGATGTAATAGAAGATTGAATGAATTTATTGGTGAGCGATGAACCAGGCATCTATTACAATATCTGCCTATTAACACTCACTGTCACACATCTCAGTTTGATTAAACAAGTTGTTCTTAACTGGGAAATGGGAGTGGTGGGGGGACTTCCCTGGTGGTCCAATGGTTAAGACTCCGCACTCCCAATGCAGGGGGCACGGGTTCCTAAGATCCCGCATGCCATGCCGTGTGGCCAAAACAAGCAAACAAACAAACAAAAAACAAAACGGGAGTGGGGAATATGGAAAAGTGTTTATTTTTAAGAAAAACAGTGTATGTGGGAGGACTCTATTCCAGCGTTGAGGAAAAACTCAGCAACTCTGTTCTAGAGCTGGGAATGAAAGCTTTAGCTCACAATGTTAATTTAACCTAAATAATGGGAAATATTCTGTAATTAAAAGCGCTGTCACTTCTCCCATAAATCTAGGCCTACAATGTGATTTTAAGTAATAATTAGTATTTAACTTTAACTAGTAGTGTAAGCGACTAAACAGTAATCAAAACAAAAACACTGTTGACCAAACAAACAAACCAAAAACCCATCATGATTGTGTTTAGAAAACTATAATGAATACAAGAAAAAGAAAGACCAAGAAAGACCAAGTGAAAAAGTGTTAATAACACAGAGAAAGTCAATGGAGATTATATAATAAAACACCTTGAAAACCCACATCTTAAAGATGAAAATATATATATATATATATATACCAACCAATATCCATAGGTAACTGACAAAGTCAAAGAAGCTATCTGAGGGGTGGGAGGGAGGGAGAAAAGGAATCTTATAAAGAACTATAACCCGTGAGAACAAGAAAGCCATCAAAATATGCTAGGTCAGGTGACAACTTAGAAGAAGACAGTTTATGAAATAACTTCAGGAATATCATAAGGAATTTCAAAATGAATAGTTTTTTACTATTTGCACTAAAGGGCAAAATTGGGAAATTAGTAAGATTACTTCATAAAGACACTAGAGAGCAGAAACTATTTACGGAAGGAAGAGGGATGGGTCTACAAAGACCAACACAGGTGAATATAATATGAATATGGTGTGGAGAGCGGGCGGGGGAAGGAAGGATTGGGAGTTTGGGATTAGTAGATACAAATTAGTATATATAGGATGGATAAACAACAAGGTCCTACTGTATAGCACGGGAAACTATATTCCATTTCCTGGGATAAACCATAATGGAAAAGAATATGAAAAAGAATATATATAGGGCTTCCCTGGTGGCACAGTGGTTAAGAACCCACCTGCCAATGCAGGGGACACAAGTTCGAAACCTGGTCTGGGAAGATCCCATATGCCTTGGAGCAACTAAGCCCGTGCGCCACAACTACTGAGCCCTCATGCTACAACTACTGAAGCCTGAGGGCCTAGAGCCCGTGCTCCACAACAAGAGAAGCCATCGCAATGAGAAGCACATGCATCGCAACGAAGAGTAGCCCCCGCTTACCACAACTAGAGAAAGCCCACGCACAGCAACGAAGACTCAACACAGCCAATAAATAAATAAATAAAAATAAAAAAAACAGGGCTTCCCTGGTGGGGCAGTGGTTGAGAGTCCGCCTGCAGATGCGGGGGACATGGGTTCGTGCCCCGGTCCGGGAAGATCCCACATGCCATGGAGCACCTGGGCCCGTGAGCCATGGCCGCTGAGCCTGCATGTCCAGAGCCTGTGCTCCACAACGGGAGAGGCCACAACAGTGAGAGGCCCGTGTACCGCAATAGATAAATAAATAAATAAATAATTAAAAAACATAAAAACAGTAAACTGATTTAAAAAACCAAAACAAAATGTTGGATTTCCCTGGAGGCACAGTGGTTAAGAATCCGCCTGCCAATGCAGGGGACATGGCTTCGATCCCTGGTCCTGGAAGCTCCCACATGCCGCAGAACAACTAAGCCCATGCACCACAACAACTGAGCTTGCGCTTTAGAGCCCACGAGCCACAACTACTGAAGCCCGTGTGCCACAACTACTGAAGCCCATGCTCCTAGGGCTCGTGCTCTGCAACAAGAGAAGCCACCTCCATGGGAAGCACATGCACCGCAACGAAGAGTAGCCCCTACTCGTTGCAACTAGAGAAAGCCAGCATGCAGCAATGAAGACCCAACACAGCCAAAAATAAAAAAACAAACAAAAAACCAAAAAACCCCCACAAAATGTCATGTTAATTTACACTGACATTAACTTTTCATTGTTTTAAATATTTTAGCCACAAAATTAAGTTTCTTTTTACTTGTTTGTTGCCTTTGATTGGTTGCCCCACTCCACCATGTAAAGAGGGAAAGTGCCTCCTGCTACCCTAAGATCTCACAGAAATCCACTGTCTATGTCTACCCAAGTATAAATACCCATAATCTTCTCTGTATAGAATACAGACAGAGCTTATATTCATAGTCACAATGCCAATGGAAATCACAGAACAGTCTTCATTTGAAAATATAATATCCTAAGAAAATGCACGTAGAGAACATCAACTATTAACATTCCTGATTCCAATTAACATTCCTGATCATTACATAGGGAAAAATAAAAGCTTTTATTTGAGCCATTGAGAATTCAGTGCAATATATGTCTCCATAATATTCCTGATAAAAACTATATGCTAGAACTTACAGAAAATCTGAAGCTCTCTTCAAGGCCACTAGAATCTCATTTCCCTTACCACCTTCTACCCTTCCTTCTTCCTCCCAGGCTCCAGGTTGGCGAAATGTTTTCCCTAGGGCAATTCCCTTTTAATTACAGTCAGTCCTCCATAACTGCAGATATGGAGGGCCAACAGTATTCATTGTACTATGCCTTTTTATACAAGGAACTTGAACAGATTTAGTATAGGTGGGAGCACCTGGAACACCCCCCCCTCCCCCCACCGGGGATACCAAGAGACGAATGTAGTCTTGCCTGGGTCTTTGGCTCTTCAAGATGGAAGACTGATGAACAACGATTTTGACAAATAATATCCCTGTCTCCAAATCCTACTTAGAGGAAAGCAAAGGAAGGCTGACTGTGAGAAGATATGGTCCATGCTCATTATTTATGGATTTCGTATTTGTGAATTCATCTACACATTAAAATTAACTTATAAGCCCCAAATCAATAATTGAGGCACTTTCCGGGTCACTCACAGACAAGCACAGAGCTAGAAAAAATCTATGTCGCCTGATGTGCACATTCCTAGCTGAGGTGAACAATGCAATACTCTGCCTTCTTCTTTCAGCTCTCATACTGTACCCAAGTATCTTTTTCGTAGTCTATTTACTGCCTTGGTTTTTTGCATTTTTGTGCTTTTGATTGGGGCTTTCACTGTTTAAAATGGCCCCCAAGTGTACTGCTGAAGTGCTGTCTGGTGTTCCTATGTGCAAAAGTGCTGTGATGTCCCTTTCGGAGAAAATAAATGTGTTAGGTAGGCTTTGTTCAGGCACGAGTTATATTTCTGTTGGCTGTGAGTTCAATGTTAATGGATCAATAATACATACTGAATAAGATGTCTTCAAACAGAATAAAACAAGGTTATGCATTGATCGGTTGATGAAAATGTGACCAGAGGGTTGCAGGACCTTAACGCTGTATCTTCCCTTGGAGCAATGGTTCAGCATTTGCTAATTCAGTGTCTGTGGTGACTTTACAGAACATAAGTACTATGAATAATGAGAATTACTCTTATATACACATATAATTAAAGAGTAACCTCCTCCCCCCACCATGCTAATCCCCTGCAATTTCAGGCTGAAGAAGCAAACAAAACATTTTCATCCTTGCTATGTTCAAGAAGATGTCTTCAGGGACTTCCCTGGTGGTGCAGTGGTTAAGAATCTGCCTGCCAAGGCAGGGGACATGGGTTCGAGCCCTGTTCTGGGAAGATCCCACATGCTGCGGCAACTAAGCCTGTGTGCCACAACTACTGAGCCTGCACTCTAAAGCCCATGAGCCACAACTACTGAGCCTGTGTGCCACAACTACTGAAGCCCGTGTGCCTAGAGCCTGCGCTCTATACAACAAGAGAAGCCACCGCAATGAGAATCCTGTGCACTGCAACGAAGAGTAGCCCCCGTTGGCCACAAACTAGAGAAAGCCCACACGCAGCAACGAAGACTCAACGCAGCCACAAATAAATTAATTAAATGAGTAAATTAAAAAAAAAAAAGTTTGTTATTAAGCTCTATAACTACATCCACAATTGTCTGATCTATACTTTCAGACTTTATGAAAAGCCAGTACACACAAAAATATACACCCCAGCATTCAACTTGTTTGGACCTAAGCAATAACAAAAGAGTATTTCCTAAAATATTTCTTTCTTATTTAGTACTTACCTGCTTTATAATTGACCACATATCCCCAGATCCTGCACTTTACATGCTGATATAATACAAGGTGGTATCCCTTGCTATCTAATGAAAAACACTCTTCATATTTAATATTTGTCCCATTAAATAGAGCCAATTTAAAAAGCTCACTCTGTAGAATTATAAAACTAGAATATCTGGTTCTAGATCAGCAAGATTCTCTATTTCTTGACATTTGTACAAGCTACCAAACAGCATATTTAAAGTCAAAGTGATAATAAACAAAGATTGAAAACCAATCCCTCTAAACTAGCCTAGGACAGTCATTTTAAATAACCCTTAAAAAAATGTATGCCTATAATTCAAAAACCATCAATAGTGTTCCCTAAATGGCAATGCAACTGTGGTAAAAAAAAGATTGACTGATGAAGAAAAACTCAATGGCCTGGTCTGCTGTTGGGATACCAATGCTGAAACTCCTCACATTTACCTTCTTCAAAGCTTTTACTAAATCTGCATAATCGCCTGCTTCCAGTTTAGGGTTTTTCACTAGTACTTCTACAGCTTCCAGGGCTTCTTTTCTTTCTTGCCATTTTTTTGCCTCCTACAAGACACAATATGAGTCACTTGTAGAACAGAAAATAAGAGCGCAAAATAAAAGTCTATTTCTTGCATGCTACTAATTCAAAGATATATATTTTTTGTTTTCAGAAACTTTCTAAAGCTAGTCAGAAATCAAAATTACAAAACTGTGTATCCAATCAGAATGTTTTGCTCATATACATAAAATTTTGTTTATATATTAAAAGTATTTTTGTAACATTTCATAACCCTAATGTTCTACAATAAGTAAACAGAATGAAATGCCATAGACTTTTCCTTCTCATTTTCTGGGTAAACTTTAAGCAAGTGTTAAACAGAAAACATTAATAGAAAGCATTTCTAGCATATCTCACAGCGGCACATCTACAGGAGAGAGGAATTTCCATATTGATAACATTAGAAAGACCAGAAAAGAACAAACATATAACCAACAACCAATACTGTTCTAATCCTGGATATTAGTTTTCCAGATTGTAGGTATAATGCTAATTTTTTGTTTTGTGGCCATAAAGTACAATATGCTTCACTAGAATTCGAATACTCACTATTGGAGAGAACTGGGAATAAAAACAAGATGACAAACCCATCACCCTGAAGGAATTACAATTCAATTCAATTTATCAAATATTTATTTGTTAATCAGAAGATAACAGGATACTGAAGGAGCTGATAGCAGAGGTAGGATGATCTTCAATAAATAACTATCAGGTCATGACGACTGTGACAGGAGAAGTACAAGCTGCTTTGGTAATACAACAAGAGGACTTAGCCCAGTTTAGGCTTTCAGGTACGATCTCCCCCAAGAAGTGATGCTTAAGGTGGGATCTAGACGATGAAGAGTTATTATGAGGTAAATGGGGGGAGAAGAATGTTATAGGCAGAAAGAACAGCATATTAAGGCCTAGAGTTTAGGGGGAAAAAAAAGTTTGGCACATTTGATGCCAGGAGAAATTCAGTATGACTGGAGCATGGAGAGTGAGAGGAATTAGAGATGTGGCTGGAAGGTAAGTGGGGACCTCAGAGGTACCATAAATCACACCTCAATGGCTACAGTATGATTTCAGACATCATCTTAAAACCCATGGAAGCCACTGAAGGATTTTAATGAGGCAATACTATGGGAAGATTTCCATTTTCAAAAATGACACCTCTAATTATATTGTGAAATATGATGGGAAGGAGGCAAGAGCAGACAGGGTATCTTGTAAGAAGATTATAGCAGCATACAAGGCAAGAGCTGATGGTAGTGGCTGGGATAAAACTTTCTCAATTGGGGATAATTTTGTCTCTTGGGGTACATTTGGCAAAGTCTGGAGACATTTTTGACTGTCATGACTTGGAGGAATGGTATTACTAATATCTGATCGGTAAAGACCAGTGATGCTGCTAAACATACAACAACGCCCATGCAATTCCCCAAGCAAAGAAATATCTGGCAAAAAAATGTCAACAGTGCCAAGGTCAAGAAAGCCTGGGGTAGGGGGAAAAAAAAAAAAAAAGTAACCCTGGGGTAGAGAAAGAAATCCTGGGGATGGAGAAAGGGGGATGAATTTGAGAGATATTTAAAGGTAAAAACCAGACAGACAATGAGGAAAAGATATAAGTCAAGAATAATGTTCAGGTTTCTGGCAAGAAGTAAAAAGAAGGACTAAAGTAGGTACATATACAAAGTAGTATGGGAACAAAGAAGAAACAACTGACTCACTTTATTAGGGAAGATATGGGGTGGAAAAGGGTGCACCAGAAAAAGGGCTCAGAAAAGCACTCTAATTATATTCAAATAATTATTTAAAATGAAATAAACGAAAGAAGTCTACCATTACTTACAATTTTGTCATAAAAGTCTTTGGGAAGTTTGGAAAGAATTTCTACTGCTTCCAAAAGCTCATAAGCATCTATCTGTGGTACCTCATCACCATCGTCACCACCTTCCAGGAGGAAAACAAAACAAAACAACCCTTAAAAATGGATGAAATGGGGACTTCCCTGGAAGTCCAGTGGTTAAGACTCGGCCTTCCAATGCAGGGGGTGGGCATGGGTTCAATCCCTGGTCGGGGAGCTAATATCCTGCATGCCACGCAGTGTAGCCAAAAAAAAAAAAAAAGAAATAGTTTTACTTATTAAACAGTTATCAGCTGTCCTTTCACACCCCTGATGAAATCTTGATACAGGAGGGATCAGAATTATTAATCCTACAAACCACAGGATTGTATGTATTTTATTAAATAGCAATCCTATAAAATGCACCTCGTGAACACAGGTTACTGTGACAGGGCCAGTTCTTGCTAATTTTTATAGAAACCAGCGTTGAAAAGTGGCTTACCTCCCTCAGCATCTCCACCAGCAGACTGCTGCTGTTCCAATTTAGCTTCTAGTTCTTGCTGGGAACGCAAAAACCTACTTGGTTTAGGAGCACCTGTTGGCAGTTTGACCCATTCTTCTTCTAGTTCCTTCAACTGCAAATATCATAAAATATTTTAAAAACATATCTATATCTCTGCCATTAGAGAATATATTTATATTTACTAATAGATCAGAACCCAATTTCTTATTTATGTGGCTCTAATAAGGCAAAAAAGAAAAGATAAATTTAAATTGTGCACATTTTGTAGTATGAGTCAAATTGATGTATATCTACTATACTGAAGATATATGACTAAGCACTTAGAAGAATAAAATCCACTTTTTAAGACACTCTCATTATGTCATGAATTCACATATATTTGCAACAAATAATGTCTCTAAAACCAACTGAAATATAAAAAATAGAATGCATTTTGTCTAAACAGATATTAAGTCCTGCCACCCAAAAGTATTATAAAAGGATCTTATAGGACTTCCCTGGTGGCATAGTGGTTAAGAATCTGCCTGCCAACGCAGGTGACACAGGTTCCAGCCCTGGTCCGGAAAGATCCCACACGCCGTGGAGCCACAACTACTGAGCCTGCACTCTAGAGCCCGTGAGCCACAACTAATGAGCCTGCACTCTAGAGCCCGTGAGCCACAACTACTGAGCCTGCGTGCCACAACTACTGAAGCCCACGTGCCTAGAGCCTGTGCTCTGTAATAAGAGAAACCACCGCAAAAAGAAGCCTGTGCACCGCAACAAAGACCCAACACAGCCAAAGATAAATAAATAAAGTAATTAATAATTTAAAAAAAGGATCTTATAAAAACTGCTATAGATTCAACACTAACCTACTGGCATCGGTGAATGCATAGTATTTAATTTGAGAGGACATAGTAACAGTAGAAACAGGTATGCTCAGAAAAAAATGATTTCAAAATTAAGAATGAAAAATAATTATTTGTAAGGACAGAATATCAACAACAATGACAGGAAGGAAATATCTTCATATTAACCTTATACAAAGACAACCAAAAAACTTTGTGCCTCACCTGGACAGAGTTTATACTTTGTAATGGGGGTCTCAGAGCATCTCGAATCCATCTATAAATCTCCACAGCAATTAGTTTGGCTTCATCTCGAACAGCCTTCTCTCGAGACTCAAAGAGTTTTGGCAACACTTTGATAATTGGCTTCAGTAAGATGATTTTGGAACCAAATTCACTAGAAGTAAAAATTGGAAAAAAAACTGTCACCATGCAATATGCTTTGGTAAAGTGTTAGCCTGAATTCACTCAAACATAGTTCTATATCTATATATAATAGAGACATATAGGTTGAGTTTTTTTAGGGAAGAAGAAAAAAGAAACTTATAACAGCATCTGTATTTAGATGCCATTCTTCCAAGAATATTATTTAATGTCCAGAGCCCAAAATAATATTACCATTTAAAAACTTTCTAGGTAACCAGTCTAGGAATTACTCAAATCTAAAATGGATCAACACTTGTGTAACATCTTAAATACATATGTATGTACATTAAGTTTAAAATAGAAACAAATCAATTTATAAATATTTAGATGACTGAAATCGACTTTTAATAAGCTTGCTTATTTATTTATTTATTTAGCCTGCGCCGGGTCTTAGTTGCAGCACACGGGAATCTTCGGTGCCACATGTGGGATCTTTAGTTGCAGCATGTGGACTTCGTAGTTGCGATATGCGGACTCAGTTGTGGCATGCATGCGGGATCTAGTTCCCCAACCAGAGTTCGAACCTAGGCTCCCTGCATTGGAAGCATGGAGTCTTACCCATTGGATCACCAGGGAAGTCCCTTAATAAGCTTTTATTAGCTCTTCTATGTAATTACGGGGATTCACTCCACTTGATAGATCACCAATCCTGGCAGTGTGTCTTTCATTCCTGATTCGAAGCTATCACACTATAACTTCAGGCAACTTAAATCTCTCTTTGCTTCAGTTTTCCATGGGGAAAACAGTTGCATTCTGACTTCTTAAAAAGGCAGTATAGGGCTTCCCTGGTGGCACAGTGGTTGAGAGCCCACCTGCCGATGCAGGGGACGCGGGTTCATGCCCCGATCCGGGAAGATCCCACATGCCGCGGAGCGGCTGGGCCCGTGAGCCATGGCTGCTGAGCCTGCGTGTCCAGAGCCTGTGCTCCGCAACGGGAGAGGCCACAACAGTGAAAGGCCCCTGTACCGCAAAAAAAAAAAAAAAAAAAAAAAAAAAAAAAAGGCAGTATAGGGACTTCCCTGGTGGCACAATGGTTAAGAATCTGCTTGCCAATGCAGGGGACGCAGGTCTGAGTCCTGGTCCAGGAAGATCCCACATGCCGCAGAGCAACTAAGCCCGTGCACCACAACTACTGAGCCCGTATGCCACAACTGCTGAAGCCCGCGAGCCTAGAGCCCGTGCTCCGCAACAAGAGAAGCCACCAAAATGAGAAGCCCTCGCACCAATGAAGAGTAGCCCGTTTACTGCAACTAAAGCCCGTACGCAGCAACAAAGACCCAGCGCAGCCAAAAATAAAATAAAAATACATTTATAAAAAACTAAAATAAAAAGGCAGTATATTTAACATTATATATCTGTCACATATCATATTTTTAAGTTCCCAACTTAAAAATATAGCTTTCTGATTCACTGCTAACATTGCTGAATAACAAATTCTAGAGCAAGAGAGATTCAGTTATGAAAGAAGATTGACATTCTGTAGTAGGATCCATATATACTATTTATCTATTATCTAATGTACACAAATGCAACAAAATGTTTCAGTAATAGCTACTGACACACTCTAACAGGTTAAAGAAGGAGACTGAAAATACTTTCCCTAGAAAGTGATATTTAACAAGGCACCAGTTTGTGTAAACGGTTCAAATATAGCCATCACAGCATGAAAATAAACCAGATGATCTTCAATATTTCCTTTAAAATCTTCTATTTTAATAGAAAAAAAAATTCTAACTTGGTTCAGCAGACCTTTAAGACTAAAGGAAAAATAAGAACTTATAGCGACGATAAACCATTCTGTTTAGGAATACTCATCACAGTGTCTGAAGAACCTAACATTTGGGATCTCTTAAACTTCCTTTACATTACTACTGTTTCATCTGATTTTTGTTTATTTGTTTCACTATCCTGGCCTAGTTCTGAAAGATATTTAAAAAAAAAAACAGATGGAGCAGGTCCAAATGGAAAATAGATACCTTAACAATACAAAACCTAATCTTGATATTACACATATTACTATAGGGGGGAAAAAGTTCTAAAAGCTTGTTTTAGGGGCCACAGATCATTTTTGGTCTCCTGAAGCTACCACTAACATAGATAGCTTGAGGAAGCTCTGGAACCAAGGACTGAACAGCTCCTGAAGGTCCCAGAGAGCTATCTAGTAGTTCTACTATAGATTCTGAGATGCCTTAGGACAAATAAAGAACCATACAAGGATGGGACTAAACAACAACATCTATAAGGAAGACATAAAAGACAATATACCTAACTTGTCCTTTTTCTACCCTTATTCTCCCAGTCAGCTTAAAAATGAAATAGCCAGAGTTTGCAGAACTCCAGATTAGAAACTTCTAATTTTAAGGTAGAATATAGTATAATATATATTTTTATTAAGAAACTCATTACTAAGGACAGAACAGATCTATTAAGACAAGCACCAATTTGACAATGCAGTCAATTCACTAAATTTCTAAGACAACAGAATGAACACACTATTTACTACTCATAAAAATACATGCCTACTATACTAGAATAGGCTAGGGATGAGGAAAATTTTATCACAAAAGAATCTAAGTGAAAGTCAAATTTTATATAAGAACATTATGAACCAA
Organism: Delphinapterus leucas; assembly: GCF_059928025.1. Lineage (NCBI taxonomy): Eukaryota > Metazoa > Chordata > Mammalia > Artiodactyla > Monodontidae > Delphinapterus > Delphinapterus leucas. The sequence goes on along the minus strand of NC_143135.1, from coordinate 13,503,515 downwards.
GCGAAAGACAAAGTTTACTGACATAAATTGAAGACAGTTTAACAAAATTTAAGAATTTTGATACTTTCATGTAAGATAAACACCAAAGGAAGCATATTCTCCAAGAAGCAGGTCATATACAAAATCACAAGAGAGGTGAGTTGGGATGATCTTCACACCCACAGGTCACACATTCAGGATTTCACTAGAGCTGCTTTCTAAAGTATCTCATGTGGAAGTATTGGGGACAGGATATCAGATTAGAAGGACTGCCAAATCAGAACAAACCAGTGTTTTGTCTAATTCAGATTTCCTGAAAGAGATCCCATTCATGAAAAACTTCACTGCCAAACAACACTTAATTCTAGGGTTGAAAATAACTTATTACATAAGAGTAAAAGTTATTTTCTATTTCTGTTGCTATGCTTCTATTTAAAGGCATATAGCATTTGCTTCTATTTTATTTTAAAAAGCACCTAAACAAAGGTTTACTTCAGCCAACGTTTCAAGGTACATAAATTTATGCCTGAGGATAACAAGAGAAACGGAGCTCCTTACCCTGAGGAGTGCTTTTCCATGAAAAAGTTAATTCATAATCTGAGAAAACGTCAGAAATATCCCCCGTTCATCTTCATCAGAAAGAGATTTAGGGACTTCCCTGGTGGCACAGTGGTTAAGAATTCACTTGCCAGTGCAGGGGACATGGGTTCAATCCCTGGTCCGGGAAGATCCCACGTGCCGCGGAGCAACTAAGCCCGTGCACCACAACTACCGAGCCTGTACTCTAGAGCCCATGAGCCACAACTACTGAGTCTATGTGCCACAACTACTGAAGCCCACGCACCTAGAGCCCGTGCTCCACAGCAAGAGAAGCCACCAAAATGAGAAGTCCACACACCACAATGAAGAGTAGCCCCCCACTTGCCGCAACTAGAGAAAGTCCGCACGCAGCAACAAAGACCCAACACAGCCAAAAATAAATAAATAAATAAATTTGTAAAAGAAAAAAAAAGAAAGAGATTTAGATAAAATAACTATGCAACACACTTAAAGGCTAAAATTACTGAATACAAAGTGTCACACTTGAGGAATGGCTTTAGCTTTTCCAGGTCACTTTTCTGGTTGGTATGGTCTGCCAAGTCAAGCCCAACAGCTTTCATTTCTGTTTAAACCAGGAACCCAAACTCAATTGAGATATTCTAGTTAACAGAACTAAAGCAAAAAGAAAAGGTTTTACCTTAAGGCTTTCCTCAGTGTCTCTATACAGGCCACTATGATCTTGGGGTTCTTATTGTCCAGGCCTTTCAGGAGCTCTTCTTGCACAGCCTCTCCTTTCTCAATCTCTATGTACATTAGACAAATCTCAATGCCTAGCTCCTTGGCTTTGGCCTTGGGTTGGTTGAACACTTTACTCACAACACCTGATACAACTTCCCCTGTGGTTCTGTAATATAGATTATAAACAACAACAACCATACACATAAAAACACACTTTAGTAGAAAGAGCTGGAAAAGGTCATGGAAAGTGGGGGAAACAAATACTTTTTAAAAAATGCTGAGAAATAAAGTAATGAGACTCTAAAAACTTTATGTTCAAGTAAAACAGAAACAAACTCACACACTTAGAGAATGAACTTAGGGTTACTGCGGGGAAGGGATAGCCAGGGAGGTTGGGGTCGACATGTACACACTGCTGTATTTAAATAACCAACAAGGACCTACTGTATAGCACAGGGAACTCTGCTCAATGTTATATGGCAGCCTGGATGGGAGGTGAGTTTGGGGGAGAATGGATATATGTATATCAATGGCTGAGTCCCTCTGCTGTTCACCTGAAACTACCACAACATTGTTAATCGGCTATACTCCAGTATAAAATAAAAAGTTAAAAAAATTATGTTCAAGAACATGAAAAAAAAAACTTATGCAAACCATAAGAGGTTAAGACATGTCACAACAGACAATGACACAGAACCATAGTTTCTATTTACACATATAGGAAATTTAAACAAGAAAGCAAAAATCCCTTGAAATCTCACTACCCAGAGAAAACTACTTTCAACTTTATGGTATCCATCCTTCTAGACTTTTCTATATGCAGAGGTAGATAGACAGATACAGATACATTTTATAAAAATAAGATTACAGAGTTCTTACTTTTTTGGAAAATTTTTGAAAGTCATTTTAAACACTTTTTAGGACAAGAGAATTTCTTCACAGAGGGAATGGATATGTACCTTTAATAACAAAAGGCTGTTCCTGACTCCTTGGCAAGACTTTACAGTAGCTTTATTGCTTTGAGTTTCTTCTAAATTAAATAAAACCTGTACTACTGGAAAGGAGAGAAACTGAGTGGGTTGGAATTACATGCAGCATTTGTCAAAAAAGTTTCTAGTATCAGAAGAAAAATGAAATTAAAAAAGCAATGGTCTCACTGATGGCAAGGGGAACTCATTGATGCTGGTTAACAAAACTGTCAAATTAATGACTGTCTTTCTTGGTATAATTTTTGAGGTGAGTCAAGTACAGTCTGCCCTCCATATTGGTGGGTTCCTTATCCATGGGTTCCTCATCTGCAGATTCAACCAAACTTGTATCAAAAATATTTGGGAAGGGCTTCCCTGGTGGCGCAGTGGTTGAGAGTCCGCCTGCCGATGCAGGGGACATGGGTTCGTGACCCAGTCTGGGAAGATCCCACATGCTGCGGAGCGGCTGGGCCCGTGAGCCATGGCTGCTAAGCCTGCACATCTGGAGCCCGTGCTCTGCAATGGGAGAGGCCACAACAGTGAGAAGCCTGTATAACGCAAAAAAAAAAAAAAAAAAAAAATTTGGGAAAAAAAATTCCAGAAAGTTCCAAAAAGCAAAACTTGGATTTGCCATGCAGCCAACAACTATTTACACATTATTTATATTGTAGTTACAATTATTTACACAGCATTTACATTGTGTTAGGTATTGAGAGTAACCTAGAAATGAGTTACAGTATACAGGAGAGTGTATGTAGGTTATATGCAAATACTAGGCCATTTTCCGTGAGGGACTTGAGCTTCTGTAGATTTTGCTATCCTAGGGCGTAGGGGTGGGGACTTTTGTCCTGGAACCAATTCCCATGCAGATACCTAGGGATGTGTATATATATTTCTTGTGCAATTAGGTCAAGGGTCCCCATTGTTTTTTTGTTTTTTTGTATGGAGGGCTCCTTTCAATGACATAAAGACTAGTATTAGAAAAGTCAGGTTTATCAGGTATGGGAGACTGGGGTGACTGGAAACCTCTATCATCCAATAAGCTGGGAGTTACAGAGGTTATTTAGTTCGCATTACCTCTCCTAAGAGATAAAAATGCCTAATGACCATAGGGAGAAAGATGTGATTCTAAGATCACCTAGCCTGGAACCATTGTAGAAAAAGATTTAAGTAATGCCCAAATGTTTTCAGTGAAATTTTGACGTCTTTGCTAACCACCTCAGTTTCTTCTAAAAGTTACAAAAGATTTTCCCCCTTGGAGTAATTCGCATACAAAAGTCTCAAAAGGAAAAGCACTTGCTCATCAAAGCTTAAGGTAAAAACTCAAGATCTGATTTCTAATTTGCTCCTCTCTAAAGATCTCTTGTACCATTTAGACTTCTGAGACCAGATAAAGACTGAAATGAAAAACAAGTGTCAAGGAGCTATGAAAGTTAAGAAATGAATATCCTCTAAAAGTGCTAATAACTAAGCACAGTGATCCATAAATATACATAAATTAATCCATGTAGCACAAGACAGGGGTTTTTACCAGAATAGTTGGAAAGAAACTACTTACTTTCCTGCTACATGGGCATTTTCAACATAAACAAGTGCAGCTTCTAATCCTTTCAACTGAACCACTGCATTGGAATCAGTCACAAATTTTTTGATCAATCCTAAAAATTTGGACCATTCTGGGCTCTTTTCATCCTTTATTTTCTGGAAGATCTTCAGGGCCTCTTCATACCCACTTAACCTTGCTTTCCACAGCTAAAAGAAAAGTATTTTGAAACAAAACAAAATTTAATGACATTATTATCTACCATTGGGGTTGGGGGGTGGAATGACTAACTTATACTAGGTAATTTGAACAAAGGACCCCAGACTAGAAACGAAAACGGAGGTTAAGAAATCCAGATAGCTTTTTTTTTTTTAAAGATTAGCTAATAAACTTTTCCTTATAAGTGTTTAATATTTATGATATTCTGTCAAGGCCTTCTAGAATTCATAAACAGGCCACTATAAACGTATCCCACTTTGTATCCAAGTATTAGTCATTACGTCTTTGTAACATGACATTAAAGATGTAACAATTCAAACATGAGAAATTTTCCTGCTTAAACTGTCCAATCTCCAAAGTAGGCTGTTTCTCCAGTTGTACTGTGTAATCATCAGGCAGCTTTATACTACACTATACAGTATAACTGCTGACAAAACAAGCCAATGACACTGAAATTTGAGTTCCAGAAAAGTCTTACCTTGTGTTCACATTTCTGATCAACTGGCAGTTTCAGCCACTCACTGTCATCTCCCATTGTGCTTCCAGTTTCTTCTTAGAATTAAGAGTAATTCCTGGTCAGACAAAAATCGGTATCTATTAACTCTAGCAACCAAGCTGTCTCTTAAGACAAAAAGATTTTTCTGAGACTATTATTTTAGCATGTGTAAACCAACAAAAGTAAAAAATCTCATTCTTTGGTCAAATGCCCATTTAATTCCATTAATAGAACATTTAAAAAGTAAACGAAAAAAGTTAATAGAAATTCTAAATGAGGGATTCCCTGGTGGCGCAGTGGTTAAGAATCCGCCTGCCAATGCAGGGGACACAGGTTCAAGCCCTGGTCCGGGAAGATCCCACATGCTGCGGAGCAACTAAGCCCGTGTGCCACAACTACTGAGCCTGCGCTCTAGAGCCCATGAGCCACAAATACTGAAGCCCGTGTGCCTAGAGCCTGTGCTCCGCAACAAGAGAAGCCACCGCAATGAGAAGCCTGCACACCGCAACAAAGAGTAGCCCCCGCTCTCTGCAACTAGAGAAAGCCCGCGCACAGCAACAAAGACCCAACGTAGCCAAAAATAAATAAATTAATTTTTTTAAAAAATGTAATCTATGTTAGCTGTAGAAAATCTGGAAAGTATAGAAGATATATAAGGAAGGAAAGCATTAAAATACAACTTCACTATCAATTAGTAACCAAAATGAACACTGCAGTGTATCCACTTGAACCCTTCCAGATTTTTTTCAATGCACATGCAGTGTATAAATTATATGAAAAAGGGATAATCCTCTTGTAATTTTTTTCTTACATCGTCACAAACATTTCCTCATATTTGAGAACATGATGTTTAAAGGCTGCGCTACACTCCATTTTATGAATGTACCATAATTACCAAGCCTAACACTGGACATTTAAATTGTTTCAAGTTTTCCAATATTATAAATAACATAAAAGGGATCTTGCTTAATCTTTCCATCCCCAGTCCTGGTGTGACATAAAATATGTCTTCAATAAATATTTGTCTAATGAATATATGCCTTGATAGTATCCGCTATGAGTCAGGCACTGTGCAAACTACTTTTTAAACATATTGATTCATTATACTAACAACAACTACACGAAAGAAAGACATTCTCCCCACTTTACACACTAGGCTCACAAAGATTCAGTAACTTGCCAAAAACAACAAAGCTAACAGGCCGTGAGATCACACTAAGATTCCAAGTCTATGCCTCTTCTTTACAACTTGTTGCCTCCCATTAAAATGTAGGAAATATCCCAGGGAAAGTTACTAGAGACCGAATTGTAAAAGTTTATTAGAGTAAAAGGAACTTTCATTAAGGCTTCTCATCAAAATCCCCAAAAGTCTGTGAAACAACAGCAGTGTGTTTTAGAGCAGGAGTCAAACCTTAATAGCAAATCTACAGGAACTCTAATACAGCAATAGTGATAGATAAAATAGTACAACAGTTTGGAAAACAGTATGGCATTATTTAAATTGAAAATGCATATACTCCACTATCCAGCAACTCCATTCCTAGGTATATAACCTAGAAATTGATGCCAACTGCACCAGAAGACCTGTATGAGAGTGTTCATAGCAATGTTCTTCATAGAAAAGTCAAAAGTTGGAAACACTTTTTACAAGTTCATCAAAAAGAGAATGAATAGTGGTATATTCACTGAGTGTAATATTATACAGCAACTAAAAGAACTGAAAGCATTGAAAGCAAGTACTCCAACAAGTACATGTACATGCATATTGATAGCAGCACTATTCACAATGGCCAAAAATCAGCCCAAATGTCTATCCATGGATGAATAAACAAACTGTGAAACATACATACAATGGACTATTACTCGGCTATAAATGGGAATGAAGTACTTACTGATACATGCTACAGCACGGATGAATTTCACAAACATGATGCTAAGTGAAGGAAGCCAAACATAAAAGGTTCTATATTATATGATTCCATTCATAGGAAATATCCAGAATAGATCAATCCATAGAGACAGATGGAGACTGGTGGTTGCCAGGGGTTGAGGAGAGAGGGGGAGAGAGTGGGAGTGGGGAGAAATTGCTTAATGGGTAAGGAGTCTTACTGTGATGTGATGGAAATGTTACTGTTTTGGAACTAGACAGAGATGGTGGTTGCACAACATTGTGAATGTACAAAATGCCATTGAATTGTTCACTTTAAAATGGTTAATTTTATGTTATATGAATTTCACCTCAACAAAAAAATATTTTTTTTTCAGTTCCTAGGTGACTGTAATATGCAACCTGGGTTAAAAACCTCTAATGTTACTTTCTTGGCACAAGTTTGAGCTGCAAAAGCAATCTTTCCTATCTGAGTTTCAAAGAGAAACAGTCAATGTAAGTTTTAAAAACATTTTCCAGCCAAGAGAATGTGAACAATAATATTCGATTGTTGGTATTCTGTGAATTCTCTGCAATACTTTCTTTTTTTCTTGTTGGTTGCTTTTCGAAACATGAAGAAAAAGGTTACCTAACCTAAACTGCCTCATATAAAATATTGATGTCAGCCTTTCTCAACTTCTGAGGTGGCCCACACTCTGTCTGTGGCATGTGTTTCTCCCAAGGCCACTCTCCCCTTCTGAGATGGCCCACACACTGTCTGTGGAGTGTGTTTCTCTCTAAATAAATCCACTTCTTACCTATCACTTTGTCTCTCACTGAATTCTTTCTGTGATGGGACATCAAGAACCTGAGCTTCATTAAGTCCTGAAACCAGGTATACAGCAAAGTGAGAGACTGGTTCAAGATGGTGGAGTAGAAGGACGTGCTCTCACTCCCTCTTGCGAGAGCACCTGCATCACAACTAACTGCTGAACAATCATCGACAGGAAGACACTGGAACTCACCAAAAAAGATACCCCACATCCAAAGACAAAGGAGACGCCGCAATGAGACGGTAGGAGGGGCGCAATCACAATAAAATCAAATCCCGTAACTGCTGGGTGGGTGACTCACAAACTGGAGAACACTTATACCACAGAAGTCCACCCACTGGAGTGAAGGTTCTGAGCCCCATGTCAGGCTGCCCAACCTGGGGGTCTGGCAACAGCAGGGGGAATTCCCAGAGAATCAGACTTGGAAGGGTAGCGGGATTTGATTGCAGGACTTCAACAGGACTGGGGGAAACAGAGACTCCACTCTTGGAGGGCACACACAAAGGAGTGTGCGCATCAGGACCCAGGGGAAGGAGCAGTGATGCCACGGGAGACTGAACCAGACATACCTGCTAGTGTTGGAGGGTCTCCTGCAGAGGCTGGGGGTGGCTGTGGCTCACCATGGGGACAAGGACACTGGCAGCAGAAGTTCTGGGAGGTACTCTTTGGCGTGAGACCTCCCAGAGTCTGCCATTAGCCCCACCAAAGAGCTGGGTCACCTCAGTCCAAACAACCAACAGGGAGGGAACCCAGCCCCATGCATCAGCAGACAAGCGGATTAAAGTTTTATTGAGCTCTGCCCACCAGAGCAACACCCAGCTCAATCCACCACCAGTCCGTCCCATCAGGAAGCTTGCACAAGCCGCTTAGATAGCCTCATCCACCAGAGGGCAGACAGCAGAAGCAAGAAGAACTACACTTCTGCAGCCTGTGGAAGGAAAATCACATTCACAGAAAGACAGACAAAATAAAAAGAGAACTTTGTACCAGATGAAGGAACAAGATAAAACCCCAGAAAAACAACTAAATGAAGTGGAGATAAGCAACCTTCCAGAAAAAGAATTCAGAATAATGATAGTGAAGATGATCCAGGACCTCCGAAAAAGAATGGAGGCAAAGATCGAGAAGATGCAAGAAACGTTTAACAAAGACCTAATTAAAGAACAAACAAACAGAGATGAACAATACAATAACTGAAATGAAAACTACACTAGAAGGAATCAATAGCAGAATAACTGAGGCAGAAGAATGGATAAGTGACCTGGAAGACAGAATGGTGGAATTCACTGCCGTGGAAGAGAATAAAGAAAAAAGAATGAAAAGAAATGAAGACAGCCTAGGAGACCTCTGTGACAACATTAAACGCAACAACATTTGCATTATAGGGGTTCCAAAAGGAGAAGAGAGAGAGAAAGGACCAGAGAAAATATATGAAGAGATTATAGTCGAAAACTTCCCTAACATGGGAAAGGAAATAGCCACCCAAGTCCAGGAAGCGCAGAGAGACCCAGGCAGGATAAACCCAAGGAGAAACAAGCCAAGACCCACAGTAATCAAATTGACAAAAATTAAAGACAAAGAAAAATTATTGAAAGCAACAAGGGAAAAACGACAAATAACATACAAGGGAGTTCCCATAACGTTAACAGCTGATTTCTCAGTAGAAACTCTACAAGCCAGAAGGCAGTGGCACGATATATTTTAAATGATGAAAGGGAAGAACCTACAACCAACATTACTCTAACTGGCCAGGATCTCATTCAGATTCGATGGAGAAATCAAAAGCTTTACAGACAAGCAAAAGCTAAGAGAATTCAACATCACCAAACCAGCTCTACAACAAATGCTAAAGGAACTTCTCTACATGGGAAACACAAGAGAAGAAAAGGACCTACAAAACCAAACCCATAACAATTAAGAAAATGGTAACAGGAACATACATATCAAAAATTACCTTAATCGTGAATGGATTAAATGCTCCAACCAAAAGACACAGACTGGCTGAATAGATACAAAAACAAGACCCATATATATGCTGTCTACAAGAGACTCACTTCAGACCTAGGGACACAAACAGACTGAAAGTGAGGGGATGGAAAAAGATATTCCATGCAAATGGAAATCAAAAGAAAGCTGGAGTAGCAATACTCATGTAAGATAAAAGACTTTAAAGAATGTCACAAGAGACAAGGAAGGACACTACATAATGATCAAGGGATCAATCCAAGAAGAAGATATAACAATTATAAATATATATACACCCAACATAGGAGCACCTCAATACATAAGGCAACTGCTAACAGCTCTAAAAGAGGAAATCGACAGTAACAATCATAGTGGGGGACTTAAACTCCTCACTTACACCAGTGGACAGATCATCCAGACAGAATATTAATAAGGAAACACAAGCTTTAAATGACACAATAGACCAGATAGATTTAATTGATATTTATACGACATTCCATCCAAAAACAGCAGATTACACTTCCTTCTCAAGTGCACACAGAACACTCTCCACGATAGATCACATCTTGGGTCACAAATCAAGCCTCAGTAAATTTAAGAAAACTGAAATCATATCAAGCATCTTTTCTGACCACAACGCTATGAGATTAGAAATCAATTACAGGGAAAAAAATGTAAAAAACCTAAACACATGGAGGCTAAACAATACGTTACTAAATAACGAAGAGAGCACTGAAGAAATCAAAGAGGAAATCAAAAAATACCTAGAGACAAATGACAATGAAAACACGAGATCCAAAACCTATGGGATGCAGCAAAAGCAGTTCTAAGAGGGAAGTTTATAGCAATACAAGCCTACCTCAAGAAACAAGAAAAAATCTCAAATAAACAATCTAAGCTTACACCTAAATGAACTAGAGAAAGAAAAACAAACAAAACCCAAAGTTAGTAGAAGGAAGGAAATCATAAAGAGCAGAAATTAATGAAATAAAACAAAGAAAATAGCAAAGATCAATAAAATTAAAAGCTGGTTCTTTGAAAAGATAAAATTGATAAACCTTTAGCCAGGCTCATCAAGAAAAAGAGGGAGAGGACTCAAATCAATAAAATTAGAAATGAAAAAGAAGTTACAACAGACACCACAGAAATACAAAGCATCCTAAGAGACTACTACAAGCAACTCTATGCCAATAAAATGGACAACCTGGAAGAAATGGACAAATTCTTTTCTTTTTTTTTCTGATGTGTATTTTTTTTTTTACATCTTTATTGGAGTATAACTGCTTTACAATGGTGTGTTAGTTTCTGCTTCATAACAAAGTGAATCAGTTATACATATACATATGTTCCCATATCTCTTCCCTCTTGTGCCTCCCTCCCTCCCACCCTCCCTATCCCACCCCTCCAGGCGGTCACAAAGCACAGAGCTGATCTCCCTGTGCTATGCGGCTGCTTCCCACTAGCTATCTACCTTACCTTTGGTAGTGTATATATGTCCATGCCTCTCTCTCGCTTTGTCACAGCTTACCCTTCCCGCTCCCCATATCCTCAAGTCCATTCTCTAGTAGGTCTGTGTCTTTATTCCTGTCTTACCCCTAGGTTCTTCATGACATTTTTTTCCCTTCAATTCCACACATATGTGTTAGCATACGGTATTTGTCTTTCTCTTTCTGACTTACTTCACTCTGTATGACAGACTCTAGGTCTATCCACCTCATTACAAATAGCTCAATTTCGTTTCTTTTTATGGCTGAGTAATATTCCATTGTATATATGTGCCACATCTTCTTTATCCATTCATTCGATGATGGACACTTAGGTTGTTTCTATCTCCGGGCTATTGTAAATAGAGCTGCAATGAACATTTTGGTACATGACTCTTTTTGTGGACAAATTCTTAGAAAGGTATAACCTTCCTGAACCAGGAAGAAATAGAAAATATGAACAGACCAATCACAAGTAACAAAATTGAAACTGTGATTAAAAATCTTCAAAAAAATTAAAATATTGATGTCACTGTGCTATATTTTCTGAAATGGCTTCTACTACTTCATAGCTTCAGTTTTTTAAAAAAAATTAGTGTTTATGATTTTGCTGCTTTCCATTCAAAGGAAAGGCTTGCTTCATACCAAAACTTTCCCAGGGCTTCCCTGGTGGCGCAGTGGTTAAGAATCTGCCTGTCAATGCAAGGAACATGGGTTCGAGCCCTGGCCTGGGAAGATCTCACATGTCGCAGAGCCCACGCGCCACCGCTACTGAGCCTAAGCTCTAGAGCCAGCAAGCCACAACTACTGAAGCCTGCGCGACTAGAGCCTGTGCTCCGCAACAAGAGAAGCCACAACAATGAGAAGCCTGTGCACTGCAACGAAGAGTAGCCCCCGCTCACTGCAACTAGAGAAAGCCTGCGTACAGCAACAAAGACCCAACACAGCCAAAAATTTAAAAATAAATAAATAAATTTATTTAAAAAAAACAAAACTTTCCCAGCCACTGAAATAATGGATAGTGTTTTGTGTATACGTGTGACACTGAGGACTACTGCTCTGTCTTTATCTTTTTCCAGGATCAATATACTAAGAAAAAAAAGCACTTCACTAATTTTTCCCCATAATTATTTTAATTTTAAAATTAATTTTACAATTTAATTTTTTACATATATAAGAAAATATATACAATATATGTGTTAGGAAGCATTACGATAAAATTGATATATTGACCTAACACCCAAACTGAAAATTAGGACACTACTAATATTATTACTGCACCTGTGCATTTCTTTCCTACCCCATCCTTCTTACCACAGAAGCACCTTCCTAAAGTTCACCTGGTTCTATGCTGTAGTCAGTCACATATTCCTAAACAAAATTAACTGTGCTTGTTTGTGAGCCTTAGAAAAATGTTGTAGTCTTCCATAAGTTGCTTTTTTCATTCAGTGTTTCAATTGTAAAATTCATCCATGTGGTATACTGTAGTTTAAATCTACTAAAAGTGTGGTCCAAAGACTTGTGCTGTTTCACAGACTTATCATTCAGAGATAAGTACAGAAATAGAGGTAAGTGTTTCGAAACTGCCATAACATCTATTCTAACTTCTTTTATTATAGTGGTTTGAGGAACTGAAAAAAGTTCAGCAAGGCTAAAGTATAAAATGCAACAAGAAAAGTGAAAGGGTATAAAGAGTAAGGCTAGAAAGTAGTCCAAATCAGACCCTGGAAGGTCTTGTAAGCAATATTAAGGAATTTAGACTTTATCCCAAAGGTAGAAGGAGACTTTGAAGGACTGTAGACAGGAAAATTTCATATGCTACCAAACTTGCATTTTTCAAAGACTATATAATGTAAATATAAAAGCAATGTAAAGAATGTCTTGGAAGGCAGTTAACAATGGAGGGAAATCAGTTAGAAGGCTGTAATCTAAATGAAGGATGATGATGGCCTGGAACTTAGAGTAGTTGCAATGCAGGTGGAGAAAACGGGATGGATTTTAGAGCTACAAGGAATGTCAAGGACTGTCTTTATTGAGTGACTGTAGAAGGAGTGTAAGACACGGATGAAAATGAAGTTTTGGGCAAGCTGAGTTTGACATGTACACTAGACAAGGGTAGATGCGGGAAGCAGCTGGAGATTCAAGCCTGGTATTCACGAGAGAGATAAAAATTTAGGAGTTATCAGTAGATAAATGTAATTAAAACCAAGGGGGTGGATGATAGTACTGAGGGAGAGTACATAGTGAGAAGAGCCCCAGGTTAGAGTTTAGATGAAACCAGCATCTACAGGACAGGTAGATGAGCCCCTTAGACCACCATGTACAGTGTCTGACACATATAAAATGATCAATTAATGTATGCTGGGGAAAGAAAAAAACCCACAATAACTCAAAATGCAGTAACAGTCTTATCAAATTTGAGTTTTTGCTTCTTGAGGGAAACTTTATTACTTTCTATGTCTGGCTGCAAATCTACACTTTAAAAAAATTAAAAGAATTCTGTATCTTCAAAACCACCACTAACTTGAGGTTGAGGCCTTGGGTAAGTTACTTAGCCAAATATATATTGCCTCAGCATGCTTGTGTGTAAAGTGGGAATAATAATACATACCTCAGAGAATTGTTGTGTGGATTAAATGAGTCAGTACATGTAAAGCTCTTAGACTAGGTACTTGGCATCTAGCAAGGGCTCAAAAAATGTTAGCAATTTACTATCATTATTTGGCATCCCAAATTTGAATTTATTTCATTTCTAAATTACAGTTGACTTTATTTTGGAATTTTATAGGATTAAAAGAGCAAGTCTATAGGCACCTCAGAATATTGTTTAGTGCATAAAATATATGATCATATTAAATCAGTTATGTTGAAATAGTTATATATGTTGAATATAATATAGTTATGTTGAAATATAGTTATCAAAATATTTTGAAATGTGAATATATGGGCTTCTCCATTAATATATTAAATAAAATCTAGCAGCAGGTTTAATAACTACTGTAACTCTTGTTATGAATAAAAAAATATATATATATATATATATTTATTTTTTTTTACCGTACGCGGGCCTCTCACTGTTGTGGCCTTTCCTGTTGCGGGCCACAGGCTCCGAACGCGCAGGCTCAGCGGCCATGGCTCACGGGCCCAGGCGCTCCACGGCATGTGGGATCTTCCCAGACTGGGGCACGAACCCGTGTCCCCTGCATCGGCAGGTGGACTCTCAACCACTGCGCCACCAGGGAAGCCCTAAAAATATTTTTATATACTACATAACATGATTATGAAAATGATTTCTATTGGTGACAAAGGCATAGGTTCTTATAATATTATTGTAGTTTATTGCCTACATTATTAACTGAAGAAAATGTCAAAATTTCAGTTAGGACTTCCCTGGTGGCACAGTGGTTAAGAATCCACCTGCCAATGCAGGGGACACGGGGTTCGATCCCTGGTCCGGGAAGATCCCACATGCCGTGGAGCAAATAAGCCCGTGCGCCACAATTACTGAGCCCAGGTGCCACGACTACTGAAGCTCGCACACCTAGAGCCCATGCTCCACAACAAGCAAGCCACTGCAATGAGAAGCCCGCACTCTGCGATGAAGAGTAGCCCCCGCTCTCTGCAACCAGAAAGCCCGCACGCAGCAACAAAGACCCAACGCAGACCAAAAGAAAGAAAAAGAAATTTCAGTTATAAGATTAGTGCAAATAAAGATGTAATTATTTTTCCATACAAATTTACAGAGTCCCTGAATTCTAACCCAGCTTAAAATCTCTTGATCTACAACCTTTCAAATTCTATGATCAAAAACTTTAGGGCATTCCCTGAGGACATGTAACTTTGCCATCAGTTTTGATGTGGAAACACTATGATATATAAATGTTGTTGGACAACAGCAGTTTTAAGAGTAAAATATGAAAGTTTTAAAAAAGCTAGCTCTGTCCTTTATTTACTGAGACTTTATTTTCTCCTTTGTATTTCCATTGTATTAGATAAATAAATGTGACTGTAGAATTGTAAAAAAAAAAAAAAAAAGACTTTAGGGCACTGCTTACAATCATCTCAAAGTCCCTAGTTAAAATAACAGTTAACACCCATCCTGTATTTCAGTAGCACTTTATATTTTACATGTATTTTTACAATCATTCATTTTCTATGTATTTCATAATGTAAATGCAAGCACACTGTTATATTATCTCATTCAGGTTTAGTTTCTTTCTTTTTCATATTATTCTTAGTTATGTGACTCTTACTAAACTATAAGATTCTCTTGAGCAAAAGCCTTTTGTCTTATTAATCTCTATCTTCAAAAGGGTCAAATAAATAAATAAAGTATCATTATCCTCTTTTTACATATGGGGAAAAAGAGGTTCAGCGTCCTGCCCAATGTCACTTAAGTAGGGGACAATGGTCTAAAAGAGATTTCTTTTTTTAAATTTATTTTTGGCTGCGTTGGGTCTTCATTGCTGCACACGGGTTTTCTCTACTTGCGGTGAGCAGGGGCTACTCTATGCTGTGGTTCACTGCGGTGGCTTCTCTTGTTGCGGAGCACAGGCTCTAGGCACGCGGGCTTCAGTAGTTGTGGCACACACGCTCAGTATTTGTGGCTCGTGGGTTCTAGAGCACAGGCTCAGAAATTATGGTGCACAGGCTTAGTTGCTCCGCAGCATGTGGGATCTTCCTGGACCAGGGATCGAACCCGTGGCCCCTAAATTGGCAGACGGATTCTTAACCACTGTGCCACCAGGGAAATCCCTGAAAGAGATTTCTTGATACCTAGTTTGGTGAAATTCCTACAACTGACCTACATATGGTTTCTACATTATCTATAGTGAAATCTATTCACACTCTACAGTATAAATAGTAAGAATTATTTTGGTGATTACTTAACTCAATAAAAATATAAAGGGCAAATGAGAGTATATGTGAAAGACAAGTTTATTTGCCTCCAAAGGACTTAGGTAATTTAGGGAAATTTAAAATACAGTTGGTTGGTAAGGGGGAATCATCCCTAATCAGCAGCTGCCGAATAATCAAGCCTAACTACCCAGTTGGGCCTCAGAACACTGTTAACCTGTCTTTGCGTAAGAAAGAAATGACTACAGTTTTAATTATAATTTGGGGTTATCCATGTAGTCCGACCCTTCTCCCTCACAACCCTTATTCCATTGAATACTGACTCTACCAGTTGAAAAGGAAAATATTTCATTGAGATTAATTAAAAAACTAAAGGGTGGTAGACTATAATTTCTATAGCTCATACTAGTTTTAAATTTATAACTATAATTCTAGAATATTTGCAGGGGGGACAGTAGGGGAAAGTCATTAAAGTGGCTACCTGTTTGTAAGTTAAACTTTGCCTCTATCTGCAAATTTTAACTAGCCATTATCACAAAGGAAAGTAAAGGCCTTAGGAACATTTAGAACATATTCAGGAAGTAATGAAGAGGACCCTCAGAGTTCATAAAACGGAATACATGTAGAATAAACCAACAATTTCATGAAAAGTCACACCAGTTAAAGGCCTGAGTGATCTCTTTAGAGAAATGTAGTGCTGTTTTCAATATACACAGCAAATTAAAACCAAACTAACATTCATAACAGCCAAAGAGTGGAAACAACCCAAACCTCTATCCACTGATAAATAGATAAAACGTGGTAAATCCACAGAATGGAGTATGATTCAGTAATAAAAATTAAGTACTATAAAGAATTCCTAAAACTCAACAACAAAAAAAGCAAACAACTTGATTAAAAAATGGGCAAAGAACTTGATTAGACATTCATCCAAAGACAGACAAATGGCCAATAAGCACATGAAAAGATGCTCAAGATTACAAACATTAGGGAAATGCAAATCAAAACTACAAGTATTACCTCACACCTATTAGGATGGCTACTATCAAAAACCCAGGAAACAACAAATGTTGGCAAGGATATGGAGAAATTGGAACCCTTGTACACTGTTGGTGACAATGTAAAATGGTACAGCTACTGTGGAAAACAGTATGGCCGTTCCTCAAAAAATTAAAACAGAATGACAATAAGATCCAGCAATTCCACTTCTGGGTATATGCCCAAAATAATCGAAAGCAGGATCTTGAAGAGATATCTGTACACCCATGTTCATAGCAGCGTTACTCACAACAGCTAAAATATGGAAGCAACCCAAGTGACCACTGATGGATGAATGGATAAGCAAAATGTGGTATACACATACAAAAGAATATCATTCAGCTTAAAA
This sequence comes from Delphinapterus leucas, assembly GCF_059928025.1. Lineage (NCBI taxonomy): Eukaryota > Metazoa > Chordata > Mammalia > Artiodactyla > Monodontidae > Delphinapterus > Delphinapterus leucas. The sequence goes on along the minus strand of NC_143135.1, from coordinate 13,486,639 downwards.
AGGACAGAAATTCGGACATGCTATAACCTGAGTGAACCTTGAAGACGTTATGTTAAGTGAAATTAAGCCAGCCACAAAGAGACAAATAGTGTATGATTCCACTTATATCAAGTACTTAGTCAAAATCATAGAGATAGAAGGTAGAATGATTGTTGCCAGCAGATGGATGGAGAAGGGTAATGACGGGTTACTGTTTAATGGGTGTAAAATTTCAGTTCTACAAGATGAAAAGAATTATGGAGATGGATGGTGGTAGCTACACAACATTACAAATGCATTTAATGCCACTGAGTTGTATATTTAAAAATGCTTAAGATGGTGAATTTTACGTTATGTGTACACACACAAAAGAAGTGAAGTACTGATACATGTTGCAACATGGATGAACCTTGAAAACATTATATTAAGTGAAAAAAGTCAGTTGCAAAGGACCACTTATTATATAATTCCATTTATATAAAATGTCCAGAATAGGCAAATCTATAGAGACAGAAAGTAGATGAGAGGTTGCCTATGACTGGGGTGTTTGGGGATATTAGAAGGGTGTTAAGGAGTGCGGGGTTTCTTTTTGGGGTAATGAAAGTGTTCTAAAATTGACTGTTGGTGATGGCTGCACAAATCTATGAATATACTGAAAGTCAGTGAATTGTACACTTTAAATGGGTGAATGGTACGTAAATTATATATCTCATTAAAACTGTTAAAAAAACCAACTAACAAAGTTTACTAACAGAAGTCCTTAGGAGACAAGAGTGATTTGTTAAAGTTGCTGATCATTTTACATGTGAATGGGCTGGGTGTAAAATAATAGGATCTAACACTAAGGAGTTACTCCATTCCAATTTTACCTAAAGCATTCATTTGATGAATTTCCCTATGGGTAAACCATGATGACTCAAGGAGTTCACAGGAGTAAAAGTAGATGTCTAAACAAATAACCATAATACAAAATGTATTATATGTGGAAAGTGCCCTAAGCAAGAGACAAATAGGGGTTAAGGGAGTTCAAAGACAGGATCAACCGCCAGTGAGCAAGGGATGGTCAGTGAAAAATCTCATAGAAAGGATGACATCTGAGCTCAGTGATAAATGATAGGTAGATTTAAAAAAATAAAAACAAAAACAAAACCAGGAGTGGAGAAGAGATATTTTAGGCTGAGAAAACAAGAAAGGCAAAGTCTTGGAAGTAGAAAAGTACTAAGCATGTTTAGGGAACACTAAATGGCTCCATTTATTAAGTATAAGACCAGAAAGACAGACTAGGGTCAAATCATGTATAATCTTGAATATTAAGCTAAACAGCAGAGGATGCTGATGACCTGAAGCAGGGCAATGACATGATCCTAATTACTTTAGAAAGATAAATCTATGCAGAATGAATTGGAAGGGAGAGAAAGTAGAGTTCTGATAGGAAATTACTGCAGTACTGGAGGACAAAGATAAATAGAAGCCAGACTCCTAGGAATGGAAAGGATGAGCAGAGGAGACTGAAGGGAATTACATTAAAGAAGCAGAATCAATAAGCCTTAGCAACTAAGGATGTAGCAGACCTAGTAGGAGGCTCCAGTCTACATGACTTGGAGAACAGTGGTGCTAATGACAGAAAAATCTCAGAAGAAAGTTCTGAGTTGTTTGTTTTGGGGGAGTGGAGGAGAGGTTAAGAATATGATGAGTTTGGTTTTAGACTTGAGAAATATGATCTTCAAGTGGCTGGAAATGTGGGACCAGGAATGAACAGAGGGTTCTGGATTTTATAAACATATAAACATTCTATAAACATAGATGTATGAAACCAAGTCTTCATTACATAGCAAGGTTTGATGCTTTAAGAGTAAATAAAATTGCCAACAAAGAGAAGCATTAATAAAATTAATTTGACCTATATATGATGTTTGCTATGGTTCAGTCTAGTCAATACTACAAATACTCAGAAATTTCAAATTATTCGGCACTCTCAGGAGGTTTTACCCTAGCCTAAAACAGAGGAAAAGGCAAGGGAGTCAGCTAAAATAAATCTGTTCCACGGAAATATTATCATTTTATACCACGGCTGTATCTAAAATGTCTTCCAAAGAGCTCAAGTACCATAAAGTCCACACTACTGCTGAAGAACGTTTAGATGTAATTATTTCTTTTTAGACCAGAGGTTAAGAAATGTTTCCAAAGACATACATAAAGACACAACTTGGAATAAACTCTGAACTTAGAATAAATTTCAGTTTACTGTTCAATATTTAAGTGTGCATAATGTACTATCATTAACATATGATATCTATGCATTTTCTCATTCATCAACCAGTTAAAAGTAAGGCACAGGGAGATTAAGTCATCAGTAATGTTAGAGTTGGGCTAGAACCTTTGTCTCCTATCTCTCAGTCCACCCACCACTCTTCCCCATCACTCAAGGGTCCATGTGTAGTGTCCTTGTACTTTAAATTCCTGTACCACAACATCTTATAAAATAGTTATACAGCTACTAAACATACTGTTTTAGCTTTCTAAAGCTAAAAGAAGAAGAAGCTATGACAGTAAAACTATTTTATGGCTAATTCTCAAGCTCTTGACCTTCAAAAGCTCTTCACTATCACAACACAAGAGATCTAGATCTGATTACCATTCCTGGACTCTCACTTCTGGCTAAGGAAATGCTACTGCAGAAGCACAGAATGAGTCTGAGGGAAGTTTGAGGAGAAATTCTGCCCACTCAAAAAGCAAACCCTGGGCTTCCCTGGTGGCGCAGTGGTCTAGAGTCCGCCTGCCGATGCAGGGGACACGGGTTCGTGCTCCGGTCCGGGAGGATCCCGCATGCCGCGGAGCGGCTGGGCCCGTGAGCCATGGCCGCTGGGCCTGTGCGTCCGGAGCCTGTGCTCCGCAACGGGAGAGGCCACAGCAGTGAGAGGCCCGCGTACCGCAAAAAAAAAAAAAAAGCAAACCATTTGAACGACCAATAAAGAATGATGTAAATTTGCTCAAAAAAGGAAATAATTAGAAAACAAGGATAAGACAAAATACACATACATGCTCAGAAATCTTTACTCAATCTATGTCTAAGAAGGCCAACTGGATTAAAGAAGCATAGCAATTATGTAACTGTCACAGAAAACTTTAAATTTTATTACTTGGCTAAGCGAGACAAAATCTCATCACTTAAGTAGCCAGTAACAAAAATGACAAGCCTTTCCCTCTAATTTAAAAAAATCTCACTACCTCCAGGTAATTCTCATTAACAACGACAAGTGTTATCCTCTTGTAGTATTCTGCATTATCAGGGGGCCAGAAATGCGAACTGCTCCTCTAGTAGGTTATCTCAACAAACTTGGGTGGGCTTGCTGTAGTAGTCCTGGGATGGTCGCCTCCCACCAGTTCCTTCAGAGAGGGGTAAAGAGCTGACTCTTTCACACGGTGCTATTCGTATCAGTGGGAAAGAGGGTTAACTGACTCTCCCTAATAGATTATCACCGTCAGTGTCTTCAAAAGGGGGACTCTAGCAACACAGGCCTCTGGGGAGACACAGAGCTAAACCCGGCTGTGAATTAGGTCAACTTTGAGAGTTACTGCTCAATTGTACCAAGGTAGCTGAAAATCTAATGCTTACTCATCCCAAAGCTACCCAAGTCTCCAAATGCCAGGCTAAGGACCCAAGGCCCAGGGCACTAGATCCAGCACCACCCATCTAGCTTAGTGGGATTATACAGGGTAAAAGCAACCCTCGCCTCACTCCAAGTAGGAACCAGGCTGGGGCAAAGCTAGGTTCTGGGCACCGCTCAACCACTGCATATCCAGACCAGCACCCTAGGGCCGCTGTCACCACCCAGAAGTAGAGCAGATGCCCCAGGCTTTAGCTCACTGCAGCCGGCATTGTTTACGCTCTTTCGCCGCCTTAGCCTCTGATAGGCCAGGAAAGTCCCCTGTACAGTCCACTAGGACTTCCGGCATGGGCACGGGATGCTTGACCCTCGCCCGCAGTTTGACACTTACGCTCCCCAGGCAGGGAGAGGTCGGGGCCCTACGGTCCGAGGCAGAATCTGCAGGAATACCGGACGGGCGGGGGCGGTGGTGGCATTGGTGCCGAGGCCGCTGAGAAACGCCTCCTCGGGGGCGGGGCCCAGAGCTCACAGTCAGAGTGCCCGCCCCACCTCGCCCCCGCCCCGGCACACACTGACGGCTTAAAGGGGCCGCAGCGTGCCTTTGCTCAGAGGTCTGCAGGACCCAGGGCGCTCCTTCGAGCCCAGAGGGCTTCCAAGGCAAGAGGTGAATGGAGGCCCAGCTAGGGAAACTCCACCGCAGCTGGGTGGGGACCTCTTTTTTTGTGGCAACACAGATAATGTTCCGGAAACAAAGGAGGTGACCTGTTCTTACTATCACAATCCTAATTCCTCCTCCAGGGGCGAAAAAAGTTGCTGCAGGAAACAGTCAAAGCATCAGGGTAAACATATAGCCCCCATTATGTAAGTGGCTTCTTCCATTAACTTGAGCGGTTAGTGTTTTTCAAATGGCAACTCAAAGGCACAGAAAAGAATTCTGACAGCCTGCACTGCTTCACCTCACCCTCTCAGTGACTTCTTTCTCTTCTGTACAACGTGAGGAATCCTAGACAACGATAGAAGACGGAAGTAGGGGGCAAAATAGAAAAATAACATTCTCCTTCTTGTGAGTAAAATGTGATCTTTGAAATATTGGCCAAGAATTCACTACAAGTCTATGTAGATAAAGAAATCTTGCGTGCAAATACAATTGTGATGTGCAGTCATCTAATGTAATATGAAGAGTTCTTGTGAAAAATTGTAGGAGAAACTGGATTAATATCTCAGGGAGTTAAGTAATGGTCTCTGAGCTCTCCACAGGTCATTAATGGATTTTAAATTTCTTTTCATAGGAGGAATTTTTCCTCAATCTCAGATTATAAGGTTTGTATGCATTTTGTGTCTCTTTTATAACTGTCAGGAAAGAAATTTATGTGGTTATTAAGCTGGTGTTACCTTCACCTAATCTTGATGAATAAACATACCTTATTAAAACCGTAAGCCACTGCCAAACCTCTATGGGAATCAATTTAGTAAAGCTAAAGACCATTTACAAGTGCCCTAACATCTTCCATCCCAAAAAGGGGTTCAAGAGGAAATTTAGATTCCAAAGAACAGGCCCAAAGACTGCTCTAATATGGAGCAGACCCAGGTTACCCTTATTCTGAAGGTCTTAGAAAATTCTAGGCTAAGGTTATCATGAAGGGAAACTGATTCAGATTAGAATAGTCTGATTTTGAACTGCCAAAAAAATCTCATTTTAAAGTGCATTTAACTGTGAATGATACTTTTGAATTAAGTAATTAAGACCTTCTTTCATTCTGTCTGTATCAAGCTTATCACACTGTTCTGAGAGTAACGGTTTGTAGAGCAGCCTTCCCATTAGATTGTGAGCACCTCAAGGGCAAGGGTTGGAATGTAGCTCACTCATCTTTTTTCCGTGTGATACCAAATGAATACTCAATAAATAATTAACACAAAAGGTATGACCAACACTTATTTTGACACAGGAGTCCAGATAACTTCAATAAGCATACCGCAGTGAGTATATGTGCGCATGCACACACACAAATGGATAATACCCAGTGCTGTGTTTATTAGTGAATTAAGAATTTAGAGAGAAAAAAATCCATTTACTGTACAGCTCAGTACAATCAGATTTATATCTTTTGCCCCAAAGCAAAGACATTTTATATAAAAATTCCTAAATAATACTTAGATATCTTACCAAATATCACAGCCCAAACACAGCCCATCTTATTTTGGTTACTGTATCCTTTCCTTTACTATACCATGGAAAGACTCAACTGGACATGTAAAACCTTCATAATTCAACAAATTACCAGATAGAAGTATTCTCCTTAACAGGGCAAAGTTGAAACTGTTTAGGAAATGATTTAGCAAATATTATATATGGAAAAAAACATGGGAAAATGATAATTCATATATTAGAAAGGTGGCATTTCTTGTGCTTTTAAAAAATCCTTCTTCATTGTAATGTTTTTCCTGCAACAAATCAAGCAGAGATAAGAAAAATATTTATTGTACACATAGCCAGAGCAAGGGGGAAAGAAGTTTTAAGCATTAACTGGAATTCCTTATTAGATCATATTCAGTGAAGGAAAGAGGCCAAGTTAGAGATTAAGAGCATGGACTCTGGGGCCAGAATGCTTAGTTCAAATCCTGGTTGCGCCGTTTATTAGCTGTGTGGTTTTAGACAACTCCTACCTCTCTGTGCTTCTGTTTTCTATTTGTAAAGTGAGGAATTTTTTCACCTTATTGGGTTATTAGGAGAATTAAATGAGTTAAGTTTATTATATTTGTAAAGTGCCTAGAATTAATTGCTATACATAAGTATTTGGTAAATAAAATACATAACGCTCAACAAATACTGTCTGCCTTTTCTGTTACATTCCTTTTAAAACTAAAACGCAAACGTATAGCAGCGTCCCCCCCCTCCCCCGACTGCTCCTAGTTACCTGTGTTCTCAGCTGTCAGAAGTAGTGTTAACTGAGGATCAGAGGGAGAAGAGGTCCCCCAATCTAAGAACTTTTAAGTCAGGTTTACTGAGGTATAACTTACATATACTAAAATAAACTTTAAAAAATTTTTTATTGGAGTATAGTTCATTTACAAAGTTGTGTTAGTTTAAACAACTCCACTTAACAATAGCATTGAAAAGAACAAAATATTTGGGAATAAACCTAACCAAGGAAATGAAAGATTTGTACACTGAAAACTACAGAACAATGCTGAAAGAAATTAAAGAAGACACAAATAAATGAAAAGACATCCCATACCCATGGATTGGAAGACTTAGTATTATTAAGATTCCATATATCAGAAAATAATCTATAGATTCAACACAATCTCTCTCAAAATCCCAACAGCATTTTTTTTGTAGAAATAGAAAAATTAATCCTAAAATTCATATGGAATCTCAAAGAACCCTGAATAGTCAAAACACTTTTGAAAAAAAAATGTTGCAGGGCTCTCTTCTTGATTCCAAAACACATTAAAAAGCCACAATGATCAAAACAGTGTGGTAGTGGCATAAAGACAAACAGACCAATGGAACAGAATAGAGAACCCAAAAATAATCTCTTGCGTTTAGGGTAAAATGATCTATGACAAGGGTGCCAAGACCATTCAAAGGGGAAAGGATGGTCTCTTCAACAAATGGTGACTGGAAAAACTGGATAGCGACATGCAAAAGAGTGAAGTTGGACGTTTACCTTACACCATACATAAAAATTAACAGGACAATGGGGACTATATCAAACTTAAAAACTTTTGTGTATCAAAGGACACAATAAACAGAGTAAAAAGATAACCTACAGAAGGGAAGAAAATATTTATAAATCATTTATCTGATAAGGGGTTAATATCCAGAGAATATCAAGAACTCCCACAACAGAACCCTCCCGCACTGTTGGTGGGAATGTAAATTGATACAGCCACTACAGAGAACAGTATGGAGGTTCCTTAAAAAACTAAAAATAGAACTACCATATGACCCAGCAAACCCACTACTGGGCAAATACCCTGAGAAAACCATAATTCAAAAAGAGTCATGTACCACAATGTTCACTGCAGCATTATTTACAATAGCCAGAACATGGAAGCAACTTAAGTGTCCATCGACAGATGAATGGATAAAGAAGATGTGGCGGGGCTTCCCTGGTGGCACAGTGGTTAAGAATCTGCCTGCCAATGCAGGGGACACGGGTTCGAGCCCTGGTCTGGGAAGATCCCACATGCCATGGAGCAACTAAGCCCGTGAGCCACAACTACTGAGCCTCCGCGTCTGGAGCCTGTGCTCCACAATGGGAGAGGCTGACAGTGAGAGGCCCGTGCACCGCAATGAAGATTGGTCCGCGCACTGCGATAAGAGTGGCCCCCGCTCACCGCAACTGGAGAAAGCCCGCACACCGAAACGAAGACCCAACACAGCCAAAAATAAATAAATAAATTGGGGGGGGGAAGATGTGGCACATATATACAATGGGATATTACTCAGCCATAAAAAGAAACGAAATTGTTATTTGTAGTGAGGTGGATGGACCTAGAGTCTGTCATACAGAGTGAAGTTAAGTCAGAAAGAGAAAAACAAATACCGTATGCTAACACATATATATAGAATCTTAAAAGAAAAATGGTCTGATGAACCTAGGGGCAGGACAGGAATAAAGACACAAACGTAGAGAACAGACTTGAGGCCATGGGGAGGGGGAAGGGTAAGCTGGGACAAAGTGAGAGCCTAGCACTGACCATATACACACTACCAAATGTAAAATAGATAGCTAGTGGGAAGCAGCTGCACGGCACAGGGAGATCAGCTCGGTGCTTTGCAACCACCTAGAGGGGTGGGATAAGGAGGGTGGGAGGGAGACACAAGAGGGAGGGGATATGGGGATATACGTATGCATATAGTTGATTCACTTTGTTATACAGCAGAAACTAACACAACATGTAAAACAATTATACTGCAATAAAGATGTTAAAAAAAAGAATTCCCAAAGCAACAAAACTCCAAATAACCCAATTAAAAATGGGCAAAAGACTTGAATAGACGTTTCTACAAAGATGATATACAAATGGCCAACAATCATAGGAAAAGATGCTCAACATCACTAATCATCAGAGCAACGCAAGTCAAAACCACAATGAGATATCCCTCACACCCATTAGAATGGTTACTATCAAATAAACAAACCAATTTAAAAAAAAAACAGAAAATAACAAACGTTGGCAAGAATGTAGAGAAATTGCAACACTTGTACACTGTTGGTGGGATTGTAAAAATGGTGCAACTGCTATGGAAAACAGTATGGAGTAACCTCAAAAACAGTAAAAATAGAATACCATATTACCATATGATCCAGCAATTCCACTTCTAAGTGTATGTATGAGTGTGTGTGTATATATATCCAAAAGAGTTGAAAGCTGGGGCTCAGATTTGTACATCCATGTTCAAAGCAGCAGAAGCAACCCAAATGTCCACAGAAGAATGAATGAATGGATAAGCAAAATGTGGTAAATACATACAATGGAACAGTAGTCTTAAAAAGGAAGGAAATTCGGTTACATGCTACAATATGGATAAACTTTGAGGATATCATGCTAAGTGAAATAAGCAAGTCACAAAAAGACAAATATTATACGATTCCACTTACATGAGGTATCTAAACTATTAAATTAGCAACAGAAAGTAGAATGGTGGTTATTAGGGGCTGGGGGAAGGAGGAAAAGGAAAGTTGTTTAATGGGTATAGTGTATCAGATTTGCAAGATGAAAAAGTTTTTGAGATGTGTTTCACCACAATGTGAATGTAGTTAATTTAAAATGATTACGATAGTAATTATTTTGTTACATGCTTTTTTTTTTAAGCTGCAATTTAAAAAAAAAGTGAGATACTTGTCTATTCAATAAAATGCTCTATAGGTATTTAAAGAAAAAAAAAGACAAAGAAGACTAAAGGAGATATTTAAATACTGATGCGGAAGAAATCTATTATTAAGTTTTAAAAAGAAATTTGGAGATAGCCTATGAAGTCTAATTCCTTTTTTTGTGTTTAGTAAAAATAAAAAAGAGGGTCATACACACTGGTGGTAGGCTGATAATGACCCCCAAAGATATTGGGCTGTAATCCCTGAAAACTTTAAATGTTTTATGTGGAAAAAGGGTCTTTGCAGATGTGATTAAATTAAGGATATTGAGATGGGGAGATCATCCTGGATTATCTGGGTGAGCCCTGAATGCAATCACATGTATCCTTATAAGAGGGTAACAGAGGGAAATTTGACACACACAGGCGAGAAGGCGATGTGAAGATGGAGAAGAGCAAGATCAGAAGAGGCTGGAGTGATGCAACACAAGCCAAGGGATACCAAGAGATGCCAGAAGCTGAAGAGACAAGGAAGCGGTGCTTCCCCAGGGCCTCTGGAGAAGCATGGCTTTACCTCAATATTAGCCTCCAGTAAGACTCACCCTAAATTTTAAAAAAAATTCTTATTGAAATATTGTTGATTTACAATGTTGTGGTAGTTTCAGGCGTGCAGCAAAGTGATTCAGATACACACACACACATATATGTGTGTATTTTAAGATTCTTTTCCATTATAGGTTATTACAAGATACTGAGTGTAGTTCCCTGTGCAGTAGGTCGTTGTTGGTTATCTCTTTTATATATACAGTAGTGTGTATATTTTAATCCTAAACTCCTACTCACCCTAAATTTTGGGCTCTGGACTCCAGAAATGTGAGAGAAAAAATTACTGTTGTTTTAAGCCACCAAATTTGTGGTCATTTGTTTCAGCAGTCATAGAAAACTAATACAACGTTGTACATGTTTGAAAGCACATAAAACTTTTCTGGATGGATCCATAGAAAACTTAACTATGATCACTTTAAAAGAGTAGCTAAAGGGACTAGCTAAAGAATTTTTACTTCTCACTTTAATACCTAGCCATGTCTTTTTTCTTTTTTTTTTTTTTTTTCAGTACTGCTGTGGCCTCTCTCGTTGCGGAGCACAGGCTCCGGACGCGCAGGCTCAGCGGCCATGGCTCACGGGCCCAGCCGCTCCGCGGCATGTGGGATCCTCCTAGACCGGGGCACGAACCCGTGTCCCCTGCATCGGCAGGCGGACTCTCAACCACTGCGCCACCAGGGAAGCCCTCTTTTTTCTTTTTTAAACAACAAGTTTCAATATTTTCTATCATAATGTTTTTAAAAGCTCTAAAACTTTATAATTCCAGCCTGGCACCTTGAGGATGGATCTGTCTATACTCATCCCATAAGCCTCAATTCTTCCCCTTAACATTTTTTCGACACCATATCTCCTTTGAAAGAAAGATCTGAATCTTTTTTTTTTTTAATAAATTTATTTTTTTATTTTTGGCTGCATTTTGTCTTCGTCACTACACACGGACTTTCCCTAGTTGTGGCGAGCAGGGGCCTACTCTTCATTGTGGAGCACGGGCTCTAGGCACATGGGCTTCAGTTGTTGTGGCAGCAGCTGTGGCTCATGGGCTCTAGAGCACAAGCTCAGTAGTTGTGGCGCATGGGCTTAGTTGCTCCATGGCATGTGAGATCTTCCCAGACCAGGGCTCGAACCCGTGTCCCCTGCATTGGCAGGAGGCTTCTTCACCACTGAACCACCAGGGAAGCCCCCTGAATCTTATTACCCCAGCATCCAGCAGAGTGCTTCGTCCTCTAACACATAATTCCTAAAATAGCACAATTTCATCAAATCATAGAAGTCTTAAATATACAATAAATGTGTTCTTTGAGTTTATAAATAAAATATTGTATGTTGAATGCGTATTTCAAATGTGAAAGGGAAACATGATATATTTAATGGAATTCTAAAGTAAACCCACTTTCAAAGTGAAAAATTATTAAGTAACAGATTTCAAAAAATTTATAAGATTTTTCTCACTTTTTTTTAGTACCTATTTTTTGATTATAAAATCCATTAAAAGAGGGAAATTTTAATTTTAGAATCATTTGGTAAAGTCATGGCAGAACAGTTGCTTGTAATAAATCTTATTACAGAGCACTCCAGTCAAAATTAAATTCAATCTAAATTGTCGTGTTGGGCGCTGGAGTTAGATCTGAGTTCTAAAGCTTGCTTTGTCACACACTAGCTGAGCCTCAGTTTCATTATCCGTCGTAACAGTACCATCTTCATGTGGTTCCTTATTTAATACACACTTCTGGAGCATTCATTATGTGCCAGGCACTATTCTAAGCACTTCACATATACTAACTCATTTAATTCTCATAACTCTGAGATTGATATTAGCCCCATTTTACAGACAAGAAAACTGAGGCATAGAGGTTAACTAACTTGCCTAAGGTGATTCAACTAACTGTAATGGTGAACTGTTGAAGTGAAAATGAGATTTCTGCTTTATACCTGTTAAGAATCCCCGCAAATACCCATATTATCCCCCTGTCCCACAGGTACACTTAGTATGTAGCTAAGTACCTAATACAGAGTAGCATCTCATGATCTGACACTATTCTGTATTAGGCACTTATCTACTTACTGAGTATGGGAAGTGAAATACAGTAGCCCAGGGGCAATACTATGAGGGTGTAACAGAGGCACTTAATCTGGACTGGAGGGTCAGGGAAGGTCTCCTTGAGAAAGTGATATTTAGGCTGAGAACTAAAGGAAATTAATACGGATTAGCCAGGCATAGGCATAATGACTAGATTTAATAAGAGAATGTTTCAGGCATGTGTGTGAAAAGCCTGAAAGAGCTAGGCAAGATAAAGAACAGAACTGCAACTCATGTGGCCAAAACAGCAGTTGAGAGAAAGGGCAGACTGAAAAGGGCCAGATCATACAAAGCCAGTGACTTTATGCAAGGAAGTAGTACTAACAGATGGCACAGAAACATCAAGCACTCAAGAAACAGTGGCTATCCTTGTGTTATTATTATAAGCATCATCCCAGAGTTATCTAGAGATTTTAGAAAGACTTCAGACTTAACCAAACCCACATTTCAGTCCTCTGGTTCAAGAAAGGCCTAAGTTAGCTTAGAGCTCTTGGGACCAAGTAAGGCAAGTCTACTCTGATCTAAAACAAACCATTTCATTGGGTGTATAAGCAATCTATTCCTTTTTATCCTATAGAAAGCAAATTTACTACTAGTTAAACAAGTAAATGTCATTTTATAATACTCAAGGGGACTGTCCATATTTTGTTTGGAGGAATCCCCCATATTAAACATAGCTCAAAATAAGTGGGCAGTCCTCTAAAGCATAAAAAAACTGTTTTCCCTTACTGCCCAGAGATTTCTGATATGGGATCTGGGATCTGGTCTTTACTCCCAAATGAAGAACTCATGCTAGTTCTAGACTAGGGGTTTTTCATGAGACTTTCTTTTTTAAAAGGAATGTTATCACATAAGAAAAAGGACCAGAAGAAAAGTGTGTAATTAGAGTACTGAAAAAAATTCCTAAAATCTAAAAATGAGAGACTTCATATTTTAAGTGAATAAGGACATGAAATGATTTAAAAAAAACACTGCAAATAAATACATAAAAGAAGTAAAACAGCAAAACAAATTAGAGAAAGAAATGTTCTAGACAGCCAAGTTTGCCAGGTATCAGAGGTTTACCCCTGAAACACCAATTATTATTATTATTATTTTTTGCAATATGCAGGCCTCTCACCGTTGTGGCCTCTCCCGTTGCGAAGCACAGGCTCCGGACGCGCGGGCTCAGCGGCCATGGCTCACGGGCCCAGCCGCTCCACGCCATATGGGATCTTCCCGGACCGGGGCACGAAACTGCGTTCCCTGCATCGACAGGCGGGCTCTAAACCACTGCGTCACCAGGGAAGTCCCAACATCAATTATTTTATGTAACTTTTTTCCATGTAAAATAAATCTAAGAAAATACATAAGCCTCCCAGTCTTCTTAAACAAAGTAGACTGATAATTATTTAAACTTTTCAGGATAATCCATTTGAGCAATCAATGTAGCAAAACCCTCAAGATGTACTGCCAAAGAGGTATGAGGGACTCTTGCATCAAAACCAAATGGTTCCAATATGGCTTTTTTGAATTTTAATGTTTTACGTTTTGTAGCTTTGCTTCCTCAAACTTTGTGATCAAACTAACACTTTAGCTTAGAGCAGTGCTGCCTAATTTTAGCTCTTGATTTAAAGACCCAAGCAGGGGGACTTCCCTGGTTGCACAGTGGTTAAGAATCCGCCTGCCAATGCAGGGGACATGGGTTCGAGCCCTGGTCCGGGAAGATCCCACGTGCTGCGGAGCAACTAAGCCCATGTGCCACAACTAACGAGCCTGCGTGCTGCAACTACTGAAGCCCGCGAGCCTAGAGCCTGTGCTCCGCAACAAGAGAAGCCACCACAATGAGAATTCCACACGCCGCAACCAGAGAAAGCCTGCACACAGCAACGAAGACCCAATGCAGCCAAAAATGAAAGGAAGGAAGGAAGGAAGGAAGGAAGGAAGGAAGGAAAGAAGGAAGGAAGGAAAGAGAAAGAAAGAGAGAAAGAGACAGAGAGAGAGAGGGAAAGAAAGAAAGAAAGAGAAAAAGAAAGAAAGAAAGAAAGAACCAAGCAGAGTGAAACTGTGCATAAAGAGGGAGTAGGATCTACTTGAAGGAAGTCAATAAAATTTAGACTGCAGAAAATACTTTTTTGGTTTATTTCCTGGTATTTAACTTGCAGATAAATAAAACACTACTTTTAAGTCTTATGCTTGAAAAAAGAAAAAAGGCAACTGCATTAAATGAATGAATTTTATTTCAAGAAATACTTGAGACTACTCAACTTTTTTCTCATCTTTATAGAAAGAATTTAAGTCGCTTTAATTAACAACCTCTAAAGGACTTCCCTGGTGGCACAGTGGTTAAGAATTGCCTGCCAGGGGCTTCCCTGGTGGCACAGTGGTTGAGAGTCCGCCTGCTGATGCAGGGGAGGCGGGTTCGTGCCCCGGTCCGGTAAGATCCCACATGCCGCGGAGCGGCTGGGCCCGTGAGCCATGGCCGCTGAGCCTGCACGGCCGGAGCCTGGGAGGCCACAACAGTGAGAGACCCGCGTACAGCAAAAAAAAAAAAAAAAAAAAAAAAAAAGAATCGCCTGCCAATGCAGGGGACATGGGTTCAATCCCTGGTCCGGGAAGACCCCACATGCCACAGAGCAATTAAGGCTGTGCGCCACAACTATTGAACCTGAGCTCTAGAGCCCGCGAGGCACAACTATTGAGCCCGTGTGCCACAACTACTGAAGCCCATGCACCTAGAGCCCGTGCTCTGCAACAAGAGAAGCCATCGCAATGAGAAGCCCGCGCACCGCAAGGAGGAGCCCCCGCTTGCCGCAACTAGAGAAAGCCTGCGTGCAGCAACAAAGACCCAGTGCAGCCAAAAATAAATAAATAAATAAATTTATTTTTAAAAAATTTAAAAATAACCTCTAAGAAATATAATCAAGATATCAAAGAATTAGGTTTCTAATCTCTTCATAAAATAATAAAAATTATGTCTGAAGAGACAGGAGGTCACCAAGGCATATCTGACATCGTATCTATGCCAAAAATGTCTGGCCATTCCAACTGAGTCAGAATTTACTTTGAATGCATCTCTGAACAAAGATCATATTCTAGGAATAAACAATTGCTGTTACCAAGTAAGGGAAAACAATGTTTTCTGTGGTACTTAAAAAGAGTTATGGGGGACTTCACTGGTGGCGCAGTGGTTAAGAATCCACCTGCCAGTGAAGGGGACAGGGGTTCAAGCCCTTGTCCAGGAAGACCCCACGTGCTGCGGAGCAACTGAGCCCGTGTGCCACAACTACTGAGCCTGCGCTCTAGAGCCCGTGAGCAACAACTACTGAAGCCCGTATGCCTAGAGCCCGTGCTCCACAACAAGAGAAGCCACCGCAGTGAGAAGCCCGCACACTGCAACGAAAAGTAGCCCCTGCTTGCCACAACTAGAGAAAGCCCACACGCAGCAATAAAGATCCAACGCAGCCAAAAATAAATAAATGAATAAATTTATTAAAAATTAAACAAAAAGAGTTATTGGGAGAGAAGACAGACCTCAGTAAAAAGCATACCACAAAGAGGACATGTGTTTGGGACATAAGTTTCCTCTGAAAGTTGGTGAGACCTGTATGAATTCATGTTTAGCTTAATGTAAATACAGATGGAAATATATAAAACAACTGTATGTATATGCATATAAATGACTTAGTATACATACATACCTACCTCTGTTTCCTGAGAGGGCCTACGAACAAATGACACCCTAGCAATAAGCACACCTACTATCCAGATCTCGGCCTCTAAATACCACTGTCCCATAAAAGGAACCACAGCTGATTCTAGGGCTGGGACAGGGAAAATATAAGATGGGTCTGGAGCATCTTGTTGTACAGAAAGGAAATGCTCAAAAAGAAAAAAAGGATAGGAGCATGTCAAAGGAACACAGGAGGAGCCAACCTGAAAGCTGCAACAATTTGAGCAAAAATAAATAACAAATAATCAGTTTTTAAAACAGATATTCATACTGATATAGATAAATGGTCAGACAGAAAAATAAATGGGGGAGAACAGACAAATCTTCATTACAAATTTCCAAATAATCTATGTAGATACTCTTCCTTTCAAGAAGTAGAATTTAAGCCCCCCACCCACTTTGAGGATGGGCTAGACTCAGTCACTCACCTCCAAAGAATAGGCATAGGGACTTCCCTGGTGGTCCAGCGGTTAAGACTCTGTGCTTCCACTGAAGAGGGCACAGGTTTGATTCCTGGTTGGGGAACTAAGATCCTGCATGCTGCATGGTGTGACCAAAAATAAATAAGTAAACAACAACAACAAAACTTAAAAAAAAAAAAGAATAAGTATAGAAAGGGAAAAATACTACTACTTAACCTGGCAAACACTACCATAACCAAGTGTTCAAGGTTAACATCATCAGTGATGTCATGTGGATAGCGCATATTTCCTGATAGGAAATGATAGTATTCTGTAACATTCTTTCCAAAAACACATAACCCTTGTCTAATAATGAAAAAAAATCAGACACACCCTAAGGAAGAACATTCCAGAAAATAACTGACTAGTACTCAAAATTGTCAAGACCATGAAGACAAGGAAAGACTGAGAAACTGTCAAAAGACCAGAGGAGACTCAGAGGGATGACAAGTAAAGGCAACAGATTACCCTGCATTGGATCCTGAAACAGAAAGGTGATATAAATAGAAAACTACAGCTATCCCAACAAAATCTGGAGTTCAGTTAAAACTAATGCATCAATGTTGGTTTCTTCATTTTGACAAATGTATCATGTAAGATGTTAACAACAGAGGACACTGGGTGAGAGGTATATAGAATTCTATATCTTTGCAACTTTTCTGTAAATTGAAAATTATTACAAAATAAAAAGGTTATTTTTTAAGTTTCCTCTAAAAAAAAACAAAACCCTATTATTTATCTTCAAAAAAGTCATGTCTTGAAAAACAAAATTTAAAAAAAGTGGGAGGGCTTCCCTGGTGGCACAGTGGTTAAGAATCCGCCTGCCAATGCAGGGGACACGGGTTCGAGCCCTGGTCTGGGAAGATCTCACATGCCACAGAGCAACTAAGCCCGTGCACCACAACTACTGAGCCAGCACTCTAGAGCCCACGAGCCACAACTACTGAGCCCGCATGCCACAACTACTAAAGCCTGCGTGCCTAGAGCCTGTGCTACGCGACAAGAGAATCCACAGCGATGAGAAGCCTGCGCACTGCAACGAAGGGGAGCCCCCGCTCGCCGCCACTAGAGAAAGCCCGTGTGTAGCAATGAAGACCTAACACAGCCAAAAATAAATAATAAATAAATTCTTAAAAAAAAAAAAAACCCTAAGTCTCAGAAGCTTTCTAAATAACCTAGCTGAAAAGAAGTCAGATTTCTGAAAAAGATTCAGGAAATCTCTCTTAAAAAAAACGAAAAAAAGTGGGATACCTCACACTACTAGAATGGCTAAAATCCAAAAACACTGATGAAACTAAATGCTGACAAGATGTGAAGCAAAAAGAACCCTCATTCACTGCTGGTGGGAATACAAAATGGTACAGCCACTTTTGAAGAGAGTTTGGCAGTTTCTTACAAAGCTGAACATTGTCTCACCATATGATCCAGCAATCACACTTGTAGGTATTTACCCAGTGGAACTAAAAATTTATGTCCACACACACAAAAATGTTTATAGCAGCTTTGTTCATAATTGTCAAAAACTAGAAATGACCTACATATCCTTCAATTAGGTGAATGGATAAACAAACTGTGGTACATCCATACAATGAAATCTTATTCAGCAATAAAAAAGAAATGAGCTATCAAGCCAAGAAAAGACATGGAAGAACCTTACATAGATACTCCTAAGTGAAAGAAGCCAGTCTGAAAAGGGTACATAGTGTATGATCCAATTATATTACATTCTGGAAGAGGAAAAAACTATGGAGACAGTAAAAAGATTAGTGGTTGCAAGGGGGTGGGCAAGGGAGAGAAGAATGAATAGGTGAATTACAGGAGATTTTTAGGGCAGTGAAACTATTCTTTACGATACTGTAATGGTGGATAAATAACATTATGAATGTCAAAACCTACAGAAGTTTACAACATAAAGAGTAAACTTTAATGCATGCTAATTTTAAAAAGTCACTTAGGAGATTGGGGATCCCATAAAAGAATGCAGACTTGTGACAAGAGAATCTAACTATCTTACAAATGTGTGAAACCACCTCACTGAAGTGGGTGGGGAAAAAGAATTGACCTAGGTAACTTCAGAAATGAAGGGAGTCTGAAAACTAAAGGCAAAAGGAACTGCGTATAAGCACTGTACTTCTAGTTAATAAAGTTTCCTATGGGAGTGTGAATTAACGATTCAGATATTGCTATACATGCATACTGGAACTGAACAATTAAGTAAATGGATGATGGAAGCCAAGTTTCTCACTGTTGAAGTGGAAATTCAGATCAACAAGGGGGAGGAGGCTAGAATGATCTGTAGGGTAATGGATTAGACTTGGAGATATCAGTAAGAACTCATATTTAACTTAACATAGATACAGATGGTGACATATAGAAATATCTATAGATGTGTCTATATACACCAGTTAGCATATACATCTATATTTCTTTGTTCTGTTAGCTGAGAGGGCCCCAAAAAAATGACACCCCAGTAGCAATGAGAACACTTACTGCCCAGATCTTGGTTTTTATTACCATTCTCCAGTAAAAGGTGCCAGGGCTTCTTGGAGAAATGGCTAATTCTAGAACTGTGACACGAAATATACAAGATGAGCCTAGAGCACCTTATAGTGCCAGAAAGTAGGGAAGTGCTCAAATATAATTAAATAAAAACAGCACGCGCACACACACACACACACACACACACACACAAACACACGCACACAGATGTGGGAATGTTAAAGGGGCACAGGAGTCAACAGAAAGAACTCTCAATGGATAAAGCTGGAACAATTTCAGCAACAAAATAAAGTAGTATTGGACTATAACTCAAAGTATAAAATATCCTTCAGTTCATACTGATATAAATGTTTGACTAATTAAATTAATAAATGGGGAGAGAGAGACAAATGTCCCATGCAGAAGAAATTCAAATAAATTATGTAGATATTCCACCCCAAGTACAGGGAGCACAACTCCTCTCTCCGTAAGTGAGCTGTACATAATTACTTCCTTCCAAAGAGCACAGTATTTAAAGAGTAAAGAAACCTGACAAACACTACTTCAGCCATATGATCAAATCAATATCAACAGTCACAAATCATGTTGATGTGATGAATATGGCATTCTCTCTGTGATCTTCCACCGAAAACTCATAACCCCAGTCTAATCATGAGAAAAACATCAGATAAATTCCAATACAGGAACATTCCACTATACCTGACCAGTACCCCTAAAAACTTCTACAGATTTGAAAGTTTTTAAAAATAGGGGGGAAAAAAAGTGGGAGGGGGAAGCCAGATCTGCCTTCTCTGCCAGTCAACACAAACAAAAAGCTATCATTTTTCCATGATTCTTAGTTGAAGACTTTCCAAATTAATCTGCTAAGATATTGCTCACATCCAAAGACACTGTAACACAGCCAACTGGTTAGTTATATATTGTCTTTATCACTTCATTACATGGAGAAAACTATGCCAGTTTTGGCCAACTTTGTTCAGCAAATATTTTCTGACCACCTTATTTGACCCAAGCACTGCTTGAGTCATTGAGGTAACCTCACAGATGAAAAAAAAAAAACCCCAAAAACCTATGCTCCCCTGCTCTGCTTTCATTTCTGTGAGGAAATCAGACAATATACAAGGAAACAATAAATGGCCTATCATATAGCAATAAACGCTATGAAGTTTAAAAAAAAAAAAGAAAGTGAGGTAAACATGACCAAGAGGGCTACTCTAATTGGAGCTTAGAAAACGCCTCTTTAAGGACATGACCTTTGAGTTGCAAACTGAGTGAAGCCTATATACAAAGACAGGCTTGAGGTAGGGGTAGAGCAGGTGGGAAGTCCCAGGCAGAGAGAACAAACACAAAGGCCAAAAAGAAATTAAGTTTAGGACTTCCCTGGTGGCGCAGTGGTTGGGAGTCCGCCTGCCAATGCACGGTACACAGCTTCGAGCCCTACTCCGGGAAGATCCCACATGCTACGGAGCAACTAAGCCTGTGCACCACAACTACTGAGCCCATGTGCCACAACTACTGAAGCCTGCGCGCCTAGAGCCGGTACTCCACAACGAGAGAAGCCACCGCCATGAGAAGCCCGCACACCGCAACGAAGAGTAGCCCCCCGTTCACCACAAATAGAGAAAGCCCACGCGCAGCAACGAAGACCTAACACAGCCAAAAATAAATAAAATTAATTAATTAAAAAAAAGAATAAGTTTAATGTGTTTGAGATAAACAAGTAGTCAAGGCAACTGCCCTGACAGAAAAAAGCTAAGTAACATATTCTGAACTCTACAGGTAATATGCATTTAAAATTAATTAAAATTTTTAAAAAAATCTCAAACCTCTCCAACATTGATCACCAGGAATCCATCAATCATAATGAGATCCAGATCTCAATTTTATGCCCCCACTTAGTCCCCCTCCCAATGTCACAGCTGTCCATCTCCCATATGGTAAATACTGTATTTTGAACTGCTCCACCTTCCCTCTAAAACCCACCATGCCTATGGTTCATATTTCATTATGTCTGTGACAGAAGTTTAAAAAAGGAGGGGGTGAGGGGAGATTCTACCCAGAAAATGATCCTGAATTCTCCCTAACAGATCTCATTACTTCACATAGAACAACCAGAGGTTACGAGCAAAGGCCCTGAAGACACACTAACTTGGGTTCAAACTGAGGTTCTATCAGTTGTATGATTTTGAGCAAGCTGCATAACCTTTCTAAGACTCAGTTTCCTCATCTGTAAAAAGTTGTGAGAATAAAAAAAGATAAAACGTGGCACCTAGTGAATATTCAATAAATGTTAACTAATGCTGGTAAAAGTATTTGAGCATTTATTTTGTTCAAGGACTAGAGCTAGCCAGAGGGATTATATAGAAACTACAATTTGCTACAGCAAATTGTTTGAGAGATAAAACTGTCAAACTCCCTTAGCTCAGGGGCTTTGTCTTTTTCTGGTTCACTAGTGTATTCCCAGAATCTAGAACAATGTTTAACACACGGTAGGCATCAATCTCAATATTTGTTGAATGAATGAATGAGACTCCATTAAGTCAAAGGAGCATAAAAGAGTATGGCTTTGCTCCAATATGAAGAAAAGTTTTCGTTCCTCATCAAGATTTTTAACAATAACCTAAGACACTGTTAAATGTTTATTATTTTTAATTGCCTCCCCAAAACCTAGGACAGTGTTCAAAATACTAAGGTACTCAAATTTATTGCAGTTAAAACTCTGCTGCTAAAATTAAGCTGTCTGTTAAAATTTTAAGTAATACGTTATATAGTATATTGTTAAGGAGTATCTTTGCTTGCCATTGCCTGAGTGAACAAACTTTAAAAACTTGTGTAAAATTTTTTTCTCATGAGTTTACCAACTAGGTTTAATTTATGCTGGCAAAATATATTGATTTCACCTTTCTCTATATCATTTTATAAAAACAACATTACACTTTATCCACTCACTTAAGTCCAAATCTTTTATGATTTCTTAAAAGTTTCAAAAGATTGTTAGCTTAATTTATCAGCTCTTTAGGTCAAAGAAGGACTTCTCAGGGTGATAAAAATGGAGATAGGAGGAGTTCACCTCTCTCAAAATGAGTTTTCAATTACTATAATTATGCATAAAATAAGACAGGGAGCATTTCTGGGCCACGATTTGAAGCCTTGATTCCCCTAAGAATTAAACTGGAGCCATGCATAAATTTGGGGCAAGTTCTGCAAAAACCTCTTCATCCTCTATTGATGCTGAATGAAAAACTCATTGTTAAGATTCATCAACACGAATATATTTTCTAACACACAGCAGCCACTCTGGCAACACGACTTTCACCGTTTTCTCTCCCAGAAACAAAACGCATGCATTTAAATCCAGCCCGACAATTACCACCATTGCAGGGTAGCTATCTCAACCGCCGGAGTGGTAAAAGCTAAAAAGCAAGAATCTAGTTTACCAAGCCCTCACCCTAAAGTAGCAAGGCCTGCTTCACCTACACTGCTGGCTATTGTATTGGTCCCCCAAATCTTCAGAGCTGGAAAGATACCTTAACTCTACTGACACCTTCTAAGAGAGAAAGCCAGGCGGAAGGGCGGAGCGATATGATCCGAATCGTTTAAATCGCAGCAAGCCGGTGGGGAGCCAGGTGCGCGGGCAGGGACCCAGGTGCACGGGCAGGCCCCGGTACCACTGTCCTTGTCACGCTCTGAGGCGACCAGGCCCTTCACGACCACCACAGCCCTCGGACGCTCTTACTCATTCATTCATTTAACAATTACGCGAGGGGCGCCGTAGCCGGGCCGGCTCGCAGGCCCCCGCCCCAGTACCCAAACACCCTGAGCCACCAGGCACGGCCCTGCGCCGCACGCGTCCCCAGGACGCTACCGCCCGAACCCCGTCGCGGCACGCTCTGGTCACCCAGATCCCAGCCCCGGCCTCCGCCTCACACAAGCGCCCACGCCCCTCGCCCTCCCAGCCGCGAGTCCAACGGCCTCCGCCCCGCTTCGCCGCCTCAGACCCGCCGGGTTCGTGGGGCGAGGGAGGCGCGCGTCCGCGGAGGCTCCCCGCCCGGGGTTCAGGGCCGCTACGCGCGTGCGACTCGTGAACTCAAAGGCCTAGGCGGGTGGGCCAGGCCCACAGTCCACTCACCTCCGCTGGGTCAGAACCGAGGGTCTGCTCTAAGCCGTTTGAAACCGCTTGGGCCGCCGCACACCCCGCAGTGTCCTCGTTGTTTATTGGTCCTCGGCGGACCGCCCATCGCCCTTCTTATTGGTCCATTTGAAAGAACTATGGGCACGCGCCGCCCTCAGCCTTAAAGAGGCCACGCGCAGCCGTGTTTCCCTTGGAACCCGGCGCTGCTTGGTCCGGTGGGGAGAGGGGTCGCCGGAGAGAAAGATGCAGAAAACCCCGAAAAGAAGCGCGAAAGGTCTGTGGAGAGTTGTGCATCTCCGGCTGTCAGCAGGTTTGCTTTATATAATTACAGATACTTAAACTACTGTCAACACTTGGCAATTTTTTATGAGTCATTTCATTCACCAAATATTGATTGCGCAGCTAAGGGCGTGAGGAAAACCAGAGAGGCTGGATTATAGTGGAAGGAGGGTGAATGGAGCCCGGACGCTGGATTCTGGTCTTAGACCTGCTCTGAGTAAAGCACTCTTCTTAGTAAATAATCTGGAGCTTAGTTTCCTCATCTGTAAGACGGCATAATGATGTTTCCCTTTTAAACTTAGTATGAGGATTTAATATTACTAATTGAATTTCTAGGAATGGGCTTTGAACAGTAATGCATTCTTCAAAGGCTTGATAAATCTTGTTGTTTATAAAAACGAGGGGCTTGGTTAATTTGGTCCGAAAATTCTTGTTTAGCTCTACATCCAATGTTTCTATGAAACATTGGTCCTAATTTCCAAGGAATCTGCAAACTACAGTGGTCAGAAGAATAAAACATAGACTAGTCACTAAAATTCAAAGCAATATGAGAACAATATAAAAGAAAAGCTGAAGATGTTTAACTGAAGGGAGAAATTAGATGGGGGAGGATCTGGCAAGGGGATTTTTTTTCTTTTTTTTTAGGGGGATGGATTTTTAATCTGGGATTTAAAGCATATGTAGCCAAGAGACTAAGAAATGGGGAGGGGATGGGTGAAAGTAATAAAACAATTTTTTTTTAATCCATCAAACTGGCAAAGATGAAACAGTTTAACAACTTTTGGTTAGCCAAGAGTTAAGAGAAATACACACTCAAACTCACTTCTTGGTAAAAGTATAATTGATACAAACTTTTAGGAGGCCAATTTAGCAGTTATTAAAATGTAAAATGTACATAATCTCTGGCCAAGTAATGCTACTGATGGGAATTTGTCATACAGACCTATGCATGTATGGAAAGAAAAATGTACAAAGACATTCACTGCAGCACTGATTTAGAAAACAAACAAACAACAACAACAACAAACCCTGAAATTTATATGTTCATCTATAGGGAACTTATTATATAAATTATGGTATAATCCATTCAATAGAACACTGTGCAACTGTTAAAAAGAATGTGGTTAATCTATACATGCTGGTTAGAAAAATGCACCAACTTTCACTGAAAAGAAGGCAAATTGCAGAAAAGCATACATATATGGAATGATTTTATTATATATGGTTATAAATGTATGTATATTTGTGTGCATGCCTGAAAATGGTTAGAACATTACTGGAATTTCAAAAAACTTAATAGGGATGGGACTTGCCAGGGAGGGAAATGAATTTTTTACCACTGACATGTTAAAACAAATTTTTTTTAATAGAAGGAGCAGGGAGAATGTCTAGTATTTGGAAAAGTACAGGCAAAGGCACAGAGACAAGAAAGTACATAGTATGTTGGGAGTTGAACATGTGGGTTGATTTTAGAACAGGGTTCATGTTAGGAAGTAGTGGGACACAGATTAACAGAGAAAGTTAGGAACAGTTTTTGGAGGGTCTTGAATACTAGGGTAAGGAATTTGTACTTTATTAAAGTAGGCAGTGGGGAGCTATCGAAGGTTTCTGAGCAAGGGAGTGACAAAATCAGGATTGCACTTTAGGAAAACTAATTAGCTTGATTGTCTAATTCTAAAATGGGTTAGAGTTGAGAGCCCAGTTAGGAGTCTGATATGAGCGGTGGAAATGATGAGAACAGATTCAAGAAAGAGGGAAGGATTTGGCAACAGACTAGCTTAGGTATAAAGGTGAGGGTGGCGCCCATTTAGGGAGATGAGTCAGAGTGTGCCAGGATTTGAGCCTAGGGACTGGGAGGCATTGATTGACCAAATGGAAGTAGAAAGTCAGGAGAAGCCAGTCTCAAAGGGAAGACAAGGTATTTGGTTTCAGACCTGTTTACTTTTACATACCAATGAGACATGCAAATGGAATCATGTAAGTAGGCCCAGGAAATACAGAGTGAGAGCTGTGAAAAGAGGTTAGGACTCAAGTGATATAAATTTGGGAATCACCTTCATGAAGTGAAAAGATGAAATTGTGGATGAGACCACAGAGTGGAGAGAGTGAAAAGATAAGAGATGAGGACAGATCCACAGGTGGAGGTAGGAGAGAGGAGCCAATTGAAGCAAAAAGCTCACGATAACCTTTGTTTAAAATTAATTAATTAGTTTATTTATTTTTGGCTGTGTTGGGTCTTCGTTGCTGCGCGTGCGCTTTCTCTAGTTGTGGTGAGTGGGGGCTACTCTTCGTTGCAGTGCGCGGGCTTCTCATTGCGGTGGCTTCTCTTGTTGCAGAGCACAGGCTCCAGGCGTGCGGGCTTCAGTATCTGAGGCACGCGGGCTCGGTAGTTGTGGCTCGCAGGCTCTAGAGCGCAGGCTCAGTAGTCGTGGTGCACAGGCTTAGTTGCTCCGCAGCATGTGGGATCTTCCCAGACCAGGGCTTGAACCTGTGTTCCCTGTATTGGCAGATGGATTCTTAACTACTGCACCACCAGGGAAGTCCACAATAACTTTTGAGAAACAGGCTAGAAATATATAGAAATAGTCTTCTTCAGTCATTGATCATTGGCATGTTTACTTTATTTAAATATTACCAGAGGGCTTCCCTGGTGGCGCAGTGGTTGGGAGTCCGCCTGCCGATGCGGGGGACACGGGTTCGTGCCCCGGTCAGGGAGGGTACCACATGCCGTGGGGCGGCTGGGCCCGTGGGCCATGGCTGCTGGGCCTGCGCGTCCGGAGCCTGTGCTTGGCGGCGGGAGAGGACGTGGCGGTGAGAGGCCCGTGTACCGCAAAAAAAAATAAAAATAAAAAAATAAATATTACCAGAAATAAACTGAAGATTACATTTAAGTAGAGAGTGATGGTAACCTGGAATCTGATCATTAAGTAACGTGCAGAGTCTAGACCCTGGAGAGTTTTAGAACAAGATGGCAAAATCCCTTTTTGTCTTATATGGTTTAAGTGCAGCCCCACTAGAAGGTGGGCATTAGATGTCTGATTCCATTAATGTATTCATTCATTCAACAAATATTTATTGAGCATCTAGTATGTGCAGGGACTGTTCTAGGCATTTTGGATTATCAGTGAACAAAATAGACCCCCTCCTCTCAAAAAATCCTTCTTCTCGTGGTGCTCACATTATAGTGAGGAAACAAACAAAAAATCATATGGTATATTATTAGACAATATGTGCAATGGGAAAATAGAAAAGAATAAAACAAGGTAAAAGGGATTGGGAAGTGGAGTTGGAAGGACTGTAATTTTATAAAGGGTGGTCAGAGTTTCACTGAGATCACATTTGAGCAAAAACTTGAGTAAGGCAAAGCAGTTCACCGTGAGTATATTTAGAGGAAGAAAGTGCCAGCCATAGGGAACAGCTATGCAAAGACCCTAAGTTGGGAGCATATCTGGCAGGTTTGAGAAACAGTGTGGCCAGTATAGCTGGAGCAGAATAGTTGGCAGCAGGAAGGTAGTAGGAGCTGAGGTCTGATAATGGAGAGAAGGGAATGGCAGATTCTGTAGAGCCTTGTAGAAACCTAATACAGTACCTTGCCCATAGTAGATGCTCAGTAAATGTTTGGCCAGTCTAGGATTATCATCAAATGGCATTTATCTATGTATTTATTACAGTTATGTGTACCTACTTTATTCCTGGGGTCTCTCAATAGTTCCACATATGGAGGTTAATAATAGGACAGTGAAACCCTTGTGGGCATTAGAGATCTAAGTGAACACTCTATTATTGCAACTGCAAGTAGGAAACAAATGCCAAACGTTGTGGCTGCTGAGTAACTGTGCTGAGCCTTTCTGAGAAGTCTACTAGTGTTGGGACAGTGCTCATTCCATCATAATCACAAGCTACATTTTGGTGGAAACATCCCTAGCATGGGACATGGATCCATACTTCCAGCCTAAAAGGAGCAGCTTCAATGATTAACTTCAACTTTCAGTCCAGGTACCCCCTGCATTATTCCCTGGAGACAGCAGTGGTGACATTAACACAGACGTCAAGTGTCTATGGGTTCAGTGCCTTGACTGGCCTCCAAGACTGCAAAGCCTATCCCATCTTGCACTTGGCTGCATTTAAAGGTGCCGGTTGATTGAAGGAATGGACAGCTTTTTTTTCTCTTTTCTCATAGCCCATTTTTCCCATTGGCCCCAAAATGTAGGCTGCCCAAGAACTTCGACCACAGAAGGATCAGCTCCACCAAAAAGGAAATAGGCAGGAGGGAAAGATAGGAACCTCCTTAGCAAGCTGTCAACAGGCTTCTAGGGGCTGGAGGAAAAACCACTGAGAAGGGCAGGATAAGTGAGAGTTCTTGGCTCTTTGTGTCTTGTAAAATGAAATAAGCAGATTGTATAGCCTGGGGCTAACCTCAGCCTTGGATTTAAACTCAGACCCTTAATTAGGCTGTCTGGATCTCTTTTAAAGGCACCTCGCGAAGGAATCCAAAGTTGTGAGGTGGAGCCTTGACTGGAAATAAAAGTCTGTTCCCTGTGCTGAGCTCTGCTTAGCCTCTGTCAGCTGGTTAATGGAAGAATGATCTGGAGAGAAAATAATGGGCAAGTGAGGTAATGTTTCAAAACAAAGGCTGCCTGAAACATTCCCCAAACACACATCCTATTAACCGGATCAGTTGAGTCATCTTCAAATACGAAGAAAAGACATAGACTGTTTCTTAGCCACAAAAAAGGCTCAACCACATTTCTTTTATCATGTCCATTAGTAGAAATGACTAAAGATGCCCTTGAGTGTCAGTGCATTACACTTAGAACATCATGCACCCTCAGCTCTTGTAGATGCTTTTTCCAGCTTCCTATGCAGCACTGACTTTGTTTTCTTCAGGCCTAGGTTTGGTGAAAGCTTCAGTTCATGCCATGGAGACCTCTTTACAGGCTACAGACATCTTTTCACTTTAGGTTGCACAGTTCAAATAATATAGAAAGAAAGGCAGTGACTATATTTTGAACATAATTAGTTTGCAAAAATATGTCCCGTTTGTTAGAATTTGACTCAAAATCTCCCTACTTATCATTTTTAGGTTTTATATCCAGAAAACCAGACAGGGAATTCTCAACTCTTGTTTCAGCCCCAAGGTTTCCTGGAAGGAACATAAATAGAAGTCTCAGGCCAGAAATGACCTTAGCAATCATCTGGTTCAGCCTTTCCATTTTACTGATTAGGAAACTAAGAGCCAGCATAACCTGAAAACAGGGTGCTAGTCCTTGACGCTGTTACAAAATTCTCATTTGCCAGTGGTCAAATTCTCGTCAAGACCTGGGCCATCAGGTCCTCTCCCATCCCCTTCTGAAGTAGCAGGATGGTCACAGTTTAGCAAAACGCACTCAACAAATTTTGTTCCTCCAGAAACACTTGCAGTTTTGCAAGCAAATGGTGTGTGTTCAATGCATTCATTTTTTCTTCCCATTTGAAAAGTTCTTCCTGAGTTCCCAGCTCTAGTGGTCACTGTTCATAGCTTGAGGCTATGGAAAAGGGCACTTATTCTGAGGCTCTGGAAAGGGGTACTTCCTACAGGTATACAGGCTTGTGCATTAGGCTAGATTTCATTGCTTCAAATGTCCTCTTTTTCTCTCTGTTGTGTTTTTTGGTTTTTTTTTTTTCCAAAAAAAGAATGGTGGATGGTTGTCCTTGAGCTAGTCCACTTATTTTTGTTCTAGCACACCTATCCCTCACCAAAGTTGGAAGAATTATACACTGCAGTTTATACTCAGATCTCTTGTCACTTACATTCAAAAGGATTCCGTCCTTCTTGCTTTCT
This sequence comes from Delphinapterus leucas, assembly GCF_059928025.1. NCBI lineage: Eukaryota > Metazoa > Chordata > Mammalia > Artiodactyla > Monodontidae > Delphinapterus > Delphinapterus leucas. The sequence continues at coordinate 13,457,644 of NC_143135.1, read as the reverse complement.
TTTTCTTTTTTTGGGGGGGGTGGGGTTGTTGGTAGACTCTAAGCTCTGTGATACTCTTTCTTGGTCATGCTTGGGTAGTGTCCAGCCCCTAGCAGATGAATGAATGAATGGGAGCAATGTTCTATAAATGGTTTATGGCTTAGAAAATCAACTATTGACCCTTGACATCAAATTCTATAACTGGCATTAAGACTTGCATGATTCCCAATCTTCACTGAGAGGTATTATTTGTCCAGATACCTGAAAAGAGATCCCCAATGCCTTGTTCTAGGCTTGAGATGTAATGGATGAGCTATGAGTAGACGGCTTTTTAAAAATAAAAGGAATCTTAGTGTTGATTGACCCATTCTCAGAGTAACTGTGAAACATGACTAAGATCAAACAGAGCTAGAGGCAGATCTAGGACTGGAATTAGCCCTTCTTGTCCCCATCCCAGTACTTTTATTTCAAGACATCAGACAGTCTTGCCAGTGACCATCACTGAAAGGCAAAGTCAAGTTCTGTGACACTGAAGTCCTCGTAGACCTAGAACAGAAATAGAGATACATGGTATACATGCCATGACACTTCCTTTTGCTGCCCAAAGGAGACGCCACTAACCATCATGAGATTTTCCCATTGGGTCTGGACAGAACCTCAGGCAGCCATGACCAACCAGAGTTGGCACTCAAGATGAAACCTATCATCCACCCTCCTCTAGAGGAAATAAGGATTTCAGAAGCCAATGAACTCTGGTCTTAACCTGTCTTTTCAAGATGAGCTGAACCTCCAGCCAGGAACCTCCCACCCTTTATTGCTCTTCAGTGTCCTCACATCCCCAAGGGACTTAGAGGTGATGTTTGCAAGCAGGTCTTCCACAGCATGTTTCTGCCAGACAGAGCAGGTGCAGTTATTAGTCATGACTCCAAGCCAGGCAAGGTGATTAAGAAAAGCTAAATTTATATTAAATTATCATAAAGTCCTAAAAATACTGAACATAGTGGTTAAATAACTCCAGAAAGTCCAATCTCTCCAGTGAGTAACGTTAAAACCATTACACATGAGCGTGGGAGAGTCACTTCCATTAGTTTAGGACAGAGAGATTTTGCTTTTTACATAGTAAATCAGTGCTCAAATAGATACTTCTTCAAATATGTCCTTTCTACATTCTGAACAGCCCAAGTGCAATAAGATCCTTCCCCCTTTCCGTTCAAGAAAATGCCACTTTGCTACTTCCTCCCCATGCCCAACCGTGAGTCTGAGGACCCAAAGGGCTCCTTCTTTTACGGCCCCATCAAGTGTGAAATGTCCCCCTTATTCCCAGGAGGAGGACCTTTCCTTTCCCACTCTGTGTACTGGAAAAGCCTGCTTGGCCTGGCCTGGCTGTCCTATGAGGGTCTAGACCTGGGGCTGGCTACTGCGAGCAGGGCTAAGAGCCTGGCACCTGTCTCTAGCGGTCTTAGAACTGACCAGAAAAGGTTTGCTCTGATCTTCCCTTTTCACTCACATGTTTGGCAGCTGATTTCTCAATACCAAGAACCCCAGGATGTGTTTCAAATCCGGAAACTTCCCCTTGAAGCACCCCCAGTCCATTCTCAGTTCCTGTTGTTGCTTTTGATCCCTGGGTGAAAGAGGTCTGGATCTGCCCTGGGCTGAAAGGGCTTCCTCAGTGGTTCTCTCTACCTTCCTACTCCTTGCCCCCCACTCTGCATCTTTATTTAGGCCTCTTCACCATACGTGCCTACAAGGCTAGGTCAGAAAAGGCAAATTAGGCACCTCCCCTCCTCCCCAAAAAAGAAGAGCTAGGTAGAAGTTTTAGGACAGTAAAAAGTCTCAACTCCCCTGACACTAGTGTGACATACATGCCTTTCGTGTGAATAAGCATGAACCAAGTGATGGCACCTCAGCATGAAAAGGGAGTCACTTAGCTGGGAAGAGTCGGAATGGGAACTTCACCACCCACAGCCGCAGGCTCTGTCTACTCACTTAGATCCTTGAGCACCTGAGAGAGAACACAGGAGGCTCAGCTTCATGGACACTTCCCTTTAAGCCCTGGGTGCCTCAAGTCTCTAAACCAATCACTCTTCCTGACCATGTATGAAAACTTCTGGCCCTTCTTTGGAGAGTTGCTTCAGGATCTCTGTGCTCAGAATCCCAGAGAATGAGGAAGGAGAAAGTGGCAGAACATTACAGTTCAGGGGATGTGCTAAGATTGGTCTAAGCAGTGCTTCTCAGACACTGCAGAGACCCAGCCCTGAGGGTCCCACACGCATTCAAGACACTGGCTCACAACCTGGAGGCAGCAGGAGGGAATTCATATTAGCCAGCTGCCATGTGATAAGAGACCCCCCAGTCATCTGAAGGTAGAAAAGGCTCCAGACATTCTAGCAGGAGGAAGAACAGCTTGAGCCATACCCAGACCTCATCAGTATCTGCAGCTGAAGAAACAACAACTGTCAGGGCAAGAATAATATCCATTGCTGGCAGTGGAGAGGACACCCAGGCCCAATCACCCTTAAAAGCTTTTTCATGTTGCCAATGCACTCGAGGCTGGAGGTTTTCCAGATGCCCATGCCAGCTGGGCTGACTCCTCCTTCTCTCAGCCTCTATCCTTCATCTCTCTCTTTACCCATGACCCCCACCCCCCCCGCCCCAGCCCCCCCGGTCAGCAAGTTCCCTCAGAGATGCGGTCAGGCCAGCTCTGATGGAGCGAGTGCAGTCCTGGATCATCAGCTCTTGGGGGGCAGGCACTGGGGGTGCCAGGGGAAGGGGAGGTGGAGCTCTGTACTGACGAGGAATCATTACTGAGCCTGGTTTCAAGGGGGCTCAGGATGGCGTGCATGAGGTGAGGTTCGTGGTAAAATCCAGGTCTAAATTCTCAGGATGCCCCATCATTTCTTGTGCACAGGTAGTTACGAACCCAGGTGGAAACAGCTCCAGTGGAGGGCTTGGGAGCAGTTACGAGGCGGGAGGAGGCGGCGCAGGACGAGCACACAGGAAAGGGGCCTGCTGTATAAGCGAGCTCAGGGACTGAAGCCCACCAAGGAGAAGGAGCAGGTAGGAAGGGAAGGGAACATGGGCGTTTAGACTTGGCTCTCTGAGGAGAGCTTGCGTTCGTGTCTCCAGCCTGTGTCTGGCAGGGAGCCCCGTCTTTCAGGAGTGGCTGCGGTATGGACGCTGCTGCACTCAGACTGCTCTTCCTGCAACAGCTGCTCCGTCTCCATGTCATCCAGGGAGCCAGAGCTGGCCTGGATGGACACGGTGTCTGTCTTCATGCATACATGATCCCGAAGGAGGCCCCCTCGGGAGCTGCGCAGTTGCTTGAGGTCATCCCACTCAGCATCGTCCCCAGACAGGAGGCAGATCCCCTCTACAATCTTGACCTTCTCCTTGGTGTAGTTATGGTCAGGTCCACCCTAGGGTGGGGAGTGGAGAGACACGGTCAGTTGGTTGGCTCTCTGTAAAGGATCTCATGACGAACTTAGAAAGGAAGTGGATGGGTTAAGAGTGGGCATGAAGAGCGCAAAAATCCCACAAACAAATGGGGAAATCTAGTCAGAGCAAATGTATGAGGCTGAGCCTAAAAGGAAAGGAGCAGCTGTGATGATTATTACCATTATCATACAGGGAGGAGGGAGAACCGTGACTTCCGTGAGCCACTCACTGGCTACATCACCTCGGGCAAATTACTGAACATCCCCCAAACTCAGGCTCACCGCTTTAGAGTAACAGTGTCCGTACCTCATAACCAATGGCTGTGAGAGTTAAATGAGGCAATCCACGCAATGCAATTAGTAGGTGCCTGACGCATAATATGCACTAGATCATGTTAGCTATTATTACATTGCTAATGGGGTTTATTAATGGGACAGCATGCTAATATACATGATCAGAAGCAATTGACAAAAGCAACTAAATGTGCATTTATTCAAGATTTTAAACTACTTTGGTGCTATTCCTTTTTTTTTTTTGAAGTATAGTTGATTTACAATGTTAGTTTCTGGTGTACAGCAAAGTGATTCAGTTTTAAATATATATATATATATATATATATATATATATATATATATATACACACATATATGGTCAGATTCTTTTCCATTATAGCTTATTATAAGATACTGAATACAGTTTCATGTGCTATTTTATTCTTAATTCTCTTCTTTCTAACTTTCTTAAGAAGAAAAGTTTTAGAAGGTAAGACAGGAGGGCTCTAGAAAACCCTCTTACTTGAGTTCTGTCAATCCACTGGGGGTACTGTAACCTATAAGCTTTTGTGGGAGGTTATTCTGGCTCTACTCCCAGGAGCCTCAGGGCCATTTCCAAGCAACCTGCGATTGTTCCAAGGACAGCCTTAAGTTCCACTCAGGCTTCTCCCTTTATGGATTCCTCAAGGGGTAGCCGTACTCCTGGTTTCTGGGGGATACCAACCAACATGCCGCCACTGCCAAGAGAAAATGGGCCATGGCTTGGGCTCTGTCCCTGGGATGGTGTTCCTGCCAAGAGCCCTGCAACTGCTGCTCTACTTTAGTAACAGTTCAGTTCCACAGATATTTATTGAGCCCCTTCCCTTCAATAAGCAGGATACTTTGATGATTAAACAATATAAAATATGGTCCCTGCCCTCTGGGAGTGACGACTCCCTTGATCAAGGCACGCACACACATGCCCAGTCAGCCAGCACACCCTCCAAGCTGAATTAGTGTCAGATAAGATGCAGACCACTCAGTGTCTTCATCACAGAGACACGTGGGGTAAGTCAGGGAGATGTGGGTGACGTGGCACTAGCAATTTGGGTGATACCACGCCCTCTACAAACACACAGCAACAGGTACCTGAAATCAAGAGGAAATCAGAAGAGAAAGGGTGAAAGACTATCAGAGGGGTGAAAGAGCTGCTGAGGAAAAAGCATACAACAGGAGAAAGAGTCACATGATTTTAATTTCTAACCTAGGGCCCTCATTGGGGTTCTTTTCTGGGGCATCAGACACTCCAGGAACCCAAGAAGCTTCAAGAGTCTTTCTCTCAAAGATGTTCACAGAGAAGGGGTCTACCGTCCCTAAATCTGCAAGCTATCCCTGCAGCTTCTGTGTTGGCTTGTAGTGGATGCGTTGTTTTAATAGGGAAGTTCATGGATCCTGAAATCACGTGATTATAGTATGAAGTGTATTCATTATGCCCCATAGGTGTGAGGGCTGGCTCTGACTGTGCTAGACAGGCCAAGAGAGTAGATGGGTTAGGTCTCATAAGGGATAATTTCTCATGAAGAGTTACAGGATTTTAGGAAAAAACAAGGGTCATATCAGACTAGGAAAATCTAAGTCCCAGGCTATATTCCCTAGTCAAAACGGGACTATTCTTCATGCCTGAACATTTAGCAAATAAATTTTCACTGCAGCAACAAAGGAGTTAAAAGAACAAAAGCATATAAACTTTCAGAATTCTAGAGAAATCCCTCTAGATTATGTGCTAAGAGGAAGGATAGCAGAACTCCAGCCATTTCCAACCACAGGTGCCAAAAGCTTGGATCAGAGGTTAGAAAGGGAGAGTCCAGGAGCTCTTGGGTTTTTTGGTGTTTCCTAGGAGTTTGGGTTTATTTCAGAGGGGCACAGCCTCACTGCTGGGGAATGACAGCTCCAGGAGGGAAGGAACCCCTGAGCCTGGGAAAATATCTCCTGGCAGGGAGGTGCACACTCACATGCTTTCAGACCTAAAGCTTCTGGGATCTGCTTTCTAACCTTACTCTCACTAGGGCCCCTCAAGCTGCTCCCTCAGAAGTTATAGACCTCTCCAGAAACCCGAATCACATCCCATTCTTCTGTTCACTATAACTTCCAAAATGGTAGATGGACTACCCAGCATCCCTTACTGATCTACTCAGGCAACTGGAGTATAATCCACCCCCGCCCTCCAAAAACAAACTCTTGGATATAAATTTTAATTTTTACCTCTTTCTTATAGCACAGTTGATTGTACATGGCTGGCTTGGGGATTGCTTCAATTTTCACTTCCTGAGTGGAAGTTCGGTAGGAAGGGTTGCTGTAGGTCAGGTTCCCCATTGCAGGATCAGTTAACTTGGATTTTTTGTGTCTTTAGGAGAAAAAGTGATGAGAAATTAGTTCAGATCTGTATGGGGATAATATCTGGGGAAGCTGTAACCCAAGTTGTGGCAGGCAGCCTCTAAGAGGGCCCAGTGGTCCCTGCCTCCTGGTACTCACACCTTCTGAATTCCTGACCCGTGAGTGTGGGCTGGATCTGGTGACTCGCTTCTAATGAACAGAACATGCAAAAGTGAGGGATACTGGATTAGGTTACAAGGAAACTCCTAACAAGGGAACTGGTTTCTATCTTAGTTTGCCCTCTCTCCCTCCCTCCCTCCCCTCTCTCTTACTCTTGCTCTGGGGGAAGCAAGCTGCCATGTTGAAAGCTGTCCTATGGAAAGGCCCACAAGGCAACAAACTGCTGAGGGAGGCCTCTAGCCAACAGCCTGCGAGGAACTGAATCCTGTGCTTGGAAGGGAATCCTTCCCCAGTCAAGCCTCGAGATAAGACCACAACTCTGGCTGATACCTGGATTGCTGCCTTGTAAGACACCTTGAGGCAGAGGCACCCAGCTAATCTGCATCTAGATTTCTTTTTTTTTTTTTTAATTTTATTTGTTTATTATTTTTGGCTGCATTGGGTCTTCGATGCTGTACGCGGGCTTTCTCTAGTTGTGGTGCGTGGGGGCTACTCTTCATTGTGGTGCATGGGCTTCTTATTGCGGTGGCTCCTCTTGTTGTGGAGCACGGGCTCTAGGCGCGCGGGCTTCAGTAGTTGTGGCGCGTGGGCTTCAGTAGTTGTGGCTCGCAGGCTCTAGAGTGCAGGCTCAGTAGTTGTGGCACACAGGCTTAGTTGCTCCGCGGCATGTGGGATCTTCCCGGACCAGGGCTTGAACCTGTGTTCCCTGCATTGGCAGGCGGATTCTTAACCACTGCGCCACCAGGGAAGTCCCTGCGTCTAGATTTCTGATCCACAGAAACTGTGAGATAATCAGTGGTTGTCATTTTAAGTTGCTAAGTTTCAGGGTAATTTGTTATACAGCAATAGATAACAAATACACTGAGCTTTAGAGTCAAAACAGACCTACGTTTCAATGCCACTTCTGTTACTTACTGGCTGGGGTATTGGTGGACATAATCTAAACTTCCTGAGCCTTAGATCCTCATCTGTAAAGTGAGGAATAATAATACCTGTATTACAAGGTGGTTGTGACATTGATACATATTCATTAAATGGTAGGTGTTACTATTACTGTTGTTGTTGTTAGTAGAAGCTGCTGCAGTAGCAGCAAAATCCTGACATTTTTGCTGCAAGCTGCATTTAAAGCATTTAGGAGAAAATATATACAGAGAGGGTCATAAAAGGAAGATTCTAAATTGAATACTACACATTCCACCTTCCCAGGATGGTCCCTACCGAGCAATGATGTATCTATCACCCCACATTGTAGTAAAGAGTTGTGTTTGTGTGAAGAGAAGATCATTTCCAGCTTCAGTGGTTTGAGGTAGTGTAGAGTGGTGGCAAAAGCAAAGATGCTAGAGTCAGTACCAGCTTTGCCTCTTACCGTGTGAACCTGGGTAACACCCTCTGTGTCCTTAGTATCCTAGTCTATAAGGAAAATACCAAGCGTTGCTGTGATCATGAAATGAGGAAACTACTTGGGCTGTGACTGGGGAAGAAGGGTACACATTCAGGTTTCTGCCCGTCCCTTCTGCTGCTCTTACCAGGGACCCAACTTTGAAATGAGGCTGGTCATAGGTGGAATCAGTGAGCTGTCAACTTCAGGAGGTCCCAAACGTGCTAATGGGACATACAGCAAACATACAGCCACTGCAGTGGGGCTGAGGTTACCTGTACAGCATCAAAGCCGCGATCACCACCAGAATAAGCAGAATGCTGAGGGGTCCACCGATGACATAGCTGACATGAAGTCCTTCCCCTAGGAAGAGCAGAGGGACGCTAGGTGGGGACCCCCAACAATCTTCTAGCTGGTGTGAGGGTTGGGAAGATGGAGGGCTCCTTTTGTAGCTGTTGCATCCCATACCATCTGAGGATGGCTAGGGGCCTCCTTCTCAGAGAAGAGGCCACAGCGGGAGGGGGGAGGGGGCTGAGAAGAAACCTATCACTATGTCAGCATCTCTAATCCCACTTCCACTACTTACTAGCTGTGTGACTTAAAGCAAGATGCTTAACTTCTAAGCCCGTGTTTTCTCATCAGTTAAATGTAAATAATAAATTGCTCATAGGGCTGGTGGAGATTGAAGGTGAGTGTGTATATACAAATACATATACATACAGGCATGCGCACATAAATATGGCTTAACAAGTGCCTAGCATACAGAAAGCACTCCATAAGTGGCAGCTATTATGGTTATTCTTTCTATGGATTTAGTCTAAGAAAAGGGTTCATCAACCCCAAAGAGTCCCCATGAAGGTTCTGCGAGATATCAATGGAGACTTAGGTTCCTTACATCTTGTTTTTCAAAACAGTTGGGCACTGAGGGCTTACCTGAAGCAGCAGGTACGGCCTCATTGGAATACGTGCAGAGGCCCAGCCGGGCATCCTTTTCAGAGCATCTGTGGGGCAGAGAAAACTGAATGTGAAGGCTACTTATATTCAACAAAGATCTTGCCTTCTGCCAGGAAATGGGGACAGTCCTGTGAAGGACAGGGCTAAAGGCCTGGGAGTGGGGCTTTCAGATATGAGACTACACCAGACAGGAGATAGCGGAAGCAAGGAGAGGGCAGGACAAGAAAATACAGAGAAATCAGCATGAGCCACTGTCTTCAAGATGCTATATCATGTTTAAATGTGTTTTAAAATGTGCACTCTTTTTTGTTGTTGTTTTTGGTCGTGCAGCTTGTGGGACCCCAGCTCCCTGACCAGGGATTGAACCCAGGCCCTCGGCAGTGAAAGCGTGGAGTCCCAACCACTAGACCACCAGGGAATTCCCTAAAATATGTACTCTTTAAAGAGGATTCTTTAAAAAGGAGAAGCAGGTTTGGGAGTGAGCTGCAAGAATGCTAAGGACATCAATAGCAGACTTTATTAAGCTACCAGCCAAGCAAACCTTGGATTGGATCAAGATTATCACAAGGTCTAGAGAGACTTAAAAAAAAATATTGTTTTTCTTTCCTTCATTCTTTCACAAGGGAATATGCAAGACATCCAGAGGGAGGGCTTGGATAACTAACTTGAAGTGCTGAGACGGTAACTCCTTTGTGGCACGTTATGAGCTGGCAATTAAAGACGTGTCCTAAAAGTTTAGAGAAGAGCTACCTGCAGGAGCATCTGAAACCAAGATGTACTGAGTCTTCAGATACAACTCTGATAGGAAGAAAATATCTGAGTAGGGTTCAAAAGTTTTCTAAATAAACCTGAATAAAATCAGATTAATAGTGATTGTTAGTGCTTAAAATTTAGTGAGAAAGGTACACGTTTATATCTGTTTGCTTTTCTATATAAACTCTTCTAACAAGAGAAAATGGGGCATATAGAATAAGTTTGATCATGTACAAATCTTATCATTTTAGGGACGTGAGTCTAGTGGTCTTATTTGGAATTATTACTATGTTTCTGCCTTCAGAATTGAAATCACGTGTTAATTATCTTTTAAGCTACTGTTGATATTAAAAATAATATTACAATGAAAAATGTTCTAATAGAAAAATGCCTGGGAAGATAGGCATCAGTATAGTAAGAGTAGGAAATGAAATCACTGTCTCAAAAAGATATCTGCACCCCCATGTTCAATGTAGAATTATTTACAAGAGCCAAAACATGAAAACCACCTAAGTGTCCATCAGTGGATGAATGGATAAAGAAAATGTGGTATAGGTATACAGTGGAACATTATTCAGCCATGAAAAAGAAGGACATTCTGCTAAGTAAATTAAGTCAGACAGTGAAAGACAAATACTATATGATATCACTTATATGTGGAATCTAAAAAGAAAAAAAAAACCAACTCATAGATAAATTGATACCATACAGATTGGCAGTTGCCAGAGGTTGGGGGTGGACAAAATGAGTGAAGATGGTCAAAAGGCTCAAACTTCCAGTTATAAGATAAGTAAGTCCTGGGGATGTAACGTACATCATAGTGACTATAGTTAACAATATTGTATGTCTGAAAGTTGCTAAGAGAGTAGATTTAAAAAGTTTTCATTATAAGAAAAAAAAAGTATATATGTGTGGTGATGGATGTTAACTGGACTTACTGTGGTAACCATTTCACAATATACACATATATCAAATCAGAAAAAAACACTAAAGGTAATTACACATGAGTACTTATTTCTTTTTTACTCCTATCTGTATTTCCAGATGATTTTTTTGCAAAGTGTAAATAAAAAACATATTTATAAGACTTTCTCTAAATGGAATATAACATGATATTTCATCAATTTTAAGATGTGCATTTTTTCTATATTCTAATATCTCTGAGATAGAACTGTGTCTTACAATTAATGGCATCTCACAGTTGCTGTTGGTCATTTTTTCAGTTTAATCTCTCAAATCAGGATGCATTTTAAATTGACAGCACCTTCAGTCTAATGAAATATAATGTTTTACACTTAATTTGAGAGCCGTTCATGGTTATGCTTGCTTATTTAATAACGGGGGGTGTGTGTGTGTGTGTGTGTGTACACATGCACATACATGCATGTGTGTTTGAGTGTTACAGGTCATATAAACTAAGGCCATCACATCCCTGGGGATGTCCCAAGTTAAAAAGCCACAGCCCAGAGACCACTATGACTTAGTGGCTTCTAAGTAAACTGTAGGACAAGACCACGTGCTAAACTTGTTCTGTGAGAGCAAACGTCACTGAAAGAAAGGAAGAAGGAGGAATGCCAGGCAGAAACTCCTCCTGAGTGATTTCTCTCTAAAGCTCGTCTTAAAGCCTCTTGCCTTCAGAGCTAAAAAAAAAGAATTCCTTGCAACAACCTGCAAGTCTAAATATCATCTCTAGTTCCAAGTAGCAGGGACAGGTGGCTAATGATGTGATCTACCTCCCATCTGCCAGAATCATCAAGCTGGGCCTACGGTCTTCTGCTGGCAGGGCATGGCGATTTGAATCAAAGAGCCCCCAATTCCATACTGACCCACTTACCTCCCTTCCACCTCCTCCAGAGATGTGCGGGTCCAGCTGGTAGAAGAACGCAAGGTCGTCGGTAGCGTGTTGGGTAGCACGGGGCTCCTTTCACTTACGCTGGTAGCCCTGGGAGCTGGGGGCACCAGGCCAGGTACTGGAGAGAAAACAAGGACTGGAGTGGATCACTGGAGCCACAAATATCTACATATGGTCCAAGAGTAGCATGTGGAGAACTTGATAAAGCAATTTTTTAGCTGCCCTGATCCTAGGCACCCCTGTTAGATGTCCTTCTTAATACTGTACATAAAAAGGATTTGGTTTCCAATATATATTTTTTAATAAATTTATTTATTTGGCTGCGTTGAGTCTTTGTTGCTGCTCACAGGCTTTCTCTAGTTGTGGTGAGCGGGGACTACTCTGCATTGTGGTGTGCGAGCTTCTCATTGCAGTGGCTTCTCTTGTTGCAGAGCACGGCCTCTAGGCACGCGGGCTTCAGTAGTTGTGGCACGTGGGCTCAGTAGTTGTGCCTCATGGGCTCAGTAGTTGTGCCTCACGGGCTCTAGAGTGCAGGCTCAGTAGTTGTGGCGCACGGGCTTAGGTGCACCATGGTATATGGGATCTTCCCGGACCAGGGCTCGAACCTGTGTCCCCTGCGTTGGCAGGCAGATTCTTAACCACTGCGCCACCAGGGAAGTCCCAGTTTCCAATATTAATAGCTCCGGATGGGCTAGCTGGCCCACAAAGGGCAGGAAGAGAGGATAATGCACAGGTCACAGTAGGGATCAGGGAATCAGGAGACCTGATTTCCATCCTAGTAAATGCCAGAAGCCAGACAAACCTGGGTCTGTACCATCCCAAAGCTCAAACCCATTGCTCCCAGTCACTCTGCTGTAAGAACCCCTGAGGGGAAATCTCACCCAGAAGAACAAAGCTGAGGCTGCTGATCCCCTGCCCTTCCAAGGGCTCTGCTGTTCCAGGAGGCCAATTAGTCCAACTCACCAAGGGAGCAGGGCCGGCCATCAGGCTCGTCAGGACAGGCACATACAAAGTCTGAGGCTCTGGCAAAGCAGAGGTGGGTGCAGCCGCCGTTGTTCACACCACAGGCATTGGTCCCTGGGGGCAAAGCAGATGTGAATGTCTGGCCTGGGGCAGAATCAAGTCTCCTAATTTGACACTTCTCAGAAAGGAGGAGATTCGGGGCTACCTTACTCCCAGGGACCGTGGGGCAGGAGGGGTATAACGACAGGGGGCTGAAAGGTCTAAGAACTTAAGATGTGAACCAAAAGGCTCTCCTGTGGCTCTGTCTTGGTTATTAACCGTCCTCAGGGTGACCAACCAACCCCACTAATGGTAAGGAAGCAGGCTCAGGGCCCTGGAGTCCACCTGTCTGCCGCTGAGGGGAAACCACGATGATATCCATGAGTCCCTCCACATTTGCCAACACCGTCTCCTTGTTCCGGCCTGAGTACTTGTCAACACGCTGGATTGACTTGGTCTGCCAGTCTGTCCAGTAGATCCACCTGTCCTGCTACTCAATAGGGAAACCCCAAAAAGAGTAACTATTAATAGGCAGACCCTGGTACAGCTTCCGTGCCTCAGCCCGTGTGTTCCCTCTGTCCAAATGCCCTCTTCTTCCCTTATCCATGTCAGCTCCCGTGCATCCCCAAATATGACATTATCCAGGAAATCTCCCCCAATCCATAGAGAATTCACCATTTCCTCCATGCTGCTCTGAGCTTGTCCTCACTTCCACAGGTGAGTTTCGACACTCTATGGTCATTTACTTACATGTCTATCTGTCCTGCCAGATTAAGTTCTTCAAGAACAAGAATGTGGTTCATTCATCTCTCAATTTCCAGCACTAACACTTAGTCCTCAGTCAGTTGACCCAGTGGCTCAGTGAATAAATAAATTCCTGTACCTAGCAAACAGGAGTAAATTGCGGGGGCCGGGGCGGGGGCAGTCGTTCTAGGTCCCTGTTCTTCTGGGCCCATCACTCAGAGCCCTGGCCCAAGTCCTCTGGTTACTTCTGCAGGGAGCTGCCCTCTAATGTAGAGATCCTGAGATTCTCTACCAGGGGTGGGGAAGGGCAATGTAGGTGGTTCCCCTCCCATCCCTGCAGTATACATCAGAAACCTCAGAGGAAACTTGTAGATTGAAAAACTAAATTCAATATAATCCTGTAGTTTTACATTTGGAGTACGGGGTGGGGAAAAGCCTATCATTAAGTAAAGCCAGACAAAATCTTATTGGCCGGTAGGATATAATGCAGAATACAGGTAGAGTGCATGTTTGTCAAAAAAGGACAAAGATTTTTTTTAATTGTTTTTTTTTTAAATTTACTTATTTTGTTTATTCCTTTTTTTTTTTGGCTGCATTGGGTCTTCGTTGCTGCGCGTGGGCTTTCTCAAGTTGAGGTAAGCGGGGGCTACTCTTCATTGCAGTATGTGGGCTTCTCACTGCGGTGGATTCTCTTGTGGAGCATGGGCTCTAGGCACGCAGGCTTCAGTAGTTGTGGCACGTGGGCTCAGTTGTTGTGGCTCGCAGGCTCTAGAGCACAGCCTCAGTAGTTGTGGTGCACTGGCTTAGGTGCTCCGTGGCATGTGGGATCTTCCCGGACCAGGGCTCAAACCTGTGTCCCCTGCATTGGCAGGCAGATTCTTAACCACTGCGCCACCAGGGAAGCCCGAGGGACAAAGATTTTTTTTTTTTTTAACATCTGTATTGGAGTATAATTGCTTTACAGTGTTGTGTTAGTTTCTGCTGTATAACAAAGTGAATCAGCTGTATGCATATGTATATCCCCATACATATCCCCTCCCTCTCGCATCTCCCTCCCACCCTCCTTATCCCACCCCTCTAGGTGGTCGCAAAGCACTGAGCTGATCTCCCTGTGCCATGTAGCTGCTTCCCACTAGCTATCTATTTTACATTTGGTAGTGTATATATGTCAGTGCTACTCTCTTACTTCCTCCCAGCTTACCCTTCCCCCTCCCCGTGTCCTCAAGTCCATTCTCTATGTCTGCGTCTTTATTCCTGTCCTGCCCCTAGGTTTATCAGAACCTTTTTTTTTTTTTTTAGATTCCATATATATGTGTTAGCATACGGTATTTGTTTTTCTCTTTCTGACTTACTTCACTCTGTATGACAGACTCTAGGTCCATCCACCTCACTACAAATAACTCAATTTCGTTTCTTGTTGTGGCTGAATAATATTCCATCATATGTATTTACCACATCTTCTTTATCCATTCATCTGTCGATGGACACTTAGGTTGCTTCCATGTCCTGGCTATTGTAAATAGTGCTGCAATGAACATTGTGATACATGACTCTTTTTGAATTATGGTTTTCTCAGAGTATATGCCCAGTAGTGGGTTTGCTGGGTCATATGGTAGTTCTATTTTTAGTTTTTTAAGGAACTTCCATACTGTTCTCCATGGTTGCTGTATCAATTTACATTCCCACCAACACTGCAAGACGGTTCCCCTTTCTCCACACCCTCTCCAGCATTTATTGTTTGTAGATTTTTTGATGATGGCCATTCTGATGGGTGTGAGGTGATACCTTATTGTAGTTTTGAATTGAATTTCTCTAATGATTAGTGATGTTGAGCATCTTTTCATGTGTTTGTTGGCAATCTGTATATCTTCTTTGGAGAAATGTCTATTTAGGTCTTCTGCCCATTTTTGGATTGGGTTTTTTTTTGATATTGAGCTGCACGAGCTGCTTGTATATTTTGGAGATTAATCCTTTGTTAGTTGCTTTGTTTGCAAATATTTTCTCCCATTCTGAGTGTTGTCTTTTCATCTTGTTTATGGTTTCCTTTGCTGTGCAAAAGCTTTTAAGTTACATTAGGTCCCATTTGTTCATTTTTGTTTTTACTCTAGGAGGTGGGTCAAAAAGGATCTTGCTCTGATTTAAGTCATAGTTTTCTGCCTATGTTTTCCTCTAAGAGTTTTATAGTGTCTGGCCTTACATTTAGGTCTTTAATCCATTTTGAGTTTATTTTTGTGTATGGTGTTAGGAAGTGTATTTTTAAATTAATTTATTTATTAATTTATTGATTGATTTTTGGCTGCACTGGGTCTTTGTTGCTGTGCATGGGCTTTCTCTAGTTGTGCTGAGCAGGGGCTACTCTTCGTTGCGGTGCACAGGCTCTAGGTGCGCGGGCTTCAGTAGTTGTGGCACGTGGGCTCAGTAGTTGTGGTTCGCAGGCTGTAGAGCACAGGCTCAGTAGTTGTGGCACACAGGCTTAGCTGCTCCACGGCATGTGGGATCTTCCCGGACCAGGGATTGAACCCATGTCCCCTGCGTTGGCAGGTGGAATCTTAACCACTGCGCCACCAGGGAAGTCCAGGAAGTGTTCTAATTTCATTCTTTTACATGCAGCTGTCCAGTTTTCCCAGCACCACTTATTGAAGAGGCTGTCTTTTCTCCATTGTATACTCTTGCCTCCTTTATCAAAGATAAGGTGACCATATGTGCGTGGGTTTATCTCTGGGCTTTCTATCCTGTTCCATTGATCTATATTTCTGTTTTTGTGCCAGTACCATACTGTCTTGATTACTGTAGCTTTGTAGTATAGTCTGAAGTCCAGGAGCCTGAGTCCTCCAGCTCTATTTTTCTTTCTCAAGATTGTTTTGGCTATTCAGGGTCTTTTGTGTTTCCATACAAATTGTGCAATTTTTTGTTCTAGTTCTGTGAAAAAATGCCATTGGTAGTTTGATAGGGATTGCACTGAATCTGTAGACTGCTTTGGGTAGTACAGTCATTTTCACAATGTTGATTCTTCCAATCCAAGAACATGGTATATCTACATCTGTTTGTATCATCTTTAAGTTCTCCCATCAGTGTCTTATAGTTTTCTGCATACAGGTCTTTTGTCTAGGTAGGTTTATTCTTTGGTATTTTTTTGTTGTTGTTGCAGTGGTAAATGGGAGTGTTTCCTTAATTTCTCTTTCAGATTTTTCATCATTAGTGTATAGGAATGCCAGAGATTTCTGTGCATTAATTTTGTATCCTGCTACTTTACCATATTCACTGATTAGCTCTAGTAGTTTTCTGGTAGCATCTTTAGGATTCTCTAAGCATAGTATCACGTCATCTACAAACAGTGACAGTTTTACTTCTTCTTTTCCAATCTGGATTCCTTTTATTTCTTTTTCTTCTCTGATTGCTGTGGCTAAAACTTCCAAAACTATGTTGAATAATAGTGGTGAGAATGGGCAACCTTGTCTTTTTCCTGATCTTAGAGGAAATGGTTTCAGCTTTTCACCATTGAGAATGATGTTGGCTGTGGGTTTGTCATATATGGCCTTTATTGTGTTGAGGTAGGTTCCCTCTATGCCTACTTTCCGGAGAGTTTTATCATAAATGGGTGTTGAATTTTGTCAAAAGCTTTTTCTGCATCCATTGAGATTATCATATGGTTTTTATCCTTCAGTTTCTTAATAGCTGTATCACATTGATTGATTTGCATATATTGAAGAATCCTTGATTTCCTGGGATAAACCCCACTTGATCATGGTGTATGATCCTTTTCAGGTGCTGTTGGATTCTGTTTGCTAGTATTTTGTTGAGGATTTTTGCATCTATGTTCATCAGAGATATTGGCCTATAGTTTTCTTTTTTTGTGACATCTTTGGTTTTGGTATCAGGGTGATGGTAGCCTTGTAGAATGAGTTTGGGAGTGTTCCTCCCGAGGGACAAAGATTTTTAAATGATTGAGAATCCCTGTTTTGGCCCCAAGCTTGGTATACCTTTTTTCCTTTCTTGAATTATTATACAGGGTTAGAACTCTAAAATAGTGACAGCTAATACTAAATAAAACGATTAGAAATAACACGCACTGAGTGCCAGATACTCTGCTAATGCTTTGTGTATATTTCAGGAGGATACTATTATTTTTTGTTTTTTGTTTTTTGCGGTACGTGGGCCTCTCACTGTTGTGGCCTCTCCCGTTGTGGAGCACAGGCTCCGGACGCGCAGGCTCAGCGGCCATGGCTCACAGGCCCAGCCGCTCCGCAGCGTGTGGGATCTTCCTGGACTGGGGCACGAACCCGTGTCCCCTGCATCGGCAGGCAGACTCTCAACCACTGTGCCACCAGGGAAGCCCGATGCTATTATTAAACTCATTTATTTTATAAGTAAGTGAAGCTTAGAGAAGTTCACTCTCTTGTCAAAGTTGCATAGTTACTTCATGACACAGGCAGAACTTGAACCCACGGAGCTGGCTCATGGGAGGTACTCACTCAGTAAACAATTACCGACCGGCTACCTGCCTCAAAACTCTGGCTCTCAGCCACTCCACACCTCTGCCCACTAAAGTAAGCTGCCTGAGCTTGCATGCTGGGACCACAGCACTGGGATCAACTGGGGAACTTGTTAAAATGAATATTCCTTGCCCAACCCTCAGGAGGCAGATTCTTTATATCCAGTGCCCGGGAATATGCATTTTAACAAGTTCCACAGTTGACTCCGTACAGCTGTTTGAGAGCCACTCCTTCGAATGTTAGAACATGGGACAGCTGGAGCAGCAGGGCACAGAGTGGCAAGGCTTCAGTGTACAAGAATCACCCCTAAAATGAGCTTCCATAGCAAACCTGTTCAGTAGCACCTGGGGCTGAGGCTGCTGATGCAGAACCCCGAGGAAACACCCCTGTCAAGGAGGTTTAGTTACCTCCCTCCTGAGCCAGTACCTGAGTGAGAGCAAAGGGGTGCGACACGTGGCTGACCAAGACCTGCCGGAGCTTCCCACTGAGGTCGGCGCTCTCAATCCGGTCCAGATGGGCATCCACCCAGTAGATCCTGTAAAGGAAAGGAGAAAAGGCAGCTGCTGAAGACACTTGCCAGGTAGCCCAGCCCTGCCCTCAGGGAGCTAGCTGTCCCCTCCTGAGCTGAACTGGCAGGTGCTGTGAGCAGTCAAGTTGACTTGATGAGAGGTCACTGGGAATCCCCAAGCTGAAGAGCAGAACTTGGTTGGTGACTCATAAGTGGGGAGGCCAGGGCTGTTCTGCAGAGGGTAGAAATCTAGTGACCTCGGAGGAGCCAGCCCCCAGTCTCATCTTCAACGACTTGATAACCCTTTGACTCCTACCCAAGAATCAAAGCCCAAATTCTTGTGAACGCCCTTCAAGAAGAGACTCAGTCTACAAAGAGCTCAGTGAAGTTAACGGAAGAAGGCATTCCTCTTCTCCAGTCCAACTCTCCAGGTGACTTTGATTCCCTTCCCTTCTTCTGAGAGCAGAAAGGAGAATTGACTGCTTTGGAGCCTCTTCCTCCCTCTTCTCCTGCCCTCCAGTATTTTTAATCTAGATCAGGAGTTGCAAATTCCAATACCTGATGGGGTCAGGAGAGCAACAAATGCAAAGAATCAGTTAACTGGATGGGGGGTAGTGGGATCTGTGGTCCAGCCAGAGGACATGCTCTGCTAAAGCATTCAAATGAAAAACATGTAAACCAGATAATCCCCGCCGGAGGGTTGAGTGCTGGATTCAGCAACACCTGCTCCAAGAATTTGTGCCCTCATACTTCTCACTGCTCGCTTTTCCCTACCTACCAAGGAGCTTTCTACTTGTTCGTTTTCACTACTTCAATCTCAACCACCCTCTCCTCTGCCCACCTGATTTCCAGGAGGCTGTCTGGGACAGGATTCCCACCTGCGGGTATCATAGTCCAGGGTAAGGCCATTGGGCCAACCCAGGTCTGTGTTGATGAGGACCTTCCGCTCAGAGCCATCCAAGTTCGCCCGTTCAATCTTGGCAATGTGGCCCCAGTCTGTCCAGAAGAGGTACCTGGGACACAAGAGTGCCATCAGCAAGGCATGGGAAGATGGCACCCAGAGGTCGAGAGAATACAGGGACACCCAGATACCATTAATATACAGGCATCTTTCAAGAGCCTCTTCATCAGGCCCTTCTTCCCTGGGTCTCTTTTCTGCTGGCCAAAAACTTACCCCTTCCTGGGGAAAACGGCAATGGCCCGAGGTTCATCCAGGCTGTTGTTAATCAGCACTTTGCGGCAGGAACCATCTAGCCTCGATGCTTCAATGGTATTTCGGCCTGTATCTGTCCAATACAGATTCCTGGCCACCCAGTCCACTGCCAGCCCATCGGTGGTCTTCAGCCCACGCCCGATCACCGTCTCCATGTTGCTGCCATTCAGATCCGCTCGCCTTGGGGAACAGCCCAGGGTTGGATGACTGACCAGATCAGCAATAGGCTGATACCCCTTTCATCCGTGTTCCCATAATTGGATTCCCACTACACTGTAAGCTCCATAGGGGCAGGGACCAAGTATTTGTAAGTACATGCCTCAGCATCTAGCACAGTAGGTATTCAAAATATCTGCCAAATTGAATAAATTATTGGGAGGACAGAGTGTTTCCTGCTGTAAGTAGGGGGCATTTGGGCCCATGTCTTGCCGAAAGACAGGTTAATAAACCCCATTACACCTTAAGGAGGAGACAAGGATTGCTAGATAGTGATTATGAGAAAGGGCAGATTTTTCCAAAATCTACTGTGCATTTTTATAGCAGTCCTACACCAGGGAATTCAACCTCAGGATGGGGGGCATGTCACAAATACACGGGGGACTTTTGTAAACTACCTATGCCCACCAGCTCCCAGATTCTAATATACCCCTCAGGGAGAACAAAAGGGAATGCTCCTGTTCTTCTACATGAGAATCTCTGCCATGGTAAAACCCTCTAACTGGTGACAGGGTACCACATTCCTCAGCTGTGTCGGGGTAAAAAATTGGAATAAATAAAACAAAAAATATTAAAAAATAAAACCCAACACAACCTTGTAAATAACCATAAGCCTTGGCATTTGGCCAGCGTTCCTGCATTATAATACAGATACTTGGTTTGGCTACATGGCCAACTGATCAATGAGTCTTAGAGGATCACTGGAGCTCCTGCAGAGCCCAATGGTAGAGGTAGAAAGCTCCGGGTCCCCAGCCCGACTTTATCTGTTTGTTTTACATACTGGGCTTCTATTAATCTTTTTTTGTTTAATATTTATTTATTTATTTGGCTGCGCCGGGTCTTAGTTGCGGCATGTGTGTGGGATCTAGTTCTCCGACCAGAGATGGAACCTGGGCCCCCTGCACTGGGAGTGTGGAGTCTTAGCCACTGGACCACCGGGGAAGTCCCTATTAATCTTTAAATAGATAAATTCCCTGGCGGTCCAGTGGGTAGAACTCCGCACTTCCACCACAGGGGACACAATCCCTGGTTGGGAAATCCCACAAGCCGAGTGGCGTGACCAGAAAAAAAAAAATCTTGAAACACTTCATAATCTTTAAATAAACGAAAGAAAACAAAAGTTTGAAACTCTGCTGTAAGTGATAACATTATAAAGCATACAGTTCAGGGTCAGAACTCACTATCCAAGTTGCGGAATCACTTAGTCCATTTAGAGGTCAACACAGATAATAACCTCACCTATCAAAGGTCAGAAGCAGGTCTGTGTCTTCTAGAGGTCTCGGGGACCCTCATACCTGATAACATCCAGGAACACATCTGTGTAATAGACCTTTCCATCCACACTGTCATAATCCAGGGAGATGACATTGTTGAGCTCGGGAACGGGCACGTGCACATCTGTGTGGTCGCTGGTGTCCAGTGAGATACGCCGGATGGAGCCGCGGCTGGAGAAGAGCAGGTAGGTCTCAGGAGAGGGGTCACAGGTCTTCCCATCTCCCTTCAGCTGGATGCCAGTGGGGCAGGCACAGGAAAAGCCAGAGGGCCGAGGCAGGCAGAGGTGAGAGCAGCCACCATTTCTCGAACTGCACTTGTTAAAACCTGAGAAAGAGAAGCATGAGTTTTGACACCCAGCCTGGAATATGGTCTGAATCTTATAAAAGGCCCTAGTTTTTTGTGCCTGATTGTCTGCTATTCTACATAACAGGATTCAGTGCCTGGCAGGGAAGAGGCAGAAGGAGCAGGGGTGTCTCCAGGAGTCCTTTGAGGGTGACAGCACCCTGCTGTTGCAGTACCAGCCATACCCAGAGGGAACACAGCCTGATCCTGCAAGGGGGCTTAGGCAGGTCCCTGTCTCTCGGGTTGTAAAGGCATCTCTGTGCTCTGGATATATCTCTGATGTTGAGATACCCCCAGGAAGTCAGAGGCTCTGGCTTACAGCCCTAGGGGTCTTCTCACCCAGTGGCTGTGCCCTGTCCACAGCCTGGATGTCCATGAGGCCTGGCAGGTTGGACCTCACCAGGATGACATTGCTGCCAGTACCCTTGTCGGCACGGTGGATGCTACGGGTCTGCCAGTCAGTCCAGTAGATATAGGAGTCGAGCAGGGTGAGGCCATATGGGTGCTGCACAGGTGACACCAGGGTGTGCCGACTGGCACCATTCAGATCAGCAGCCTCAATTCGCTGTAGAGGAAGAAGAGGGTGAGGGGTGGCTATCAGAAGACTGGGAGCCCTCAGCGGAGATCCCAAGTAGGCCTCTCCCATATCCCCAGGCTTCTGCAAAGCAGCAGGAGCAAGACCCTCACCTCCGTGTGGGCATCAGCCCAGAGCAGCTGGGAGCTGGCCTTGTCCACAGTCAGTCCATTGGGCCACCCTAGGTTGTTGCTAATGAGCACGGTGCGGTCTGAGCCATCCATTCCAGACCGCTCTAACTTGGCATTCTCCCCCCAGTCTGTCCAGTACATGAACCTGGGCAAGAAACAATACTAGCTGGTTATCTCCACAGTTCCTGTATACTGTGAGCACTTAGCAATATGCCAAACACTGTGAAAAGTAGCTACATGCACAAAAGGGAGTTGTTGCTTAATGAATACAGAATTTCAGATTTGCAAGACGAAAAAGTTCTGGAGATCTGTTTCACAATAATGTGAATATACTTAACACTACTGAACTGTACACTTAAAAATGGTTCAGACGGTAAATTTAATGTTATGTTTTTTACAATTAAAAAAAAGTACTTTCCATGCATTATCCCACTTAATCCTCACAAGGTCCACAGGCATGCATTTTCATTATCGGCTCCGTTTTAAAGGCAAGGAAGTGGAGGACCAGGGAGGTTAAATATTGGACCCAAAGTGACAGACGCAGCTAATAAATGGTGAAGAAATTTGAATCCTGGATTTCTGATTCTGAGGGTCATGCTTTTAACCTCTACACTATACTGCCACCCTGAAAGAAGTCACAAGGAAGTGGAAGTGCCCCAGAGAGGTCAGTCTCAGTGCTCCTTTGAAGCACGCTTGCTCTCCACTGGCCCCCTTCGCCCCAGCTGAGCCAGCCCATCCCGCAGCCTGGAGCCACAGAGCTGCTCTCACCCCATCTCGTGGTACAGTACAATGGCACGGGGGCTGTCAAGGTTCTGCCACACCAACACCTTCCGCATGGACCCGTCCAGGTTGCCCACTTCAATCCGGTTGGTTCCTGTGTCTGTCCAGTACACTTTCCGGCCAATGGCATCCACTGCGAGCCCATCTGTGGTCTGCAGCCCTGCAGGAAGTCAAGACAGCACACTGGCTCCTGCCTTAAAACAGATGGGATATCTCCCCCAGCTCTGTAGCCAGACAGGTGGTCCCCGGGCTGGGAGCAAGGCCCACCTGTGGTGATGATGTCCTCGTGCTGTGAGCCATCCAGATTGGCACGGCTGATCCTGTGCAGCGTGCTGTCTGACCAGTACACTTTTCCTGGAAAGGGAAGCCTTGGCTCAGCCTGGACTTTCACCCTGCCCCCCAAAGGAACACACACAGCTAACATGCCCTGAGACACCAGGGCATGTCAGAGAGCCCTATACCCCTGAGCAGAGGATATCAAGGGAAATACAGAAATATCATAGCAGGATAGCTCTTGGCAGAGATGAAGAAGAAGGCCCCCAAACCCCATGCCCTCATAACCAAAGAGAAAGTGCTATAGAGATGGGGCAGGGGTCGTGCCAGAGGGAACGGGGAGCCCCCAGGCTCTTACCAGGAGGCAAAGGTGGTGGGAAAGCAAGGGCAGCAGTTGCTGTAAGGCAGGGACAGTGGGCCAGGAGAGAAGGGAGGGCCACACAGACCTTCCTGGGGATCCACTCCAATGGCAATGGTGTTCTTCATGGTAATGTTGATTGGTACCACCACATCGGCAAAATAAGGGATGTCCAAGGAGACCATGCGTATGTCTATCCTCCTGGCGAAGATGAGGAAACTGTTCATGCCTGCCCAGGTGGGGAGAGAAGGAAAGAGGACAGTCATCCTAGCACAGCCGTTAAGAAGATTTGGAGTAAGGCAAACTGAAGTTCATGCCCTGTCTCCATTAGTTTCTAGTTTTGTGATCCTGGGCACATTATTTAAATTGTTTAAGGCTCACTTTCATCATCTGTAAAATGGGGACAATAACAGGGTGGCTGTAGGAATAAAAGAGATCACGTACGGAAAACCCTTAGCATTGGGTCTGATACATAGTCATCACTCTTTATTAATATCATGAAAATGAATCTCTTTGAAAGACCTTTTACCATGAAGTTTAAGAAACTTCATGTTAGGTGAAGGAGGGCTTTACCTACAACCTGTGAAGCACAATTCAGAGCTCCTTTCTTGCTCTAATTCCCCAGGAAGTTAGGGTTCAAATGCAGCCTACCATGCAGCAGCCCCTAGGGAGAAACCTCAACATCCAACATCTGGGCAGCCAGGTCCTGCTTCTAAGACCTTTCAATTAAGGTTATACGAAGGTTGTGCTGGTTGTGTGTACTCACAAAAGTGCCATTTCCAAAGGAGGTACCATCAAATTGTAGATATCATATGTTCTAGTATTTACTATACCGATTTTGGGCAGAAGGAACAAAACTGACTTGTTCTAACCGAACCAGTATATTATGACAATTTCCCAACAGATAAAAGTAAAGTGTCTGAGAAAGGAGCATCTTTTTCTAATATGCATGAAGACACCATGAGACCTAGTTGGATCCTACTTCTAATCCTGTCTACCTGCTCCTCTGGGCCTCTTCTTTTTTCTAAAAGCTTCATCTCGCCCCTAAGCCTCTAGAAGCTTAGGTTTCTCAGACCACACCAGAGTCCACTTGCAGGGAAGAAAGAGAGCCACTGCTCCTCCCAGAGAGGCTCTATCTAGGTCTGTGATGCTTAGACCTACCTGGTGAACAGGTCTTGCCATCAGGCATCAGGTTGATGCCTGTGGGGCAGGTACAGCTGAAGGCACTTGGATTTGGGGACCGAAGACACAGGTGGCTGCAGCCGCCATTCTCCGTAGCGCATGGCGTGGACACTGGGTGGAGAGGAATGGGTCAATGAGAAGGACCATTGCAGAGGGAAGCAGAGGAGAAGCAAGTGTGGGCCAAGGGCTGCTTACCTGGGGGTCGCCGGCGGTGGAAGACGTGGATGTCCATGAGGTTTTCCAAGTTCTCCTGCAGGGTCTCCCGGTCCAGTCCCGTCAGCCGGTCGGCACTCTGAATACTCTTGGTCTGCCAGTCAGTCCAATAGATGCGCTCTCCATAGAGGGTCAGCCCAAATGGGTGGGGCAGCTGGCTTCCAATCAGTACCTGCCAGGGACCCAGCACTTGTGTCATGCCCCAGCAAGTCCTGACAGTACAGAGCAGTGGTCAAGGGCTCAGGTGAGGAGGCAGGATGCAGCTCTGCCAGTACCACCTGCTGTGTGACCTTGAGCTAGAGCTGGTTATAAAATCTGAGCCTTGGTCAGCCAATCTGTGATATGATCGTGACAGTGCCTGGCTCCAAGGGTTGCGTGATGATTGTAAAAGATCATGTATTATTTATATAATCTCAAAGTGTCTCTGCACAAATTACTTATTAATTACAAAAGGAGAAATAGCAACTTCACAGTGGACACCACCTTAACTGTACCACCAAAGTTGGTATCACAATGATGGGACAAGCTGACATCGGTGGCTACTGATAAGACACATTGAAAACTCAGGACACAACTTTACTTACTGTAGTATTTCTGCCCCAAATGCATAATCTGAACTTAATCATAAGGAAACATCAGACAAACTGAGGGACATTCTACAAAATAACTGGCATTTACTCTTTAAAGATACAAAGATCAGGAAAGACAAAGACAGGCTGAGGAAATGTTCCAGATTAAAGAGACATGATTACTAAAAACAACTGTGATCTGGGATTGGATCCTGGACTAAAAAAGAAAAATGAAAAAAAAAAAAGCTATAAGGACATTATCGGGGCAATTGGTGGTGAAATTGAATATAGACTGTGATTAGATAGTAATATTGTATCAATGATAAATTTCCTGGTATTGATCATTATATTGGGATTATGCAAGACAATGTTCTTATTCTTAGGAAATATGCACTGGACTATTTTGGGTTCAACGGCAGGATGTCTCCAATTTAATCTCAGATGGTTCAGAAGAATTGTGTGGTGTGTGTGTGTGGACAGAGAGAGAATAAGAATGATATAACAATGTGGCAAAGCACTGAGTAGAGCTCCCTGTGCTATACAGTAGGTTCACCTTGCTGTACAGCTGAAACTAACACAACATTGTAAA
Source organism: Delphinapterus leucas (assembly GCF_059928025.1). Taxonomy (NCBI): domain Eukaryota; kingdom Metazoa; phylum Chordata; class Mammalia; order Artiodactyla; family Monodontidae; genus Delphinapterus; species Delphinapterus leucas. Next base: position 13,432,027 of record NC_143135.1, on the reverse strand, counting down.
AACACAACATTGAACTAACTATACTCCAATGAAAATTAATAAAAAATTATCTTCAAAGTTGCTAACAAAAAAAAAACAATGTGGCAAAATATTAGTTATTTTGCACAAAATATTAACTAATATTAGTTATTGGTTCTTTTTACTATTCTTTTTTTTTTTTTTTTTTTTTTTTGTGGTATGCGGGCCTCTCACTGTTGTGGCCTCTCCCATTGCGGAGCAGAGGCTCCGGACGCGCAGGCTCAGCAGCCATGGCTCACGGGCCTAGCTGCTCCGCGGCATGTGGGATCTTTCCGGACCAGGGCACGAACCCGTGTCCCCTGCATCGGCAGGCGGACTCTCAACCACCGCGCCACCAGGGAAGCCCTCTTTTGACTATTCTTACAACTTGTCTGTAGGTTTGAAATTATATCAAAATAAACAATAAAAACAAAGAGAGAAAGAGGTCATGGGCCCAGTATGCAACTGGTGATTAATTAGCATTAGTGTTGATGGTTATCAGGAAAGCACTTATACCCCCAGACCACAAGCCCTATGATCCCTAGTTTCCTTTCTTCATCAAGGAGCAGGGACCCCGGGCTCTGGGGCACAGCCGCAGTTTCAGAGAAATAGCAAATGCACCATGCTGGATCACCCCTAGGCTTCCCTGGGTCCTGTTAGCTGCCAGCCAGGAAGCGCCACCCTGGAGGCTGTCACGGCTGTGGGAGGATGCCTTAGCGCCACCCTTACCTTCCTTTTGCTGCCATCCAGTCCGGCAAATTCAATCGTCTTCATGCCGGCATCAGCCCAGTATAGCCGCTGGGACCCATAGTCAATGGCTAATCCATTAGGCCACGTCAGATTAGAAGAGATGATGACCTGACGACCTGAGGCATCCATGCCAGCTCGTTCAATCTTGGGGCTTGCACCCCAGTCCGTCCAATACATGTACCTGGGCACAGGCAAGGGAGGTCTTACAAGCTTTCCAGTTAATACCCAGTGGGGATTCAGGGTTCCTAGGGTTTGAGGGTTTCTGCTTGCTATAGCTACCCCAGCCTCTTGCCTCAGTTCCCAGCCCCCTTCTGGGTTCTGGTCTTGTATCTCACATCCCTATCAAAAAGTACCCGAGGATCTTAAATGTTTCCTTGACTGGATGGGTTAAATAATTACGGTATATCAACTTAACAGAATTCTATATAACCATCAAGAAGAAAAAAATAGATCTATATAATCAAATGGAAAGATAGCTAAGATATATAGCCAAGTGAAAACCCAAGTTACAGAAGAGTATGCCATTGTTGTCAAACCAAAACCATCACCTCCACCGCTACATGTACGCATACACATAGAAGAAAATCTGGAAAAAATACCCTAAACTGTTAACCACAGTTTTTTTTGGAGAGTGAGATTATAGGGAATCTTCACTTTCTACAAACTTTAAAAAAAACAACAACAATGGATTACTTTGGTAAGCAGACCAAAAAGCCAACCAAACAAACCAAAAAACAGAAAAAGAAAAAAAATTTTAAATGTAAAAGGTTTCCTTGTCCATGAAGGAGACAGAGTTGTCATGATGCTCTGTGGTTTCTATAGCTGCTCTTGCTTCCTTGGTGCGCCCGTGAGATCTAGCCACTCTCTCTAACCTCCAGACTCCCGCCTAGTACTCAGATCTGGGGGTGGGGGGAACTTGTTCCAAAGGGGCTGGTGCTCACCCGCCCATGGGTTCCACTACGATGTCTCGGGGACGATCAAGGTTTTCCCAGATGAGTACTGTTCTCATGCTGCCATCTGTGTTGGCCACTTCAATCCGGTCTGTCCCTACCAAGCAGTAAGGGGCAAAGACATTAACTAGTCTTGGTCATTCACCCTCTTACCTCCCATGCCCAGCACAGAGCACGGCATGTCGTAGATGCTCAAGAAATACTTTGTGATAAATGCGCAATGGATATTTAGTGAATTGAATTTCAAGAAGGAATTCAAGGAAGAGATCAGTTCCATTTCGTGGAAGAGTAAGGCTTCCTCAACCCAAGCAACCCACTCTGTCCTATAATCTAAGGCAATGCTTCTCAAACTTTAGTGTGCACAAAAACCAGAAGAGCTTGTGAGAGTAGAGATTCCTGAACCTAACCCCCCGAAGATTCCAATTCAGCAGGTCTGACGTGGGGCCCAAGAATATGCGTTTCTACCAAGTTCCCAGGTGATGCTGATGCTGATCCTGCTGGGAACCACACTTTGATAGCTCTGGTTTAAGGCATTCCCCTTACCTCCCACATTTAACTGCCTAATAGAAAATGCCTCTTTTACGAAGACAGTGATGGAAGGAAAACCACGGGGCGTAGGTTCCTTATCTGAAATGACGCAAAGCATTCTCAAGCATAAGCTGCACAGCAGGAGCAGCCGCCACTTGAATAGCAAATGCCCACCTCAGACGTGAGCTGCTAACTTCAGCTCTGCAGCAGCCCAACCACTCCTGACCTACCAAGGACTTCAGGTCAAGACAGAAATGGTCTAGGAGGGGCACTGGGCCCTTTGTACCCGAGGCCAGGGGTTTAAATAAGAGGATCCCAGAGAGCCAGGCCATAGCTGCCCTCTCCATACCTGCATCTGTCCAGTACAGCTTGTTGGTGACCCAATCAATGGCCAGGCCTGCTGGGCTCTCCAAACTGGTATCCACTACCACCTAGGCAGGAAGCAAAGCTGTGTCACCAACTGGACTTACACCCCAGCTCTGGGGCCCAAACTCCACCAATTCACAGGCTGGCAAAGGTAGGGGAAGCCCTTACCCAGGAGAAGGTAAATTCCATCCCTCAATCTCTGCCCTCCCCGGGGGGCCTGGGCCCACGCTGGGACCTACCTCCTGTCCTGTTCCATCCCACTTGGCCCTGCTGATGGTGTCAGTGCTGACATCCGTCCAGTACACGTGGTCATCCCGGGAGTCCCAGTCAAGGGCCACAGCACTGCGCACGTCAGCCAGTGGGATGACATCATCGGACAGGTCCTCTGTGTCGAAGCTGATCCGACGGATGTCCATCCTTCGGGCAAAAAGCAGGAACTTGTCAAGACCTGATCAAAGGCCGAAAGGGGTCTTCTTTTAATGCTCTAAATCCAGTAACAATGACAGACACAGACGCTCACCTGTGTGACATCTGGTTCAATCACACTTCCTGGGGTCTGGTGCCCTTTGTCCCCTACTCTTCACACCTCAGGCCCCCTTTAAGCATCGGGCAGCCCGTGCTGGCACAATCAGACTTTAAGATCCAATGGAAGTAGACTCGACCGGGGCCCAGAGGTGCATCCTGTTTAAGCGTCTGTCAGCTTCATCTCAGCTTGCCTCTCCTGTTACTTTGCTCAGGCTCCTCTGGTGTACTGGCTAAGTCACTGTCAACCCCACCCTGCCTCTCTGCCTCCGTGTCCGCTTCAGGACTTCTGCTCCACTCCGTCATCTAGATCCCTTCTTCTTGCTCTTCATGACTTCAGCCAATAATGACTATTTGCAGAGCACTTACTCCTTGCCAGGCACCGAGCTTGGTGCTTTTCTTGCCTTGTCTCCTTTACCCTCATAACAACCCTTTGTGGTTCATGCCATTTTTTTTTTTGGTTCATGCCATTTTTATTCCCATTCTCTGGATAAGCAATCCTGAGGCTAACAGCGGCCAAGTAACTGGTCCAGGATCCCACAGCTACAAAGCACCGAAGCAGGGACTTGAACTCAGGTCTGACTCCAGAGATGGAGCTCTGGCCACACCTCTATAGAGCTTCTTCCCAGCTGGCTCTTTTCCATCCCCTGCCCCTATTCTGGTCTGTCTGAATATTTCCCCATATACTATTCTGCTTGGAAAGGCACTTCCTGCCTAACTTTATCAGCTATCTTCTTTTAAGCTCTGGGAAACCTTTAAGGGGAAGTTCCTTGCATCTCATTAAGACAATCTGGGAATAGCTGGGCACAAAAGAAGGCAAGGAAATGAGGTTCTCAATCAAAGTGTTGAATGACCACTGCCCCTGTTCCTCTGAATAGTTTTCCTAATTTCACTCTCTGGAAAAGACCTAGATCCCAAGAGAAATCTGATTTGAACCAGAGATAAGAGGATCAGTGGGCATACAGCAGTAAATGAGAAGAGCTGTGATGTGTGAGGAATTACCCCAGCCCCTTGCTGGTTGTGCTATACACCTGGATCACTCTTCTCTGGACTATTCTTAGGAAAAAGCACCTGCACCACTGAGCTAGACAAGGCCACCCTCTCAAGGCAATACACCTTCAGGAGCTCAAAGGAAGCCAGAGTAGCAGTTCAGGGAGCCCCCTGGGAATCCCATTATCTTTCACTCACTAGGCACTTATTTATCCAGGGCTTATGTATGCAGAGCACCATCAGAAGTCCTAATCTTACTCTATGGTTTAGGGGCTGAGAGAAAGTCTGTAACAGGGTGAGGCTAAAGGTAAAGAGCTAGGAAGCCATTCCCCTGCTTTGTAGAAGGGCCTAGAACCCTCTTGCTGCCTACAGACAAAGCATCCTGGGTGAAATGATACACAAGCCTGGCTGCAGGAGTTCATACTTGACTGGGTGGTGTCGCTGAGCCTTCAGGGACTACTGCTGGGCCCTCAGCCCTCAGCTTTTTTTTTTTTTTTTTTTTGCGGTACGCGGGCCTCTCACTGTTGTGGCCTCTCCCGCTGCAGAGCACAGGCTCCGGACACGCAGGCTCAGCGGCCATGGCTCACGGGCCCAGCCACTCCGCAGCATGTGGGATCTTCCCGGACCGGGGCACGAACCCGTGTCCCCTGCATCGGCAGGCGGACTCTCAACCACCGCACCACCAGGGAAGCCCAGCCCTCAGCTTTGACATGGGAGCCCTCAGCCTCTTACATTCTTCCTCTCCAGGGGCTACCTGAGGAGGCCAGCTCCTCCCCACAACTGGCAATCCCTGAACTCCTATCCCTTGTTCCTTCCACCCACCCTCACAAGGCATGTCCATTGAGGCAGGTGCCCTAGACCCACTTACTCTGGGCACAGGCGTGGCTGCTGATCTTGCGGAAGCCAGTGGGGCAGGCACAGGTGTAGTTCTGTCCACTGGGAAGACACAGGTGGGTGCAGCCTCCGTTGTTGTCCCCACAGCGGTTTTTCCCTGCTCAAAAAGCCCAGAGCAAGAAGGTCGGGTAAGACCAAAGGTTGGGAGAAGCGGTCCCAAGACTAGTGAGTAGTGGTTTAGCAAGGGTATGAGTTCCCTCAAGGGAGGAACTACGCCTTATCATTTTTTATATCTGCCCCACCTGTGAGCAGAGTGAATACCTGACACACAGGAAATGTCTGCATGAATTAGATGGGGACAGTGAAATTGAAAGTCCTTCATGAGTCTCAACGTTGTACTGCCCTAAATTTCCAGCAGAGGGAGGGATTCGCCCACATCAGTGCTAATCTCAAATTTCCCCGCGAGAAACAACGGCAACTGTGACAGGTGCAAGGAAGGCTCTCAGAAGCACTGGAGGCCCACCAGGTGGGCGGTTTTTTACCTGCAGGCTGGCGCTGGGGGTGCAAGGTGTGGATGTCCATGGGGAAGTGCAGTTTGTTGCGAATGATCTCCTGGTTCTTGCCAGTAAACTTGTTAGCACTATTGATGCTCTTGGTGTGCCAGTCTGTCCAGTACAGGCTATCTTCAAACACGGTGATGGCAAAGGGATGTGGGAGGCCTGGGGGAAAGCCCAGGATGACCTCAGTCTAGACATGGCCTGCCTGGCCCCTGGGCCCAGGCCCAGCAACTGTACAAATCTCACCCTCTGCCAAGGCTCCTGGGGGCTGGGACAGTGGAAGTAGGATGAGAGATAAAGGAGAGTGAAGGGAGGGCCTCACCCTGGCTAATGACAGCCTTGCGGTGACTCCCGTCCAGATTGGCCCTCTCGATGACGTGGTGCTTAGCATCCACCCAGTACATACGACGCCCGGCATAATCAATGGTGAGGCCGTTGGGCCAGAAGAGATGGGTATCGGCGATGATGCGGCGTCCAGAGCCATCCATGCTGGAGGCCTCGATGCGGGGGGTGTTGCCCCAGTCTGTCCAGTAAATGGTACTGGAAATAGAAAAAAGGACATTGCGAGGAAGGCAGTAGAGGGGGGGTAAGTACCCAGGATAGTAATCAGGCAGGGGGCTTTTATTGGTTTAAACCATGTGACTCCAACTGTTAGGAGACACATTGTTTGGTCTGCAGAGCATTTTTTCAATATTTGAATTTAAATGTCTCTAGACAGGGCATGTATTCATTTAACAAAAAAAATTTTGGAGTACCTGCTACGAGCAGGGCATATCTATCTTGGGTATTGGGAGTGCAGCAGTGAACAAAACAGACAAAAATCCTGACCTTGTGGAACTGACAATACACTAGTGTGATACGACTTAGGACAAGCACTTTCTTCTTTGTCACAATGTCTACCACCGCCTTTTGTAATGTCACACATGCACGTGCATGCGCGCACACACACACACTCTGTGTTTCTAAAACAGCTGACCTGCAACTGTAGGATCTTAGAGGACACTCCCCTTGATTAACTGCACTTAAATTTTTCTTTTTAATATTTATTCATTTGGCTGTGTGGGGTCTTCGTTGCGGCACACGGGAGCCTTCGTTGTGGCGCTCGTTCGGGCGCACGGGCTTCTCCCTAGTTGTGGTGTGCAGGTTTTCTCTTCTCTAGTGGTGGCGCACAGGCTCCAGGGCACATGGGCTCCAGAGCGCGTGGGCTCTGTAGTTTGTGGCACGTGGGCTCTCTAGTTGAGGCACGCAAGCTCAGTAGCTGTGGCGCGCGGGCTTGGCTGCCCCACAGCATGTGGGATCTTAGTTCCCTGACCAGGGATCGAAACTGCGTCCCCTGCATTGCAAGGCGGATTATTTATCACTGGACCACTAGGGAAGTCCCTGCATTTAAGTTTTAAAAACCAGAAGCTAAGAACTTGCATTTCAGGAGACCTTTCTTCTAATAATAAAATTATTAATTTTTATTTTAATTTTAAAGTAATGCCAGCTTCTTGCCATTCAACTTTGCCAGGTTTTTTTTTTTTAAGTTATTTTATGCTGATTTATTTATTTTTCGGTTGTGCCGGGTCTTAGTTGCAGCTCGCCAGCTCCTTTAGCTGCAGCACTTGCGCTTTTTTTTTTAGTTGCAGCCGGTGGGCTCCTTAGTTGTGGCAGGCAAACTCTTAGTTGCGGCATGCGTGTGGGATCTAGTTCCCTGACCAGGGATGGAACCTGTGTTCCCTGCATTGGCAGGCAGATTCTCAACCACTGTGCCACCAGGGAAGCCCCCTATTAATTTTTATTAATTAGCTCAACCCTGTGAACTAATAACAAAAATACTAAACATCTACCACTTGCATAATGTGTTTATGCCACATTTAAAATGCATCATCTCATTCAATCTTTAATCTTCACACAGCTGTGAGGTAGGCATATTTTTGATCACCAGTTTAGAAATGAGTAAAATGGAGGCATAGAGAGATTAATTAGCCCAAGGCCATACAGCCAATTACTGAAGAGCTGTAAATCCAGGTGTGTCTGAGTGCACAGCCAAGGCTATTAACATCACCCTGTGAGGATGCCCGCCCCCCCCCCACACCCTACCAATAAAGTCTGGCCCAGGTGGCGGGGGGAAGTGTCCCTGGAGGTTGCATGAGGAACCTGGGAGCTTGAGCCACAGCTCACTCACCCCTCCATGGGGTGCAAGGCAATGGCCCTGGGCTTCTCAAGGTTCTGCCATAGAAGCACCTTCCGGTGGGCCCCGTCCAGGTTAGCCACCTCAATCCTTGATGTCCCTGAGTCGGTCCAGTAGAGTTTGTCATGGACCCAATCCACAGCCAGGCCCCCTAGTGGAAAGAGGCCATGGAAAAATGTCAGGGGTTCAGCCCAGGTTCCTCTGTGCCATAGAAGCAAGGGCAGCTCTTACACAAAGCCGTTTCTTGGGCCAGGTACTCTTCTAACCATGGTACACACACTAACTCATTTAATCATCACAACAGCTGTGTGAGCTAGGTACTATAATGCCGATGAAGGTGAGGATATTGAGGCACAGAGAAGTCAAGTAACTGTCCAAGGTCATGCATTTTCTCCTCGCAGCCAATCACATTCCACTTCACGAATCCTGGCTCCCTGACCCACACCCAGGGTCCCCGACTGCACTGGCCCAGGGGTTTACAAATTGTGGCTCAGGGGTTCACAGAGGAACATCAGAAGTCCCATAAGCATTTGAGTCAAATGTGCTCAATACCAAATTCTAACCCACTTCCCTTGCTTGTAGAATGGCCTGAGATTGCAAAGTGAGCTTTTGTTTTTCTAATCTGCAAACATTTGGATATATTTATCTGGGGTGATCAGAATATTCCTAACACTAAGCAATCAAAAGTCAGAATTTAATTGGATGCAAGGCTGATAGAGAACTGTAACGGTCATCCACAAATCTCTGATTTCAGGTGGTTACATTCATCAAAACGGTCTCATTACTCTTGCTGATTGAGCTCATGTTTGCTTTACAACCAGCAGATGTTATAAACCTGAACCTATAAAATGAAGGTAGACTAATGAATGTTTTCCATATTAGAGTTCCATCCAAGATTTCACTGCGAGAAGAAGATGTTCCGCTGCCTAAGGTTTGTAGCCACTCGCCTGTTCTTTCCTCGCCTGTTCTTTCCTCGATGGCTCTGCATGTGGTGTGGCCCTGGCCCTCCCCATGGGGCCTCGTTCCCTACCTGGGCTCTCGAGCCCTGTAGACACAACCTCTTCCACATTGCTGCCATTGAGGTTGGCGCGGAGGATCCGGTCCAGGGTGACATCGGACCAGAAGACAAGCTCACGCCGGTGGTGGAAGTCGAGGGCGATGGCGTTCTCCAGGTTGTTGAGCAGCAGTGTGTACTCAGAGCGGTGCGGCAGCACCTGCCGGATGTCGATGCGGTTGGCGAACAGTAGCACAGGCTCCGGCCCTGGGACGTGGCATAGAAATGGGGCCCCCGCCAGGCTCCAGAGCTGCCCTTGGCAACATCAGCGTGCACCCCCAGCTCCAGGGGGCCCCTAGCCCACTAGGGCACGTCCCAAGCTGTTAGCATCAGTGCTAGAAGGGTGGGAGCCTGCAAAGTACACATCCCACCCCAGCGGGGTTTGGCTTGGGGCTCAGGAGGCAATTCATAGCTCCATTTTACTGCGATGGAAACAGCTAGCTCTCGGCAAATCTCCAAGCACCGGAGCACCTGGCTGCCAGGCTCAGTCCTCTGCCCACCCAGCCAAATGCCAACACCCCTTACCCAGAGCCTTGCAGCTGCGCCGGTCAGGCCGGAGTTCGTAGCCTGCTTCGCACCAGCACTGGAAAGCCCCCTCGCTGTTGGTGCAGCCCTGGCTACAGTACCCCTCCTCGGCACATTCATTCACATCTGTGAGGACGGAACGTGGTCAGGAGATCTCTGTTCTGCCATCCTCCCACCCCAACTGCCCAGCTGATGAGCTGCTTCCCTGCCCACATACCCATCTACTTTCCAGGCCTAGTGGGAAGACTATTTAACAAGCGGTCAAGGGCTTCGAGTTCACTCTGAGCTGGGCTGGAATCCCAACTCTGCTAACTCACCTCTCTGAGCTTCCGTTCCCCCACCTTTGAAATGGGAGGGATAACAATCCCTACCTCCCAGGGCTATTGTGATCATGATATGAGGTTACGCCCATCAAATGCCTGACCCATCGGAAACACAGCTGCCTGGCCCTGCTCCCACCCAGGCCCCAGCTCACCCTGGCACGTGCGTCCATCCTCGATGAGCCGGTAGCCTGTGTGGCAGGTACACTGCACTGCCCCCCGCACCATCTGGCACTTCTGGGTGCAGCCACCATTGTTAACATTGCAGTTCTCCTCACCCATCCGGGGCCCTGTGCCAGCCAAGCCAGAGATGGGAGTTGAGCCCAGAATCCTCCCCCAGACAGCCAACTTGGCATTCCACCTGGACCACGAAGAACAGCTCCTGAGGCTGCAAGAGTCACTGGGGAGGCTTCTCTTTGAAGCGTATGGGTGGGGCTCAGCCACAAACCATGGGTGGGCGCGCCCGGGGGGACACTCACGGCAGCTCTGCTGTGGGCTTTCGTCGCTGCTGTCCCCACAGTCATTGACCCCATTGCACAGCTTCCTCTGCCCGATACAGCGCCCATTCCAACACAGGAACTGGTCCGAGGCACAGTGGGGGCTTCCTGGAGAGGGAGGGAGGAAAATGGGGAAGGAGGCGGGGGAGACCCAGGTCACATCAGGGCAGGGCTTGGGTCAGCAAAAGGATGGGAGCCTGTCATTTTCTAGGGTGAGCTGGAGACAGATGAGACTCAAGGTGGGAGGGTCGGGGTCCAAGGCAGGAAACAGCTCAGACAGGGCTGGCTGAACGTCCGCATGTGTTTTCTCTCCAGGACACCGCAGTGGGACGGTGAGGGGTGTGGGACAGAATGAGAGAGCACATCCATGTGTCCGGCACCAGTGTGGCTAGGGGAGGGGGCATGGGGGCTGTCAGCCAGAGAGCAGTCCTTGCTCACGAGGCCAGAGCACCAGGCACCGGCCATGTGTGAGTTAGGATGTGAGAGGCCATTGAAACTCCCAGCCCTGATACTGTGTTCCAGGCCATGAGACTGCAGGTCAACAGATGCGCCTGGATTTGACACTGGTAACTGAGAAGAGCAGGAAAAATCCAGGTCATGGGCAAGATCTGACTAAAGCATCACCTTGGCCCAAATGGAAAGGCAGCAGTAACACCCTCTTCCCACCCCTATCCTCCGGGCCTGGGGTACCCCTGGGAGACTCTACCTGTGTTCTCACAGTTCTCTTCATCGCTGTTGTCCGCACAGTCGTCCTCCCCATCACAACGCCAGGACAGACGGACGCAGCGGCCTGACCGACAGCGGAACTGTTCCGCCGTACATATCGAGGTGGCTGGGCAAAGCAAAGGTCTAATGAAAGCCGGGCCCCACGTCAGCCCAAAGCACCACCCTGACACCCCAAAATGCGCTTTATGCCAGCACCCACGCCACTCTTCTTGACAGCAGTGTCACAGCTGGCCTATATGGCATCTCTGTGGGAATTGGAAAAAGGTGCCTTTTCCTCAAGACACTTTACTGCCATCTGCTGGAAACTGCCATGATGACTATATAAATCTACAGAGTCATGGAAGATACGTCTACTGTGGGACTGGCATCCTTTGCACCTAGCACCTCTGGGCCATGCCCAACCTACACGACTGTACATGGTGGTCCTGTCCTAACTGTCTTCAAGCTTCACCGGTGGTGGCCTCTCTCTACTTCCAGCCCAGGCCTTCGGCACCGCCCCCCACTCACTGCAGTTGCGCTCATCAGATTGGTCATCACAGTCCGCGTCGCCATCACAGCGCCAGCCCGCGTTTATGCACAGGCCACTGTCACACATGAACTCCCCAGAGCGGCAGGGCTGGTGGGAGGCTGCGGAAACACGATAGGCTTCTGTCTCTAGCTAGTCCCTGCACCCAGTGTCCCATGGCAGACCAGAAAGCCACAGCCCCAGCACCCAGGCTCTTCTATCTTTGCTCAGTAGGGACCAGGGAATCCAAAAGCTTGTCCCCTGAGCTCCTGACCCAGGTGGCACCTGTGCCTTGCCACCCCAGGAGTTCCTCCCAGACTGGCCTCCCCTCCCCCACCCAGCTGGCCAGAGCACTCACAGCAGTCAGACTCGTCCGACCAGTCTCCACAGTCATCATCACCATCGCAGTGGTAGATATCGAGGATGCAGCGGCCGTAGGCACACTGAAACTCCTCCAGGTTGCAAGGGGGCACTGGCACTGCTGAGGCTGGAAGGAGGGCAGGGGCGGGGAGGGGAATACACTCAGTCCTGGACAGAGGAGAGGGGCCCTGACTCCTCAAAGGAGCAAGATGCTCAAACAAAGAAACCAGGTTTCATTTGGGATGGCCCTTATAGACTCCCATATTCTGGTGGACCAAAGGGAGACCTCCCTTCCCACCTGGGGAACCTGTTCCCTCCCTGGCTCAACCTAGGAGGAGCCACTTCTTAAGAACCCACACTCCTTGCCCACTGTTCATGCACTCCTCAGCCTGGCCCTCAGCCCATGGGATGGAGCTCTCTGCCCCATCCCAGCCCAAGAGCCTGAGTTCTGGGGCCACTCACGACAGCTCTCCTCGTCAGAGCCATCTTTGCAGTCAGTGTCACCATCGCAGTACCAGTGCTCAGCGATACAGCTTCCATCGCTGCAGCGGAATTCCTTGTCGGAGCACTTGCGCATGTCTGGGGGGACGCAATGGGACAACAATCCTGCAGGAGCCCCACCGGCAACCCTCCTGCAATCCTCCCTGACTCCCATCCTCACTGCCCCTGGGAGTCTGACCCAGGCCCTGCAAGACACCACAGATTCGGTGCAGACTCCCAAGGGGAAAGCCGAAGCCCTGGAGAGACTGGGCCTCAGGCTCCTATTCTGTGGTTCCTGGGGGGTCTGGCTGCTCTGCCCCTCCTGCTCTCCTCCAGCTGCTCCAGGCACCTGGGCAGTTCAAGGTTCGGGCAGTGCTAGAGCCCCTGCTGCTCTTTCTCCCCACGGCCATGCCATCCACCAGCCACCCCGCCTGCCTCCCTGGAGCGCCGCTCACCACACTGCTCATCGCTGTTGTCACCACAGTCGTTGTCACCATCGCAGTGCCACAGGCTCCGGATGCAGTAGCCGTTCTGGCAGGGGAACTCGTCTTCCTCACACTCCCGCGGGGCTGTGGGCACAGAGCGGTCAGGCTGCTACAGGCAGTGGGGCCAGCGCCTGGGAGCCCAGCAGAAAGCCTTGCAGAGCAGAGCAGCCAAGCAGCTCTGATGCTTCCCAAGGGAGCCTAGGAGGTGGCTGTCTCCGGGGGCTTATCTGACCAAGAGAAGAGGTGGAAGGACAAGAGCCAAAGACCACGGGCTGGGGCATCACTTTCAAGTCTTTATCGAATTTGTTGCAATACTGCTTCTGTTTTATGTTTTGGTTTTTTTGGCCGCGAGGCATGTGGGATCTTAGCTCCCCGACCATGGATTGAACCTGTACCCCCTGCATCGGAAGGCCAAGTATCTACCTCTGGACTGCCAGGGAAGCCCCTGCGGCATCATTGTCTGACTGAAAATTGTTTCCCAGCAGAGCTTGATGGAACCTGCCCAGGCCCGCCAGCACTCACGACAGTCCTGCTCGTCTGAGTCGTCCTCACAGTCATTGTCCCCGTCACACACCCAGGAGCGGCGGATGCACTTGCCATTGTCACAGTGGAAGTCAAGAGGGGAGCAGGTGGGTAGCACTGAGTCCCGGCAAAAGAAGGGAAACGAGTGTCAGTCTGGTGCACTTACTCAGGCAGGCTCAACCGGGCCAGAAATCCTTTGGTAACTCCCTGTCTGAATTACAGTCCTTCCTCACGGACTCCTACGCCTGCCCCCAGCTGATGGAGAACCAAGCAGAAACAGCAGTTAAGAAGCCAGAGCTTTCTCAGGGAGTGGTGGTCAGGGATTCAGAAGGCAGAAGAGCCCAAGGAGCTCAAAACCACTAGGAAAGCAGTTAAGGAAAACATGAAAAGACAAACAAAAGTATTTTTCCCCATTTCCTCTTATCAAATGATGATTGACACACCTGGGCTCAATTTCAAGTTCGAGAACTCATCACTTATCACACAAGCCAGTTACCCTCTCTGAGCTACAGGTTCTTTGACTGTACAATGGGGATAATTATAATTGACTCAGCGAGGTCTTCTGAGACCTCCAAAGTGCTACATGAAAGTGAGCCATTTACCATCATCACAATTAGCCAAACTGATTAGGGTTAATAAGGTCCAGGTTGTAGCTTCACTCTTCTGAGACTAATTAGCCTCCCTCAGATATAGGTGCTGCAGGGTGGAGACTGCACCCCTGAATCCAGACAAGTAACTGGCTCAGGAATAATATTACTACATACCCAAGACAGGATACCCTAGCCTGTTGTGCATGTTACTACACTAGGGGAAAGGGGAGATTTAATGAAAATGTGTGATTTCTTACAAAGTTTATGTTATTTGAAAAGGTGTGATTACACAGAATACCAACATAAGAAACACAGAAATACTCGGCATCCACGTATAGTATGCACATTTTAAAATGCACAAATATGCAATAGATACACATATTCACATAAATACAGAGAGATCTATTTAATTAAAGAGACCACCTGTAACTTCAAATGTTTTCTCCTGTACTTGTTTCAAAGTTTGTTTTACTGGCCATACATGCATGGAAATATGGGAAATACGGGAGGGCTGAAGCCATATATATTGTGAAGAAACCACCCATCTGTTAATACCTGTCACCCTCGAGAGAGTCCAACTCTGAGTCTGACACAGCTGATGCACAGAACACGCCATCACACCTGTCCTTGCTCCCTCACACCTTCTACTACTTCCCAGCGTCCCATGGGGAGGTTCTTACTACATCCGTCCTCATCGCTGTGGTCCCCGCAGTCGTTGTCTCCATCACATTGCCACTGGGCGGGGATGCAGGTACACTCGCCGAGGGCACTCACTGCACACGTGAAGTGGCTCCGACCACAAGCACACTCGGGGCTGCTGGCTAGGCCTGGGAAGAGGGAAGAGGAACCAGTGAGGGCTCAGCTTTCACGCAACCAAAGCCCATTCCAGGGGGGCAAGGTAGAGGAGCCAAGTCTAGGAGCACCGTCACCTAGGAGGCCACAGTGATGCTGCAGGGAGGTGTGGACCATATAATCGTGCCCTCCCCCTCCTCCAAGGCACAAATGGTCAAGAAGATACCCTCTGACTTTGGGCTCACAAACAGTCCAGTATCCCTTCTATGACAGGGTTTTTTTGCACACACCCCCAAAGGCCCAGGGACAAATGATGCCACCTAGAGGGCTGGTGGTCTTGAGGAAGGGGAGCCAGGGACAGCATGGGCGACGTAGAAAGGTTTCCATATCCTTCCCTCCAAAACTAGGTGGAGTTATGGATGCTTTTGCCTCTATCCAGGACCAGGACATTGGCCAGGGAGAACAAGAAATAAGAGTGGAATTAAAATGCTGGAGGCCCTTTAGGGATAAGAAATCACACGAGGGAGCAGAGAGCAACAGGCGCTGCTGTGAGTCCCTGAGTTAGAACTCGCTTTAAGGAGGGTGACCAGGAGAAGCGGGACCGGGAAACCAGGCTGCCTCAGGGCAGAGCGACTGGGACCAGTCAGAGCCTTCCGGTCTGCGGGACTGGCCACAGCCTGGAGAAAGGATGGCAGAAGCAGCCCCTCCCGCAGCCTCCGCAGCACACAGCTGGGCTTCCCTATTGAGCATCCAGCTATCTGCCTGGCCAAGTCCCATGACCGGCTGCTGTGCCCCCTCCCCAGCGTGCCCAGCAGGATGCCCTGGGATGGCGTGTGAATGGCTCGGTGCCCCCGCTCCAGCCTCAGCTGGAACAAAGGGTTCTGCCAGGGTCACTCTCCCCCCTCCCAGCATTCATCTAACCCGCTGGGCTGCTGCAGCTGGGAAAGAAGGGGGTCACCTCTCCCTTGCTCATCTCCTCCGCTTGCTTTCTCCTCCCTTTCCTCCCCTCAGCTGGGCCTTGCCCTCAGGCTGGGCTGGAACAGGGAAGGAGTCAGCTCCCGAATTGCCATCCCGCTTCATTTCCTATTTACAGGGCCCAGCTTCTCTCTCGGCTCATCTCCTTGACTACATCCTCACCTTGTATTATATTACTCAAGCCAGCTTAGGGTTTAGGGCCCAGAATGAAAGGGTGGACTGTTATTCCCACCAAAAGCAAGAGGGGAGCCAAAGACCCCTCCCTCTCCACTTCAACCCCAAGGATAAGTGTAAGCATAAAGCAAGGGGCCCTAACCTGCAAATGGATGGGAGGGATGGCCAACCTTTGGTATCTGTGAACCCCTGAAACTACAGGCAAAGTGTACGTTTCTGGAGTGAAGGACCACAGCTTTCACCCAATCTTCAACTGAGGCCTTGCCCTCCCCCTCCACATGCTAAGGGAATCAGCTGCCCTAGAAAAGATGCAGGATTTCCTGCAGAAGCCACAGGAATCCATCTGAAAGGAGCAGCATCTCTATACCTCATAGGAAGGCCCTACTCCAAGCCCAGCACTCCTGTCTCTCCAGATCTCTCTGCAAGTACAGGACAGAGGATTCTTCCCAGGGAAGCACTGAAGACCCAGTCCCATCCTCTTGGGCCTGTTCTGAGAGCACTGAGAAGGGATGAGGGCTTTTTTCACTCAGACCCTGGGCACCAGAGCCTGAGGAACTTTTGTAAGTTTGACCAGCTCATCACAGTCTATAGGCACTGCTTTAGGGAACTCTGGCTGGGATGAAAGAGCAATGACTAAGTATTCCAGAGGACTCCATGCCATGGGGCTCACCACCAACACGCTGACCTCTTTCTCAGGGAAGAATGGCGAAGAGGAAGAATAAGGCTAAGAATAAAGCTAAAAGTCATCCCAATGAGGGATGATTTTTCTCCTTCTTTGAAGACTGGCTTCAGTTGAAGATTGGGGGCATTTGGCAATGCATGATGACATTTTGGTTGTGACTGGTGGTACTGGCAGCATCTAGAGGATAAAGGCCACAGATGCTGCTAAATATCCTACAATGTACAGGGCAGGCGCCCACAACAAAGAAGTTATCCAGCCTGAAATGTCAATGGAGGTTGAGAAATGCTGCTAGCCACGCACAGCAGGGAGCGGGGCCACACCAAGGAGGAGATCAGGGTAAGGGGGTGACAAGAATGGAGAGGAAGAGGGGGCACTGGGGGGAGAGGAGGAGGAAGCACTGGACCTGGAGCGGACAGAGCTGGGTCCCACTGACCAGCTGTGCCCCCTTGTACGAATCCCGTAGCCCCTTAGCCTGTTTCCTTGTGTGCAAAAAAAGCCGCAAGGGTTGGACATGAAGATAAATGTGAAAGAGGCTAACCTCCTGCCTGGGAACACCAAGGATGCTCCATAAATGCATGCTGGGGGTGTGCAGGCATGAGGATTTGGGGGCTAGCTTTTTCTGAAAGGCCTTGATTTTAAGAACCTCAGTACGAGGATCAGGAGATCAAGGAGAGCAGCATTTCAGGCTGCATGCAAGTCAAAAGGAATCCACAAGGTAAAAGCGGAGCCTTCAGGGTTTTTTTTAGCCTCCCCCCAGCCCCCTTTTGGCTGAGTGATAGCAGAAGTCCTGAGTTTCCCCTGCAGACTTCAGGAACAAAGCATTCCATCCAGTGGGCATCAAGTTAGTTGCTGAAGAGTCATGACTTCCTGCATGTCAGAGCAACATCTGAAGGTCAGGCAGCCAGCGACAGACAAACTCTTGGCTTGGGTGTTCATACAGTAAACAGACACATTATACTCCAAACCCCAGCTCTTCTGGACAACTGCTGCCCCTCTGGGATCCTGGGAGGTGGAATTCTGCCTTTTCACTCAAGTCCTGGCTGTGATCATAAAGGACAGCTTTTAACCCTTTTTAACTAAAAGAATGGTGAGTGAAGAAAGGATACAAATGACTGCGGGTGGCAAAACGCGGTCTTCATTTTAAGAAGTGTTCAGTTAGAACACTCAGCTGTGCTTCTGGCCTTGAAAGCTATTTGCCAGCCACACTGCAAGCTACCGTGGCCTCAAAGGGCATGGAACCTTCAACCTAATGCAATTCAACATGGAAAAGAACTCCTCCCGAAGTGTTCACTATCCCTGATCATCAAGTTATTCAGCTTTTAGGATACATGGTAATGTGCTCATAGGGCCTTCCTGGGAGGTTAACCAAAATCTCAGCAATCTGACCACTTTCTCACTGCTTTCTTCGGAAGGAAAGCAGGGAAACGCCCATCTGCTTACACTATCAGACACAGTGTAATACGTGAGAGAACACAGATTCTTGAGTCAGAGAGGCTAGAGTTCAAGTCCTGGTTCTACACTAACTCTACAGCTTTGAGCAAGTTAGTTAATGCCTCTGAGTCTCAGTTTCCTCATCCATAAAATGGGAATAACAACAGTTCTACCACAAAGGGTTTTGTAAAGATTAAATAATCCATGTAGACTGCTTAGCGCAGGGCTGGCACACAGCAAAAGCTTCATAAAAATACAGCCATCATTTACTGAGTACTTACCATGTGCCCTCCAAATACTTTTCTAAGTGCTTTTCTTATGTCACATCATTGAATGCTCCCAACAACCCTGGGAAGTGGCACTGTTATTATTATCACCACCTTACAGTTGAGGACACTGAGACACAGGGAGGGGAAGTCTGTTGACAGGTCACACAGATACTAAGGGTTGGAGCCAGCATTCACACACAGGCAGGTCAATTCCAGATTCTCTGCTCTTAATCTCTTCATGAATACTGCCTCCTAATAAGTGGTATTGCTATTATGAGAATTTCCAATACCCTGAGATCAAAAAAGGGGATTTATAACACTGGGATTTTGGGGTCCTTCTTTCTGCATTCTGGATTGGCAAATGTGCAGTGAGTTTATGGATCTCAAGCAGTGACCTCTCCTTCTGGCTACTGCTGAGGCTAAAGACCAATTTCCCTTGCCCTAAGGTAAAGTAGTGAAGCAAGGAGAGTATGGAACCCTAGCCCTTTGAAAGAGTGCCTCGGTACCGTGTTGGTCCAGAAAAGGGCAGGGCTTTAGACAACAAATGATTATGTTTTGCAGTTTTTCTTGACAGTTTGCAAGCTACTTCTGCATACACACTTGCGTTCTCATTTAATTATTACAGGACTACCCATTTAATTGGTAAGATCACCTACTTTGGCCCAGGTCATGGGGTGAGTAGGAGAGCCAGGATGGCAGCCCCATTCGGACCCTTAGACCAATATTCTTCTCTTAATATGATCTCAGAATCTGGACTTTCAATAAAGCTTCCCACTGATGCACACTCAAGTTACAGAGGCACTGCTGGGAATTCCCCTGGCTGTCCGATGGTTAGGACTCTGTGCTCTCACTGCCGAGGGCCCAGATTCGATCCCTGGTCAGGGAACCAAAATCCCACAAGTCATGAGGCACAGGCAAAAAAAAAAAAAAAAAAAAAAAGAGAGGCACTGCTCCCGATCGCCCCACAGAAAGCTCAGCTCAAGGTGGACCACACCTGTCACTTGGAGGCCCAAGGTGTACAGTGACTATACACAGCTACAGAGCAGCTTTTTCAAGTTGAACCGGAAATGAGAAGGCTTAAGGGGTGTTCTGTGAGTGTTGGGATATGACAGCTACCCCAACGTGGAAGGGATTACAATGGGAAAGGGAGGAATCATCACTCATATAAGTGAAGGATGTTTTATTTCATAACATACCAAAGCTCTCTTCTCTTCTCCTAACAACTGGCAGCAACGGTGAAGATATAAACCTTATTTAATGAGGATAAGTTATTTGGAATGACTTTGAACTACATCCAGGCCAGTCAAGGGACCAATCCACTGATTTCAGCTCCTTGGGCAGCTTACTCAGTAAGCGTCTCTCACTGAAAGGGAAGCCCACGCAGCGAGATAAGACTGACATAACTGAAAGGGGTGACAGCCAAAAGCCACATGGAAATGGATCTAGTCTCACCCAAGAGATACCTGCAGTCTGGAGAGACCCGGGTAGCTATACAGCCACTGTTTGAGAGGACAGAGCCTGCACAGAAAACATTGGAACCAATACCAAACAAGGTAAATGGCTGGCAGTAGAAGGAGGCCAGAACATGAACCCTTTCTTGATGCTGCCCCACCTGGACCCACAAAGCCCCAGCTGAATTGAAAGCCCCTGCTGTGTGCCCCAGAGGCCCTTGGTGTCTCCTCTTATGGTAGCATTTAGCTCACTGTGGGACCATTGTTCACTTACTAGACCAGAAGCCTCTTGATGGTTGGAATTGTATGATATAGAGCTTTGTATTTGTATTCAGTGCACAGTTCAGTGATTGGTATGTAGCGATGATCAATATAAGTTTGTGAAACGAATGAATGACACATTCCATTAGAATCTTGTGACAGTTGGGAGTCAGGAAAAGAGAAGCCCAGAATATGAGAAATAAAAGTGGTTGTTTCCTACCTACCCTATACTCAAGAAAACAGGAATCTTCATTTTAAGGTGGCTTCCTAGTTCTATCCAGCTTAAGTTCACGCCTTTCTCCAACAAGAGCTCCTTTCACTGGCTGTATTATCAAGCTGTGATACTGACATGCCGTGACTCTCCTTATTTCTGTCCCTAGATCCCTAGAGGCCAGCCTTACCTGGTTTGAAAATCTATCTGATAAAGTCTTCTCCTAGTGGGCCCTCTCAAAAGTGATACCATAAATCACATGATTATTGGTCCCAACAAGGTCAGCCTTCTCTTGCCACTTTTAAACACAGAAAAGAAGTCCTTAATGGTCAGCTTCCAAAGTTATGAGGCAGGAGAGCATAGTGTTAAGAACACGGAAACAAAACTAAGCTAATTCCTGGCCATCA
Source organism: Delphinapterus leucas (assembly GCF_059928025.1). Taxonomy (NCBI): domain Eukaryota; kingdom Metazoa; phylum Chordata; class Mammalia; order Artiodactyla; family Monodontidae; genus Delphinapterus; species Delphinapterus leucas. The sequence goes on along the minus strand of NC_143135.1, from coordinate 13,411,643 downwards.
GACCAGGTATAATCTCTTTACACCTTAGTTTTTCATCTGGAATATTGGGATAATAAGAGCCCCTACCTCCCATGGATATTATGAGAATTGAATTACTTAATTCATAAAAAGCCCTTAGCATAATGCCTGGTATATACTAAGCTCTTGATAAATGGTAGCACCTACTATTGCTATTATAGAATTTGACTCATCCAGACTGTCTTATCCATCCACCCCATGATTAAGCCCTAATATTTCAGGGCTTGAGATGTCGAAAAATCCAACTGTGCGCCAAGCTGCAGTGCTGTTCCCATGGGTTAAGCTGGTGGCATGAGTGACCACAGGAAGAGGTGGGAGAGAGTCTTGCGGCAAGAGTCCTGCTTTACTGCCCTTCTCTGGGGGAGCTTGAAGTACATGGTATCCTTTATCCTTACCTAATTTATCATCAACCAATTCTTAGGAGGCAAATATAGAAAAGAGCATTTAGAACCTAAATTACAGAGCAATTTAGAAATGGATTAGTTTCCTTTTTTATGAATCGGGGGTAATAATAGTACCTATTTCATAAGGTTGCTGGGAGGTTTAAATGAAATAATACATATAAAGTAGCTATTATACATAATACATAAGCAGCTACTATTTTTGTTGTTGTTGTTGTTATTAACCCCATCATCTTCATCTGTGTCCTCTCTCTCAACCCAGTAATGTAGCTACATCGTCATACCGGCTTCTTACCCTGCCTAGAAGCTTAGTCAACAGATTTCACAAATCCAACAGGGATTGAATGTGGCTGTGCTCTCTGAGGGGCTGCTCAAAGTACTGCTTTCCTCTCCCCTTACATCTCAAAACCCAAGGTCCACAGAGTAACATGTGGCTTCAGGGAGCAACAAACCATATCTCCCCTTCTGGGAGCTTTTTTAAGCCTCACTCCATCAAGAAGCACCTGAAAGGTAATTCTCATAAAGAATTATGAGAATTGGGATTCCCTGAGAAGATGAAGACTGAAAACACAGAGGAGAGGGCAATCTAAGATAAAATACAGACAGTCCCGACCAAGACATTCTGGTATAGCTTAGATACAAAAGATTCTATTCTAAGAGGTAGTATGGATTAGAGAGTTAACAGCTTAGGCTCTGGGTTCAAATCCTAGGTCAGTTACTCACTAGCTGTGTGACAGCAAATGGCCTAAGCCTTAGTTTCCCATCTGTAAGACAGGAATCTAACAGAATCTACCTTATAAGGATATGGTGAGGAGTAAATGTGATAAAACACGCTAACACTTTGAGTGCTAGCAATACAGCAAAAGATTCACAAATGTGAAATGCCCCAGAAATACGTTTGTAATTTTTAGACCGCATGTCCCCAGCTTGTTGGGCAAAAATGGTCACCAGAGATCACTCCCAGAGGAGCAGAAATTCTCATTTGGGGGAGGTATATTTTAAAGTCATTCACTTTTACTGCTTCTCTGAACCTGTGGTTGAAATTTCTCGTTTAAACTGACAGCGAGTGTGGCAGGGGAGTGGAAAAAGGAGGGAAATCCCCTTTCTTATTTACTAGGCTTATGGATATTAGAACCTGGCATCTGTATTTGGTTTCCAGAAGGCTGTAGTCCCTAACAGTGAAACTATCTCTTGTCCTCATCCATGCCATGGTGACAGTCGGGTTCCCAAGGCTGGGGCCAACGAAGGGAACATTTGGAGCATCTCCCCCCCACCCCTGCCCTGCAGGCCAGGCAGGATGTGGAGCTGCAGAGCGAGGAGAGATCACTGGAGGTGCTTCCAACCTCAAAGCTTCTTTATTTCACATGCTAATCAGGTGTTTCTCCCAATACCCTAATCTGTACCTGCCTGGCCCTACACCCAGATGGGACAGGGGGAGGGACCCTCTCCTCCAAAAAGGTGCTGCCTGGAGCCAGGAGCTTCCAGGCCCCAGAAAACCTCCGGTGGTAAATTATGCCGCAGCACCTTTGTGCTGCCTCTCAGCCAGATGGGAGGTTTGCTCCCAGTCTTTTGTTTCCGGCTTTGCTGGCAACTCCGATCCTCCCTGGCTCAGCACAGAGGTGAGGGGGGAGCTCCTGTAGGCCATGCCCGGGCTTGCAGCGAGTCCCGAGTCCCCGGCAAGGCTTTTCCCAGCTGGGGCTCAGGCAGCGCCCTTCCCCTTCTCACTCTAACCTGAATGGGCAGGGGAGCAGAGCATTAGGGAAGCTTGCAGGCAATCCACTCAGCTGTGAGCAAGGATGGGAATGCCTACGTGCCGTGAAAGAATAAAGTTTGCTCAGAAGGGCGTAAGAGGTGCCCAGGGGCACCAAGGATGTTTGCTTCTTGCTAAATCAAAAATGCAGAACAGAGAATGGAGTCAAACGACAGCCAGGGAAGCTAGAGAATCAGCTCTTTTGAACGGCTTCTCTTGGTTATGGTCAACTTTCCGCAGCCCCCAAAACCATCACATCTCTGGCACCAACTTAAACAGAAGAAACAAAGAGACGACAGGGGTCAAACTTGGGGGTGGAGGAGCTGGGGGCTGGGCGGGGGGAGGGAGGAGCGAGTCGTGGGCTTGAGACCTGAATCAATTATCCTTGCACGCTGACAGGATTCCTGATTGAAGACAGTAGTCATGAAGGAAGGCAGCTCCCCAACGCCCGGCCCCCAAATTGGGGCAATTACTATCTTATGAGCTCTGGGGCCTGACTCCTTTCCCAGGCCAGTGGGAGGGAGAGCTTGGAATTCTAAACTGTTCCAGCTACAAGAGACCTCAGCCAGCACCTCTCACCCCGGGTCACAGCAACCTTAGGGTGAGATGCCTGGCTGCATCCCTGACCACAGGGCTTTTAACAGGGAAGCTCTCAGAGGAAAGCCCCACATCCCAGGCCCTCTCCCAGGAGAACTAAGGCAGAGTGGGCCCCCTAGGCTCATGGTATCGCTTAATCTCTTTTTTGAAGTGTGGACAGGAGGGAAATATGCTTAGGTTTCATTAGGTTTTCAAGGGGGAAAAGAAAGGGCAAGATCTTTAAAAAAAGAAAGCAAAAAACCAGCTGAAATGAAGGGCTGAGCCTCCATTTTAGCACATGACACTGTAGTATAACTACGGTTGTCTGGTTCCCATAGTCCAAAGGCAAGAACCGTCTCTAATCCACTTCTGCAAGCATGCTAACAAGCAACTAACATTTACCCTGACCTGTGGTAACAGAGTAGTTGTCAGATTCTGTGCCGAATGGTTTGAACATACTATTATTTCATTTAATTTTTACAATATCCTCACATGATAATTTATTACTACTCCACCCCCTCCCCCCACTTACAGATATGAACCCCGAAGTTCAGGGTGATAAAGTGTTTTGTACAGGGTCACAAAGATGTGGCGAAGCCAAGATTCAAACCCAGGCCTGCCTCTGTTTCTTGATCACAGAGCTATGTATGCAGTGATTAGATTAGCACTTGACAAATGTGTGTCTGGGGAATGAATGAACAAATGAATGGGTGCAGAGCCCAGTTTAGGGAATGCTCCTGAGTGTGCTGGGGAGAAGGAACTGACCCTGTCAGCTCGAAGCTGGAAGGAGAGCGGCAAGTACAGGCATTCATCAGAGCTATTTATAGGGCCAAAGCCTGGCTCTGCCAGCCAACCAGTTGGCAGGAAGGCTTTCCTGGGATATTGAATCCCACCAGGCTGAGAAGGGGAAAAGGTCTTCCAATGCTGAAGCTGAGATGGTAATCCAGACACAGTCTGGGGCCAGATGCCCCATGTCCAGGCAACTGTGACAAAACTCATGGCTAAACTGCGTCAAGGAATGTAGAGACTGTGGCTGGAACAGGCTAACAGACCTAGTCGGCCATGGGCATGGAACTGTCTCGAAATTATGAGATGTGTCCAATCACAAAAAAAGACAAGACTACTTTTTAAAGTAGTCTCCAAAATTCTGTTCCTATTTTGGAAGCCCGTAGGATGAATCTTCTCTTCAAAGGAGAAGCAACATAGCCAGTCTCTCCCATTTTCCTTCTTCTTAGGGATCAAGATTAGCGGTCAATCCGTAGAAAGAATGAGAAAGACGTGTAAAATACCCTGTCCTCTGTGATTCCCTGTGTTCTCTGCTGGCCCAGAAAATGGACATGCCCAACGTGCTCCGTATCAGACATGGTCATACTCAGCTCCCTAGCACCTGTCATTCTTAATACCATGTGCCAGTCCCAAAGATGTTATCTGATATGCAACAGGGGACAGAAGAGGAAATCCAAAGTCAGCGACAAGCCAAGCATCTTTCAAAAGTCCAGTAAGATCAGGGATAAGGTCAACCAAGCACCATGACAACACCAGATGGAAAAGAAACCAGTCTCAGCTCCACTCATTTGCACTCATCCTCAGATATAACCCTCTATCTACCAAAGCTTACCTGGAAAAGATCTCCAAGACAAACAGGGTTTCCACTCTTCAAATGGTGGTGGATTGTCTGAGGCCTCACGTCAACCCTCAATAGGCAGATACCCAGGGCTATTACCAGCAATCAAGTTCCCTTCCAAAATCTTTAAGGTTGGAGTATTATATAGGCTCAGGCCAATCCCACAGGCTCTAGGAAAAGCCCCAAGTACTAGCAGCATCCAAATAAGCACCTTATATCTTATTGTCTTGAATTCATTCCTAGCGGAGGTCAGATCTGCCTAACTGATCTACTATGACACACTGTCTTCTCCCTGAGCCCCTGGAACATAGTGCGGGGTCCTTGTGATATTTTTGGTTGAGCGACTGCTCAGTCTCACTGGTTGATGAACCATGAATCTGTCCCCTCCAAGCCTCTGAGGATGGCTCAGTATCAGGCCAGGCGAAGTTTAGATCTTGGTGCCATGGAGTGTCCTTATTCACATGCACAGAAAGCCTCCCATGCTTAGAAGTTTCCATTAAATATCTTGTCCTTAAAAAGAACCCAAATAGTTACCCAGAACCCTCCCAACCTTCTTCTGTGAAGCATAAAATATACATAATTTTCTACCCCTGTTCTCAGTGCAGATGTAGTGTTAGGCAATTTTGACAGCTCTGGAGCGATAAAATCCTCTTGGCCAGTCTCAGCCCGGAACCTTCCAGCTCCCCTTTCCCTAGGGCAGAAGGCGACAATCTCCTCTCTGGCTTTGTTGGTATCCGTTTTGGCCCTTTTTTTTTTTTCAGTGCCGTGCCATTTCCCTTGATCTTTTTCAAAACTTCCTCCAGGGGGCCGAGAGGAAAGTTCCATCCTCTTCCCTTGCAGCCCGAAGGGGAAAAGCCCCCAAAAAGCATAGCTGTCCCTTTAAGGGGCCCATGTGGTGGGAAGAGCAGCTACATTCCTACCCCAGTAGGGCCGCTGTCCCGACACGCCAGAGAGGCTGCAAATAACCTTCTAGGAGAGAGCTCGGGAGGGGGAGAGCACGGTGCAAAGAGGAACGTGGGTCGCCCAGGCTACTACTCCGAGAGGAAGAGTTAAGAGCTCGGTCGGGTTAGAGTGGGCATGGAAAAAGTCATTTAAAACCCACGGGTAATTTAAATACCAGACAAGAGAACTCTGTTTTGGATTTGGGAGGTAAACACCTTTAAAACAAGTGCTCAGGCATCTCCACGCCCTGCCAGGCAAATTCCGAAATTTGCATTATTTCCACACGAGCTCCCTTTACGTTAAAGAACTGGCTCAAGGCCGTGGTCTACAGACCCCATTATTCTGAACCCCACCGCCTCATCCCAGCAGCGGGGAGAATGGGAAGATTCGTGTCTCCCCCGGCTGAACAGCGGTGGGTGAATAGGGTTGGGATTCAAAGATCAAAGTTCTTTGATCTTTGGGCACAAACTAGAGGCAGCTGCTAAATCACGGAGTGCACCCACGGTCCTAGCCGGCTGCGGAGAAACAGATTCCACTGGAGCCCTAATCACACACACCAGTTGCGTACCGGTACCAAACAAGTTATTAATAAGGAGCAGATGAAGCAGCAGTCCTGCTGCCATCCCTCCAGCTTCCCCGAGGGCCACCGCGCGGGCCGGGAGGCTGCCTTCTGAGGTTCGGCGATACCCGCCCAGCTATCCCGGCCAGGGCGGATCTGCGGGAGCCTTCCAGCAGTTTCTTCCCTATGTCCCTCCTCTGCCCCTTTTCCAACCCTGTTTCCCCCTCCCCCACTCCGGGAAGGATCCAGGGCAGGAAGCTGATTGGTCACAACCAGGAGAGGGAACCCAAAACACCACTAAGTGAAGATGCTGCGAGCAGGCAGTGCCCATGGACCCTCTGCGGGAGCATGGTCCGGGGTCCAAGGAACTGTTCCTCTAGTGGAGGAATCCCCAGAGCTCAAGTATTCAGATTCCTCTGGAGCCTCTCCGCAATCCGCCCGAGACCCCCAGCCCCTGAAAAGAGGGCTATTTACAATTTATGGTTTAGCGACCATCCCTCCCCGCCTCCCTTTCTTCGCCCACATTCATTCGCACCAAAGACACAGAGACCCTGTCTAAACCTGAAAAGGGAAGCACCCCAGCTCTTCAAAGAGCAGCGAGGGAAGGCGAGCGAGCGCCTCGGACCTTCCCCCGAGCCTGGCCCAGACCCGAGCCCGGAGTGCTCCTCCACCGCTGTCCCGTCTCGGACTGGAGGAGTTGGGGGAGCTCCCGGTCCCCTCCCCGGAACACAACCTCTGGGCTGCTGCTTGGAGTGAGGGCGAGGGGTCCCAGGCCCCAGCCTGCGCCGTCCCGCCCTCGGGAGGTGAGTCCTGCCGCGGCCGGACCCAGGGAAAAACTTTCCCGCTGGGCCGGTCGGCGTAGGCGCGGCGGCGCCGCTTACCGTGTGCGCAGAGCAGGGCGCCAAGCAGCAGCGCGCCCCACGGCCGCCTCATGGTGCCGCCGCCGCCGCCGGCGCTCCCTGCCGGCCGGGGATCCCGCCGGCTCCTGCGGGACGGCGCGGCGGAGGGTGTCGACGGAGGGTCCCCTATGGGAAGCGTCCCGGTCCACGGTGGCGGGCGCGCCCCGCAAGTCTCCCTCGGCCGCTGCCGCCTCCAGGGCTGCAGAAGCCGAAGCCGACCCACCAGTGAATCCGGAGGGGGTGTCCCGGGCCGGGCCGCCCCGCCCCGCCCTGCCCCGCCCCCAGCGCCGCAGCCCCCGCCGCGGCCACCACGCCTGGTCCCGCCCCCAGCGCCGGCCCGGCCCCTTTCCGCCCTCGGCCCCCGCCCCCCGGTCCCCAGACCCCAGCCGCCGGCGCCTGCAGCGCTGGCCCAGCTCCTCTTCAAGCCGCCCCCACGTTCCTAGCCCTCAAGAGAGCCCCCCTTCACTCTCCCCAGTACTACTGCTTTAAAGTCCTTAACTTAGAAAAGGTTTTATCCTAGCAGCAACTCTCGGATCCCGCTCACTCTAGTTCTGTGCTAGAGAAGTGCACCCAGGCTGACCCAAGTCGCCTGGACGTGACCCCGGCCCCCCTACCGGCCCCAAGTCCAGACTTTATTGATGTCTCAGAATACACAAGGCTTGCTAATGCATAATCCTCTCGGTCTTTATGGACATCAAACAAGGGGCATCAGGGGGCCTGGAGTGCTGTGTCTTAACTAGCGTTCTCACTGTCAAAATTCCTTTCCTGAGATTTTCTCCACCCCTCCCCCCCACCCCCGCCTAGGCAGCGTTGTTCTAGAGCTAAATAATTCTACGACCTCCCGTTTTCGTTTACTCATTTCCTGAGGTGGTTGTCTGGGTCCTGTCGCCCCCGCTCGGACGTCCAGAATTGGCCCAGACGTAGTTCCTCCTGGCTGTCTTTGTAAATCGGCGTAGTTAGCCTCTTCACCTTCTTTGACTTTAAGATCCTGGCAAGAAAGGAAGGGGGTAAGGAAGTAAGCCCTCGCTTGCAGTTGTATTCTCTCAGAGACTTCAGCCTCCTCCCAGCTTCAGTCTCTAGGGCCTTCTAGCAATACTTAACCTTTGGGTTAGTACATAAAGTTATAAATTCCTCTTTTGTCTTAGCTTTGTGGCCTATGCCTCTCCCCAGTGCATATTAATAATATGGATTAATTTTGTTACCACCTGCCATTTTCTAGGTTGAATCTTGTCCTGCTACTTTTGTCCAAGTCCCCAACTTCCTTAGAGTCCTGTATATCGCTTTTCCCTCCAAGCTGGTATGCCAACAGTTTCTGGCTTTGGATCATCTGCAATTTTGTTAAACCACTTTCTTCTCACTAGTAAATAGAGTGAGGAAGCCCCAAATGCGCCATGTTAGCTGAGGGGAGAGTAATTTGTTACAGTGCAAAGAGGATATTGGGAGATTTCTCCAATGGATTGGTTGCCATTTCATCCTCGCTCGTCTGCAATTTTTCAAAGGCTTTCACTTCAAATTACCATCTTTGACCAAAGCTAACATTAACTTTGCAATAGCAAGGAAAAAATGCGTTGTTAACTGCTTCTTAGCCAGTATTTCTCTATTATGTTTTGCCTAAAATTTTTATGCAGATGAAATGTTGAACTAACGTCACCATGGTAACAAATGCCATGAGGCATTTTCTGTGTATGTAGTTCTTTTCGCCGACTGAAGGCGGCAGTCGAGTCAGGTCAGGCTTACTTGATCTTACTGCTAGGAAAAAGTCAACCGTTAAGGCCTATGTCATCTTAGCCTAAAATCCAAGGAGAAAAGGGTGAAAAAGTAGAGGCTGATTCTCAAGCCCTCCTCCCCACAACGTTTTGATGCAGCCTTCGTCGGTCTCAAGGTTTCGATATATGTTGCTTACGAAGACTTGCTTTTTGACCTGTTGAGGAAGACCTTAGGATTCTGGAGAGCATTTTTTTTTCCCACAATGAAAACTAAGGACATGTGGTATAATGAATACATTTGCCCCAAAAAATCCAGAACAGGCGGTCACCATACTTTCAATGTCAGGGGATTAAGAATTTATAAACAGTTTCCGCTCTGTATTCAAAAGACAGGTTCCTTTCCAGAAGGCATGATTTGTGTTGTTTTTCTGGGATTGAGGAGGAACAGGGAAGCTGGCTGTCCCTGTCTGACTCAGGCTCAAGAGAGTGAATTTTCTGTGTGCATCCCGAGTCCTCCTCCTCCATGGTTCAGCACAGTTCTGGTGCACAGAGCCATCCCTGGCTGCTATGAGTCACTGGGAATATCAATGGGGAGAAATGAACTTCATGCATAGTCCCTGGCTGGGTCACCCCCTAGGGTGAGTTAAGTCTTGGCTGTCAGAAACTGCTCTTGTGCCAGGAGTGCTAAGCCATATTTATTTTTACCAGGCCTCTCAGACTGTCTTGTTTGGAGTGAGAGATCCTGAAAAACATGCCAGAATGGGCTGTTTGTCTCCCTTTTATTGTCCCCTGGGACATGCCCCTAGGAAAGTTGTAGGGGATTGCCAATTCCAGAAGGGTCTCAGAGACATTCGTTTCCTCAGAAACACCACCCCTTTCCTTCATCCTTGAAGGACAGACCAGGGGACTGAATTTCTAAGATCAGAATATTGCCCTGAATTAGACCATCACTAATGGCCTTTTCAAAGGATACCCTGGGGGTGCTACAGAAACAAGATAGAAATGGGCACTATTTTGATCCAGTTGGGTTGGTAGAATCCTCTTACAACCCAGGAATCATTCAACAACCTGAATTCTAAACATAATTCTTCTAAAAGAGTAAAAGGTTTGACATTTCCACACTTTAAAACAGTGGTTCTTAATCAGGAGTGATTTTTGCTGACATGGGGCAATGCCTAGAGACATTTTTGGGAGTAGGTATTACTGGCAAATAATGAGTAGAGGCCATGAATGCTGCTAAACATCCTACAATAAGCAAGACATCCCTCCCCACAACAAATAATTATTCAGCCCAAAATGTCAATAGTGCTGAGGTTGAGAGACCCTGATTAAAAAGTTAAGAACATGAGTCTTAAAAAAAGAATTGCTCCATCTCTAGTATCACTTTCTTGTGTGAATGGAGGAAGGAGTTCTTAAAGCTATAAATGGAAAACAAGAGAAAGCACAGCTAAAGGAAAGGAGCTAAAAGAGTCCTATACCTATCTGCCTAGGGATACCTATTTCCAGTATTAACTCACTTAGTGGGAGTAAGTATTTATTGTGGGTATATTATGTGCCAGACACTGTAGAAGCAGTAGTAAACAGATATATTGGGTCCCTGGAACTTACACTCTGATGGCTGGGGAGGCTACAAGTATACAGAGGCATTAAAAGAATGATCTCACAAATGAATTTAAAGCTACAAATGATAGGGGCATTCAAGGAAAAGTACAGGGTTCTATGAAAGGACAGACTTGATTTAGATTTGGGGGTTCAGGGAAGGCCTGTCAGAGGCACTAACACTAGCATGCTGAGTAAGATTCATCAGGCTAAGTGTGGATGGGGTGGGTCTTCTAGGCAGAAGGAACAGTATGTACAAAGGCCCTGAGCCAGGAAAGATTTATAGAAAAATAGAATTAACTTTTAGCAATGGTATGCTTTTATCTAGGTTCAGGGGGCTACTACTGGAGACCAGGAAAAAAGAAAAAAAAAAAGAAAGTATAAGGGAATAGTTTGATTTGCATTTTTGTGCTTCTTTAATTGCAAACCCTCCATACCACCACTTCAAGTACCAACACTTTTCACGTTCCAGCTCAGCAGTAGTGTTTGAGCCAGGATCTGGGTACCATGGCTGATTCAGTTCCCTGGCATAACTTGGGGCACACCCTGAAAAGTGGAACTTCCTAGATATATTTTTTTAATCTCCTGGAAGCTTGATAGTCACACACCTGGCACGTATAAATAGAGCTTTTGCAGCAAACATCTCAGTATGTCTTGCTTATTTCAGTAGCAAAGATGAATTTAGAATGGTGGATAAACAAATGGATCAATGAATAAATACTCATTTAGTAACAAACATGACTCAAGCATCTATGTAAATGGTCTGTTTCACACATGCCCCTTTATAATTCATTTACTACACAGCAGCCACAGTGACTTCCTAAAAAACAAATCAGGTCATGTTATTACCAGGCTTAAAACCTTCCAATGGATTCCTACTGCACTTAGAATAATAGCTGTACTTCTTACGTTTTCTAAACTTTTAATCTAAAGTGGGAAAAAACGTCTATTTAACAGGCATTTATTCTGTCAGGCACTGTGTATGATTCTAGAAACTTAAAGATGAATGAAGACTGTCTCTGACCTCCAGGAACTCAGAATCTAGTAGGATAATTCAAATTGGTTGTTTTTTTTTAATGACATAAATATTTTTTAAGTCTACTTTTAAAAATATTGGTTCAATTTCATTTCCAGTCCTTATCCACATGCATAACCTGTGTACATTAGCATTTATAGAACACTCCACCCAACAATAGGGTATACATTCTTTTCAAAGAGCACCCAGAACATTTACTAAGGCATATTTACTAAGGTAGTCCATATTCCAGATCATAAAACAATTCTCAATAAAGGCAAAAAAGATTCAAGTCATATAAGGTTTCTCCAGGTATATCTGACCACAGTGGAATTAAACCAGAAATCAGGGACTTCCCTGGTGGTCCAGTGGTTATGACTCCACATTTTCACTGCCAAGGACCCTGGTTCAATCCCTGGTCAGGGAACTAAGATCCCACAAGCTGCACAAAAACAAACAAACAAAAAACCAGAAACACCTTTGGAAAATCCCCCAATATATGGAAATTTTGAATAATACACTTCTATATAACCCATGGGTCAATGAAGAATTCCAAAGGAAAATTAGATAATGTTTTCTATTTTAGTTTATAAATTTAAATGTTTATAAAAGTACAAAATCACATTTTGAAGATTGGAGTTCTTTTTGTGGGAAGATTTTTAACTAAAAATTCCATTTCTTTATAAATATACAGCTTTTCAGGTCGATCTTTGTTGCTAAGTGCAGGCTTTCTCTAGTTGCGGCGAGCAGGGGCTACTCTTTGTTGCGGTGCGTGGGCTTCTCATTGCGGTGGCTTCTCTTGTTGCGGAGCTCTAAAGCACAGGCTCAGTAGTTGTGGCGCACGGACTTAGTTGCTCCGTGGCATGTGGGATCTTCCCAGGCCAGGGCTTGAACCTGTGTCCCCTGCATTGGCAGCCGGATTCTTAACCACTGTGCCACCAGGGAAGCCCCCCATCTGTTTATTCTTGAGTGAAACTTGTTAGTTTGGGTTTCAAGGAATTTTTCCATTTTACCTAATATGTTAAATGAGTAGTGTTGTCCTACTATTCCCTTAGTGAAAATGACACAAATAGTTATCGCTGTGCATGCTCCAGGACAGAGGAAGGCACAGCTAATTTTTGTGGGCTACCAAGAAGGATCAGAAAATCCTCCTCTGTTTTACACTACATGAAAGTGTAATTCCCAACTCTTTTTGCAGCACTGAAAATATAAGATAACAAGAAGGTACAAGTCTGTAATTGTCTTTGAGCTCCAGTTCAATTTAAGCCATGTCCTCTTAACCACTTTCTCAAAATGCATTAGTTTTCTCTAACTGCCCAAGAAATGGGAACATTTATTTTTCATTGCAAATTCTCCCGAAGCTCTGGTCTGTTGACCTGTGGCAGTCCAAAATGATTGGTCTGTAAATAGCATTTTAAACTAAACATGTAAATCTCATACAGTGGCATCACACATAGTTTCTGCTTTGCTTTTATGGAAGATAAGTCTTTGAAGAAGAGCCTAGTAGCTCAGCATGAATTTCATGACCTGCATTTCTTAGTAGCTACTTCGCCTTTAGCATCTTTCTGCTTGATGAGTTGATAAAAGCTTGTCCTAGTTTCTTGAACCTGCTTTGTAAGAATAAGTCAGACTGCATTTTTTCTTTCTATTGTTTCCTTGACGTTTAAAACTATTTGGTACATTTATATTTGCTCTTCTGTGGTTTTCAATAACAGGGAGGATTTTCTTCGCTATCAATCTTTTCATAGGTCCTCAGCAGAGCCAGAGATGTCTATTAATTTTCTCTTTATAATTAGAAATTATAATCTGATAAATTGGTGTCTCAGCATATCCTCTTTTGTGGGTATTTTTCCTATTGTTTTGAGTTTGATGTTTCCATTCCTTATGCAGTAGTACTGTCGCCTCCCAAGCACTCTCTATGTTTTGACCAATTTCATAATACTTGCTTATTTTCAGGATTGTGGAGTTGATTTCTGATTTACTGGTCTATCTGGATGATTATTTGTTTAGGTAAAAATTTCAGATGTATGTAATGATAATTTAAGAACCTGAAAAGCACATCTAAATTGAAGGCTGACATGTTTTCCTTTTCTTGCATTCAACAGGGTCACAGAAATACACTTGACTTTAATAATTCTTGTGTACTTCCCCTTTTCTTAAGACCTGATGTTGTGTATGTTTCACTGAAAAACCTCCTTCACTACTGACCCGTTGCCAAAACTTATTTGTGTAATGTACGGCAGAAGAGAAATCTAAAAGTAATGGCTCCTTCTTGGGAAAAACAAACACTATATGGAATGTCATCACTTCTGCTAAAAAATTTTTTTAAGATTTTTAAGCCACTCATTTATTGTTTGTGTGTCTTCAGGTTATAATGCATGCCTATTATAGAAAAAATTTAACAATATGGAAAAGTATAAAGAAGAAAAATGTAAGCAGTAATTCCACCACCATTAAAAAGGCTACCTGCTATTTCTGTGCAACCCCAAATTTTCTTGAAGCCTTAGCTTAGCGACCACCTGCCGTTTTCTAAGTCTTCCTCCTCAATAGACTGTTTAGGACATTGAGTGGAAGACTGACCTTAAATATAAGGGCCCTTAGGATTTTTATGGAAGGGATGGAGCTGTAGGAAAAACCTACAAATTGCTCCAGAGATGACATCTTGTTCTTATTTAGCTTTCTTTGAGTCATTAACAGTCGGGCGCCACTGGTGCTGAAACTTATCATTATTATAACCACAAATGGGTTAATCCCCAAACAAAGCTATATTCTTGGGGCTGGTTCCCAGCTCCACCACACAGACCCCAACAGCAGCACCCTCCGAGTCCCAGGATAATGCCCCACAAATAAGGGGATGTCAAATGTTCAGCCTGGACTCAAAATTCTCTTCTTTTGTCTGGGAGCTTCCAGTTGCTGGCAGGGCAGAGCAAAAAGAAAAATAAATAAATAAAACCCAAGCCAACAAACCCTAAAAAAAGAGGCTGTGTGGTTTAGCGGTCAGACCACTAGCCTGGAGGTTGAGATCGCTGAGATCCAGTTCCAGCTCTCCCACTGACTGGCTGGATGATGCTAGACGAGTCATTTTCCTGACATGTTCCTCAGTTTCCCTACTTAGAAAAGGGAGAAGTGCATTAGAAAGTTTTATGAGGACAAATGAAATGATCTGAGAATAGCTTCAGGTTGCTTGGAAATAAAAAGAAATTGTAATCCTTAATAATTACCATCCTATTACTTTATTAATAATATAGTAAAAAGCCACAGGTGTGAAAGTTATGAAACTCCCATAATTCTCAAGGTGCATGGGGTAGGGGAGGGGGTGGGAGGCAAGGGTGGAGGTAGAAGGCAAATATTTTTTTATGATATGCAGGACTTCACATCAAATACCAAATTAGTTAACTTATTACCTCAAGATAATAAATGTTGCTCTGAGTTCGGCTCTGTCCCTTTATCCTTACCACATCCAAACTCAGAGTGACTCACCGGAGCCTAGAAATGAGACACATATACAATTTTAAGGGAAACGGAGAATTAGGAGGTTTGAAGCTTCTACTGGAGAAGGCTAAGAATAGACCACTCAGAACACAAAGAGAACCTCCTCTTTCCTTTTTCTCCCAGTGTAGGTGGTCCACTGGTTTCCCAATCATTCCTTTGATAGAATGATTTTTGTTTTCTTTCTTTCAAAACCTCACCTCATGTGGGGGGAGAGCTAACTAAAAAGGTGAGGACAGGGTGACCTTTTCTACTATGCTTGAACTGTGACGAGTGGTACACACCACTAACCCGTTGTTGGGCGTGGAGAGGTGCAAAAAGTGAAATATCCAGATATCTGGGAACTTGAAAACCAATGAACACTCTCCCCTCTTAAAGGAAAAGTGAGCAATTAGGGATATAAGGGAAAAAATCCAATAGGTTTCCTTGTTTGTGCATCCCATCCCCCCAAGAAGTGAAGTGTCTTTGTAAGAAAAAAAAAAAAGAAAAGACACTTGGGAAGGGTACCAAATAGTAAGGGATAGAAGTAGAAGGAGGGGCTATAAAGATAAAGAGGAATTTGAAAGGAAATGTCAATGAAGTCATAGAGAATTTAATGAGCACTTTCTGGATGCCCAGACTTGTCACAGGCAGAAAAGACACATCCCTGACCTCAAGAAGCAGCCAAGATATACGCATATGAAAGCACTTTGTAGTAATTTAAGATGATAAATAATAAGGAGATAAAAATAGGTAATGGGATAGTAAATGTTTATGGGAATTTAGGGGTGGGAGCTATTATTGTGACTTTGGATAACAGTTGTATAAAGCAGGAGTAGTTATGAAATTCAGAAATTGCGGGTATATGGAGGGCTGGCAATAATTTTTCGACACCGGGAAATATGATGGTTTCAAAGGAACTCTCCACCTCAAATTCCTCTAAAACCAACGCCTCAAGAAAGGGAGGCCAAAGAAACTATGACCGCCGCGAAGAGACAGCTCCCGGAACTAGCGTGGCCAGCTTGGCGTTGCGATTCGGAGACTGTTTGCGTGACACCCCCTCCGCCTCTAGCCTCTCCTCCCGCCGCGTGGGTGCCATGGCAACGGAGAGAGCCCTCGACCTGGCTTCCGGAAGCGGGAGAGCTGGAGCTCTGAAGCTACCCTGGTCAAAGGATGCTGAGTCCGGAACGCCTAGGCCTACCGGACTACGAATATCTGGGTAGGCGCTTCCTTCAGCTTCGGGGAAGGAAAGAAGTGCAGACGAATTAGGCCAGGGTTTGGGGAGGAGGCCGGGTCGAGGTCTGAGTGGGAACGGGTAGGGTGGGCTAGGGAGGGGCGGGGTGGGGGCGGTCCAGGGCCTGAACTTGTAAGGCCCAGCGAGGAGGAAAACACCATCTGGGAGTAGAGAATGCTGAAGTGTACCCGCTGGAGCTCAGACAGTGTGGATTGTGCCCTGAGTGGGCTAGGTTGGAGTTGAGAATTGAGGGGCCTTTGGGGGTATTACTGATATGCTGCCAGTGGAGTAACCTTGGAACCTTGAAGTGCCAAATCAGTCATTCTGTGAACAATCATTTAACCGTTATAGCGGCAACTAACATTTTTGAGCATTTCTTTTACATTAGGCACTATGCTAAGCATTTTACGTGCATTCTTTATTGAATCTTCATAACAGTCCCAGGAGGAGACTGTGTTTTTCTTCCATTTTGCAGACAGTGAAACTGAGGCTGAAGAGGTGACTTGCACAAATAAGGCCACACAGCTACAAAATGGTAGGGCTAGGATCAGAACCTAATTTGCCCACTCCTGAGCTTGAGCTCTTGACCATTAAGGCTGTGGCTGTAATACTTTACACACACTGTAACACCTTCAGTGTGTAAGGCATTTACTGGATGAAAAAAGGATATATGTATGTTGTGTGTATGTATGTATATACATACATGTATGCACACGTTTTAAAAAATTGATAGACTTTATTTTTTAGAGCAATTTTAAGTTTACAGAAAATTGAGCAGATATTATAGTGTTCCCATATACTCCCTCTCTCTCTCACTCAGAGCTTCCCATTATTAACATGTGACATTAATATAGTACATTCATTACAATTGATGAACCAATATTGATACATTATTATTAACCAAAATCCACAGTTTACATTAGGGTTCACTCTTTGTGTTGTACTGTTTTATGGGTTTTGACAAATGCATGATGTCATGTATCAACCATTATAGTATTATGCAGAATAGTGTCACTGCCCTGAAAATCCTCTGTGCTCTGTCTATTCATCCTTCCCTCTGTCCCCCAACCACTGACAACCATTCATCTTTTTACTGTCTCTAAAGTTTTACATTTCCAGAATGTCATATAGTTGGAGTCATAGAGTACGTAACCTTTTCAGACTGGCTTTTTTCACTGAGCAATATGCGTTTAAGGTCCCTCCATGTCTTTCCCTGGCTTGATAGTTCATTTCTTTTTATCACTGAATAATATTCAATTGTATGGATGTACTATACACATTTTTTTTTTTTTTTTTTTTGCGGTACGCGGACCTCTCACTCTTGTGGCCTTTCCCGTTGCGGAGCACAGGTTACGGATGCACAGGCTCAGCGGCCATGGCTCACGGGCCCAGCCACTCTGCAGCATGTGGGATCTTCCCGGACCGGGGCACGAACCCTTGTCCCCTGCATTGGCAGGCGGACTCTCAACCACTGTGCCACCAGGGAAGCCCTATACACATTTTTTAATGAAAAACAATTCTAGTTTAAATTTTTGAATTAGTAATATGGAAACTAGATTAAAAAACATAAAGAAGTTTATAATGAAAAGTCTCTTCCAACCCCTTTTCCCCCATCTGCCAGTTTCCATCCATCCTCAGCCCCCCACTAGTAACCACTATTACTGGTTTCCTGTGTATCCTTCCAGAGTTTAGTTTATTGGGTATATAAGGGAGAATACACTTTTTTCATTCAATATATCTTGGAGTGATTTCTGTGTCAGTGAGAGCTTTCTCATTCTTTTAAAAAAATGTTTAGCTACATAGTATTTTAAATAATTTATTTGACCAATTCTCTGTTGGTACACATGTTGTTTTTAGCCTTTTGCTATTACTGAAAATACCCCACTGAATAACCTGTAATTTTGTGCCATTGCTAGTATATCTGCAAGGATAAATTCCACAAAGTGAAATTGGTGGGTCAGGGACATATGCATTTTAAATATTGATAGATATTGCCAAATCGTCTTTCACAGGGGTTGTACCATTTTACACTGCACTAGCAATGTAAGAGTATGCCTGTTTCCCCATAGTCTTTCCAACAAAGTATATCAAACTCAAACCATCAGATTTTTTCAACCTGTTAAGTGACAAATAGTCCCAGGGTAGATTTAATGTGCATTTCTTTTCTGAAGTTGAGCATCTTTTCACCAGGTTTAAGGGCTGTGTGGTTTTTGAAAGGTGTATATATATATATATATAAAGAGCATTGTTATATCACAGATAATTTTGCATCCAATGAATAAGAATATCAATGTCTAACAATGCCTAGACTTTTGCTAAGGATTTTATGTATTTTATCTTATTTACTCAGTACTAACGAATCTATGAAATATTTGAAAAGCCTAGTCTATTGTTCACTTCCTTGGATGTTTGCGTCAAAGTCTTAACATATTTAAATTATATGCCTCAAAGGCTTGACATATTTAATATACTGGTGCTTTGGTGAGTAGAAGTTGGTGGTCCCTCCAAAAGTGGCTTTTTTCAGCCACTAATTCAGTGGCAATGTTGATAATAAATCTATAAACAGAATCAAGATTTCAGGTTGGTTGTAAAAGCTTCAATGTCTAACCACTTATCTAATTATTGAACCCTGGATTATTGAACTTCCTTCAGGTTCTGTTGCATATTTAAGTGCCTTAACTCCCTGTCCCATTCACCATCTGGACGTTCATACTGCCCTAAGCAGGGTCATACTACTCATTGGCTTCCTCATGTTTCCTCAGACCATACGACTCTGCTGAAATGCATTTGTCTTTAGTTGAGAACAACCCTGCCCGTTACAGTTTGGTCTCTTTTAGAGGCATGCTGTTGCTGTTTTGAAGCATTCACCCTCAATATAATGACCACTGAAAATCACCCCTTATAGATTAATTTAATAAAATATTTTCTGATTTGAAAATTTAAATACCTACAGAGGTTTTTTGTTTTTTTTTTAACTTTTTAACTATTTATTTATTTATTTTTTGCGGTACGCGGGCCTCTCACTGTTGCGGCCTCTCCCGTTGCGGAGCACAGGCTCCGGACGCGCAGTCTCAGCGGCCATGGCTCACGGGCCCAGCCGCTCTGCGGCACGTGGGATCTTCCCAGACCGGGGCACGAACCCGTGTCCCTTGCATTGGCAGGTGGACTCTCAACCACTGCGCCACCAGGGAAGCCCCAGGGATTATTTTTGGCTTGGCTTTTCTTCTTCCTCCTCTCCTTCTCCTCCTCCTTCTCCTTCTTCTTCTTTTTTTTTAAAATAAGTTATAAAGTCACATGTGTAGGCCTAGAGAAGAAAATACACATAGAAAAAAGAAAATTGCATAGATAGGAAAGCTCTAGGTTTTCAGTGCATCAGAAAAGCTCAATATCCCTTGGTAAGTGTGTCTGGAGACCTCTTTTTAGTATTATGGTATAAACGACAGGGATACCTATTCAGTGAATATCCATAGATTTTCCCTTCTGCCTGCTAGCCAGGGCTTATATTTGCCTTTTTGACTACTAGTGAAGAAAACAGTCTTTCATCCTGTTGGGTAAACTGATCCATTCCCTGCTGACTTTGTGGATTAGGAACCTGTAATCATGGCCTGGAATGGCTTAGGATCTTAAGATCATCATTACAGAACTGACTCCATGATGTTCATGCCTGCAGTCATCAGAATGGAGTGATAGGAACTATGTTAATGCCCAGGCGTGAATAGAGAGAGAGGAGAGTCTGGTAAGGAGATGAAATAAATATAGAGCCCTTGAAAGGTTTCCACTTTATGAAAGCTACTTATTGGAAGCTTCTGCCAGAGGCTGAGGTGTGTCTGTGTATCTGGTTGGGTGTGGAGAGTTCTCTAGAGCTGAAGGGCAGCCTGTTCTGGTCCCAGGTTTGCAAAACACACTACCTACGTGCTGACCTGAGTGTAAGCATGAGGGTGTGAGGTTTATAATCTTACCCCACCTAAATTGGTGAGGTGCTTGCTTTCACTCATGCTTCAATTTGTCTCTTCTGTTTCTATGGATACTGCTTATTCTCACTAAGACTGGTAGTGGATTGGCATAATAGATAACTCCAGGAAATCCGAGATGGTCTTTCTCCTTTGAGGGCTGTAGTTTTAGAGGAATCACAATAAACTGGATAGTTATTTTTAAGCTATAGTTTTGGAGCACTTCATTTATGCTTAGCACTGTGCCTTAACTCATTTAATCTTCACAACCACCATACAGTTAGGTATTATTATTAGTTCTATTTAGTAGTTATTAATATCGTTTCCTCATTTTACAAATAAGGAAACTGAGGCTTAGAAAGGCTAATTGATTTGTACAAAGTCACATAGGTGATGATACATAAAAGCAGGGATTCAAATCCAGGTTTATCGGATTCCATGCCTGTTTTTTCCTCTCTACCAAGAAGATAAAAATAAACAAACCAAAATATCTATTGCCTGTAAAGGGTAGTGATCCTTGCTTCCCTTTTAAGAATGGAGTTCTTAAACAGTTCATTAGTTGCAAATCAGTTTCCTGAACACAGGAATTGTATCTTTCTCATCATTGTATACCTACCTTTCACAATCTAGACACTTTATACATACATGTGTGTTAAATTGAATATGAATAATCTGACCTTAGGGCCCCCCAAATGTGAGCAGCTAACAGCAATAACTGAGACTTATTAAGTACTTACTATGTACCAGGTAACATTTTATGTGCTTTATAAACATTAATGCACATGAAGATAGTTTCAATTTTTATCTCCATTTCACATATGAGGAAACTACAGCACAAAGGTATTAAATAACTAGTTAGTGAGTCCTAGAGGCAGAATTCTAATCTAGCAGTCTGACTCCAGAGTCCACATTGTTAAACTCCATGCAATGAATACCTTGAGCAACTCCAACAATGAGGCTCCAACTATTGCATAGACCTGCTTATAATGGTTGCATGGATTCTGGAATAAGTTCAGGTGACTCCAAGGGCTTAATTTAACATTTCTGCCAGGAGGGGGCATACTAGGAACCAGGATGGATCAGGGAATAGTAAAATTCCAGTTCCTTCTTGCCACTGGACTCATCTCTCAAATGCAGGCAATAAGGAAGATAACTTCTAAAAATAAACCATTTAGGAGAGTTTTAATGACAATAATCTATGTACTTTGTGTAGCTGTGTGACCTTGAAGAAGTTACTCAACCTCTCTGTGCCTTAGTTTCCTGATATGCAAAATGTACTTACCTCATACATGTAAGCTTTTAGAGCAATGCCTGGCTGCTACATTGTATCTGCATTGTAAAAAGAGGATACACAAAGATGAGTAAGATACCTTTCCTTCTAGAGCACCTGGGTAGGTGCTCAATAAATATTAGCTGCTATTATTACTCCTACATTTTAACAAAAATGTAATACATCTGTGACAGCCATGAAATTGTGCCTCTCAGATCCCCTATAATGCGGAGGGGAGGGTAATTAACTCTGAACCCCAGCTCTCAATCCAACACCTTGTTCACATTGAGGTCACACTTCCCGCAGGCTGCTCCCAGCGGATGACTGGGTGGGGAAGACCCACTTTTATGAGAAGTGTGACTCCTCTGATGGTGACTTTGGCTTGAGGACTCCCACTGCACTGCAGTCTAATACTCTCACTCCCTCGCTCTTCTTTACAAGGGTCAACCCTGCATTGTGGTCTGTCAGCTCTCCCAGCTTCTTCCAGCTCCCTCCCCATTTTCCCTCATGGGCTTTTCAGTATATCTCTTGCATGTCTGATCCTGTCTTGTTGTCTGCTTCTCAGAGTACCTGGACTAAGACAACATCCAACAGTAACTGTAGTCCCTTCCAGTCATGAGGTTGATACAGTTTTTTCAAGCCTTGACAAAGGTTCTGACATATGATTCTTTCTATGTTGAAGATTATTAAGTGTTACTAATCTTACTTTTTTGCATTTGCTGATATCATAGCACATGATATTTACTTGTCTTACTGCCAGGCACAATTTCTTTTTTTGCTTTTGGATGAATCCTGATAAGCAAACTTATTTTTGTTTGAATATAATGAGTGAATCTTCCAAACCCAACCCTATGCTAGGAAACATTGCTATTTACAATAAGTCAACAGAAATACAGTTAAGACTTTAGAATGCTTGGGTTGTTGCAGAAAGAAAAAGAAATATTACAGATGTTATGCTGACTTCCTAAATCTTTGGAAACTAGGTTTAAAATATATAAAGCTGGTCACTTAAAAACAGTAATGAATGTGTTCACTAAACAATCTCCTTCCTTTCTTCTTCCCCCCTTCCCCTTCCTTTCTTTTCTTCCTAATTGTTCCTTTCTTTCTTTCTTCCTGAATACCTTCTCTATATGAAGCAAAGCATGAATACAAAGTGTTCCTCCCTACAGGAAACTTATGCCAAAGATGGGAGATGAGACATATTCATAAATGACTGTAACACAAAGTGACAGTGTTAATAAGTGCCAACAAAACTGGGAAATTGCCAAGACACCTGCATACATATAGTTCACTCGCTCTATAATGACACTTATTTCCCATCTCTGTAGTTGTAGCGCACGGGCTTAGTTTCTCTATGGCATGTGGGATCCTCCCGGACCAGGGCTCGAACCCGTGTCCCCTGCACTGGCAGGCAGATTCTTAACCACGGTACCACCAGGGAAGTCCTAATAATGTTTTTGCTGGGGAGAAAAAAGAGCAAGTGAGTTCTAAGGCACGGTGTTTGTTGACCCTTACCCATCCCCATTTCTCCAAGGTAACTGATTGCAGGTGATGTCAGTGTTACTCTAGGGTTTAAATTCTAAGGTTCTGTAAATTGTTTACTTTGCTTATCATTTATATATTCAAATAATCTTAAAATCTTTCCTCCAAATGCTGTCTAAAAGTTGGGGATCTCTTTTATTTGTTATAAATACCACATTTGCTAAATGAGTAAATTTAGGAAGCTGAGTAGGTAATTAAAGTTTTAAAAACTAATAATAGTAGATGAGAAGAGACAAAATGAGCCATTAGCTTATCTCTAGTTCATTATCCTGTTTATAGCCTTCTTAGCACTTACCACAATTATCTTATTTATCTATTTGTATATTTTGTTACTGTTTCTTACTAGAATGTAAGCCATAAGGGCAGGCTTATTCTCTCAGTATCTCCAAAATCTAGCACAGTGCTTGGCCCAAGTTAAGTGCTCAGTTGTTACATGAATACTCTGCTTTAAGTAGCAAAATAATTTTTTTTTTCAAATGAGAGAAGGGACTCCAGTTCAACAAATAGTTATTGAATTCCTACTGTGTGAGAGACACTAAGCTTTTTTCTCCTTCTTCCATTGACAAAAAAAAGGATGACTGATTAAAATCTTTCATCTGAATGCTGTCCCAAAGTTGGGGATCACTATTATTTGCATAAATACCATGTTTGCTAAATGAGTAAATTTAATTTCATGGTTGACACATTTTCTTTGTTTTGGTTACACAACGGTAAGATTTAATTCATTTTTTTAAATGATATTTTATGAAGGAAGGAAATTTTATACAATTTGGGGGCATCTCCTTGAGATTCCATCTTCAGTTGGGCAGAGTAATATGCTTTAAGACTGGAATTACCCTTGTCAACTAATCCCTGGGTCCACTGTGTTGGGATGCCCTTGCGCTACTTCCCTACGGGCCTTAGGAAATTGCTCATTCTATGATTGGAATTTCAAGTCAAAACACATTTATCTGAGCAGAATTTTAATGATTTATCAAAGAGAGGAGGGATTTTCCCAAACACATCTGAACTTACCAAATTACAGATCCCATTAGCTATGTTTTCTCTTAAGCACCTTTCTTTAAACAAAGTAATTACTGCTGAAATCATCCAATGTATTTTTCATAAAAGCTTGTGACTAAGTTTTGTTTGATTAGCAGGAACGCAGTAAAAGTAAATATTGTTTGAGAAGGCACTTTCAGAGCCCTTTCTTTTTCTTCATTGAATTAGCTTTTTAAAAGCACTGTTCTTTGGAGAGAGTAAGAGCCTTTTTCCAGCTGTCCTATTGTGTAGCTCAAGGTCTTGTTAATACTATTATCTGGCCCTGAGATTACAGGTAATTGTGGTAAAACACAAGCTTCAGTTTCTGTAATCTAAGACAGAAATCTGTTTGTGCCCTGGCCTTCATATCAGGTGTTTGTTAAATTCAGACTTCTCTCACTTGGGATAGCCCACTGCCCCCCACGGTAAACAGAGGTATCTGGCAGGGATGGGGCTACATTAGAGCCATTGCCATTTTTTTTTTTCTTTTTAAAGATCATGTGGCAGAGCCCCTCCTGTGGCCAACTTACATACAACATGTGCACGAAATGGGAAAATTATATATTTTAAAATAAGCATGCTTGAAACAATAACACTTTTGAATGTGAAATATACCAAAAGGCCGCATGTTTCTGGCTTTGCTTGTCAAATGGAGAGGCTGCCAGAACCACTCGGTTCCATGGTTCTCATGCCCTAAAGTCCTGCAAATTGACACGTAAGTAGGCAACACACAAAGAAGCTCAGCCCATGAGAAAGTGAGTTTGGGCGCTTGGGCTGCCTTCCTTTCTCTCTGTGTGGATTTCTTTCCAGCTTCGCTTCTTCTGTCCTATCTTAGTTTTTCAGAAAGGAGAGATTAAATGTGTCTGCTATTTCAGCATGTTAACTGCACAGGCAACATGAGGCTAGCACTCAGGCCACTGTTCAGCCTGTCATATGGAAGGAGTTGCTTTTCAGGGGAGATTATAATTGTGTATGTAGCCACACAAATGCACATTCTGCCTGGAGGAAAATGCACAGAAGAGGAGGCCTTATGCTGCCACTCAGGTCTCTTTGTGGAGGGCTGCATAAGAAGCCCTTACATGGCATAGTCAACTCTTTTGGGCTTAATGAGTCATCTTTTTGTGTGATGCCTACTTCAAAAAAGGAGGAGGGCAGGGGGCGGGGGGAGAAGAAGAAGCACACTCTTGCCCAAGTGAGTTGCTTTTATTGGCCCTGCAGCTTTGTCTAACAGTTTTGTATATTCCTGATGACATCATTTATAATACTAGTGCACAGAGAGTAAACAAAAAATAATTTAGCTTTCAGGCATTTAGACAAAACTTAAATAGTGCAATTTAGAGAAATGATAATAAGCTTTATAAACAGTGAGCACATGAGCTTAAACAGCAAGCATGATCCCACTCATTTTTGGAATGTGATGTGTTGAAAGATGGCTGTAGAGAAAACTAGAAGCTTGACACTTTTGAATTATGTGCAGTTCAGACTTGAGTCCATGGTCTAGTGTTAATCCCAAGCAGTATGTTCTAGTTAGTGGATAAAATACAAGCTACCATGTGAGTAAGTCATTAAGCCCCTTGAGTCCTAGCATTTTACCTATAAGAAAGGAAAAGGTAATATTACCACCTACTTCACAGGAATGTTAGAAGACTGAGAAGATAAAACATGTGGAGCTCTTTATAAGAAAGGTATTTTGTAAATAGAAAATAACATTATTATTGTCCTTCATCAAATTTCCCCAACACATGGAGTTGATAAAAGCTACCTCATAGGGGGTTGAGAGGATGAATTAATATATGTCAAGTATCTTAAAGTAAACTATTTAATGAGACCTAAAATTGATAGTCTTTCTTGATAGTCTCTAGACCACCAAACCTGATATTTAAACACATGATTAACTTATAAAGTCTTATATGTGCCATCAATCTTTTGCCTTGTCTTCAAGGATTGGCATGGTAGAGGATAGTGAATATACAGGTAGGAGAAAATAGGTTAGGTCTTCAGGAAGAATGGCCCTGCCTTTTTTCTTTTCCAGATTATGCCTATGAATAGTCTTTGGAGTCTTGCTAATTTTTTTTTAATTAATTAATTTAATTTTGGCTGCATTGGGTCTTGGTTGCTGCACGTGGAAGCTTTCTCTAGTTGCGGTGATCGGGGGCTCCTCTTCATTGTGGGGCGTGGGCTTTTCATTGAGGTGGCTTCTCGTTGAGGAGCATGGGCTCTAGGCGCGTGGGCTTCAGTAGCTGTGGCACGAGGGCTCAGTAATTGTGGCTCGTGGGCTCTAGAGTGCAGGCTCAGTAGTTGTGGCACACGGGCTTAGTTGCTCCGCGGCACGTGGGATCTTCCCGGACCAGTGCTCGAACCCGTGTTCCCTGCATTGGCAGGCAGATTCTTAACCACTGCGCCACCAGGGAAGTCTGAGTCTTGCTAATTTTTGTTGCCATGTCTGGACATAGGTAGAGACTGTTTTGACCTTTGTTCTTCCAGTAAATATTTGGTTTTGATCTCATGTTTCTAAAGAAACAAACTCATAAGGAAAAGAAGTGATTGTTTTGTCTCACATTGTGAACTTTTCTTATCATATTTCTTAGTAGTTAAGAGAAAATAATTATTGTTGAAGGACCTGACATCGAGTTCCCTAACTGGAAAGTTCTTAAACTCAGCCAAGTAATAAAACCAGCTTTGGTTACTATCTTTAGAGGAGAAAGAACGTCAGAAGAGAAATTATATTTTTTAATTGACAAAATTATCGCTAATATCTCTGCTTCCATTTTTGTTGGTATTTTCATAAGGTTTTAGGCAACAAAACCTGAGAAGACCCCCTCATGTAATTTTCAAGTTTAAAATTTCATCTGTTGTTTCCAAGTATAGTAACACTTGGGTAACCTCACTTCCCAGATTTAATTTTCTATTAGATGACACTAAATGGGAAACACTATTTCATTTAAATTCTAACTCCTTAGCAGAGATTATTTCTCTTACATTTTTTAAAATACAGAGGTAATATTCCAACTTCTAAGTAAGTCCAGCCCCCCAAATACTGTCTTAAGTGGGAAATATATTCAAATAGATGCTCTTGGTATGGCAGCTGGAGTCATTCTCATATACAGGAGGACTGGAGATGGACAGCAATCTCATTTAGTCCTTACAAGATATTTGTGAGGCAGGTACCAGCCTGATCCTCACTTTTCCATGAGGAAACTGAAATTTAGGTTATGTAACTTGCCCAAGGTCACCAAGCTAGTAAATGTGGAGGTGAAGCTTGAATGAAGTTTATCTGACCCTAGAGCCTGTGTTGTTAGCTGCTTTGCTTTTAGGTCTGATTTCTCAAGGCCCTCTTTCCTATTCAGTTCACAAGGATTGAAGGATTAGAACTTAATATTTTAACAGAAATGTCTACAGAATATATGATATATTCCCCAGATTCTCTGGTATAATAGAACATAATTGAACATTTCTTTATGTTGTGGTGTCATTATTTGAGACATTATTTATTATATTGTACTGTAGATGTGTTATGACATTTACTCATGAGGGTGGATGCTAGGAAACGGGGACTCAGAGAACTTAAGTAAAATTTCCAACGTTTATATATAATAGATAGCAGTAGGTGGAGCTAAGATTTGACTAGTACTTCTGGTTCCAAATTTAGTGCTTTGGGTGCCATTCAATCAACGTTAGTTAAATCTGACTTTATAGTTATTAATTAATGATAAGAACTTCCCCCTATGCTCAAAACTCCCCTCTCTCCAGACTAATGTTTCCTACTTGGTCAGTAAGATGTTGAGGTATACTGAGGTTTTGTACTTTAGGTGCTTTCGTGCCACTGATCTCAGGGTGATGGTTGAGCAGCTGTTATAAAAAGATCCACCACCACAACTGCCCCCTCCAGTGCAATGGCTCATACAAGAGAGAACTTTATTTCTTTCTAACTTAACCTGAGTCCAGGATGCGGATGGCAGGATCTGCTCTAGGAAGCCATCATGGGATTTCAGGTTAGCAGGGCAGCCAAGCCATTTGAAACCCATGGTTTCTGAGGATGCCTCCATTGTAGCCATTTCCAGTTATAGAAAGGAAAAGGGGAAGGAACAAGTCCAGGGCAAACCCCTTTTAAGCAAGTAAGGCAGAAGTTGCAAACATCACTTGTGCTCACATTTCATAGGTGAGGACTTAATATAAGGCCCCTGCCAGCTGCAGAGGAGCTTGGGAATTGAAGTCCAACCAGACAATTGTGTGTAAGAAGAATAGGAGCACATATTTTGGGGTGTGCAAACAATAACCTGCCATACCTGGTATGTGTATTGTTAGTAGGTGCTTGCCCTTATTCAGAAGCGAAGCACAGATCTATCAGTAGGTGTTTGACTTTTCCTCCCCTACCTCTACCTCTGTTAAGTACAGAGTATTTTATCCCTTGTCCGTGTTCTCCATTCTTCTGCCTTATGCTACTACTGAGCTTGGTTGCTCCCTTTTTTTAAAAAATAAATTTATTTATTTTATTTATTTTTGGCTGCATTGGGTCTTCATTGCTCTGTGCAGGCTTTCTCCAGTTGCGGTGAACAGGGGCTACTCTTCGTTGCGGTGCATGGGCATCTCATTGCGGTGGCTTCTCTTGTTGCGGGGCACAGGGTCTAGGTGCGCAGGCTTCAGTAGTGTGGCACTCCAGCTGTAGGGCACAGGCTCAGTAGTTGTGGCGCACGGGCCTAGTTGCTCCGCAGCACGTGGGATCTTCCCGGACCAGGGCTCGAACCAGTGTCCCCTGCATTGGCAGGCGGATTCCCAACCACTGCGCCACCAGGGAAGCCCATGGTTGCTCCCTTTTTATTATTTTTTTCTTTCTTAACTCTATGTCTCCTGTCATTTCTCTTGGAACACTTCTCTGTCCTTTGTAAACATTTCCAACTGATCTACACTTTAGTGAGCACATGGAATGTTAGCGTTTTAGTTCTCTACTGTTGTGTTGGCTGCTGGGTGTTGGGGCTTACTTTGCTGTCAATAAAACTTCTCTGAGTGGGAGTTGGACCCATTGTAGGAACTTAAATCTTGTTTCCAGAGAGCTAGTTTTACAATAAATAAAGATATTTATCTTCCTATACTGAGAGTGAGAGTTTTAGAAGAACAAGGAAAATGTGGTGCCACGGAAACTGGGGGAGGAGTGAGTTTCAAGATGGAGGGAGTGTTCAGTAATATCACTTGTCGCAGAGGTCAAATAAGGTAAGAGCTGCAGAAGAGATTGTTAGTGGCATTAGGTGCGAAGTTTCAGTGGAGTAGTGTGGGAGGATGCCACATTTTCCTGGATTGAAGAGTAAAGGGGAAGGGTGAGGGATTAGAGACAATAGGTAGGCTGGATTTGTTTCCAGAAGTTTGGTGGATTGGGGAAGGAGGAGGGGGGGTGATAGCAAGAGTAGGGAGGGTTTATTGTTGTTTTTAAGTTTTTAGATGGCAGAGAGACTTGAGTATGTTTATAGGCTGAAGGAAAGGGAGCCATAGCCAAGGAGAGAGAGAGGATCCAAGAGAAGAGCAAGATGATTAAATGATGGAATTGCTTTTTCAGAAGAGGTGGGAGGGAATTCCAGGATCAAGGGCAGAGGAGCAAACTTGTTTTTGGAGGTGGGAATCAGGGCTGTGTTTATCCATTGGGCACTATAGGCATTGTGCCCAATCTATAAACTGTTTTGAGATCTTTGAAAATATTTGCTACCTATAAAATATTTATTGACCCTAAACTATAGGTAAATGTTTAATTATACATTTATAAAACATAGTATAATGTCACTTTTATTGTTATATTTAGTGTGGACAAACATTTTATTACATTTGAAAGCAGCTTATAGGTAAGATTTTTCGCAGTTAGCAGGAATTCCCAAGTGAGAAATCAGGTCCTAAGATGGCTTTAAAACAACTCTACAAGGATATTATTCAGCAATAAAGAAGAAGGAAGTCCTGCCACTTACAACAACATGGATGGACCTTGAGGGCATTATTTTAAGTGAAATAAGTTAGAGAAAGACAAATACCATATGATCTTACTAATATGTATGTAATATTTAATATCTTTAAAAAACCTGGACTCATAGATACAGAGAAAAGATTGGTGATTGCCAGAGAGGTGGAGGGTGGAGGGTGGGTGAAATGGGTGAAGATGGGGAAAAGGTACAAACTTCCAGTCATACAGTAAATAAATCCTGGGGATGTAATGTACAACATGGTGACTGTAGTTAATAATCCTGTATTGTATATTTGAAAGTCGCTAAGAGAGTAGATCTTACAAGTTCTCATCACAAGAAAAAAAATTGTAACTGTGTATGATGATGGATGTTAATTAGACTTACTGTGGTGATCATTTCACAATATATACAAATATTGAATCGTCATATTGTACACCTGAAATTAATATATGTCAATTATATATCAATAAAAAAGAAAAAGAAAGAAACCCTGACTCTACAAAGAATAATTGTATTTGAACAACAGACAGAAAGTAAAAATGGTAAAGGAGGGCTTCCCTGGTGGCGCAGTGGTTAAGAATCCGCCTGCCAATGCAGGGGACGTGGTTTCGAGCCCTGGTCCTGGAGGATCCCACATGCCGCGGAGCAACTAAGCCCGTGTGCCACAACTACCGAGCCTGCGCTCTAGAGCCCATGTGCCGCAACTACCGAGCCCACGTGCCACAACTGCTGAAACCCGCGCGCCTAGAGCCCGTGCTCCGCAACGGGGGGAAGCCACCAGGGTGGGAAGCCTGTGCACCACAACGAGGAGTAGCCCCCGCTTGCCGCAGTTAGAGAAAACCCGCACGCAGCAACGAAGACCCAACGCAGCCAACAATAAATAAATAAATAAATTTTAAAAAAATGGTGAAGGACAGAGTTAAGCTTAGAAATGGAGCTGAAAGTTGATGTTCTTTACCTGACCACTTAACCTTGTGTTTGTCTTTGAAGTAAGATTCAAGGTTATCTCCTTAGAGTTAGGGAAACAAAAGTAAAAGGCATAAAAGAGAGCAAAGAAAATTTGTATTGCTGAGGAAAAGAAGAAACACATTGCTGTAGGAAGGAAGAAAGATAGCTTGACTAGGGACAAGTATAAGAATTCTGAGCAGCATTAAGACATTTGAAGTAAGGATGTATAAATAAATCCTTTGAAAAAAGAAGCAACAAAGAACGTAAATAGGAACAAAGTCAACTATGTAAATTCTAAAAGAAAAAAATACAAAACTATTGCAAAGTAATAATTAGATGAAATGATTGAAAAACTTTTAGGAAAACAACATGTTACAAATAATGGGTAAAGAGGGAAAATCCAAATAGAACAAAAATTGTTTAATTTAATGTATATTTTTATTAGCTACAGAATTTTATCAGTCAAATGGATTTATGAAAGTTTTAACAAAACACAATAGTACCATACCACCCAAACTTCTCACCTCTAAATCCCACTCCTCAGAGAAGACTACTTACAGATTTTTTCACCAATGTCTTTTGATATTTTTCTACATATTTTAAAGTAACATGCTTAAACTACTCTCCTTGATTTTTCAGTTATAGATGTTATCTAATGACTTCTTATGATGGACTTAGTGCTTTTATATCCTCTAAATTTCCTTCCTCCTAGCCTTCCAATAAAACTATGATTTTTGCTTAAGTTAATATTCAGTGTTTATCATCACTAAGGAAATGGTATGTATACATTAGTCATGTGGTATGTACAAACAATAAGGTAAAATTAGAACATTTAGGAAAAGACTAAAGGGGAAAATTTGGAAATAAAAAATATATGGATCTTTTACAAACATTTATCATATACAAAGAAGTTTTTGGTTAATAAAAAGTAGAAATTATATATATTGCATCCTCAAGCTATAATAAAATAAAATTAGAGATAATAAAAGTATAATTTAAAAGTTACCTAACCACAAGGACAGTTTAAAAATTACTTTCCTTTACAACTATGTTAGATAATAAATTTGAGAAATAACAATAAACTATTTTTTGATCCCAGCACAATTAAAATCTATGGGCAAAAAGCAATACTTTGAGGAAAAATTATTGTTATAAATTAATAAGAAATAAAAAGGTAATTAAGCTTAAAGAATTTAGAAAAGGAGCAAAGTAGCAAACCAAAGAAAATATAAAATAGAATTAAATAATAAAACTAAAAGTACACGAACAAGTTGGTGATTTTTTTTGAGCTTTCAAAAAAAAGCATGTACAAATTTTTTTTAAAAAGTAGAACTCAAATATAAACCTATGGATTTTGGTGAAAATGAGAAGGGACCATAGAGATATGTAAATTCTTGCTATTTTAAGATAAAGGAATTCTGTGTTTAAATAATGTTTTAAAATGCAATAACAATATTGATTTCTAATTTTAAAAACGTATTAAACTAGATGGCCTAATAAGGTTACTGTCAGCTCTATGCTTTTATATTCTTAAGAAAGTGACATTGAAAGTCATGTTTCTTTGATCTTTTCCTTCTCTCTCTAGCACCATTCATATCTTTCTCCTTAGTTTAATATTTTCCTTAAACTAGGTCCATTAATGAGTCTCTGCACTGAGTCATTTTGTTTTGGGAAGACAAAGTATAAATTCAGAGAAGTAGAAGAGAATGCAGTAATTTCATTCTCCATATCTATTTATATTAACTGTTAAAAAAGCAAAATGTTCACTTATGCTTAATCAGGCTTCCAAATAGTTCTAGAGTATCCTTCTCCCCCATAATCTAATGAGGAAAATTCAGTTTGGAGGGGGGTGAAATACCTTGCATAATGCCCCATGGAGCCATCTATAAGACAAGGATTAGAAACCAGGGCTCATGTAACAAGACCCTGTTGCTCAGGCTGTTAGCCTGGGGGCCTCTCTGTGGGATGGCAATGCAGGGCTGGGATCAATTCACTGTTTAAGAGCTGGACTAAAGGTCACTTCACCTTTCCTTGAAGGGTTGAATTATTTGAGCAGTATAAACTTCCTGATAAGAGATTTCTGGAAGCAATTGTAAAAGTGGCTTATACCACCAACAGGTGGAACTAGATGGAATCTGACCTAGGCTGTCCAAAGAGAAGGGGCCATTAGAGAGAGGTTCTGCTTCCCCTTTGCTACTTACTTACTTCATGTGCCGCCCCTCATTTGTTCATTTTCCTCTCTAGTGCAAAATGCAGGATCAAAGGAAATGGTGCTGTCATCAGTTCTAAAATTGAACAGAATGCTTCCTCGGTTAGTAAATGGAAAAATTAATTTTAAAATGTCTTTATGTAAGTTCTGTGAAATACTAAGATATTGACTTGTGATCTGTTTTTCCAAGGTATTTATGTTCATATTAATTATTATTAATCATGGTCATTTTAAACTTTGTGAATATCTCTAAGAACTTCTCTAAGAATTATCCACTGTGATTCAGTGGGTTATGTTTACACTTACGAGATTAAAGTTCAAGTTTCTGCTCTATCATTTATAAACTGAATGACCTTGGGCAATTTCATCATTTGTAAAATGGAGAGAATAATCCCAGCCTTATCTGACTCCTAGGTTGGTTGCAAGGTTCAATGAGATAATGTATGTGAAAGTATTTAGTAAACTTTCAGGGGCATTACAGATGTTACTGTTCAAGTCACAAAAGTCAGTAAGACCTTACCGTGTTTACAACAATGGTCCAGCATTGAAGAGAACAGTACATCTCTTCAGATGCTAGGATAATGTCTGGAAACACTTTATGCTAGCCTAGCATGCACTAACCTAAATCAGTGGATAGGCCAATGAGCCTCCTGATTGGTATGTTAGTTTGATCCCTTCATTTATACTTTTGGGCAAATACATGGATGTTTTATGTTTATATTAGGTTTGTCTGAATACAATAGAAAAACCTAAAATAACGTGGTTTGATCGAGTTAGATGATTATTTCTCTTTTGTGGAAAAGAATTCTGAAGATGGGTAGTCCACGGCTGATATGGTATGCTCCAAGCTGTAATCAGGAACTCAGGTTTCGGTCTTTTTACTCCAACATCCTACCCATAGATTCCATCTTTTGCCTCATGATCCATGAGGACTGAAGTAGCTCTCTGTTATCTTCTGAGGTAAATAAGGGACATCTTTCAGCTGAATTGGTTCCATTTAGGGACTTTCTAGAAGACCCACACCATATTGTGCCTATATTTTATGACTTAATCACATGACTAAAGCCTAGCCGCAAGAGGAGCTGAGAAATGTGATCTTTATGCCAGTGGCCATGTACCCAGGTAAAAATTGGAGTACGTTTCTAGAGAAAAAGGTTACTAGAGTCAGCAGCTAGCAGTCACAGCATTATAAAAATATATGGATGTTTTCTGTTATGAACTGCCCCCCCCACCCCGTCCCCAACACACAGACATACACACACACTCGCACGTACCTCACATTCACGTAAGTGCTGCCTATTTCATTTTGCTTGTTTCCTGGGTAAATTAGTCCATTTCAGTTGTCCTGTACCCAGGAATCATGTCAATGCATGGTGATTGATGCCAGCTTTTGAAGAGTAACCAGTTGAGGTCATTAAGCAAAAGGTTCTGTGGCCTTTTTTCAAGGCAGCCAGTTGACCAGTGGAATGAATTGATTATGTGTATGCTCAGCACTATGCTTGATGCTGCAAAATACGCATAGGGGGTATAATACAGACTTTTCTTCCTGTATTTTGGTCTTAGTGAATGGAACCATCATATTCCCAAATGCCCAAGAAAGGAACCCAGAAATAATCCTAAATTCTCTCCCATCCTTTACCTCTCATCCAACCAATTACCAACTTCCATTGATTTTTCCTCTTTTGCTTTTATCTGTCATTCCCATTGCTACTTCCCTAATTCAGGCCTTAACTCTCTCTGACCTGGACTATTTCAACAACTGCCCTACTTCTTATCTGTACCTCTAATCTTTCTCCCTTCAGTTCTTCCACACTGCTTCCAGAGTGATCTTTCAGAAATAGTAATCTGATTGTCACTCTCTTGCTCAAAATCCTTCAGTGGTTTCCTGAAATCTGTGCTCTTTTATAAGACCCTTTATGGTAATGATGCTGTCCGGCCTTATCTCTTAGCAATACTCAACTATTCTTAGCTTTCCAGATCTACCATGCTTTACACATCTTGATGCTTCTGCATGTGCTGATATGTCTGTGTTAAATATCTCCCCTCCACTTTTTTTTTATTAATTAATTTATTTGGCTGTATCAGGTCTTAGTTGCTTCACTCGGGATCTTCATTGCGGCACACAGGATCTTTCATTGCAGCGTGGGGGCTTCTTTAGTTGTGGCGTGTGGGCTTCTCTCTGGTTGTGGCACGCGGGGCTCAGTAGTTGCAGTGCATAGGCTTAGTTGCCCCGTGGCATGTGGGATCTTAGTTTCCCGACCAGGGATTGAACCGGGGTCCCCTGCATTGGAAGGCGGATTCTTAACCACTGGACCACCAGGGAAGTCCCTCCTCCCTCCACTTATTCACCTGGAAAATTTTTTCAGATCCTTTGAAACACTCTTTCTCCCAGACAGATATAGGCACTCTTTCTCTTTACATTTTTTACATATCTCCTTTATAACAGTTATCATACTATATTGTCATTGTTAATTTGTATGTCTGCTTCTCCAGTAGATGGTAAATAAACTCCTCAAGGACAAGGACCATGCTTAGGTATTAAATAATTATTAAACAAAGGGATGTCTTCAATTGTATTGTAAGTGAGTTGGGGATACTCACAGATGAAATAAGTGGAACACTTTTAAGTCAGCATGAAATCAAGTGCTATGTAAGAAGTAATAGGAGTTCAGGAGGAAAAGGAGATCACTGGGGATTGGAGGTATTAGTCAAGGAATCAAAATCAGTATATCTCCTTAGGGAGATAGCAAAGTTCTTTGGGCAGGGAAAACTGAAAATTCTAGGGATATATTTTTATACTTGGCAATGTTTGTATAAAGCAATATTTCTAATGTCAAAACATTAAATTTTGAAAAATATAATAAGTAAATAAAAAAGGAAAGAAAAATGAGAAAGGAAAAACCCTAGGAAACACAAGGGGTATATTGGTTTAATTTTGAACCCTCTTATCTATAAATGTCTTTAGTTCCTTTTACTTTAGCCTTTTCTCATCTCTGAAGAAATCAAAGCCCTATTGTATAAATGCTTTATTAATAATACTATATCGGTTATAAGAGTCAACATTGTCTCAACCTGCAATCTTTTTAGAATGTGTGTATACATACACAGTATTAATACGTGTTTATTATATATATGTTTTATATATATATATATGTATAGACTAGATAATAGTTCAAAACATATAATAAGGAATACATTGAGAGGAATTGTTCTCACCCTGTCACATTTTACCCTTTTCCTCCTCTCATATGTTCTATAGACAACTGCTTTTATTTTATTCAACCAGCTCTTTTAAATCCATTTGATATGATTATATTTTGGTTCTCCAAGTTTCCAGTACTGTTGAGGTTTGCCATTTTTTCCCCCTGAAATAGCCTCCTTCTTTACTTTTTCTAGAATACCCTCTTTTTCTGCCTTTTATCATACAGGCATGTAATAATTTGCCTCATCTGATTGTCTTCCAGTTAAGAGTTCAGTATAATTCAGTAATCTGATTATCAGTACTTAGATTATCTTTCAGCCCAGTGTTATAGGACAAAAACAGTTTTTTTATAATTGTTTCTGAATTATGATTGGTACCAGAGGCCTGAATGGACTATCAGTACGATAGAAGAAGGCTGGATAATATCATTTGACTATTACTTTAGAAAAGTTAGGTCCATTCAGGGAGTATGAAAAAAATATTTGAAAATAATTCAGTTGCTACCATGATTCATTTTGTTTGTTTGTTTGTTTTTTAATTTATTTATTTACTTTTGGCTACATTGGGTCTTCGTTGCTGTACGCGGGCTTTCTCTAGTTGCGGCGAGCGGAGGCTACTCTTCGTTGCGGTGCACGGGCTTCTCATTGCGGTGGCCTCTCGTTGAGCATGGGCTCTAGGCACGTGGGCTTCAGTAGTTGTGGTGTGAGGGCTCAGTAGTTGTGGCTCACGGGCTCTAGAGCGCAGGCTTAGTAGTTGTGGCGCATGGGCTTAGTTGCTCTGCGGCATGTGGGATCTTCCTGGACCACGGTTCGAACCCGTGTCCCCTGCATTGGCAGGTGGATTCTTAACCACTGCATCACCAGGGAAGCCCCTCCTTTTGTTTGTTTGTACAAAGAAAAACTTTGGCAATGTGGTTATAGATGGAAATATGGAGAACTTAAGGGATGCATTTGAGCAAGCCCAAAGACTTTCTATTACTGAATCAAGGGTAAAAAGAATGAAGAATGACTTCAATTTCTGTATCTCTAAAATGACTGGGGTTGAATGATACGATCTTAAAGTCTTTCTACTCCTTAAGCTTTTATAATTCAGGAGCAGTGGTGAGAATAGTGACAAAGTGACTGGCTACTGATTCCAAGTTAAGTACAAAAAGAGAGGCCAATGGAACAATCTGTGGAAGGACATAAGTGATTTCATGTCCTGGTGAAGAGGAATACTGTGTTCAATAGAAGTTGAGGAAGACAAGGAATTTTCGGGTTGGAATTTGATAGATCATCATTGTGAAAGAAAACTGACCATGTGTGTCTAGGAAGAGAGATTTGGGTGCTGGATTTTTTTTTTAACGTGTGGGCCATGAACCCTCAGGGGAGCTATAGATGAGCCTTAGGAGGTTCTTGAATGTTCTAAAATTATACACAACATATTAAATTATATCCATTTTTCTTTGAGGAAGCATTTGCAGCTTTAATTAGATTCTTATCATGACCTAACAAAAAGCCACTCACTCTTAAAATATGAATGATAAAGACTCCAAGTGATTAAAATGGAGAAAGAGTAATAATACACTTCAGTGGTCATGCAGTGGATGAATATAGTCATTGTGATATTTTCAGAGTAAGCTGGATTTCAATCACAAAAGACACAGAAGTAAGGGGTGAGAAAAATACAAAGAATGGAGAGAAATTTGTCATTAGACAGCTTTGAGTCTTGGCTTGCCATTATAAGCTGTGTGACCTTGGGCAAGTGAATAACCTTCAAAAACCTCAATTTCCTCAGTTGTAAAATGGGGATAATAAGTATCTACCTTAAATGGTGGATATGAAGATTAAATGAGATAACACATGGTAAGCACATAGTATAGTGCTTGGCACATAGTAAGTATTTGGTAAACCTTTCCCCTCACAAGGTTTTAAATTTTCTATATTTATTTTAAGGTCCTTATTGTAGGTTTCACTGGGGAGGGCTGGTCCTTAGTAAGTCCATCTTCAGAGAACTACTCAGTGATGCTTACACTCAAGATTATATTAAGTGGTTAGTCTAGAGGCTCTTTCCAATGTAGATTTGCAAGCTGGGTGTATAAAAGTCAGACACTAGACTTGTTGCCTGGCAGCACGTGTCCCTGAGTGGTAGTACATGGCTTGCATTGTAATGTCATCAGTGCAGGGGCCAGCTGGCTGGACATGTACTGCCACATAGTCTAGGGACTCCATTCCTCAACGAAACAGCAGCCGGCACTAGGGTTAACAGAAAATGACAAACCAGGCATGGATGAGGGAGGCGCCAGTAGAGCAGCGGGATGTCCTTTGATTTGCTTCTGTTATTTGCATGTCTTTCTTGTGATGTCTGTGAAATGTTCAGAATGACAAAGTTTTTAAAAGACCTGCTGACTCCGCCTGAAAAATGTGAAAAACCTCCCGTTTAGAGACCCATTATGTCCAGCTAGCCTGCATTTTCTATATCTTTTCCTTCATTTTTTATTAATGCAAACATTTGCATGAAGACAGAACCTTTGTTTCTTAAAGAGTTCATCTGCTCCTGCTGCTTACTGGCCCTGCCATGCAAGAGCACAACAGAACCTTTGTTACGCTTTGAGCAAAGCTGTTTATGAACGGTGGCTTACTGAGAACTGCTTCCTGTGCTGTGTGCTTCCATTTTGTCTAAAAGAAAAAAAGAAAATAGTTCTTAGGAGTGAAAAGAATTTGGACATTCTTTTATTCACATGTTGAATGTTGAAATGACAAGTAGCCCCCAAATTTGTGAGGAACTGGTAATTGCATCGAATGCATTTTTTTACTTTACCTTGAACATAATGAGGCTCTTGGTAACAATAGAAGAGACAAGTACTTTCTCACTGGAATAGAGAGACAGAACAGTAAAAAGGCAACAGAAAGAAGGGTTGAGAACAGGACAAAAATGGCTTCCTGTAAGAACCCTAATATTGTAACAGAATGTGTTTTGGCACTTAGTGTTTCCCACCTGGAAGGCACAGTCCTGAAATGGTTGAGTTGAATAAAGAATAGCACCACAGTTTATAAATAGTGATACATTTTATGTACTCATTCAGTAAATATTTGAATGACTGGTATGTGGAAGACACTGAATGATTCTGAGTGTTATAGGGGATAAAAGACAAATGAGTTATGGTACCTATCTGTCTTTAAGGAGCAGGAAGTCTAACAAAGGAGGTAACACGTGTAACAGAAATAACTCTATATCAAAGTAGAAAGTGCCATTGGAAATATTTAGAATAGGTATTTAGGAAGTTCAGGAAAAGGAAGGTTGTTTCTGGCTGGGAGATAATCAGGGAAAACTTCCTGACCAGGTGGCATTTGAGTTGAGCCTGGCAGGAGAGGTAGGCTTGGACATTGCAACATTCCAACATTCCATTAATCATTTGAGTAATAAGTCAAAAATTATGTGGCTCTGGTAAAATAGATCCAAAGCATATTTTTATAGGGTACTTTGGTGTTTTACACCATTTATTCTTTTTCATTTAAAAAAAGTTTAATTAATTAATTAATTTAGTTTTGGCCGTGCCATGTGGCATGTTGGATCTTAGTTCCCTGGCTAGGGATCGAACCCGCCACCCCTGCAGTGGAAGCGTGGACCCTTAACCACTGGACCACCAGGGAAGTCCCCACACCATTAATTTAGATGATACGTTAAATGATGGCATGAATTTCCTGTGTAAACTAAACTAGGGCCTCTCTGTCTAGCCTATGCTGTTCCAGTCATTCACTGCATATGACTTTTGTACACTTTGGCCTAGGCCTCTAGGCATCTATAAATATCTATGTTAGCATCCTTTACTTTCATAACAAAAATAGAAACTCAAAGGGATTATTGAGCATTATTGTAGCCATATCCCATAAGCAGGGTGTAGACATAGTTCTGAGTGGGGATCTGACATGTGAGACTCTCATTTGAAAAAGAATCTCCACCTTCATACAGAAGCAGTATCAATCAGAAGAGAGAAGATTGGGAATTCTAAGCCCATGAGTTTTCAGCTGCCTTTAATTAGAACTCTTCTGTATCTTTCTGCCACTAGATTAAATGAGACCCTGTTGCTGTTTTATGAGTTATTGTGAGTGCCAACTAATTTTTATGAAATAGTTTGAATGTAAAATGTCAAGTAATTGATAAGTTGTTGCATTTGTACCTT
Source organism: Delphinapterus leucas (assembly GCF_059928025.1). Lineage (NCBI taxonomy): Eukaryota > Metazoa > Chordata > Mammalia > Artiodactyla > Monodontidae > Delphinapterus > Delphinapterus leucas. The sequence goes on along the minus strand of NC_143135.1, from coordinate 13,371,607 downwards.
GCTGCATTAATATCACTAATCTGTATATTCATAGTTAAATTGCATATTACCAAACATAATTGCTGATAATCTGTAAATGCATGGTTTGCCACAAAGGCTACAACCTTTAATGACTATGTAGCACAATTAATTTTCACCCTATAACATTAATACTTCCCTGCCTGACATGACATTATGTGTAGCACATTATGACAATATGATTTCTCCATGTTTGTCAGTTTATAGGTTTTTTTTTTTTAATTCATGGTGCTTTCTGGAAAATGGTATTGTGAATGTTTATGGAGTTGATTTGATAACTATACTGCTGTATGAGGAACTATTTTTGCAAAGCTTTTGTCATGACAATGCTTGGATTCTTCATGTATCCCATAGATCATAACTGTGGGAAACTTAAGTGCTACTTTAGATTTCTCTGCATTTAGGCAGTGCATTTTGTTATGGTCAGCTCTCTGAGTGCTTTAAGTTTGGATCTCTGTAATAGCTTCCTTAAAAAAAAAAGAAAAAAAAATTCTGTAGTTTCTGGCACTTTAATTTGCAAGACTCAAACGTACTAATTCTGTATTATGAGATTTAGGCTGGAAATACTGAAGCAATAAGATTTAAGTACTTAGCCTTAATTGACATCTGCCCCTTTTCCCCCCCACCCTCCAAACCCCCCCCACCAGTTTTAGGAAGGAGAAGGGAGAGGAGAGGATTAATGGTTGACTAGAAACTGTTTGAATGTCAAGGGACTCAGCTGTTAACTTGTACAATACCACCGTTGGTTGAAGGAAGTAGACTTTAGTTTTTTGTCTTCTACTTTACATAAAGACCTTCAGTCACCTCTTGTTTTCTGGTTGTCACAGGTGATGTTAACATATGTGTAATGCTTTCTTTGCTCCTGGCTTATCTTTTAGTATTTGAGTTTGACTAGCTGTATAGCAGCACTGTGGTGGTTTAGGGTATCCAAATGCAATGTATTAGTTTTGTCTGTTTTATAACTGTTAATGTAAAAGATCTTTCCTTAATTTGTACATTTGTTCTTAGAAAATTCTATTTGATACATATGCTCCGTAACTCTTTAAGGGCTGCAATATAGCGTAGTGCAGACCAAAGGCCTGGATTCAAATCCTGTCTCTGCTGCTTAGCAGCCCTTTAACCTTTAGGTAAATTACATGTCTGAGTCTTCCTTTTTTCACCTGTAAAATGGAAATATAATAAAAGTACCCATCTCATAGGATTGTTGTGAGCAGTAAATGAATTATTACCTATAAAATGCTTAGAATGCTGTCTTTCATAGAGCTTAATAAATGTTGGCTGTCATTTTATTATATTTATAGGTTTAGCTACCATTAAGCAAACTCCGTAATGATCAAGAGCTATTAAAAGAGGGAGGCCTCCTGCATTTATATAAAGGATATTTCTCAAGATATTGATCTGCAAGTTGTGATTCATTTACAGTTTTTTTCTGGGGGCCCAAAGTTAAACTTGACATGCAGCTGTTTTAGATTCAGAGCTAGTTAGTGTTTAGAGAAGCTTGATTTTGGGTTAACACTTTTACTTTATTTTTCTCCACCGCAAATTTTAAATTTCTTTTTGTATTATACTGACTATGTTAATTGTGAACTCACAATTTTGGTAAGGGACATAATTAGCTTAAATTAAATATCATACCAGAACAAAATATAGGGTAGTAGGTTTATACACTTGGAGTACAGAAGGCCTGTTTGAACAAGACGCAAAGCACAAAGGGCACAGATAAATACTTTTGATTACATCAACATTTTAAACTGTGCAATGAAGGGTACCATAAACAAATGAAAAGAAAACCCATAAGGTAGAAAACCCATATTTGCACATATAGAGAATTAGAAAAACCTCCAAATCAAGAAAGAAAAAAGACAGCCAGAGAGGAAAATGGGCAAAGGATATTAGCAGATTATTCACAGAAGAGAAATACAAGTAACCATGAAAATACACTTAACTTTATTTAATTAAGTAATTAAGAAGACTAAACTATTAAAACAACAGTGAGAAACTATTTTATAACTGTTAAATTGGCAAAAATCACAAAGCTTTAGTGAAAACAGATTTTCTCATGGTGGGGAGGAGTATAAATTGGAATAACCCTTTGTAAAGCAACTGTGTATATCTAGTAAACATGAAGATGTGGAAAAAAGGGAATTCTTGTGTACTGTTGTTATGATTGTAAGTTGGTACAGCAACTATGGAAAACAGTACAGAGAATCATCAAAAAATTAAAAATAGAACTACTACCATGTGATCCAGCAATTCCACTTCTGGGAATATATCCAAAGGAAACAAAAGCACAAAATGGAAAAGGTACCTACATCCCCATGTTCATAGCAACATACTTAACAATAGCCAAGATAGGGAAACAACCTAAGTGTCCATTGATGGATGAATGGATAAAGAAGTCGTGGAAAAAATACACACACACACACTGGAATATTATTCAGCCAAAAAAATGAGGAAATTGGGCTTCCCTGGTGGTGCAGTGGTTGAGAGTCCGCCTGCCGATGCAGAGGACATGGGTTCGTGCCCCGGTCCGGGAAGATCCCACATGCCTCGGAGCGGCTAGGCCCGTGAGCCATGGCCGCTGAGCCTGCGTGTCCGGAGCCTGTGCTCCGCAACGGCAGAGGCCACAACAGTGAGAGGCCCGCGTGAAAAAAAAAAAAAAAAAAGAGGAAATCCTACCATTTGCAACAACACGGATGGCCCTTGAAGGTATTATGCTGAATTAAATAAGTCAGAAAGAGATAGACAGATACTCTATGATCTCACTTATATGTGGAATCTAAAAAAACCCACCAAACTCTGAAAAAAGAGATCAGACATGTGGTTGCCAGAGGCAGAGGGTTGGGGGAGGGAGAATAGGAGGATGGTGGGGGTGATGGTAGGACAGTAGGACAGGGTGCAGATTTCCAGGAATAAGGTAAATGAGTCCTGGGGATGTTAAGTACAGCATGATGACTGTTGTTAACACTGCTGTATGATGTATGGGAAAGTTGTTAAGAGAGTAGATCCCAAGAGCTCTTATCCAAGGAGAAATTTTTCTTTTTTTCTTTTCTTCTTTCTTTTCTTTTTATTGTATCTATATTTGAAGATGGATGTTAGCTTAACCTATTGCAATAATCATTTCATAGTATATGTAAATCAAGCCATTATGCTGTATTTTTAAACTTACACAGTAATGTATGTCAATTGTTTCTCAATAAAACTAAAAAAAAAAAAGACAACCATGAGGATATGTGCATCCTGTGACATGTCCATTCAATTTTGAGATATCTGCCTTAGAAAAACTCTTGCACGTATGCACAGGAAAACAAGTACAAGAATGTTCAACCCAGCGCAGTTTGCTATAGTGAAAATGTGGGAACAACCTGAGTATTTATTGATAGAGGAGTATTTACCATTGGCAAGTAAGTTGGTTCCATATTGTTTCATAAAAGATTTCCAAACATGGTTGAGTGAAAATAGTAAGGTACAGAAAAGTATACGTCATTTACTTAAAAACAAAACCAGGCTCACAAACTGTGTTTATATATTTTTTTAAGTATGAGTACCAAACTGATTGGGAACTGGGATTGGTTTTTAACTTTTTCTATATTGTTTGAATCTTTAAAAATAATTAAATATGTAATTATAAATAAACATTTTTTTAAGTTTAAAGATCATGCCAATACTTTATCCTATTTACCAACTGAAGTTTCTTTTCTAGTATTAACAATGGAGAGCCAGTGTTTTCTAGATAATACAGTGTAAAATGGGACACATTGTAGGTTCTTAGCTTTTTCTTATTTTGTTTTGTTTTTGTTTTTGAGAGCTAGGGTTGAAGTGGAAGGGCATGGGCTTTGGAGTTAAATATTAAGTTTGAATTCTAGCTCAGCCATTTTTTAAAACTGAGCAGGTTCCTTAACCTCTCTGAGCTTCAAAAAAGTCTATTTCCTACCTCATTGGGTTGTATAAGTATTGCATGTGCTGGTTTTCCTCATTTCCCCATCTCTTTTGGTCAAAGGAAATTAGTCTAGTGTGGTCTGAGATCAAAGATGGTCTTGTATGGGTGATAAAATATTTTACCAGAACATACTGTGTCCCTGGATCAGGACATACCAGTAAAGATGGAGGATGTAAATAATTAGTTTTAGAGGTTTATTAACTTTTTAAACCATTAAGCTATCTATATGTACTTAAGATCAAATACTATATCATGTTAGTGATTTATATATGATATTAAACTTGAAGCTTCTAAACAGTTTACATGACAGGTCGTTGGTTAACAGGGTTACTTTTCTAATCTCAGAGAACAGTCTTAATTTAATTCAGCACTTATTTGTGCCAGCCAGCATCTAAATCTCAAGAGGCTTCAAAGACAAAAATGTGTCTCAAAAGGACTCTGGTAAGGGAGAAGAAAGTCAGATTTAAAGTTGAATATATGTATGTACTCTGCTTTTCACTTACACTGCTCTTGCTCTTGTATCTATTAATATCACATATTGTAATTCATGTGAATATTTTCTGGGGAAACTTGTTTATTCTAATACAGGGACTCTGTATAAAATACTAATATAATAAAATGAGTGGTCTCAATGATGTAGGTAGCCTGTCAAGCAAAAATTTTCAAATGGGACCCCTTATCATTTAATTGCAAAATAAATAGCTAATGCTTTGATGGTATTTATGCTTGGGAAGAGAGTAAAAAGAAATCGTTTTGGACTTTACCCGTATGAATTAGAGCCTCCTGAGTAATTAATGGTTAATAAGTGAACGCTTCCCACAAGTTTAAAGGCTGTAGCTGAAATGGGTATAGATTATGTGTATTATCATATGTGTAGGGTTTTATATAGCCCAGGAATCCTTGAAGAAAATCTGTAAACATCCTTGGTTAGATGAGCAGAAGTTTAAATAAGTGAGTAGGGGGCTATAGTAGGTTGGCCTCTGGGTGTTCATTAATGTTGAAACCCAATGTCTTGTGAGTTGTGATGTCTGGGAGGGATATGTAGTAACAACTGTAATAAAACAACAATAATAAACATAATAGCTAATGTTTATTGCATATTTACTATGTGCCAAGCACTATGCTAAGATTATTACATAAGTTATTTTATTTACTCCTCACTACAACCTTAGGTGGTAGGTATTATTTCCCAATTTTACAGAAAAGGGCAGAGAGATTAGGTAATTTGCTTCAAGTCACACAGCTAATAAGTACCAGAGCTAGAAATCAAATCCAGGTCAGCCTGACTCCAGAGCCATGTTCTTAACCATTGCAATAAATTGCTATGTTGTTTTAATCTGTAAAATTAGTATGTAGCAATAATAACATAATCATCAATATGTTACCTTCTGTGTATATCAAATGTATTCTAAAGAAGCAGTTTATTATTAGACATATTCTTTTTTTTTTTTTTGCGGTAAGCGGGCCTCTCACTGTTGTGGCCTCTCCCGTTGCGGAGCACAGGCTCCGGACGCGCAGGCCCAGCGACCATGGCTCACGGGCCTAGCCGCTCCACGGCATGTGGGGTCTTCCCAGACCGGGGCACAAACCCGTGTCCCCTGCATCGGCAGGCGGACTCTCAACCACTGCGCCACCAGGGAAGCCCTATTAGACACATTCTTAATGTCATACCCATTTTTTAGCAAGAGTGACTGTGGTATATAGAGATTAAGTGATCAGCAGGAGGTGATTCAATGGAGACCCAAGAAGTTTCTGATCCACAATTGCTTTCACTCGTAAGTTCATATAAAGATCATACAGTATATACTTATCTTTTTTTGTGTGTGTGGTAAGCGGGCCTCTCACTGTTGCGGCCTCTCCCGTTGTGGAGCACAGGCTATGGATGCACAGGCTCAGCGGCCATGGCTCACGGGCCCAGCTGCTCCGCAGCATGTGGGATCTTCCCGGACCGGGGAACGAACCCGTGTTCCCTGCGTCGGCAGGTGGACTCTCAACCACTGCGCCACCAGGGAAGCCCTATTTACTTATCTTTTACTTAGATATTTCAGTGCAGTGCAGTCTGAGATAAGCACTTATAGCTTCAGTACACTGCACTGAAATATCTAAGTAAAAGATAAGTAAACACTGTATGATCTTTATATGAACCTTGTGAGTGATGCTATCTGAGCAAGACATGGACTTTTGGGCCTTAGTGTGGATTCCAGAACAATAGAGCATATTGGTTCATGTCAGAAAACTTAATCCTGGTCTTGTGGAAATCACAGCAAAGCAGAAGAAGAAAAGCCAATCTGAAATGCTTTTCCTTTTCCAAGAGGGCAGCTAAGGTGCCCAGATATCTTTGCCCTCTAGGGGTGCAGGTGTGCAGTTTTTATTCTTTAATCATTCACATAAATTAAAGCTTATTCTTTTGCATTTAAAAAATAACAGGAAATGACACCCTCCATGTTTTATTGCCAGACAAGAGCTTTGAACTTCTGTCTCGCTGAAGTTTGGTAAAGTACAAAGATTTTCCATGGCTGGGTGGTACCCTTAACCACAGAAGGAACATTGGAATGATAAGAGCTGCACATGAAGGAAACCACTAGGGAGCAGCAATTTAGAGAGAGCTCTTTGCACTTGGCTTGTGTGAAATTTTTGGGGAGGAACTTCTTCCTACCTCTGCTGGCTCTTCTTAGCTCCTTCGCTTCACGCACAGATGAAAAGAGCACTAGGACATATATACACTACCAAACGTAAAATAGATAGCTAGTGGGAAGCAGCCGCATAGCACAGGGAGACCAGCTTGGTGCTTTGTGACCACCTAGACGGGTGGGATAGGGAGGGTGGGAGGGAGGGAGACGCAAGAGGGAAGAGATATGGGAACATATGTATATGTATAACTGATTCACTTTGTTATAAAGCAGAAACTAACACACCATTGTAAACCAATTATCAATAAAGATGTAAAAAAAAGAAAAAAAAGAGAAAAAAGAGCACTAGGGCTTTCTGTTTCTACTTTCCGAACTAGGAATGGGTGGAGTGAATACTTTGTGGTGGGGTGGTTCTTCGTAAGAAACTTCGAAATATGGGGACAAGTTTTAACTTCACACAAATGCTGATTAGCATGCATACCTATGCAGGTGGGGACAGGATATAGACACACTCACATACACACATATGAATTCACATGGACACAAGTAGACCACATCTCTGAGATGATTTTACTATCAACATACACCCCTGCTTTTGTGCTCTGTGTAAAATGAAGATCATATTTATTTCTAAAACTGATTAGAAAGTGTCAGTGATGAGGCAGTGTGGTATATAGTGTTAAAAGCATGGGTTCTTGGTAGGACACACCTTGGTTTGAATCTTGGCTTCTCTTCTCACTAGCTGTGTGATCTTGAGCAAGTTACTTTAATTCTATAAATCTCAGTTCTCCCATTTGTAAAACAGAAACATGATCAAAATTTCTATCATAGGATTGTTGTGAAGACTAAATAAAATCATGCATGTAAAACAATTAGCACAGTCTCTGGCCCATTGTTGTTCAGTAAGTTGCACAGGTCCTCAAAATTGGTAGAGCTGTTATTATTATTATGTGTAATATTAACTCTAAATGTCTGATTGGTAGCTGAATGTTAAATAAGTATAGTCCTTTATTTATATTTGTTTTCTTTTTTCCTTCCCCTCTCCCCCCCTGCTTTTTTTTTTTTTTTCTCATGCAAAGTCTGTTTTCCAGAAAAGTCCTCCTTTTTTTGAGGAGGACGAAAGTACTTTGATTTTAACTGCTCTGAAAACATTTCTCCCTTAAAGAGCTTTCACATTGACTTTTAGTCCCTGGAGCTAGGGAGGAGAAGCAGCAGGATTTGCTTCTAAGTAGAGCTCTTTCATTTATACCATCAAAAAACAAAACAAACAACCAAACCAAAAAACAAAACAAAAAAACAAAACAAAAAAAACCCCTAGTCTTGTAGTAGCCTTAGGTAGATCTAAGTCATAAAAGCCTATATAGCCGGAGGAAGAAATCTTTTTGTAAGACCAGGATAAGTGAGTGGAATAAGGGAAGGAAACTCAGAGGTGAAAGTATACCTGATTTTAATGTTGGTTTGGCCATTTTTTCTTCCCAATTTCATACATGCTTAATTAGAAAACAATTAATGCCAGAAATCATCTTTTTTTTTTTTTTTTTTTGGCCATGCCACGTGGCTTGCAGGATCTTAGTTCCCTGACCAGGGATTGAACCCAGGGCCAACAGCAGTGGAAGCACTGAGTCCTAACCACTGGACTGCCAGGGAAGTCCCAAGAGATTGTCATGTATTATCTCACGACTTCACTGTCAGTTTTGGCCATTTCTTGGCGAAATAGTTTTCCAGTTGGATGAACTGTTGCTGAAGCACTGGTTTTGTTTTCACATCTCTTTCTGAGGTCAGGGTTAGAGAATGTTTGTGGTAGCTGATAGTTGTTAGCTTTGGGAAGCACTCGTATTGATAGAATAAGTCATGGAATGTAAACATGTCATTCATCTGGACTTTAGGCTGGTGTAAACATGGTGAAACTTTAGGTAACCACTGTCAAAGACTCACTTGAGTAGAGCTTGGGTAGATAAACTTATATTTGCTTTATAATCTCACTAAACTACCAGGACTTCAGGAATGTTTTTTTGAAGTACCCATTTTTACAAATTTTAGGTAATTCTTTCATATTTTCCTGAAGGATGAAAATGTGAAAGAGGCAAATGCCCATCTCAGTAGCAACTTTGTGGAACTGCTTTTTGGCAGGGTATTTATTACTTTTGGGTTTTTTGTTCTTACTGTTCCAGACGAAAGTTGTTTTGTTTTGCTTTTTTGTAAAAAATAGGATGGTAAATGGAAGTACTGAATTGGAAGTTTCTATATGAAGTGTGCCAGGCTACCACTGTTATACCTAAAGACAAAACTCAGGGAAGGGGAACAAGCATTTGGTGAGCACCTGCTATATTAGAAGCTCTGCTGTATTACTGAAGTAAACCTCCAATAGCCCTTTGACATAGCTTTTTTTTTTTTTTTTTTTGTTTTTTTTTTTTTTGACATAGCTTTTAATAAAATATATTATCAAGAAAACCAGGTATTGTGGTTTATGAATAGTAACGGTATTGTTATCCACAGGAAATAGGCTTGCAGAATAATTTGCTCAAGGTCACACAGCTAGCATTTGGTGGGGCTGAGAATGGAACTCAAGTGTCTTGGAACTCCAAAGCCCAAGTTCTTAACCAGTGATTCTTAAACTACATCAGAAACATCAAGGGTACCTGTTAAAAATTACTGGGCTCCAGTTAGAATTTTAAGGTCACCAGTCTGAGATATTGTCAGATGATCAATCTGTATTTTAACAGGGTGTCTCAAGTGATTCAGATCAAGAAATTGATTGACCATGTTTTGAGAAAGAATTAAATTATGTTTCTTTCATCACTTATATGTGGAATCTAAAATATGATACAGGGACTTCCCTGGTGGTGCAGTGGTTAGGAATCGCCTGCCAATGCAGGGGACATGGGTTCGAGCCCTGGTCTGGGAAGATCCCACATGCCATGGAGCAGCTAAGCCCATGCGCCACAACTACTGAGCCTGCGCTCTACAGCTCACAAGCCACAATTATTGAGCCCACGTGCCACAACTACTGAAGCCTGCACGCCTAGAACCCGTGCTCCACAACAAGAGAAGCCACTGCAATGAGAAGCCCGCACACTGCAATGAAGAGTAGCCCCTGCTCGCGACAACTAGAGAAAGCCCGCATGCAGCAGCGGAGACCCAATGCGGCCAAAAATAAATAAATAAATGTATAAAAAAATAAAAATAAGTAAAATAAATTATGATACAAATGAACTTATTTACAAAACAGAAACAGACCCACAGACATAGATGACAAACTTACAGTTACCAAAGGGGAAGGGGGAAGGGATAAACTAGGAGTTTGGAATTAGCAAATACAGACTACTATATATAAAATAGATAAACAACAAGGTTCTACTGTATAGCACAGAAAACTATATTCGATCTCTTGTAATAACTTATAATGGAAAAGAGTATGAAAAAGAACATATATATATAACTGAGTCACTTTGTTGTACGCCAGAATCTAACACAACATTGTAAATCAACTATACTTCAATTTATAAATAAATTAATTTAATTAAATAATGTTTCTTTCCACACTTGATAAAGAAGAAAACAGGTGCAGATTAAATAACTGTCCAAGATTAAGCTATCAGACAGAGCCATGATTCCAACCCAGGTCTGTCTAATTCTAATACTCATCACACCCTGTATTACAAGCCCATGATTAAGTCACACATTTATCCGTCACAACAAATGTAGAAAACATGATTTCTGATAAATTGGGCCACACAGATTTCATGGTCTTATTATTTACCAAGGTTAATAACTTATGACAACTTTACTGAAATCTTCATGGTCCTTAAACTTTTTCAGTGACTTTTTTTTTAATTAAAGAATTGAGTTTTCCTTGCAGTCAGATCATCCATGTTTCAGGCATAGAATCATTACTCCCTGGGATAAATTTCTGGGACATGCAGAAGTGGAAGAAGGTGGAAGGAGGTAGGAAGAAAGAATTCCCAGGTGTACCTGCTAAATGGTGCTAAAGCTCCTCACCCTAATCACTGAAATGAAGAGTGAAGGGTTGATATTAATACTAACAGCCAATCACATGGCAATAGGTTATGTTCTACAGCGTCTCCCATTCTGCCCATTGAGACTAGCTCAGTTAGGGCCAGCAAGTTTGGTTTGCCTATTCCAGTCCACTTCCTAGAACAGAACCAACACCTTGATTGACTTTCATGGCCTACTGGGATTGGAAGGACTTTTTTTTTTGTATCCCTCTCACTTTCTCTTTCTGTCTTTGTTTGTTTGTTTTTTGTAGCCCAGCGCCATGTCCTCACATACATGGAGGATGCAGTATGCCAGCTGCTAGAGAACAAGGAAGATATTAGCCAATATGGCATTGCCAGGTTCTTCACTGAATAGTAAGTACATGAGTGCTTTGCCTATAGCGTGGGCCCAGAGGAGGCTTTTGGAAGCAGGCAAGATACATGAAAAGTAGAGCAGGGCAATGCTGATTATGTAGTGGCAGTGACTGCCTAGACTGATTGAGGGCTGCCCAAACAGGTTTTGGAACATGCCTTTGGTGCAGCTAGTTTTGTCCAATGATAAGTCTCATGAGTGGTGATAACTGTAAAAGTTTAACTGCTGCTTGTTTGATCTATTAGATCTGTTTTTTTTAGGTTCCTCTTATAATTTTTAACTTTCCCTGTTATTCAGAATATTCACTCTGATTTCCTTTAGTCAGTGTTCCTTTAGGCTGTGTTTTTCTTGGCTGGCTTTTTTCATGGAAATGCTTAGGGTGATGTTCCTGTGCAGTTTTCTTTCTATAGGAGGCTGTGTCAATCACTTAATGATTTAAGATTATTTCTAGAGGCAGGACATCTTTCCCAGATTATATCTTTGAGGAGTAGTGTTTCTTTATAAAGTATGCTTGGAGTGTGTAAAAGTCAAAATGATTATTTTTTAATTTATTAAAAATTGTTTTCTTCAAGTTACAATTTCTTCAAGATATAATTGACGTATAGTACTGTCTAAGTTTAAGGTGCGTGGCATAATGATTTGATTTACATACATCATGAAGTGATTATCATAATAAGTTTAGTGAACATCCATCATCTTATATAGATAGATAATTAAAGAAATAGAAAAAAACTTTTCTCTTTTGATGAGAACTCTTAGGATTTACTCTCTTAACAATTTTCATTTGTAACGTGCAGCAGTGTTAATTATATTTATCATCTTGTACATTATTACATCCCTAGTACTGGTTTACCTTATAACTGGAAGTTTTGCCTGCCTTTATGCAATTCCTCCTATCCCCCACCCACCTCTGATGACCCGAAATCTGATCTCTTTTTCTATGAGTTTGTTTGTTTTTGAATTATTGACCTATAACACTGTTACCTCCTGTTACACAACGTAGTGATTTGATACTTCTATGCATTTGAAACTGATCACTGCAATAAGTCTGGCTGTGATAGTTCACCATACAAAGATATTACATAGTTTTTTGTTTTTGTTTCTTTTTTAGGTATTACATAGTTATTGACCATATTCCCCACACTGTACATTTCATACCCATAAGTCATTTATTTTGCAACTGAAAGTTTATACCTCTTAATCTCTCTTACCTATTTCTTTCTTCTTGGTATCACAGAACTGTTTTTAGGCTGAATGAAATAATCAGTTTAAAATACCTTGGTCTTCATGAAAGGATATGCTAAAGAAATACAAAAAATTATTTTTATTACCAAAATGCCAACATATTTATATAATCGTTTGTCTTCTTTTTCCTTTTTTTCTGGTTTATTGTAAGCATTCTAAAAAAGGAAGAATAGGGCTTCCCTGGTGGCGCAGTGGTTGAGAGTCCGCCTGCCAATGCCGGGGGCACGGGTTCGTGCCCCAGTCCGGGAGGATCCCGCGTGCCGCGGGGCGGCTGGGCCCGTGGGCCATGGCCGCTGAGCCTGCGCGTCCGGAGCCTGTGCTCTGCAACAGGAGAGGCCACAACAGTGAGAGGCCCGCGTACCGCAAAAAAATAAATAAATAAAAAAGGAAGAATAGCCTCTTATAGGCTTCTACTTATGGTGCATCATGAGCTCAAGTCCATCCTCCTTGAAAACAATTTTATTTTCCTTTCTGTTCTCCAGAGGTTCCTTGAAGATCAGACATCTCTTCTAATGGCCTTAACTTGGGTTGCTGTTAGGGGAATTCTTGACTCCCCCTAGCTCTTTTGCTGAGCTATAAGTCTTGCAAACAAAATCTAGATTTCTTATGGATTGGAATTTCAAGTTCCTGGGAAAAACAGGCTTTCCAGGATCAGAGCTGGTCCCTTCTCTTCTCCCAGTCTTCTAAAGGAGGGTGAAGTAGAACAAGGAATGTCACTTGTTCTCGAGGTATGGGCTGAAGCAAATGAGGTGGACTGGGAATAAAGACTGAGATTGAATAGCCTTGCTTGCTTTTACAGAACTGACAAGCCTAGGGGTCAAGTTTCTAGGCTATTTAATCTGTACGAGCACCCTTGAGGCTCCTTGCCAAATGAAATATGATTCTTCTGGGGACAATGCTTCTTCCTGGCTTTTTTCATTTTACTCTATTCCCCCTCCCCCATCTCCTTTATAAGTCTTTTCCCTACTGCGCTGGTTCCTTGAGGGTAGGCATCGTTTCTTCTTCATCCCTGTATTCCCAATACCTGGCATGATGCTTATTATATGATAGGTGTTAGGTAAATGTTGAATCTACAGCTGTATCTGTATTTTAGGTTATTGCATACTATCCACTCTTATTCTTGGTCTTATTATGAATAAGGACCGTCTCTTGTTCTTTCTCTCTTTTTTCTTGATTCTTTTTGATAAAGTTCTATATCCTGCCATTTAAGAAGCTGTATACTGGAATTCCCTGGCGGTCCAGTGGTTAGGACTCCACACTTACACTATAGAGGGCACGGGTTAGGTCCCTGATCAGGAACTAAGATCCCATATGATGCGCGGCACGGCCAAAAAAATAAAAATAAAAAAGAAGCTGTATACTATGTATGTAGCACTCCAAAAGTGAACCCACTGGTGTATGTAACTAATACCGAACTCTAGTAAGGCTTATAACTGTTTCCAAATGCTATTGACTATAGCTTTTATCTAGCAGTACACTGTTGGAAAAAAAAAACCTTAAGACTTTTTTCCACAGTGCTGATAGAAATCTAGTTGCCAAGTGAGCAGTTTCTTGTCCTTAGAAAACTAAAAATTACATAATCTATGTGAATGGCACATAGCTGACATTTTTTAAAAATAGATCTTTATTGGAGTATAACTGCTTCACAATACTGTGTTAGTTTCTGTTGTACAACAAAGTGAATCATCCATATGCGTACATATGTCCCCATATCCCCTCCCTCTTGAGCCTCCCTCCCACCCTCCCTATCCCACCCCTCTAGGTCATCGCAAAGCACCGGGCTGATCTCCCTGTGCTATGCGGCTGCTTCCCACTAGCTATTGAACATTTGGTAGTGTGTATATGTCGATGTTACTCTCACTTCACCTCAGCTTCCCCCTCTCAAGCACCCCCCAACTGTGTCCTCAAGTCCATTCCCTATGTCTATGTCTTTATTCCTGCCCTGCCGCATCAGTACCATTTCTTTTTTTTTTTAGATTCCATATATATGCATTAGCATACAGTATTTGTTTTTCTCTTTCTGACTTACTTCACTCTGTATGACAGACTCTAGGTCCATCCACATCACCACAAATAATTCAATTTCGTTTCTTTTTATGGCTAATATTCCATTGTATATATGTGCCTCATCTTCTTTATCCATTCATCTGTTGATGGACACTTAGGTTGCTTCCATGTCCTGGCTATTATAAATACTGCTGCAATGAACATTGTGGTACATGTCTCTTTTTCAATTATGGTTTTCTCAGGGTATATGCCCAGAAGTGGGATTGCTATGTCATATGGTAGTTCTATTTCTAGTTTTTTAAGGAACCTCCATGCTGTTCTCTGTAGTGGTTGTATCAATTTACATTCCCACCAACAGTGCAGGAGGGTTCCCTTTTCACCACACCCTTTCCAGCATTTACTGTTTCTAGATTTTTTTGGTAATGGCCATTCTACCTGACATTTCTATAACTCTAAAACACCATATTGGCCTGAGGCAAGTTATTTTAAGAGGTGAGCCAGCATCAAAGCTCCAAAATCCTTAAAAAAAAAACAAAAAAACACAAAACTCAACTTGAAAGGTGTGCATATATGATTGAATAGGAAGTAGTATTTGGTAGACAAGGAGACCTGAATGGTAGAAGTTCCTGATTTTCCTTTGATTGTGAATTTATCTACTGAAAATCCTTCTTTCGCAGACCTGAGTTTTGTATTGATTTATAGAAGCATAATGAAGTGAAAAGAGCTCTGCCCTGGGAAGAAAAAGAGCTCCTATCCTTATAAGTCCTCACTCCATAATCTTGGGAAAATTTCTGAAATTTTCTTTCTTTCTTTTTTTTTGGGGGGGCTGTGTTGGGCCTTCGTTGCTGCGCATGGACTTTCTCTACTTGCAGTAAGCGGGGGCTACTTTTCGTTGAGGTGCGCAGGCTTCTCATTGCGGTGGCTTCTCTTGTTGAGGAGCTTGGGCTCTAGGCTCACAGGCTTCAGTAGTTGCAGCACGCAGGCTCCGTAGTTGTGGAACGTGGGCCCTAGAGTACGCAGGCTTCAGTAGTTGTGGCTTGCGGGCTCTAGAGCGCCGGCTCGGTGGTTGTGGCACACTGGCCTAGTTGCTCAGTGGCATGTGGGATCTTCTCGGACCAGGGATCGAACCCATGTCCCCTGCATTGGCAGGTGGATTCTTAACCACTGTGCCACCAGAGAAGTCCCTCTGAAATTTTCTGGGCTTCAGTTGCCTCAGCTGTGAAATGGGTATAATAAAGTCTAATGTGCTAATAAATAAAAATAATGTAATAATTGTATAATAAAAAATGTTTTATTAAACTCATACTATGTTTCAATAACTATAATTCTTTGAAGTAGGTAATATTATTATCTCTATTTTATAGATGAGGAAACTGAGGCTCAGAAAAGTTAAAATAGCTTCTTTAAGTTCACAAGCTAATAAATGACAGAATTAGGAACCAAGCCTCATCTGCAGCATTACAAAGGCCACTATTCTGTACTGTCTCCAAGTCGCTCTAATGCCTAATGTTGCTGGAGGCCTAACCAGATAATAATATGAGGTCTCTTCTAGCTATGGTTTCTGGATTCTTTGAAATTTCCCTTATGAGCTGTACTTCACACAGTTTATCACATAGCTTTGTCTGGTGACCTCCATTCATTGCCATTTAAATGTTTTATGTTGTCCTTTTGGAGGGGATACAATTGGAGCTGTCTCTAAACAATAGGAAACATAATTTTTTAAAAAATGTGTTAAGTGTGCACTTCCATCTATCAGTTTCAAGTTCAGACATTGAGATTCTCATACGATTAATGGTGGATAATTTACCTTTGAGCAAATGATAAAAATACTCTTCAAAATTGTTTTTGGAAGGTTTTTCTGCTGATTTTCTTCTATGGATCAGCTTGCCCTCTCACCTGTGCTGTCACTCCTTGGTGCTTGGTGTTTTCCAACAAATCCATGATTGTTCCAGCAAATCTGGATAAGCTGTAAAGCATGAGTAGCTAAGCTGTACTGTGTGTGTGTGTGCGTGTGTGTGCATGTGTGTGCGTGTGTGTGTCTGCAAGACTGTGAGCTCGTCAGATCATATTCTTCTGGACACTCTTGAAAGAGGGATACGAAATCCCACAGGATTTTCTTTCATGTTGTATGCAACCTCTACCTCTGAATGCCATCTTTCAACCAATGAAAGGTAAAAGGAATTAATATTTAGAGGTGCCGCTCGAAGAATAGACCAAGTGTCGGCACGGGGTCAGGACCTCTGAAGAAGTACAGACAAGAAAATGAGGCTAGAGTAGCTGTAACTTAGAAACCACAGCAGAGTGTGACCAGGTTCTTGTGGGAAAGATAAATGGAGAAATGTGTTTTTTTAGGACATTGGAAAATAATGATGAGAGAAAAACAGGCTGAAATCTGAGAATTCCTATCACAATTAGGAACCCTTCTTCACAGGCTAAATTGATAGCTACAACACTGTGGCATCAGAGAGCTTGACCTCCACATACTAATATAGAAAAGAATGATACTCTGTGGTCTTGGTTGGTGGGCCCAGGAGGACTCTTTTTTTATAATCAAGTGTCTTGTTTTTGTTTTTTTTTTAAATGATGATTTTACCTTCCTAGGGAGGTTTTCAAGTTTTGGTTACAAGTACATATACAGATATCCTTCATTGATGGAAGTTTTTTTTTAAGGATATGTGAGAATATAAGACAGCATTCATTCAGTAATTATTTTTGAGCACCTACTGTGTGCCTATGTGTATTTGGCAATGAAGAAGATATAGTGGTGAACAAGACAAATAAGGTAATTACCCTCATGAACCTAGCTGTTTAGTGAGGGAGATAGTCAATAAACAAGTAAGCTGACAATGACGACAATAGCTAATAGTTAATAAATACTTGCTATGTGCTGGGCATGGTTCTAAGCGTATAACGTGTATTATCTCATTTAATTCTCAAAATACTATGAGGTGGAATATTAGTATTATCTTCATTTTATACATTAGGAAATTCAGGCACACAAAAGTAACATTCCCTAGGTTACACAGCTGATAAGTGTAACAAGATAAACAACAAGGAAGTAACTAGGATAATGTGATATATAGGATGGCCAGGAAGGCCCCTTGGAGGAGATGGCGTTTGAGGTCTTATCCCATGGAATGACTGGCTCATCCCATTTGAGAGCTGATGAGTTATCTCAGCTCAGGTGACCTACCTTCTTTTTGTCCACCTTTATTACCTAGGCTTTCTGTGTCCAAAAAAAATAATTTGATTGATTTTATGTGCTGCTTCTCAGAGTGGAATACCCTTAACAGGCAGTAGTCACAGAAAGCTATCTTACAAGTAATTGGCCTCCCTCATGCACTGCTCATATATAATAAGTAAAAATAATAAAATAATTAGTCATAAAATTATTTGTGTTATCTAATATATAGTATAAATATGGAGATGGAAGTATTTATCAATCTTTGGAAAAAGAACATTAATAATTCCATTGTGAAACATATTATCAGAATTCAGTTGGGAACTTGCATGCTTTTTTATATACTCTTGTAGTAAAAGGTACCAGCCTCAAATTCCTTTTTTTATTGTTTTAATTAGAATAAGTCCATGAAATGTGAACTTCATTAATTCACTCTTGGAGAAAAAAAGGAGATTCCAATAGTGCATATTCTTAAATCACTTAAAATATAACTTAATGAAAACAATGCATGATTATAAAATATGTATTATTTCTTCTTTTTTAAAACAGGTGCTCTAAGCCCTATGAAAGATGACCCACTTCTCTCCTCAGTAATCTAGAACAGTCAGGGTATAAACTTTCAGTTCTAAAATTGGCAAATTTTTTAGGATTATCCACCACCCAGCATTTAAGTAATATTTTGGGTTCTTCTTGTGCCCATGGTAACAGAGGAGTGGATTTGGAGCAACAAGAAACACATCGGAACAAACTAGGAACTCACTGATTTCCAGGCTCATAGCTTTGAATGAGGGGTGGACTTAAGACTTCTCTGGGCCATTTCTGCTCCATGTTTTCCCAATTTATTGTTGTTAAATTGAGTCAAAATATGGTATAGTGAAGGAATGGTGACTAATCCTATCATTGGCTTCTTCAAAAGGTGTAATACTTCTCCCAGCCTACCCCTCACCCCCATCTTTTTTCCATAGTTCAGTTCTTAGCTGGAGTTGACACACTGTAACAGAAAATAATCCATTTTTCATTGTCAACATCTGGATTCTCAGACTCAGATAATTGCCACGAATAGATTTTGCCATAGCTGAAGCAATCCTATCCTCACTGTTATTGGCCCAGGCATTTCTGTTAAGCCATCATTTGTGAAATCTATAGAGGATTCTGGTTCTTTTCCATATTACCAGAGGTATCTTATAGCAAAAGGACACCAGGGAAACATAGTGGTGAGTTGAGAGTCACCAAAATCTATTTTGAAACTTAAAAATCCAAGTTCATTGAGGACATAAGAAGCTGCTTATTTGCTTAGAATCCATCTCTCTTCTTCAGTCCCTTCATGTTTTGATTATAGGAAACCATCCAGCAGCACTTGACCTGGTAACTGAGGAAGCCATTTCACAGCCCACTGGTCCCCTGACTCATTTAGAAGTTGCAGTCAAAGGTTATGGAAGTAATAATTGGGCCCAGATTCTCCCTGTCAGGAAAGACGTTACTTCCCCACCCCCTCCCTGCTACAATTTAAGAGAAATTTAGCTGTTGCGAAACTGTGCAATAAGAGGAAATGAAGGAACTCCATCCTTGGCTGAAGTATTCTCAAGACCCAGCGATATTATTTCTGTTTTCATGGGAGCTGCTTTTACAGCTAGCTAGTATAAATTTTAGGTATAATTCTCCACACTAAAATATTTCCCCTTAGAGAAATTACTTGATTTATTTTAATCTATAAATAATACAAAGAACCTTTACTTGGTCCAATCCAAGCCCTGGTATTCCTTGTCACTCTGATAATTCCCTGAGTACTCCTCTGGCAATCAGGTAGACACACACAAATCTGAAGTAACATGTCAGTAGTGCTATTAGCAATGTAAAATAGCTAATCAGAAGTTAAGAAACTTTACTTCATCAACAATAGAGCAATTTAAATTCATCAGTGCTTTTAACTTCTTCCATAATTTGCTCAGAGCTCTCGAAGATCTGTGGTGCTGGCAGCAGAGGCCTGGCATGAGAGCAGGAAAGAATGACACAATCTGGCACCTTTAACCAGAGGGTTGTTAATGAACTGGGATGGGGCCAGAGGGGAGAGAGGGGAAGGAGGATGGACAGTTAGATTTTTGGCAGCCACACAAAGGTCCTTCTTCCCTGAGAAAAGTGAAATGAAAGTCAAATGAAGCTTCTCTCTGTTATTATGATTTACTAAGATGTTTGTCTGTCCATAGCCTCCGGCCCCATGGCAGGTGCATCTTTGCATTCCGACTTCCCCACAAAACAAATTCTCAGGGTCCTTCAAGAGGGGTCATATCCAACCAGGTTCTTGTCTGAGGCTACAACTGTGATTTCTTTCTTCAACTAACAAATGCAGCTCTGAGCAGCACGGTAGAAACTACCTTATCAGAAAACGTTATGAGCATGTAAATTTATTTGAAGACTCATGATTCCAGGATTACTGAGTTCTGGGGCTGCCACAGTAGGTAATGCCATTTCTGGTGTGGCCATAGAAGCAGCCTTGAATTTATCCCTTTGTCATTAAATAGCATTAATAACAAATGCCTTTGTTAAGGTCCTTGTGTTATATTTTCCAAGTCAAAACAATTGCTAGGGATGAAAATACCTGTCTCATAGGGTTGTTATGCAAATCTAGTGAAATGACAGGTATAAAATATCTGACTATATGTAATTCATTTTCATCAAGTCTCATTCCCCTTTAGCTCCAGTTTTCTGGGATTTTTGCTTCCCTCCTACTTCATGGCTTTTTTGGAAAGTGATAGTCTTCTTCTTCTTTCTCTTTAAATGGTATCAAAGTTGAAAATCTTGCGGACTTTTAGTCTGTCTTGTTTTCTGTAACACTTTTTGCTTACCCTGCACTGTTTGGAGATTAAAGATGTTTGATGATTTTCTGCACGACTATTAGCCATTTAGTGTTAGCCACTTCACTCATTATTTAGTTTATTCAGAGAATAGCCTAAGAAAGCTTTTCTTTTCTTTTCTTTTTTTTCACAAAAAAGCCATTTCCTCACTTCCTGTCTATACCCTCTTTCCTCTGGCTGCCAAGATTTTAAAAATTCAAGGTGTAATGGGAGACCTGAGCTAGTCAGGGCTATGCAGCTTGTATTGTTCCCGCTCTTAGCTCTAGCAGTACAGTGATGTGCTCAGGGTAATGAAAAGCAGACATTCTCTGCTGAGGTCATTGCTCGTCACACTGGCAGCTTGCTCCAGGAAGCTGTTTATCTGTGCTTGCTGAGCCAAGCTCCAGCCTCCAAACAGTTGGATGTACTGAGAAACCACAGAGCCCAAAGAGAGAATGTTACACGGGCAGGTCCAGGCAGAGACAGTATATTTACACCACACAAGCTGCAATTTACATGTGTGGGGGTAATTGCTCATCTGCACCCTCTCAGACTTCACCTTCTATGTAATATATGTGCCCTCTCAAGGGGGTTTAACCTAGAGAACTGTGCAGCTCTGTCCAAATTGCCCTGAACATCCGCTAACTTGCCGTAAGGAAAAAAAGGTATTATAGAAAACTTGATGTAAAAACCACCTTTTTTTTTTTTTTTTTTACATAGACCATTTTTAAAGTCTTTATTGAATTTGTTACAATATTGCTTCTGTTTTATGTTTTGCTTTTTTGGCCTTGAGGCATGTGGGATCTTAGCTCCCTGACCAGGGATTGAACCCACAACCCCTGCATTGGAAGGCGAAGTCTTAACCACTGGACCGCCGGGGAAGTCCCCAAACCACCTTTTTTTGTGTGTGTGTGGTACGCGGGCCTCTCACTGTTGTGGCCTCTCCCGTTGAGGAGCACAGGGTCCGGACGCGCAGGCTCAGCGGCCATGGCTCACGGGCCCAGCCACTTCGCGGCATGTGGGATCTTCCCGGACCGGGGCAGGAAACCGTATCCCCTGCATTGGCAGGCGGACTCTCAACCACTGCGCCATCAGGGAAGCCCACCCAAACCACCTTTTTAAGGTAGTGTTTTTCTGAGTCAAATTTGTTGTTCAGAATCTTAAACCATACAGGCCCTATCTCTAAAGCATCCCAAAACACTGTTCCTTGCATGGTTTTTCCAACTAAATATTTTTCTTCATGCCTTTACCGAAATAGCATATTGTTATAGAGCTTCAAATGTGGCCTATATCAATAGGAATGTAAGATATGGTCACATGCCTAAGGGAGTGTAATCTGGTTGAGGAGATAATGCTTATTGATTAACAGCTAGAGAACAATTCAAGACCTTATATAATGGCATTAAATTGTGCTCTGAGATCTGAGAGTAAGGTGAAATAATGGGTACTACAGTAGCTACACCATAGAGGAGTTTGTTTTGACCTCTGTGATGGTTAATTTTATGTGTCAACCTGACCAAGCTAAGGGGTGCCCCAGTAGCTGGTAAAACATTATTTCTGGATGTGTCTATGAAGGTGTTTTCAGAAAAGATTAGCATTTGAATCAGTAAACTGAATAAAGAAGATTGTCCTCACCAATGCATATGGGCATCATCTAATCCACTGAGGGCCTGATTAGAACAAAAAGGTAAAGAAAGGTAAATTTGCTCTCTTTGCTTGAGCTGGGATTTCCATTTTCTTCTGCCCTTGCACATCGGCACTCCTGGTTCTCAAGCCTCCAAACCTGAACTAGAACTTAACACCATTGGCCCCTGATTCTTGGGTCTTTGGACTCAGACTGAGACTTATACTATTGGCTTCCCTGGCTCTTAGACCTTCAGATTTGGTTGAATTAACCAACTTTCTTTGTTCTCAAGATTGCAAGTGGCAGATCATGGGACTTCTTGGCCTCTATAATCACATGAGTCAATTCCATAATTAGATAAGCTATATCTCCTCATATATATTTATATATATACTATTGGTTCTGTTTCTCTGAATAACACTGACTAATATAACCTGGAAAGGTGAGTAGAATAGGGATAAATGAAAAAGAAAGAAGTATTTTTATGTGACATGAAAGCACTGTAGCATAGTGGTTAACAACACAGACTTTGGAATCAGATCTATGTTCGAGAGCCTGCCATCTAACTTAATAGATTGTGACCTCGGGCAGGTTGCTTAGCTTCACCTATAAAATAGGGAGACTCATATAATAAAATAAAATTCCATGTTACATGACTGATAGAAGGCTTAAATGAGGTAATGAATGTAAAGTGCTTGGCATTCTACCTAAGTTATACTAGGTGTTGAATAAATGATAGCTACTGCTACTGTTCACTCATTCAGAAATATTTACTGAGTGCATTTTGCTAGTTTTCTAGACACTAGGGGATAGAAGTGAACAAAACAGACAAGAAATCTCAACCTTCATGGAGCTTCCATTCTGAAGTTAGCTATCATTCAAACTATCTTTATTTTACATTTTTTCTCTTTTAATTATTTTAGACTTACAAAAAAGTTGCAAAAATGTTATTGAGTTCCTATAACCCTTTCACCCAGCTTCCATCAATGTTAACGTCTTCTATAACCATAGTATAATTACAAAAGTCGGAGACTTATTACTTGAAAACTATTAACTATCTATAGACTTCATTTGAATTTTCACCTTCATTTTTGAAGGCCCTGTTTTCTCTTATATAAATTCTAGGTTGGCAATTATTTTCCTTTAGCACTTTGCTTATACCATTCCTTTATCTTCTTGTTTACACTGTTTCTGTTGAGAAGTCAGCTGTCAGTCTTATTCTTACACCTTTGAAAATAATCTTTCCTTTTACAGTAATCTCTAGCTACTTTTGGATATTTGGTCTTTGGTTTTTGGTAGTTTTTCTATGATGTGCCTAGGTTTGCTTTTCTTTATATTTGTCAACTATTTGGGGTTCTCAGTGTTTCTTGAACGTGTAACTTACATCTTTTATCAATTTTGGAAAGTTCTCAATTTTTAGCTTTTCAAATTACTTCTGTTCCACTATCTTCACTCCTTCTGGGATTCTAATTCCACAAACATTAGACTCTTTCGTGGTATCCACTCTTATGCACTTTTCTGCATTTTTTCATCATTTTGTCTTTCATGCTTCATTGTGAATATTTTTTTCTGACTATTTTACAGTTCATTAATTCTCCTTTCATTTATGTCTAATTTGCTGTTAAACCCATCTACTGAGTTCTTAACTCCAAAACCCATCTACTGAGTTCTTAACTCCAATTATTATTTTGTTTTTGTTTGTGTGTGTGTGTGTGTGTGTGTGTGTGTGTCTTACTGTGGCACTTTTAATCAGTCCTTTAAATGCAAAGGAAAGAAGAAAGAAATTGCAAGTTGGACGACCCAGCAATCCCACTGCTGGGCATATACCCTGAGAAAACCATAATTCAAAAAGAGTCATGTACCACAGTGTTCATTGCAGCTCTGTTTACAATAGCCAGGACATGGAAGCAACCTAAGTGTCCATCGACAGATGAATGGATAAAAGATGTGGCACATATATACAATGGAATATTACTCAGCCATAAAAAGAAACGAAATTGAGTTATTTGTAGTGAGGTGGATGGACCTAGAGTCTGTCATACAGAGTGGAGTAAGTCAGAAACAGAAAAACAAATACCATATGCTAACACATATATATGGAATCTAAAAAAAAAAAAAAAATGGTGAAGAACCTAGGGGCAGGACAGGAATAAAGACGCAGACATAGAGAATGAACTTGAGGACATGGGGAGGGGGAAGGGTAAGCTGGGACGAAGTGAGAGAGTGGCATGGATTTATGTATACTACCAAATGTAAAATAGATAGCTAGTAGGAAGCAGCTGCATAGCACAGGGAGATCAGCTCAGTGTTTTGTGACCGCCTAAAGTGGTGGGATAGGAAGGGTGGGAGGGAGATGCAAGAGGGAGGGGATATGGGAATATATGTATACGTATAGCTGATTCACTTTGTGATAAAGCAGAAACTAATACACCATTTTAAAGCAGTTATACTCCAATGAAGATGCTTAAAAAAAAAAAAGAAATTGCAAGTTGGGGAAACTGTAAATGATTGAAAGTTAGTTTGAAGAAACCCTAGGATTTGTTTACTAGTATTTCTCATACTTTTCTTAGTCTTGCCTCCCCTACAGTGCATCTTCATTCTTTCTTATTTTTATTTCCAGCAGCAAAGAGGATTTTAATTAGCTTACTTTCTATAGTTTATTCCTCTAGTTTATTCTGAAAACCTTCGTTTTAAAATAGTAGTTCAAATATGCTTTTCTTGTTTGTTTTTTACAGACTTATTTTTAGAGCAGTTTTAGGTTCACAGCAAATTTCAGAGGAAGGTAGAGATTTTTTATATACCCTCTGCCCCCTAAAAATTCATGCTTCTCTCATACCAACATCCCACCAGAGTGGTACACTTGTTACAATTGATGAACTTACACTGACACATCATTATCCCCCAAAGTCCATAGTCTACCTTAGGGTTCACTCTTGGTATTGTACATTCTCTGGGTTTGGACAGATGTGTAATGATATATCCATCATTATAGTATCATACAGAGTATTTTTATTGCTCTAAAAATTCTCTGCCTGTTTATCCCTTTTTTCCATTCCAACTTCTGATATTTTTACTGTCTTCACAGTTTTTCCTTTTCCAGAATGTCATATAGTTGGAATCATACAATATGTAGCCTTTTATGATCATTATATTTTTTTAATTCTAGAATTGCCATTCAGCCATCATTAAAAAGTCTACAAATAACAAATGCTGGAGGGTGTGTGGAGAAAAGGGAACCCTCCTACACTGTTGGTGGGAATGTAAATTGGTGTAGCCACTGTGAAAAGCAGTATGGAGGTTCCTCAAAAAACTAAAAATAGAGTTGCCATATGATTCAGCAGTCCCTCTCCTGGGCATACATCCAGACAAAACTATAATTCGAAAAGGTATATGCACCCCTATGTTCATAGCAACACTATTTACAATCGCCAAGACATGGAAACAACCTAAATGTCCATCAACAGATGAATGGATAAAAGGAAGATGTGGTACATATATACAATGGAATATAGTCAGCCATCAAAAAGAATGAAATAATGCCATTTGCAGCAACATGGATGGACCTAGAGATTATCATACTAAGTGAAGTAAGTCAGAGAAAGACAAATACCATATGATATCACTTATATGTGGAATTTAAAATATGACACAAATGAACATATCTATGAAACAGAAACAGACTCACAGATATAGAGAACAGATTTGTGGTTGCCAAGGGGGAGGGGAGTTGGAGGGAAGGATTGGGAGTTTGGGGTTAACAGATGCAAACTATTATTTAAAGGATGGATAAACAAGGAATAACAATATAGCACAGGGGACTATATTCAATATCCTGTGCTAACAGGATACCATAACAGAAAAGAATATGTAAAAGAATATATATGTATAACTGAATCACTTTGCTGTACAGCAGAAATTAACACAACATTGTACATCAACTATACTTCAATAAAGTTTTTTTAAAAAGAATTGCCATTCATTTCTTTTTTAATGGTTTCTTTACTAGATCTTATCTTTCATTTGCTTGACCATAGTAAAGCATGGTTATAAACCGTCCTTCATTCATTATTTGGATTCTCTGTGGGTCTTTGTCTATTATCTACTCTGTCTCTTGGTTTTTTACTCCATTGTCTTATCTTGTAGTATACTTTTCCCCCCTTTAGTTGAGTGTTGTATATTGTATCAATATATGAAAAACTATAGAGATAATATGAGGCCTAGAATGACGTTATCTTTCTTCAGAGAGGATTTACATTTGCTTTTGGCAGATGGATTGAGCACTCACAATCCTGGATTACCTCAGTTCAGTCAGGGGTTGAAATCATTTGAAGCTGGGCTTAAGTATCAGGGAGGGCTGATCTATCAATATTTCCAGGTATAGCTTTTCATGGTACCAACCAGAGCCTGAAGGATTTACCAGAGTCCCTCTCCCCAGCCTTGGTGGGTCCTGAACTCCAGTTTTTTGGCTGCCAAGTCTTAAAAATCATTTGAAAACTCAAGAACTTAACATTAGTTCAAAACTATTACCTGCTCAGTCTATCAGCTGCCCCTTTCATGACTAGCAGAGGCCCTTGGAACTACTAGTGGGTATGATATTACCTTATTTTTGAAGTGGTGATGACTATAAATGATATTGTGAGATATCTGGAACAACTTTAATATGATATGAAAATATCTGAGATTTCTATTGAAAAAATCACAGGAACTGCAAATTCTACTATGTTTACATTCATAGTTGAAGGAAATACTAAATTCCAGTTAAAGGTTAGTAAAAATAAAGATGTAATTTTTTTCCTATCCAAGTTTGTAGATTCCTTGAATCCAATCCATGGACCCTTCTGTTTAGAATTCCTGCCCACTGGGAAGAGTGGCACCAAACACTGGGCTCACCTCTTTGGATATTATTCTCCTCTTATACCTGGCCTTGTCGTTCTTCATTTGACTTGGTGGCTCTCTGATGACTTCAGATAGATGCTTTTAATAGTTCATCCAGTTTATCTCAGCCAGGAGGATTGGTCTAAATTACTTAGTCTACCTTTATTGTAAGAGGAAGTATTTGGAACTTTCATTCTAGTGGAATATAATTATATTAGCAGAAGTAAAAAATATCATACACTGCGAGGGGTCATAAAGGAGTCTAACTTGACTTGTGGAGGACCAGTACACGTTGAAAAGCAACAAACAGGAAATATATAATTAGGATAGGGTCAGTCTGTGGAAGCCTCAATTATATTGAGATAAGAAGAAAGGCAAAGTAAAAATACCTTATAAAAGGCTGAGAAGTAAACTCACTGCTTGGTCTTTTTTGTTTTAATTTATTTTTGGCTGTGTTGGGTCTTCGTTGCTGTGCATGGGCTTTCTCTAACTGTGGCGAGCGGGAGCTACTTTTCGTTGTGGTGCGAGGGCTTCTCATTGCAGTGGCTTCTCTTGCTGCGGAACACGGGCTGTAGGCACGTGGGCTTCAGTAGTTGTGGCACGTGGGCTCAGTAGTTGTGGCTCGTGGGCTCTAGAGTGCAGGCTCAGTAGTTGTGGCACAAGAGCTTAGTTGCTCCGCGGCATGTGGGATCTTCCCGGATCAGGGCTTGAACCCATGTCCCCTGCATTGGCAGGCGGATTCTTAACCACTGTGCCACCAGGGAAGCCTTTGGTCTTCTTTTAATTTTTAAAATTCAATAACTATTTATTAAGCCCTACTAAATGCCAGTCACTGTGTCAGACATGGTCCTCAAGGAATTCACTGTCATTCTTACGCGAAGCAGAAATAATGGCAGTTTACATACCAGAAAAACGCTATTATTCTACAATGTTTGTGGACCCACTATATGCTAGGCACCATGCTATTGAAGGATATAAGATGAATAAGCCAGTTGAACTCGAGGAGCTTATGAGCTCAAGGAGAAAATTCAGAAGTAAGCATAATTATTAAGATGCTATTAAATAAGTACCAAGTAGAATTTCGTGTTTTGGGATAAGTGGAAGAAGAGATTCATTCTGACTATGAATTTTGAGCTTCAGATGGTCCTTAGAAGATGAATAATGGAGAATGGGAGCTGAGCAAGGAGTGCATCTCTAGCCAAGGCAACAGCATGAGCAAGGGCACAGAGGTTTGGTGTATTTAGAGAGTGACAGAAGGTCTGTGGTCAGTGGGTTAGTCTGTTCGAGCTGCTGTAACAAACTGTCATAGACTATGTGGCTTATAAACAACAGAAATTTATTCCTTGCGGTTCTGGAGGCTTGAAGTGCAAGGTCAAGGCTGACAGATTCCATGTCTGCTGAGCCCTGCATCCTGGTTCATAGATGACCATCTGTTTGCTGTATACTCCCATGGTGGAAACGGCGAGGAAGCTCCCCTAAGCCTCTTATAAAAAGGGCACAAATCCCATTCATGAGAGCTCCACCCTCATGACCTACCTCCCAAAGGCCCCATCTCCAAATACAATCACATTGGGGATTAGGTTTCAACATATGAATTTTGAAGGGGACACAAATATTCAGCCTATTGCAGTGAGGTAATAGAGCTCAGGAAGATATTTCAGTGAGGGGTTAGAAAGATAGTTTTCTATTCTATGTGACTGGTAGGGTGTTGGTGCCATTGACTGAGATCATTCAATTCAGGAATTATTTCTTACATACCTGTTACGCCTTGGTTTATGACAGGTGCTGGAGAAACAATGACTAATAAGGCATGATCCCTACCTTGAGGGTACTCACGGTCAAATAAGCCAGTGATTAAATTACTTGTGATTTGAGCTAACTAGAGGTTTAAGGTGCTAAGAATAAGACTGTCCAGAGGACAGATATCTTAATTAAGCTTGAAGAGTCAGGGAAGGTGTCACAGAACAGGTAGCCTTCTAAGCTGAGTATTCTTTTCCTAATTTATTTATTTTTTAAAATCAGAGTTATACATGCATACAGTTTAAAGAGTGAAATAGTTCTATAAGAATTGTAAAAAAAAAAAAAAAAAAGCATTCCTCCAACTCTCAATTTAGTTTCCCTTTCCTCAGAGATAATCACTTTCAACTCAGAGTGATTTATTTGGCATTTATTTCTAGACCTCTAAATGACTAGCTTATGTTGCTACTTCTTGATTTTTTTCAAATCCAGGTGCTATCTATTGACTTCCCGCTGTGTAAGATATAACCCTAATGCCCTTTAACACCCTTTACTGCACATGTGTGCCTTTGCTTACCCGCCACAACTCCCAGTATACTCATATCAAGGTTTTTGTTGTATCATTATTCAGTGTTTATATTTTATAACTATACAAACAGTGTCAACCCCTGAACTATGTTGTGCAATCTTCTCGCGCCTATGATAACCCCCCTCCCTCTTTTTTCTTGTTTGGTTAATTTCCTGTAGACTTATCACCAACTGAACCAAATTCTACCCACTTGAGTAAATTTCCCTTTAGTACTGTGCTAGTTATTTTCCACTTGCCCCTCCAGATCCACTCTCTACATTTCTCTGCTCTGGAGGGCTGATCTGTATGGATTTTAATCCATAGGCTCCCTTGCCCTGTGGCTTCCATTTGGGCTAAAGCCAGTGGGAGGTACTGGCAGGAGATTGAAGGGCAGGAGGAGAGAGAGTGAGATTGGGATATCTATTCACTTGTTTCTCTTTCTACCAGTTTGCTGTGGGCTGCATTGGCTCTGTTCCTCTACTGAAGGTCACAGCTCAAGTTGAATGGTCCCTACTCTTTCTGGGTTCAAGGAAGCATTCCCTCTGCTTGTCTCATCAGGCCTAGGGGTAAAAACAGATCCTAACTGTTGCTGGCCCTTAGGTAATCCACTTTCCCTTAGCCCTGTCCACACCTTTGTAAATATTTTTTCTAAAAAACTTTCCTCAGCTATCCTTTTTAAATGCATTATCTGTTAACTGCCAGGACTCTGACAGAAGCAAGTACATTAATATTTGTATGTATTTATTCTCTCTGTTTTATCTCCTTAAAGAAGTCTCCTCCAGAATCTTCTGGTCTGCTTTATCTTTATTATTTTATCTCTCTGTATGCTATACAGCAGTTATCAGGGATCTCTGGACTTTTACCGTTACCCTTCAGATTCCCTGTCTTCCTTCTTCCTTGTTTTTGGTGTAGTAGTTTTAAAAAAGGACCCCACATTCTTTGATATTCCTGCCGTGGAGAAGTGGGGTCTATGTGCCCTCCCCTTGAATATGAATATAATAAAGTAACACTTTGTGACTTCCCAAGGCTAGGTCACAAAAGGCCATGTGGATTCTGTTTCTGGGACCTCGGTTTTCAGAAATTCCCTCTCAGGACCCCTCTTACTAACCAGCTGCCATGTGTAAGAAGCCCAGCCACAAGCCTGGTCTTCAAGTCATCCCAGTCTAGGCACCCAACATGTGAGTGAAGAAGCCTCCAGATGATTCTATCCCCAACCCTTTGCATCGACCCCAGCCATCCAAGCCTTTCCAATTTAGGTCCCAGACATTATGGACTAAAGACAGGGCGTCTCTGCTGCACTCTGTATAATTCCTGAACCTACTGAATGCACAAGCACAGTAGAATTTTTATTTTTTATGCCAGCAAGTTTGGAGTGGTTTGTTATGCAGCAGTAGAGGTCTGAACAAAATTTGTTCCTGGGAGTGAGTTGCTGCAGTAACAAAAACCTAAAACATGCATCATTGGCTTTGAGACGAGGCAGCAGGCAGAAATCAGAAAGACCTTGAGGAGACTGTTAGTGGAAGTCTGATGGGCCTCAAGGAGGCTATCAATGAAGCCTTAATAAAGAGTGAGGAAAATGTTATTGGAAGCTGGAGGTAAGAGGACCCGTGT
This sequence comes from Delphinapterus leucas, assembly GCF_059928025.1. NCBI lineage: Eukaryota > Metazoa > Chordata > Mammalia > Artiodactyla > Monodontidae > Delphinapterus > Delphinapterus leucas. The sequence continues at coordinate 13,340,972 of NC_143135.1, read as the reverse complement.
TATATGGTGACAGGAAGTTTGTCAATACTGTTTGTTACCTTTGGTAATGTGAAAAAATAGGAAATGTAAATGAACTATTTGGTTTTCAGGTAGGATTTAGAGGAAATATAGAGAGCTTGGGACAGTCTTTCTAACCAGCAAAAAATACTCAAAGTAAGAAAGTGCCTCAAGGCAAAGATCAAAATACAGAGTGCTGTCAGAAAAATGTGGTCTTAGAGTAAGGATGTACGTTTGTTAAAACCTTAGAAAGATTTCAAGGTGGAGCCTCTCAGACTCTTTCAGATAGACAAAAGACCTAAAGATCTTAAGGGTGTTGTCTCATTGCAGCCTAAGAAAACCCAGATAGGGCCTGTCTCAGGGAGATTTGGGTGTACAGCTTTTGTCTGATGAAGAAAAACCCATGTTTTTAAGAGAATTGTATTGGGGGAAGTACCACCAGTTTGGACTAAAGAGGATAGAGATAAATACAAAACAAAAAGTTACCTTAGGACCCCTAGACTTCTATGGGCAGGAAGCAAGCCAAGAAAGCCCCTCCACTACAAACTGAAGCAATGTTTCATGGAAATGAAAGTATGATTCAGAAGATGGAACCAAAAGCTCAGAGTATAGAGTCAAAGGTCATGGAAAATCATTACCAGGAGGAGGTATTGGGCCCAAATCAAGGAAATAAGACATGTACCTGTGTGGATTTCAGAATTGCAATGGACCAGTGGTTACATATTGCCTCCTATTCTCCCTCTTTTTGAATGGAAGTCTATTGTGGTTACCCTATGCCTGTATCATCATTGTACATATGGGAGCGTATAACTTATCTCTTCAGTTTACAGGTGTTTAGATGAGTAATCAGACTGTGGAGCTGTACCCCAAAAGTTGTACTTGAGGAACTTCGTCTGCACCTGGTTTTGATTTATATGACAAGATCCTGGAGTTTGGGTTGATGCTGAAATGGAGTTAGACTTCAGGGGTTTAGGAGAGCAGGGTGTATTTTGCATTTGGGAGGAATGTAAATTTGGGAGGGAAACTGTGGCAGATTATATTTTCCAAAGATAGCTGCACCAATGTCTCCTATCCTACATGTTCTTCTACAAAGTGATCTTGCTACACCCCCAATAAAAGGTGGAGTCTAGGACTTCCCTGGTGGTGCAGTTGTTAAGAATCTGCCTGCCAATGTAGGGGAACAAGGGTTCGATCCCTGGTCCGGGAAGATCCCACATGCCGTGGAGCAACTAAGCCCATGCACCACAACTACTGAGCCTGCGCTCTAGAGCCCACAAGCCACAACTACTGAGCCCGCGTGCCACAACTACTGAAGCCCGTGTGCCCTAGAGCCCACATGCCGCAACTACTGAAGCCTGCGTGCTCTAGGGCCTGCATGCCACAACTACTGAGCCTGCATGCTGCAACTACTGAAGCCCACACACCTAGAGCCTGTGCCCCTCAACAAGAGAAGCCACTGCAGTGAGAAGCCCATGCCCTGCAATGAAGAGTAGTCCCCACTAGCCACAACTGGAGAAGGCCTGCGAGCAGCAACGAAAACCCAACACGGGCAAAAAATAAGTAAAAAAAACAGAAAAACAAACAAAAAGAAACTGGCTTGTTCATTTAAAGAAAAAAATGGTGGAGTCTAATTTTTTACAATGATGTGCCTTAGTGCGCATCTATATTCATTCATTGTGCTGGGCTTTCAAGGATCCTTTTGGTCTGGGAACTCATGTCTTTCAGTTCTGAGAAATTTTCTTCAATTTTTTTTCTTGCCTTCGTTTTCTCTGTTCTTTCAAACATCTTGTCTACTTGCATATGCACCCATGTAGTTTTATATCAATGGTATCATACTATTCATGCTGTTCTGTATAATGAATATTATTTTTCAGAATATATAGGCTGTATATCTTTTAAGATTTATCAAATGATATGACATTTAATATTTATCAATTAGCATGGCATTTAAACATAATCATTATACCTATATCTATATATAAAAAATCTATAGACTGTTTCTCACACCTGGAAGTGGCGCACACACCAAATAAAAACTTTTTTAGACTAGGTCCCAATTTGAACTTCCGAAAATACGGTCACCATATGCTAAGTCATGAATTAGGGAATGAGCGTGGTGTTTGATGTTCCCCATTACTCTTTTCATTGCTCTCCATTGCTCGTCCCTCCTTTCTTACATGATGACCCTATCTGAGATGGGTCTACATAATGGAGAGTAGTTTAGAATTGTGATGTTTTGTGGAAACAATTATCTGTAATAACTTTTTGTAAAAACCGTATGTTTATTTTGGAGTTTTAAGCCTAGTGGTAAGACAGAATTTTTTTCTTAGGAATCCAGATTTTCTCTTTAATCAGCAAAACCCTTTAATTTGCTAAAGATCAGTTTTGTGCCCTGTTGACCGCTCAGTGGAACAAGCAAGTGTTAAGAGATCCCTTGTGTTTTTTCTTTGGTTGTAAATTCCATCAAGCTAGCCCATTAATTACAGTGGGTTGGGAATTGGAGAGCTGTTCATTTGGCAATTAGCAAAGGGTGGTGGATGAAAGAAAAATACCTTTCTGATATTTTTGCTTAGGAATTTAGGGATTCAGAATTTAGTCATAAACGACTTGAATTGTTTGAATTCAATTCAAACAAATTGAATTGTTTTGAATTGTTAATTCACTTAAATCCTTCACTTGAATCACTCTTAAATCCTTCCTTGTTTTGTAACATACAAGAACTTAAGAGATAGCTAAAACAGTGGTTGGGAAATTCTGTTGTGGATTTAAGATCCTCGAAAAGCATCATCCTTTAATGGGCATAGTGATAGATAAGCAAGTATCGGTTAGCTAATAAAGTGAGAAGTCCCAGGTCCTGTGGTTACCTCTCTGCATCAGAGGAAGTGTGTAGTTTGTAGGCAAGAGGCAATTTCTTTGGAGTTCACTGTCTCTGTTCTTCAGGGCATTTTTCTTTCTTTCTTTTTTTTTTTAAAATATCACCCTAGAGATAACAAGAACATTTAGTGGCACTAGATGGTACTCATCAGGAGTTTAGGATGTTTGCATGTTAGGTTGTTTAAAACAAGGCAGAAAGGATTACTTATTGCCAGCTGCATCATTCCTGGCAAGAGCTTACTAGTTTGCTGCTTGTTTTTTTTGTTGTTGTTGTTAACCCATTAGAGAAACTAACCACTATATTAGTTCCAGCCAAATCTTTGTCATCACTGGTCCTAAAAACCTCTTGGGGACCTAAGAGCACCTGGCCATTCTGAAAGCCTCTATGCTCAGTGATTAATGCTCATCTCTGCAGGCTCCCCCAAAGCCCTCGTCCCTTTTTCCTGAAGCACCTTCAAGCATTTCTGCATGGCTACCCGCTCGCTTCTATTATATCTCCTCCTCCTGCCTTACTGAATACTGGATTTCCCAGCTCACAACTCTTAAGAAGGAGCTTTATTTCAGAGTAGAAAAGGGCCCCCATATGTGGCCTATTATATCCATATCAACTTGCTTACCCTTTTCAAACAGCTATTGTCTTTTAATAGGGTCCTGCCTGGCAGGGGGAGTCCTTAATACCTGCCATATAAGAATGGGCAGCTTGAGTTACAGCGAACTGCAGTTTGGTGCTCTGATCAAAAGGCCTCTGTTGTTTTTAGGGTTTTTTTTTTTTTTCCCCTTCCCTCTCTCTCTCTTTCTATATCCTAAGCTAATAATTCAGCACAGCAAGGTCATTACTGGCTTTGAATTGAGAGCTGAGAGTGTTAAATTACTGACCTAGAATAAAAGAGATCTGGGGGGCTCTCAGGAAAGATAAAGGGATTCCGGCTAGTAAAGTGCAAGCCCAGCAACCTCGCTTCTTAACAATATTATTTTTTTAATCCTCTCTGTCTTCAAAAGTGTTTTCTGGGACAAGGAAAGATCCCCAGTTAGAGAAATTAGGTTAGGAACTCAATGACATCTTCTGAGAATTGTGGCCCAGGTGCTAGAAGTTCATGGACGCCTATGTAGCTGTCCTTTTTGTCTCCCCACCTTGTTACTATTTCACTCTCTTCCAGCTTGCTCCTTAGCCAAATATTGGTCCTTTATCACATAAGTTAAATATATTTGTGATATTTCAGCTGAAAGATAACCTCCCACATGGGGATTTCAGACATGTGAAAAACATACCATTTAGCCCCTAAAATATTTTTCAAATATGACATTGTCATCAAAAGCTACTTCTATTCCATTTATATTTTGTAAATAATGTTTGTCTGGTCCTCACATACTTTAACAAGAAAAAAATTCCCCCACTGTGAGTGAATTTGACACCTTTTCTCTACTATATTGGGTCTTCTGAAGAAAGTCATTTCCACCCCTTTATACTTTGTCAAAACTATTACCTCCCATATATCCTTTTTCGCAATTATCTCTTAAAAGCCAGGCACCATTCATATCCTCTGGAAAATATTGACTTCCTAAATTTACTATTTTTAGAGAAGTCCCTGAAATCAACTTTCACAGATTTTCTGTACAGCAAAGTAATAATAATAGCTAATAGTCCCTGAATGTGCCAAGAATTATACCACAGGCATTATTATCACATTTAATCTTTGGCAACCTTATATAGTAAGCATTCCTATTATCACCATTTTACAGATAAAACATAATTGAGGCACAAAGTCGTTAAGTACCTGGCCCAAAGTCACACAGCTAAAAAGTGGTAAGATTTGCCCCAGTCTAGCGCCTCTCAAACTTTAATGTGTGTATGAATCACTTGGAGATCTTGTTAAAATGCAGAATGGGGTTTATTAGGTCTGGAATGGGACCTAGATTCGATCTCTAAGAGGCTTCTAAGGGACACCGATGCTGCCGTCATTGGTCCACCCTTTCAGTAACAAAGCTGTAGACATTCTTACTTCGGACCAACTCTAAAAAATATTTTGGTTATAACTTCCAATTTCTTATTCCATTAGGCAATTCTATAAATATACATACTGGGTTTTTGTGTTACATTACTACTATTATCTTAACCAGTATCTTCATTTCTTTATTTTTATTGTGGTAGAATATACATGACATACACTTTGCCATTTTAACCATTTGTAAGTCTACGTTTCTGTGGCATTAAGTACATTCACGTTGTTTTGCAGCAGTCACCACCATCCATCTTCAGAATTTTTTCATCTTCCCAAACCAGGACTCTGTACCCATTAAGCACTAAGTCCCCATTTCCTCCTCCCGCTATGCCCCGATAACCACCATTCTACTTTCTATCTCTATGAGTTGACTACTCTGGATACCACATATAGGTGGAATCATATAATAGTTGTCTTTTTGTGACTGGCTTATTTCATTTAGTTTAATGTCCTCCAGGTTCATCCACGTCGTAGCATGTATCAGAATCTCCTTCCTTTTTTGAGGCTAAATAATATTTCATTGTATGCATGTATCACATTTTGTTTATTCATTCACCTGTCGATGGACACTTAGGTTGCTTCCGCTTTTTGGCTGTCATGAATAATACTACCATGAACATGGGTGTACAGATATCTGAGTCCCTACTTTCATTTCTTTTGACAATAAACCTGGAAGTGAAATTGCTGGATTATATGGTAATTCTACCAATATCTTACTTTCTAAGGTACAAGTTTATGTCCAAGTTATTGTTTGTGTCCCTCTTTTTAAAAAAAAAAGAAAAAAGAAAAAGGATTTCTTACTTAAAGTGAATCTTTAAAGGTTTGGCAGGAAAAGTGAGTTTTCAGTATAGATTTTCATTAGGTTCTGTCATCTATAGCTGCTTTGTGATTTTCAATCAATCACAAAAGAATATTGAAAAATGTCCTTTGTTTTTTAGAAGTCTGGTAGTTGGTTAAATGGCACCAAGTAAAGAATTAGAGAGTGGTAATGTTCTAAAATAAATCAATATTAAGGAGTTTTATGTCACAGAGAAAGTTTTATGTGAATGAATTCAAGACTTCACCTGACAAACAGGTGTTTGGGGAACGGGGAGGCCCTTGTTAAATTTTTATGTTCTTTCTTTAAGATTTCCTGGAGTAACTATCCTAGGATCTTCAGAAACTTTGTGGCACCTCTTTCTCTGAGGTCTTTAACCAAATAACACATTAGATTCTCAGTGTTTACAAAAGTTTTGTGTAAGAACCTGCCTACTATCTAGAATTCTTCCCTCATATATCTTTTTTTTTTTTTTAATTTATTTATTTATTTTTGGCTAGATTGGGTCTTTGTTGCTGCGTGCGGGCTTTTCTCTAGTTGCAGTGAGCCGGGGCTACTCTTTGTTGTGGTGTGTGGGCTTCTCATTGTAGTGGCTTCTCTTGTTGCGGAGCATGGGCTTTAGGCGCATGGGCTTCAGTAGTTGTGGCTCGGGGGCTCTAGAGCGCAGGCTCAGTAGTTGTGGCGCACGGGTTTAGTTGCTCCACGGCATGTGCTTCCCTCATATATCTTTAGAAATAAAATTCTCTGCTGGAAATAAGAAAACAAATCAAAGTGACATTGAAATCTGATAAGTTAATAAGAAAGTTTGAAGAGATTTTTATAAAGGTATCAGGAAGAAACTGACTTCTTTCCATCATAGACTACTGAATCATTAAGGCTACTTTAATCATGTATGCCTGGAGCTCTCTTATTTTAGGAGTTCCTAACTAATGCAAAAGATTGAAAAGAATGGACTTGAACTTGGAAAGGTAAGAGAAAACAAAATAGCTTTCACCTAAAGTCAGGAAAATGAGTATTTTTAAAATATAAATTGATTTACCAGTAGCTTTAAATAAATAAGTATACATGGCTACCAAAAGAAACTGCATTTATTTTCTAAAAAGTGAGACCAACTTTGGAGATAAAACAAAATACAACACAAAGAAGGTAACTCTGGAGATAATGGTAATAGTGTAACACAAGACATGATAAGATGAAATAATAACCTGGAAGAGAGTGGAATCAGCAGCCACAAGACTGATGTGTGTGGCTCTAACAGAGCAAACCCTGTTTGGTGTGTTCCCAACACCCCTTCAATTTTATTATCATTTTGAATTATAATCAAATCCAAGACTTTGGCCTATGACTAAAGCATTTGTATGAAGCATTTTTTTTCTCAGCCTAATTCATATCATCTTTAACGAGAACAAAGGATGGTGGTTTGAGAATTACTTGCTGGCTTTGAACCGAAAGAGCTGATAAATGTAACGCCTCCAGCTCCTGAATGAGGGGGTAGCAGGGAAAGTGTTTTTAAATTAACATTTAAGGGACCCTAAAAATAGGGTTGGGTCTTCAATGAGATCTGCAGGTGATGCTAATGGGACCATATTGGGGATCCTAGTGAGAACAAAAGGATGATACAAAAAATCCTAGAAGCTATAGCTGTAGGCAGAAAATAGAATGTTCCTTAAAATGTCATCTACTGTTGTACAAAGCTCAGATATGCAATGGGTGGGAAAAACCTGGAAGGAAACTAGTATTGAGCTGAAAAAGCTAAAGAAGAAAACTGACAAGAAATTAGATAAGAATATGATATGTGATCTGGCAGTAAAACAGAGAAAAGCTGTTTTGAGGTCTGGAGGTAGAGAGTAATCACACTGTAGGGGAGGAACGGCAGGATGTATCTGAGGGTGACTAAGGAGAGCCTTACCTGCAGCACTAAATTTAACTTCAGTAGCAGAAAAAAATAGTACCGGTGGGATGAGCCTGTTGACAGAAGAGATACAGAGGTTGAAAGGTAGAGCCGAAGAGAAAGAAATAACAGATAACAGGTTTAGAGACCACATAAGAAAATATGTGAGATGTAACATGTAGCAGGAGGTAAGACATAACAGAAATACTGCAGCATTCTAAGGAGGAACATTCTTTGTCCAGAAATTTTTCCTGTAAGGCTGGGGGATGTTTCCCCAGAGAAGTCATGGAAACACGATTACTCTTGATTTCGAGTGAAATTCAGCAAGCTCCTGGAAGTTCTGTTATCAAGACCTGTGTTTAAAGGCCTTGTAGGAATGAGAAAAACTAGAGATTTATGGTAACTGTTGTTAAAAAATATTTTTCTTACAAAAATGTAGCATATAATATTGTAGAATATATGGAAGACGAAGAAATCAATTAGAAGCTAACAATCCTAATTCAATGAGTAAATACAATTCTTTTAAATTTTTTTAATCATTTTCCTTATTGTAGACCTACTTTATTGTAGTTAAAATTATAATGTACACACAATTTTATTTCCTGTTTTTTTTATAGCATATGAAAAGCATTTTCTAAATTGCTACATTGTCTTTTTGTAATTTAAATTTCTAACATGCCGTAAAGAGTATGTATGCAGTAATTTTCTCCCAGTGCTCTCTCTGTGCATTGATTTCCCATCCTGAGGTACATGTATTTGCCTGTTTCTATTGGCATGGAGTAAAGAGCAATATGAAAGAGATGTTCCTTAACACTTAAAACTGCAAGGGATAAACAGATGTTAATGAATCATCTTGCTTTTCTACTGATACAAGTGGGTAAGGAATTGATATGCTGTTGAGAGTTTACCATAGCATGCCAGGCGTTCGGCAATCAGTTTTGAAGTTGGAAGGCTTGAAAAGGGAGTTTGAAACATTTTTTAACTCTGGCAGGGGGCCTAACTGAATTATGAATAAAGATCCAGAGGAGAGCAGTTTACTTTCAGAGAAGCCTCATATGAGAACGAAGTCCTTTGCTCAGTCTTCTGGGGAGAATTTGCTTGGTGATCACCCTATCTGGAAACACTCTCCTTTCCCCTTGGCATCAGCCCAGGATGGGACAAGTGCTCTCTTCCGCTGCTTTAAGAAGATTCTTTCTGGGGTTTGGTGACAGAAGAGTACTTGGTGAAGTAACCAAGGAAAGAAAGCTCGGCGCTGCTCATGCTTCCCGTTGCAGAAGCTTTTCGTAGCTCTCAGGGCCTGAGGCTGTCTCATGAGTTTTTCACTTCATAATGCAGTAGAATATGAACTCACTGATGTCATGGTCTGAAAACTAGCTCTGCTACTGAGGATTACTCAGTCAGGCCGAAAAAATCCTTGGTATGAAATGCCAATGCTAAGGCATTAGAGTGAACTGATAAGCTTCTGATTTAGTTGTTTTACTGTTGCAGAAATTACCAATCTCATCCACCACAAGGGCAGCTCAGTTCTCACAAATTGGTTCACCTATCCCTAGACAGTGACTGAAGATTGATTAGCCCCTGTTGGATTTCTTCCTAAATTGGAGATTTTTTTTTTAGAAGCCAATGATCTCAGATATTCTAGTTCTGATTTAGCCAGTGCTGAGAATGAGAAGATGAAGAGGATTGTGAGCATCCACCTGCAGCATGGCAGCTTTCTATTTTCTATACTGCTTACACTTATATCTTCCTGGCCAACAGAGAAGATGACCTGCAGTCGATTCACCTGATGCATATCTATGAGCAGAACCATATTCCAAACGTACCATATGTTAAAACCACACTTCGTGGGCTTCCCTGGTGGCACAGTGGTTAAGAATCTGCCTGCCAATGCAGGGGACACGGGTTCGAGCCCCTGTCTGGGAAGATCCCACATGCTGTGGAGCAACTAAGCCTGTGCACCACAACTACTGCGCCTGCGCTGTAGAGCCCGCAAGCCACAACTACTGAGCCCGCGCACCTGGAACCTGTGCTCCACAACAAGAGAAGCCACCGCAATGAGAAGTCTGCGCATTGCAACGAAGAGTAGCCCCTGCTCGCCGCAACTAGAGAAAGCCACGCACAGCAACGAAGAACCAAAAGCAGCCAAAAATCAATCAATCAATTAATTAATTAAAACACACACACACACTTGGTCAAATTTCTCCTTGGATACAGGGTCATGATGTTCATTTATTTTTTTCCTGTTATGGGTGTATTGTATGTTTGAACAATAGATTATAACAGCCCAGTAGAGAGTTAGATGGTTTTAGAAATTCTGCATTAAACTTTTCTGCAGAAATTTCTTTGTAGCACTATAATAAAGAAATTGGTGTGAGGTAACTTCTATTCAAGTGTGTTGCCGAAACTATAATACTTTGGGGTTCTGCGACATAGACCAAGCTGACATGCTTCACTGATTTCTCTCATCAAGTTAGCATTGCAAAATTCTACAGCAGATAGGCAATGGAAAGAAGACACGTAAGGGCTTAGGCTTCGTCTGAACTTCACAAGGAAGGAAAGAACAAACCCAGGCTTAGTTAGTTCTGGGGACCAAATTCACGCCCCAGGAATACATCTTTAGGGTTTGGTGACTTTTTGCAGCACAAAACGCCAGTCTGCTAATTTTTCCAATCCATTAATGGGAAATATGCCCTAAAAGCTTTCTTTTCTATTCCCTGTCTATGGAATATCTTTTTTCCTTCTGCTTCCAGAAGCAATAAAAGGTTACTTTAAATCATGATTTTTTCCAAAATGTTTTGGATCTTTGATCTTATTTATTTTTCAGAGGTTGATCTCTACCCTGTGTATTTATCACCTTGTGTGGCCAGTTTGTGCTGCATAATCGGGTGTGATCTGTTCTCATATTTTACTTTCTTAGTAGATCCGTTTAGGATTTCTTGCAAATAAAGCTCATCTCAAAACAGCAAAAAACAGTCCCAATTCTAACAGAAGATAGTATATTCTAATGAGCTTGCCTGATTTTAGAAAGAAAAAAGGAGACAAGAGACTGGCCTAAGAAGACCAAACTGCTGCAATCCAATTTAACTGTGTAGGTCAGTACTCATTGGCTGTTTTCATTTTGAGTAAGAGCAAGGAGTACCTGGAAGATTTGAAGTATTATAGGAACTTTGAACTTTTGCCTCTTGGCACATTGAAAATGAACTGGAATATTTTAATCTGGTCCTTTTGCTCTTTGTTATTTCTTTATCTAGAATGTGAATGGCTATGTATGTAAATCTACTACGATGACATTTATATTTAATTCTTTCCTTGGTAGTTCTTGAGTTACTGGCCACGTCACCAAAGTAATTTAAATCAATTCTGACTTTTTGCTTTTTAATATCCAACATTAAGGTGTTTATGTGGAATTGATACCATAAACGAATTCTTAGAACTTCTTTAGTTTTTCAGGAGAAAACAGATACCACTTAATAGAAGTCTGACTTTTTTCTGTATAAACAGCCTTTGTTATTAAATGAGAAAATGAAATTTTATCAAGAACTCACACTACTTAACATGTTTACAAATGTCTGGTTATAAAGTCATTAATTTTAAGCACAGCTTCTGCTGTATTTTCTTGATCTGTTACTCTAGGGTTAATCAACTATTAAGCAAATAAAATGCGAAAACTATGAAATTTAAATAATTTATTTTCTTGTTAAAATCAATTTGAGACATTTGTTCTCAATTTCATTTTAATAAATTTATTTATACCTTTTAAGATAAAAATGATATAATTCACAGAGACATTTTAATTTTGATATCTCTGGTTCTCTTGTGGCCAGAGGATCCAAACAGAGAGTTCTTGAACTTTTTATTCATGACAGCTTAAAAAGAGATCATCAGATCCCTATGAATTGGACAAAAGAATATCTGTATTATGCTACCTATAGTATAAGAAAGAACAAGAAATAAAAATATTTACATGTATCTTCTCTTTATTGTAGAAAGTCAACTTATAAAGGTAGATGAAATGATGTAATTAGGGGAAAAATAGCCATTTGGCAAAACCATCATAATTTTTATTGTTTCTGGCAAGAATTATCAGTAGATGCTGAAAGTAGCAAATGAAAGTTTGAAGAGTAACAGTATATTTCCACAGCCTCAAAGTATCTCCCCACAAGATACTTACTAATTACAAAGGATGGCTCTACAGTGGGTGAACCTAGCAGACACTGCTTTACCTAAATGACCAAAGTTGATATCACCAGTAGTTAGACTAATCCACAGCAAGTGCCTCTTGATATGATGCACTGGGAAAACTAAGCATCACTTCTGTGGTAATCCTGCCAAAAGAGTATAACCTGAATCTAATCATGAGGAAACATCAGACAAACCCAAATTGGAGTACAACCTGTACTCTTTAAAAATGTCAATGTCATGAAATACAAAGAAAGACCCAGGAACTGTTTCAGATTAAAGGAGACTAAAAAGTCATGACAACTGAATGCAATGTATCATCTTGAATTTTCTTTTCCTATAAAGGAGACATTACTGGAACAATTGGTGAAATCTTAATAAGGTCTGTAGATTAGATAAAAGTATTATATCGATTTTAATTTCTGATATTGTTCATTGTACTATTGTTACGTAAGAGAATTACTTATTTTTTAGGAAATACATACTGTGTTTAGGGGTGAAGGAGCATCATGTCTACAACTTACTCTTAAACAGTTCTGAAATATAATATATATAAATACCTATATTTATACATATATGTAAGGGTGTGACAGAGAGTAGAGAGAGAATGAGAGAGAAAGAACGTTGTACTGAGAGCAAATGTAGTAAAATATTCACATTCAGGTAATCTAGGCAAGGGATATGCAGGAATCCTTTGTGCTATTCTTGTAACTTTTCTGTAAATTTGAAATTATTTCAAATTAAAAAAAAATTGACATCTCAAGGGAATAAAACCAACAACTTAAGGAAAATGAAAGAATTTGCTCAATGAAGTTTAAATACTGGTTTTTGGAGAACTCTGTTTGAGGCAGGCATCTGATATACTTTTGTATGGCCTTTAAGATATTTTTAGGAACTTTTTTGTTTGATTTTACAAGTAAGATTGATAACTTCTTTTTTCAAAATTTGTGATCCAATTTTATTTATTTATTGAAGTATAGTTGACTTAAAATATTATATTAGTTTCAGATGTACAGCATAGTAATTCGGTATAGATTATACTTCATACAAAGTTATTATAAAATATTGACTATATTCCCTGTGTTGTACGTTACATCCTTGTAACTTATTTATCTTATACCTAGTAGTTTGTACCTCTGAATCCCCTCCACTTATTTTGCCCCTCCGTCTACCCCTCTCCCCTGTGGTAACCACTAATTTGTTCTCAAGATTCATGACTATTAAAGAACATTTCAGTTTAGTTAAATACAATGAAAAATTAATAAGAAGGTACTTTTTTTTTTTTTTTTTTGCGGTACGCGGGCCTCTCACTGTTGTGGCCTCTCCCGTTGCGGAGCACAGGCTCCGGACATGCAGGCTCAGCGGCCATGGCTCACAGGCCTAGCTGCTCTGCTGCATGTGGGATCTTCCCAGACCGGGGTACAAACCCATGTCCCCTGCATCATCAGGCGGACTCTCAACCACTGTGCCACCAGGGAAGCCCCAAGAAGGTACATTTTTATGCAGGTAGAAAGTTTGTTTTGGATTTCTGGTCGTAATGGCTTGCAGTGTTGGTGATTTGGTCCTCCTATCCATTCCAAACACACGGTAATGATAAAATTTTCTGAGAGAATATTTAAAGGATATAGCCATGTGTAAAATCAATATAAATTCACCTATAGACCAGGAACTAAACAAAACCACAATGTTAATGGGACTAAAACCTTAGGCCTCCTGTGCTCTGGGTTCAGAAGCAAGCATAGGTAACTAAGTGCTCATTTCTTATGGAATAGTAAAGACTAAAAGTGTCACACACAGGGCAAGAGACTAAAGCCAGACTTTTCTTCCTCTACCCCTTTAAAGGGGATTCAAAAAAATACTTATTATTGCTATCTGGGAAATGGCTTATATAAAACCTGGGAGTACAAGAGGAAGCAGACACCGTTGTAGTCAGGACTTAGTCTTGCTACTCAGATCTAAGCTACTCAGGGATTCAGTGATAGTCTCTGTGGTCTCTGTGATATCCCCAGTATCATCAGGAATGGAGTCTTAAGTCATCCAATATAAGACCTAGTTCTGAACTAGGATCTGTCTCCAGGAGACAGTGAGAGAATAAACAAGTAGAGAGAATAAAGCCTGCCACTTAAGATGAGTTTGCACACTACAATTCCAAAACATATAAGGAAAACTGATGCTAAGAAAAAGAGCCAATAAGCCCAGCAATTGAAACATAAATTTACTCCAGAGAAAATAAAGTTAATTATTTTAAATTGATTTTGAAATGAAGTTTAGGATCCTCAGGGAGAAAAAAGAAAGAATAGTAGTAATATAAAAAGAGAACAAAATATGGATAAACAACAAGGGTTGTACTGTATAGCTCAGTGAACTGTATTCAATATCTTGTAATAACCTATAATAGAAAAGAATATATACATATATATATATCTGAATCACTTTGCTGTATATGAGAAACTAACACAACATTGTAAATCAATTATATTTCAATAAAAAAATAAATAGAGAGAACAAAAATTGGGAAACAAGAGCAGGCAAAATGAAACAAAGCCATGTATAAGCCTTAAAAGATGAATTGAAAGTTCTAGAAATAAAAAAGTTAATTGAATTTTTTAAAAACTGAAAGAGAATGAACTCTAAACCAGACATAATAGAATAGAGAATTCATAATTTAGAAGATAATACTAAGTGTAACACAAAGATCAAGAGATAAAATCTATAAAAGGACAGGTGAGAGACACTGAGAGGCAACAATGTATATCTAATAGGAGATTTAGTAGAAAAGGATAGAGAAAATGGCAAAGGAGAAATATTTTAAAAGATACTGGCTGAGAACTTTACAGATTTGACAAAATACATAAGTCAGGTGAAAGTCCTGAGCAAGATAAACAAAAATAAACCTACATGGTAGACACATTGTAGAATCTGCAGAACATTAACTGTAAAAAAAATAGCTTATATGAATGATAAGAATGATTAACTCCATCAAGAATGTCAGGAGTTTGACTGCTGGCATCTTGACAACAATGATAGGTGCCAGATGACAATGGAGTAGTATCTTTAAAATGCTGAGGGAAGATAAATGGCAATCCAGAATTCTCCACCTGGTTAAATCATAACTCCAGAGGGTAAAATAAAGATATTTTCAGGAAGATGAAAAGCAAGAGTATTTACCACCCACAGACTTTTGTGTAAATGACAGGTCTATGAGTATTCAGAAATTCACAATTCAGCAATCAAAAGAGCTTAAAAAACAAGGTTTTTTTGGTAAGTTTTCAGCAAACTCATTTGTGGGCACACTTGACCTGAACTAGTTTATGAGGCTGTCTTTGGTCTTTATTTATCCTACCTAGTGTGACTATATGTTTCACTGTGGAAATTTTAATATGCTTGACTGTGGGCTGCTTCCCTGGCCCCAGTGGATGTGTTATATCACAGCTAGTTTGTCCAACATGTTGCCTTTATAAAGTCCAAAAATTTGTCAGTTCCAAAACAGAGAGGTCCCAAGGATTTAAGGTAAGTGATTGTGGACCATTCTTTCTTTACTTTTTTTCTTGAATAATTTCCAACTTTTTCCCCCAGTTTTACTGAGATATAATTGACATACAACACTATATAAATTTAAGGTGTACAGCATAATGACTTGACATACATATATGTTGTGAAATGGACCTTTCTTTTTTTTCTTTAAATTTTTTTTTTTTTTACCTTGAGGTATAATTGACATACAACGTTATATTAGTTTCAGGTGTACAACATAATGATTTGGTATTTGTATATATTATGAAATGATCACCACAGTAAGCCTAGTTATTATTCATCACCACACATAGTTACAGAATTTTTTTCTTGTGATGAGAATTTTTTAGATTTACTGTCTTAGCAGCTTTTAAATGTGCCAGTATTATTAACTATAGTCACATGACGTACATTACATCCCCATGACTTATTTATAACTGGAAGTTTGTACCTTTTGACCCCCCTCACCCATTTTGCCCATCCCCCAAAATGGTTGCCTCTGGCAACCATCAGTCTGTTCTCTGTATCTATGAGCTTGTTTTTTTTGTTGTTTTGTTTTGTTTTGTTTTTCAGATTCTTCATATAAGTGAGATCATACTTATATGAAGTATTTGTATTTGTCTTTCTCTGTCTTATTTCACTTAGCAGAATGCCCCCATGGTCCATTCTTGTTGTCACAAATGGCAAAATTTCCTTCTTTTTTATGGCCAAATAATATTCCATTGTGTATATATATCACATTTTCTCTATCATCACTTCATCTATCAGTGAACACTTAGCTTGCATCTATATCTTGGTTTCTATAAATAATGCTGCAATGATCATGGGGGTGCAGATATCTTTTTGAGCTGTTCTTTAGATAAATACTCAGAAGTGGAATTGCTGAATCATATGGTAGTTCTATTTTTATTATTATTATTTTTTTTGTGGTACGCGGGCCTTTCACTGTTGTGGCCTCTCCCATTGTGGAGCACAGGCTCCGGACGCGCAGGCTCAGCGGCCATGGCTCATGGGCCCAGCCGCTCCGCAGCATGTGGGATCTTCCCAAACCAGGGCACGAACCCGTGTCCCCTGCATCGGCAGGTGGACTCTCAACCACTGCGCCACCAGGGAAGCCCCTCTCATTGTGGTTTTGATTTGCATTTTCCTAATGATTAGTGCTGTTGAGCACCTTTTCATGTACCTGTTGGCCATCTGTATGACTTCTTTGGGAAAATGTCTATTCCGATCTTCTGCCTATTTTTCAATCAGATTGTTTTTTTGTTTTGTTTTTGTTTGCTATTGAGTTGTATGAGTTTTTCATATAGTTTGATATTAACCCCTTATCAGAATATGATTTGAAATATTTTCTCCCATTCAGTAGGTTGCCTTTTCATTTTGTTGCTGGTTTCCTTTACTGTGCAGAAGTTCTTTAATTTGATGTAGTCCCACTTGTTTATTTTTTCTTTTGTTGCCTTTGCTTTTGGTGTCAAATCCAAAAAATTGAAATGGACATTTCTTAGAGGATGAACTTTAGCAAGAAAATAATTGAACCAAGAGAGAAGGAGCAAAAAATAGTAATGAGGATGAAAATTGGTATGAAATGTTGGTAAACTTAATTAGCTATTAACTAAAAATTAATAACTTTTTTACATTAAAAAAAAAAGTAGAATCAAAAGAAATAAAAGACATCCAAATTGGAAGGGAAGAGGTAAAATTATCTGTTTGCAGATGACATGATCCTATGTACAGAAAATCCCAAAGAATCCACAAAAAAACCTACTAGTGGGCTTCCCTGGTGGCGCAGTGGTTGAGAGTATGCCTGCCGATGCAGGGGACACAGGTTCGTGCCCCAGTCCGGGAAGATCCCACATGCCACGGAGCGGCTGGGCCCGTGAGCCATGGCTGCTGAGCCTGCACGGCTGAAGCCTGTGCTCCGCAATGGTAGAGGCCACAACAGTGAGAGGCCCGCATACCACACACACACAAAAAGCTACTAGAGCTAATAAATGAATTCAGTAAAGATGCAGGATACGCAGAGGCAGGATCAGTTGTGTTTTTATTCCAGCAATCAACAATCCAAAAAGGACATTAAGAAAGGAATTCTACTCACAACAGCATCTAAAAGAATTAAGTACTTAGAAATAAATCGAACCAAAGAGATGAAAGACTTGCACAGTGAAAACTGTAAAACACTGCTGAATGAAATTAAAGAAGACCTAAATAAATGGAAAGACATCCCATGTTCTTGGAAAGGAGGACTTAACACTGTTAAGATGTCAGTACTACCCAAAGCAGTCTACAGATACAACACAATCCCTACCAGAATTACAACAGCTTTTTTTTTTCACAGAAATAGAACAACCAATCCTCAAATTCATGTGAAATTGCAAGGGCCTCAAATAGCCAGAACAATCCTGAAAAAGAAGAATAAAGTTGGAAGGCTCAAACTTCCCAACTCTGAAACTCAATACAAAGCCACAGTAATTGGAACAGTGTGGAACTGGCTTAAGGACAGACATATAGACCACTGAAATAGAAGAGAGAACCCAGAAGTAAACCCTCATATGTAAGATCAATTGATTTTAAGAAGGGGGCCAAGGGTACCATTCACTGGGGAAAGGACTGCTCAAAAAGTCTTTCAACAAGTGGTGCTGGGAAAACTGGATACCTATCTGCAAAGGAAAGAACACTTACCTCACACCTTATATAAAAATTAACTCAAAATGCATCAAGGACCTAAACTTAGAGCTAAAACTATAAAACTCTTAGAAGAAAACAATCCAATGTCTTCTTGACATTGGATTTGGCAATGATTTCGTGGATATGACACCAAAAGCACAGGGAACAAAAGAAAAAATAGATAAATTGGACTTCATCAAAATTAAGAACTTTTGTACATCAAAGGATACTATCAAGAAAGTGAGAAGACAACCTATAGAATGAGAGTACATATTTGCAAATCACATATCTAATAAGGGATTCATATGCAGATTATGTAAAGATCTCTTACAACTCAGCAACAACAAAAAATGAACAACACAATTCATAAAAGGACAAAGGGCTTAAATGGGCATTTTCCCAAAGAAGATATACAAATAGCTAATGAGCCCATGAAAAGATATTCAACATCATTAGTCATTAGGGAAATGCAAATCAATACCACAATGAGATACCACTTCACACCTGCTAAGAGAGCTATTAAAAAAGCACATGGTGGTTGGGACTTCCTTGGCGGTCCAGTGGTTAAGACTCCATGCTTCCAGGGCTTCCCTGGTGGCACAGTGGTTAAGAATCTGCCTGCTAATGCAGGGGACATGGGTTTGAGCCCTGGTGCAGGAAGATCCCACATGCTGTGGAGCGACTAAACCAATGTGCCACAACTACTGAGCCTGTGCTCTAGTGCCCGTGAGCCACAGCTACTGAAGCCCGCACACCTAGAGCCCATGCACCTCAACAAGAGAAGCCACTGCAATGAGAAGCCCACGCACCACAACGAAGAGTAGCCCCCGCTCACCACAACTAGAGAAAGCCCACGCGCAGCAATGAAGACCCAACGCAGGCAAAAATAAATAAATTTATTTATTTAAAAAAAAAAAAGACTCCATGCTTCCATAGGTGACGTGGGTTGAATCCCTGGTCAGGGAACTAAGATCCCGCATGCTGCACGGCACAGCCAAAAATAAAAAAGAGGTGGTGGAAGCACAGACGTTGACAAGAACATGAAGAAATTGGAACCATTCTGCATTGCTGGTGAGGATATAAAACGGTACAGACACTGTGGAGAACAGTTTGGTGGTTTTTCAAAACATTAAACTTAGAACTACTCTGTGATGCAGCAGTTCTACTCCTCGGCACGTATCAAAGAGGAATTGAAAGGAGGGACATGAACAGATATTGGTACACCCAAGTTCATAGCATTTTTCACAGCAGTCAAAAGGTAGAAACAACCCAAGTGTCCATTGACAAATGAATGGATAAACAAAATGTGGTATATACATGCAATGGAATGCTATTCAGTCTTAAAATGGAATGAAATTTGAAGTATTCCACAACATGGATGGACCTTGAAGATATTATGCTCAGTGAATTATCCAGAAATAGAAGGACAAACATTGTATGATTCCATTTAAATGAGGTACCTAGAATAGGCAAATTCATTGAGACAGAAAGTAGAATAGAGGTTACCGGAGTCTGGGAGGAGGCTAGAAGGGGGAGCCATTTTTTAAATGGATACAGAGTTTTTGTTGGGGATGATGAAAAAGTTTTGGGTATAGATAGTGATGATGGTTATATAGGATTGTGAATATGTTTAATGCCACTGAATTGGACATTTAGAGTGGTTAAAATGATAAATATTATGAATGGTTAAAATGATAAATATTATATATATCTTACCACAATAAAAAAAGTTTTTCAGGGCTTCCCTGGTGGCACAGTGGTTGGGAGTCCGCCTGCCGATGCAGGGGACACGGGTTCGTGCCCCGGCCTGGGAGGATCCCACATGCCGCGGAGCGGCTGGGCCCGTGAGCCATGGCCGCTGAGCCTGCGCGTCCGGAGCCTGTGCTCCGCAACGAGATAGGCCGCAACAGTGAGAGGCCCGCGTACCGCAAAAAAAAAAAAGTTTTTCAATTAAAAAAAAGGTAGAATTCAAATTCTAGAAAATAGTATCAGAAGATGAGAAGAGTGCTAATAAGTTATTTAAGTGTACTTTGTTCCTTGTTTTGGAGAGTGATAAAGATGATTAATTTGACATTTTAAAAATGTATAGCTAGGGCTTCCCTGGTGGCGCAGTGGTTGAGAGTCCGCCTGCTGATGCAGGGGACATGGGTTCGTGCCCCGGTCCGGGAAGATCCCACATGTCGCAGAGCAGCTAGGCCCGTGAGCCATGGCCACTGAGCCTGCGTGTCCAGAGCCTGTGCTCCGCAACAAGAGAGGCCACAACAGTGAGAGGCCCGCGTACCGCAAATAAATAAATAAAATGTATAGCTAAATATGTATGTTAAATTTAAGAGAAATACTAAAAGGTTAAAGATTCTGTCATTGCTTCCAAACTAATTGGGGGGTGATATTTTTAAAAAACTTTACTAACACACTTAAAAGTAGGAAAAGAGAAAAAAAGTCAAAGAATAACAGTTCACAGAAAAGACAAAATAAGGGACTTCCCTGGTGGTCCAGTGCGATCCCAGGGAACTAGATCCTGCATGCCACAACTAAAGATCCTGCATGCTGCAACAAAGATCCCACATGCGGCAACGAAGATCCCATGTGCTGCAGCTAAGACCCAGAACAGCCAAATAAATAAATATTTTTTTAAAAAAGACAGAATAAGGGCTTCCCTGGTGGCACAGTGGTTAAGAGTCCGCCTGCCAATGCAGGGGACACGGGTTCGAGCCCCGGTCTGGAAAGATCCCACATGCCGTGGAGCAACTAAGCCCATGCGCCACAGCTACTGAGCCTGCACTCTAGAGCCCCCGAGCCACAACTACTGAGCCTGCGAGCCACAACTACTGAAGCCTGCGCACCTAGAGCCTGTGTTCCGCAACAAGAGAAGCCACTGTGATGAGAACCATCCACAACAAAGAGTAGCCCCTGCTCACCGCAACTAGAGAAAGTCCGCATGCAGCAACAAAGACCCAGTGCAGCCAAAAATAAATAAATTAATTAATTAAAAAAATAAAAAGACAAAATAAGATGGCAGAAATTAATCAAATATATAAAAAACTTACTAAAATACAGAGAATGTAAGATTGGGTAAAAAACCAAATCCAGCTGTGCAGCACTCACAAGAGAAGTATCTTTTTTTTTTTTAATTAATTAATTAATTTATTTTTGGCTGTGTTGGGTCTTCGTTGCTGCACATGGGCCTCCTCTAGTTGCGGCGAGAGGGGGCCACTCTTCGTTGCGGTGTGCGGGCTTCTCATTTCAGTGGCTTCTCTTGTGGAGCATGGGCTGTAGGCACGCGGGCTTCAGTAGTTGTGGCATGCGGGTTCAGTAGTGGTTCATGGGCTCTAGAGCGCAGGCTCAGTAGTTGTGGCACACGGGCTTGGCTGCTCCGCGGCATGTGGGATCTTCCCAGACCGGGGCTTGAACCCGTGTCCCCTGCATTGACAGGCAGATTCTTAACCACTGCACCACCAGGGAAGCCCAAGAAGTATCTTTTAAAAATTACCCAAAAAGATTGAAATTAAAAGCATAGAAAAAGATATGCCAGGCAAATACTAATAAAAAAAAAAAAAGCTGGTATTGCAGTATTACAATACTAATATCAGACCAAAGTCCTGGACTTTTAAAAAGATGGTAGAAATTTGACTTTCAGTATCACTAGTATGGCTGGTTACAAACATAAATCCTGATACTTTCTGCCTGGTGTTATTCATCTGTTTTTTTCTTTTCTTTCTAAATCAACTACCACAGACATTTATGGAGCAGTATCTACTATGTGTTAGGTAATGCAATGGAGACAAAGATGAGTGCAGCCTAATTGATTACTGTATAGAATCTAATAGAGGAAATACATCCAGTAACTTTAAAACAAGGCAGCAAAATTGTGAGTACCATTAGAGAGTTATAAGTGAGATATGATGGGAATGGGCTGTGGTGGGAGGAATCAGGAAAAGATTTCATGCAAAACATGGTATTTGACATGGATAGAATTTTAAGAGATGGAGGTAGGAAAAAGAGATTTCAGGTTGAAGAGAAACAGTAAAGCTTTGAGCAAGCGCATTTTCTGCTTTTTCTTTACAGCCATCTTATCTAAAAGAATTTCCCTGGTTATGCTAAGATTGTCTATTAACTCTTTAGATAGTGATTCTGATCTCCATACTGATCAGCTACATGATCAACTGATCATCTGATTACCTCCATACTAATCAAACATTTCTAATTATTTTTATTTTTAATTAAATATGAATTTTATTGGTATGAATTATCTAAAGGCAGTAGTGTAAATACAATTATGTCTTTTTATATTCAGTATTGTAAGACTTTGCCCTATCAGTTTGTTGTATAAAATTCCTATTTTATAAATTCTTATGTATATTCTATTCATCTATACAATGAGGCTCAGCTAGATTCTTCAATGAATAAATTACTCCCTAGCTTAAAAGAAGGTATTTTTTAAAAGCTACACTAAGGATATAATTTCACTAGTATTAGTTCCTTTACAGCCTAGACCATGACCTAGACGCCAGCATTTTTCCCCTGGGGGTTGTGTAGCACACTTTAGGACTAATTCTTTACTGGGTAGCTTCATAAATTTAGGCTAGAATGTTATCATTTGCTAGACTTCATTTGCTAGAAATGTGGCCTGCTCCATTTACCTGTAACAGCTCATTTGCTTTATTTTTCATTTTCCTTAACACAACAGCACTGCAAACTGCGTAATTAGGTTAACACTTTCGTTGCTTTTTAAAAATCTTTCTTCTAATTCTTTGCCTCATACTCTCTCATAGTATCTTAGATTTGTATGCTAGTTTTCCATGGGGGAAGAAGGGTATGTAATTCACTTTTTCATACAGTGTTGTTAATATTGACAGAAGGAGGCTAATTTTATCCTAAGTGATAATATACTCTATGTTGAAGACAGGTTAAACACTTCCCTCTGAACTTGGTCAGGGAAAAGGAAAACGGATTAGATGGCTCCTGAAATTTTTTCCTGTTCAATTCAGAGATTCAGAATTTTTTCCACCTTTAAATGCTAAACAAATGAAAAGTGACATTTGGGATTACCACTATCCCTCTGTTGCTTGCCATCTTCAGTTTAATGTCTGCTTCTCTACAAAGATTAACATATTTTCCACTCATGATTTACTTGTCAGGGACTTTAGGAGTTTTCTGGAACCAGAAGTCTGCCTTTGGTAGTGATGATTACTGGATAATTGCCTATGCTTTGGTGGATTTTCCATTTTTAGATTACATCAGGCTCTACAGACTTTATTTCTTTGGCAGAAGAACCCAAAGGCAATGGAGTATATTTTTTCCCCTTCCCCAGCCCAGCTTAAACAATGACTCACTTGGGCCCTAGGGCTTTACTTCATACTCTCATTCAGGGGCCGCTTTCTACCCTTGTTTTTCTTATTTGCCTTTAGTGTCTGTCTGGAACCTTTTATATCCTTTGGCACATGGATTTTCCTCTAACGTTATTGTCAGAGAGGTATACACCACCCCCCCCAAACTGGAACAGACAATCCAGTTATGTTCCCATAAGCCATGTTGTTCTTAAGACAGCTGATATAGGTCAGAGAGAATACAAAAAGAATATCTTTAAGGAAACATAAATTTCAAGTGGGGTAGAGGGAGAAGTATTCTCCAAAAAGATATGAGTGCCAGTGTCATCCAGCTAAAGACAAAGATTTCCCACTATATGAGATGCTCTAATGACTGATTAAAACTTCCTCAGCATGTGTGTGTGTTTGTGTGTGTGTGTAGGAGGTGGGAAGCACTCAGAGGAATTGGACTCCAAGAGCTTTCAAAGAGATATAGTTATGTGAAGAGAATTCCTCATAGAAGGACTTGGTCTAATCTATAGTTCAGAGTTTTTTTGGAGAAAAAAAGATTTTTCTCCTTTTGGGCAGTTGTTCTATATATTCTTGACTTTTCATTCTAATTCCAGCCTTCTGTAACTCTCCATCTAATGATAATTCCTTGATTTTTCTCTTTGCAGTTTTAACAGTGTATGTCAGGGAACTCACATTCTTTTTCGGGAATTCAGCTTCATCCAAGCCACCCCTCACAATAGGGCATCATTCTTACGGGCCTTCTGGAGATGCTTCCGAACTGTAGGCAAAAATGGCGGTAAGTCTTCCCAAATTCTTTTCTTGCCTTCCTTTATTCCCTCCAAACTTCTTTCTTTTGCTCAGTATAAATACTGTTTTAGTGCATACTCTTCAAGGCTCTAGGAACACCTTTTAAGGAGCTATCTGTCTTGTGTCAGAGATACTGCCATCAATATTATTATCACCATCACCATCACCGTCACTGAAGCACTTATTAAGATCCAAGTGTAGCTCTGAGATCTATGTGCAGTAATTCATTTAGTCTTCCCAACGTCTCTCTGTGGTAGATAATATAATTCCCATTTTATAACAAATGAAACTTAGGATCAATTTGCATATTGTTGGTTCAGCATCTTATGATTATAACCCAAGGAAAATATTAAAAAATACACTGATCAAAAATGTGTTTACTGAGACTTTATTTTGGTGATATGAAGGGTGAAAGACCCTTACTGAGAGCTTCTTTTAAAAAAATGGCACTCAGTTCTTACATTCAGAATATTAAAATAGATTAAATTGCTCCAAAATGTTCAGATATAGAGTCTCTACATCAAAACCTTTGTTCACGTCTGTTTTCAAAGGCCTGTTCTTATTCCCATCTTCATATTATGTTTTTCCAAATAAGTATCGAATATCTTTGACAGTTTCTATAGTAAACCTAACTTAAAGTAGAGGAAGGCCTAAACTATTTCCTCATTCATTCAACAAATATATCTGGTAGACTTACCATGTACCTGGTGCTGGGGTTATAGTAAGAAAATAGGTATGCTCCCTGCTTTCATTGAGTTTGCAGGATCCCCTACCCTGCTCTAACTGATGCTACTGCTACTTTATATATAGCTACTGAAACTTTTTTGCTAAAACTCCTTCTACCTAGTTTCTGATTAGATCATTTCACTATCCTAAGAAATAGGTATGGTAGATATTATTGTGCCCATTTTATTTAATTTTATTTATTTATTTATTTTAAGAAGATGTTGGGGGTAGGAGTTTATTAATTAATTTATTTATTTTTGCTGTGTTGGGTCTTCGTTTCTGTGTGAGGGCTTTCTCTAGTTGTGGCAAGCGGGGGCCACTCTTCATCGCGGTGCGCAGGCCTCTCACTGTCGCAGCCTCTCTTGTTGTGGAGCACAGGCTCCAGACGCGCAGGCTCAGTAGTTGTGGCTCACGGGCCTAGTTGCTCCGCAGCATGTGGGATCCTCCCAGACCAGGGCTCGAACCCGTGTCCCCTGCATTAGCAGGCAGATTCTCAACCACTGCGCCACCAGGGAAGCCCTGTGCCCATTTTATAAATAACAAAATTGTGTAACTTGCAGAAGGATTGCACAGTAGCAAATTTGGAAATAGAACCCAGATTTACTAATATGCTCTTTCTACTATTGACACGTAACTCTAGAGATCATCCATCTCAATTACACTATTGTGCAAGTGTATTGAGAATAGCATCATCTTCTTTACAAAATATATGACTAGTAGTCGAAAATCAGTGTGAACTCAATTTTAAGTGAACTAGCTCAGAAAAACTATCTTGTTGGTCTCCACATAAACAAAACTGGGAGCTGTGAGTGTATAGATGAATTTTGTACTATTTCATCAGAACCTGTCTTTCCTAATCCTTTCTCTGTCCCTTAACCAGTCAGCAAATATATATTAAATACTCATTATATCAAAGAATGGTGCATATAGCTAGAGCTGGTTTCTGTAAAATAGCACATGGAGGTAACTATGGAAAATAATCTTCAGATATCCTTAATTCTTTTCATGACTTACAAGTGGGGCCTCTTCAGTACTATATTTATTATCACAAGGGATCCATATAGTGGTGGACTCTAAGCAGATGTGGTTTTCTTTATCTTTCTTACAGCAGCTGCCAATGATTCATCCAGCTGCTGAGAGGAAGCAGCTCCAAGTTCTCCCTATTTCTCCTGTGCCACCAGTAGGACCTAGATTTTATGCTGGATATTTATTGTCATGCTTCTTAATCAGACAGTCTCTGATTTCTTAAATACCAAATGCAACATTTGCGCCTAGGTGATCCTAAGATCTTTGGTTAAATAGTTTTAATATATTCTCAGTTTCCTCCAGGAAACTTCAGAACATCTTTCAGTCCCAGAATGTGTCAGTCTCCAATTTTAATCCAGAATGAGCAAAAACACTCAGAGGCAAGATTCCAAAGGAAAGTATTTATTAAGTCCCATTTTTTCAATTAGAATGCCAAGTACCAGACACCTACTCAGTGGAGCTGCTATTATATTGTTCTCCTGCAGATAACTTCCTTAGAACATCATGTACATATTGTAGCATTATCAAGAGGAAACTGACTCTTCTGGGAGGAGGCAAAAGATGAGCTGGGTTCCAGCGTAACATATCTAAAAGTGAAGCCACCTGTAGAAAACTAAGGACCTTGATCCCTTCTGGCAAGAAATCTTTTATCCCAGTTTTTAGCAAGTACAGAGATACGATGTCATTCCTGCATGACTGAGTATTGAATGATGCTAATTTCCCTGTGTCTGAATTTCAAATAACCTCATGAAAACTGTAGTGAGTCTCTTGCTATCTAGACAACTTTAGACTCTTGGAAGCAAAAAGATCTACTCAAATGTAATAAGCCTTTAAAATTCAACTTCTCACTTTGGTATTTTTTTCAATACAGAAATATTAATCTAAATTTTCCAAGTTGGCAAAGATTGAAATTCCCTTGAAGTAAATCTCTACTTCTATTTAGGGATATTGGCTCAAAAGAGCTTTTGTCCACAGTTTATTTTCAGTTTATGAGAATTTAGTTTTGAGCTTTGTGCTTTTACCAGTGAATATATATATTTCATTTAATAAAATAATGATACTAAGGGAATTGTCCTCCTGCTATAAACATCTAGAAAATCAGGCAAAGTATCTGAAACAACTGTTTCAGACATTGGACCAACAGTCAGTGTGGAACTATGGTCCCTGAGAGGCAGTTACCAAGTGACAGTACAGGGAGATCATCAAAGAGCTTGGTGGTCTTACTGAGTTGAAGAGGCAGAGGCTGGGGTTTAGGGAGGCCAAGGTGGCCAGTATTTGCAAGGCCAAGTACCAGAGAGAAGGGCATTGCTCACTTAGCTCCAGAGAGCTGCAAGGAGGTATTTGAGTCTTTGACTACAAACTCTGCACATGTGTGGGTTGGAAAAAGAACCACTAGAAAACAGTAGGCCAGACAATTCCTGGAGTACTCACAAGGCTAGTTTCTTCTATTTTGAGAGAAACCTCAAAATACACTGGGCATTGGATAGAGTCCTCAGTAGCTTAAGCATTAAACTGATCTGCAAGTAACTGCATATACCAGAACAAAATTCAATACTCCTTAAAGGAATTCAACAAAATCCAGCACTCAACAACATAAAATTCACAAAGTCTGGCATCCAACTAAAAATTACAGGAAGCAGGAAGATATGACCCATAACCAGGAGAAAAATAAATCAATAGAAACACAGACTCAGAAAAGACAGAGTTGGGGGAATTAGCTAGCAAGGACCTTTAGACAGTTATTTTAAGTCATATAGATATGCTCAAGTATGTAAAGGAAAATGTGAATATGATTAGGAGATAAGTGGAAGATATTAGAAAGATCTAAATGGAATTTCTAGACATAAAATACAGCATCAGAAATGAAAATAATGATAATAATAGTTAATATTTATTAAGTGCTTCCTGTGTAGATTATCTCATTTTTCTAATCCTGTGTATTAGGTAGATACTTTTATTATCTCCTTTGCACAGAAAATAAAACTGAGATTTTGAAAGTTAAATAACTGGTCTAGGTCACACACCTATAAGTGTGTGACCAATGAATGACAAAGAAGCCAGAGAGCTGACTTGAGACAGTATTATGTTTTTAGTGTGTAATGTGTTCTCCATCAGAGAGTGTATGAAATGCTGGAAATACAGATAAGTAAATGACAATGCTTGCCCTCAAAGAGCTCACATTCTGGGAGAAGAAACAGAGTAGCCTAGAAGTAGTTTCCTTAGAGTATAAGTGATTAGTAAAGCCTGTATGAGTCAGTAATAGCACAAGGAAAGAAATAGTTCTTCCTGCAGAAGTTGGGGAAGGCTCTAAAGAATTAAAGAGAATTAGGATGGATCTTGGAGTAGTAGAAAGCTGTTAAGCAAAGAAGGAGTACATTCTGAAAAGAAAAAACAAGATTTTTGAAAGTATGATGACATGAAACATCATGGTTCCTTTGGAAAATGGTAAGAAGAACAATGTGGCAACAGAAAATGATGCTGAATGCTTATTGTGCCAGCCACTGAGCAAAATGCTATAACATCATTCATTTCATTCACACAACAAACCTGAGTTGGTGTGATTATTATCCTGTTTTATACATAAAGAAACTGAGAGAGAAGTTAAGTGACTTGCACAGGCTATATAGTTTATAAGTAGCACAGCTCATATTCAAACTTGTCTTCACAAAGGCCACTTTTTTTTTTTTTTTTTTTCTGTACGCAGGCCTCTCACTGTTGTGGCCTCTCCTGTTGCGGAGTACAGGCTCCGGACGCGCAGGCTCAGCGGCCACGGCTCACGGGCCCAGCCGCTCCGCGGCATGTGGGATATTCCTGGACCGGGGCACAAACCCGTGTCCCCTGCATCGGCAGGTGGACTCTCAACCACTGCGCCACCAAGGAAGCCCTCCTTTGTAATTTTTTAAACAAACAAACAAAAATCCTTCAGTGTGATCTCTTCACTCCTGAGGTCTCCTCTAGCAGCTGGTTCTCTCCACTTGTTCCCACCAGTGCTTCACCTCTCATCACTTTCCCCGGAAACCTGACGTGGCCAGGTTAAATAAATAAACAATTTCTTCAACCTCAAGTTCCTGTTTCCTAGCTCCCATTTTACTTATTTCTTCTCTATTCCTAATTTTCTCTTATTTTTTCATTTTTACTTCTTTCTTCAGAATCTTTTCTCCAGGGAGAACATTGACAATTGATGTCCCCTCAAATCTGTCCCCTCTCTACCTGCAATAACTTTAATCTTTCCCTCTATTTAATTTTTTTTTTTTTTTTTTTTTTGGCTGTGTTGCATCTTCATTGCTGCACACGGGCTTTCTCTAGATGCCGTGAGCGGGGGCTACTCTTTTGTTGTGGTGCGTGGGCTTCTCATTGTGGTGGCTTCTCTTGTTGTGAAGCACGGGCTCTAGGCACGTGGACTTCAGTAGTTGTGGCTCTCAGCCTCAGTAGTTGTGTCTCGCGGGCTCTAGAGCGCAGGCTCAGTAGTTGTGGCTCATGGGCTTAGTTGCTCCGTGGCATGTGGGATCTTCCCGGACCAGGGCTCAAACCAATGTCCCCTTCATTGGCAGGTGGATTCTTAACCACTGCGCCACGAGGGAAGTCCCCCCTCTATTTAATTTTTCCTTTTTTCTATTTTGGTTATTTGGAGGTGTCACACATGTCACACAAGCATTCCTGGAATGCTTTTGTCACAACCTCCTCTCCCACCCAACCCTCCTCACCCTCCATACATAATACCCTTAGGCTGCTGACCTCTCTTTATCCTTTTAGGTCTTAGTTTAAAGGTCAGCTCCTTAAAGGGGGCTTCCCTATGACCCTTTCTCATCTGAATTAAATCCTTTCATTACTCTTTTCAAAGCATCCTGTAATTTTCAGTCATCATTTATTACAGTTTCTGACTAAATATTTTTGGGATGACTCTTTACTTAATGTCCATCTCCCTTATTAAATTGTAACCTTTATGAGGGCAAGAACCTTGTTTTGCCAATAACTATTCCTAGCACCCAACATCTGTAAATGATTTGTTATTTAATATGAAGGCTCACCATTTCCCAATCACTACAAGAGGATAGATTTTTTTTTTTTTTTTTTTTTTGCGGTACGCGGGCCTCTCACTGTTGTGGCCTCTCCCGTGGTGGGAGCACAGGCTCCGGATGCGCAGGCTCAGCGACCATGGCTCACGGGCCTAGCCGCTCCGCGGCATGTGGGATCTTCCCAGACCGGGGCACGAACCCGTGTCCCCTGCATCGGCAGGGGGACGCTCAACCACTGCGCCACCAGGGAAACCCAAGAGGATAGAGTATTGAATGGGTTATATTATCGTTTCTTCTATTGGGTGTAGGGTTGGTTTTGAAAATCTGTTTTACACTAACTTTTCAATATTGTGTAGGAGCCTTGTTTTAAAATAATAGTAGCCACCACTTATTGACCACCTACTATATGCAAGGCACTAAACTTCATGTTCTAAGTGCCCCACTAAAAACTGACCCATTCAAAGCTGTACTATTTTAAATGACACCTAATTAAAACAATATTCAATACACACTGGTGATTCTAAACAAGGATTAGAAAGATTTAGATTCATGATCTGTATGCAAACTTAATTTTTTTAAATATTTTATTTATTTATTTATTTGGCTTCGTTGGGTCTTAGTTGCAGCATGTGGGATCTTCGTTGCGGCATGCGGGGTCCTTTGTTGAGGTGCGGGCTCAGTAGTTGTGGCATACAGGCTTAGTTGCCCCATGGCATGTGGGATCTTAGTTCCCCAACCAGGGATCAAACCCACGTCCCCTGTGTTGGAAGGCGGACTCTTAACCACTGGACCACCAGGGAAGTCCCGCAAACTTTCAGCATTGGTGAGGATCTGATTAGTAGTACTTCCTTTCCTTCTTTTGTATTCCAGTCCAGCCTTTATGCTATGAAAGAGATCACAAACTAGTGGTCAGCTGACTGCACGTGCCTTGGCCTGCAGATATGTTTTCTTGGTTTGCGGTGTTAAAAATACATATTTTTAATTTGATGCCAACGTTTAACATAAAAATCTCAATTCAATTTCACTTAAAAATGGAAAGTCCTCCCAATACCATGACGACACTCTAACAAGAAGACAGTTTGCCAAGGCGGAGGTGCAGCTGCTCTCTTTAGACAGGGTATGTAGACTCAGATTTACCGCCAGGACGGAGGTACAGCTGCTCTCTTTAGACAGGGCACGTAGACTCAGATTTACCACCATCCCCAGCTGCCTTGCTTCACCTGCTTACGTTTTCTGCCTGGCTTCTATAGGCATTTGAGTTTGCTATCATTGCTAGAACTTCTTGGTCCATTTATAACCACTTGAAAGGTAAGGTTACACTCATAATTCAGAACAAGGAGTCAGGTTCTTATTCCTCAACTAGATGCTCTTTCTCTCTTCTCCTTGTTATCATGATGTCTCAAAATTTTTTATAATTAGAAGTGACCTTAAAGTCCTCTCATCTTGAAACTAAATCTAGGGTTTTTTTTAATATTCTCTTTTTTACAGTAAAATATACATTACATAAAATTTGCTATTCTAACCACTTTTTAAATTGAGAAATCTTTTTTTGGTACCACCAAAATATAAATAACATAAAATTTACCATTTTAAGTGTACAGTTCAGTGGTATTAACTATACGAACATTGTTTTAAAACCATTACCAGTATCTATGTCCCTTTTTTCATCTTCCCACATTGAAGCATTTTACCCATTAAAAAAATAACTCCCGAGACTTCCGGGAAGATGGCGGAAGAGTAAGACGCGGAGATCACCTTCCTCCCCACAGATACACCAGAAATACATCTACGCGTGGAACAACTCCTACGGAGCACCTACTGAACGCTGGCAGAAGACCTCAGACCTCCCAAAAGGCAAGGAACCCCCCACGTACCTGGTTAGGGCGAAAGAAAAAAATAAAGAGAGACAAAAGGATAGGGACGGGTCCTGCACCAGCGGGAGGGAGCTGTGAAGGAGGAAAAGTGTCCACACACTAGGAAGCCCCTTCGCAGGCGGAGACTGCGGGTGGCGGAGTGGGGAAGCTTCGGAGCCGCGGAGGAGAGAAGAGCAACAGGGGTGCGGAGGGCAAAGCGGAGAGATTCCAGCGCAGAGGATCGGGGCCGACCGGCACTCAGCAGCCGAGAGGCTTGTCTGCTCGCCCGCCGGGGCGGGCGGGGCTGGGAGCTGAGGCTCCGGCTTCGGTCGGAGCGCCGGGTGAGGACTGAGGTTGGCGGCGTTAACACAGCCTGCAGGGGGTTAGTGCGCCACGGCTGGCCGGGAGGGAGTACGGGGAAAAGTCTGGACCTGCCGAAGAGGCAAGAGACTTTTTCTTCCCTCTTTGTTTCCTGGTGCGCGAGGAGAGGGGATTAAGAACGCTGCTTAAGGGAGCTCCAGAGACGGGCGGGAGCCGCGGCTAAAAGTGCGGACCCCAGAGACAGACATGAGATGCTAAGGTCGCTGCTGCCGCCACCAAGAAGCCTGTGTGCGAACACAGGTCACTATCCACACCCCCTTCCGGGGAGCCTGTGCAGCCCGCCACTGCCAGGGTCCCGGGATCCAGGGACAACTCCCCCGGGAGAACACACGGCGCGCCTCAGGCTGGTGCAACCTCACGCCGGCCTCTGCCGCCGCAGGCCTGCCCCGCACTCCGTGACCCTCCCTACCCCCGGCCTGAGTGAGCCAGAGCCTCCGAATCAGCGGCTCCTTTAACCCCGTCCTGTCTGAGCAAAGAACAGACGCCCTCCAGCGACCTACACGCACAGGCGGGGCCAAATCCAAAGCTGAGCCCCTGGGAGCTGTGAGAACAAAGAAGAGAAAGAGAAATCTCCCCCAGCAGCCTCAGAAGCAGCGGATTAAAGCTCCACAATCAACTTGATGTACCCTGCATCTGTGGAATACATGAATAGACAACGAATCATCCCAAATTAAGGAGCGGTGTGAATGAAAGGCTCTTGGTGCTGCAGCCAGGAGTTAGTGCTGTGCCTCTGAGGTGGGAGAGCCAACTTCAGGACACTGGTCCACAAGAGGCCTCCCAGCTGCACATAATATCAAACGGCGAAAATCTCCCAGAGATCTCCATCTCAACGTCAGCACCCAGCTTCACTCAATGACCAGCAAGCTACAGTGCTGGACATCCTATGCCAAACAACTAGCAAGACAGGAACACAACCCCACCCATTAGGAGAGAGGCTGCCCAAAATCATAGTAAGTCTACAGACACCCCAAAACACACCACCAGACGTGGACCTGCCCACCAGAAAGACAAGATCCAGCCTCATCCACCAGAACACAGGCACTAGTCCCCTCCACCAGGAAGCCTACACAACCCACTGAACCAACCTTAGCCACTGGGGACAGACACAAAAAACAACAGGAACTACGAACCTTCAGCCTGCAAAAAGGAGACCCCAAACACAGTAAGATAAGCAAAATGAAAAGACAGAAAAACACACAGCAGATAAAGGAGCAAGATAAAAACCCACCACACCTAACAAATGAAGAGGAAATAGGCAGTCTACCTGAAAAAGAATTCAGAATAATGATAGTAAAGATGATCCAAAATCTTGGAAATAGAATAGACAAAATGCAAGAAACAGTTAACAAGGACCTAGAAGAACTAAAGATGAAACAAACAATGATGAACAACACAATAAATGAAATGAAAAATACTCTAGATGGGATCAATAGCAGAATAACTGAGGCAGAAGAACGGATAAGTGACCTGGAAGATAACATAGTGGGAATAACTACTGCGGAGCAGAATAAAGAAAAAAGAATGAAAAGAACTGAGGACGGTCTCGGAGACCTCTGGGACAACATTAAACGCACCAACATTCGAATTATAGGGGTTCCAGAAGAAGAAGAGAAAAAGAAAGGGACTGAGAAAATATTTGAAGAGATTATAGTTGAAAACTTCCCTAATATGGGAAAGGAAATAGTTAATCAAGTCCAGGAAGCACAGAGAGTCCCATACAGGATAAATCCAAGGAGAAATATGCCAAGACACATATTAATCAAACTGTCAAAAATTAAATACAAAAAAAACGTATTAAAAGCAGCAAGGGGAAAACAACAAATAACACACAAGGGAATCCCCATAAGGTTAACAGCTGATCTTTCAGCAGAAACTCTGCAAGCCAGAAGGGAGTGGCAGGACATATTGAAAGTGTTGAAGGAGAAAAACCTGCAACCAAGATTACCCAGCAAGGATCTCATTCAGATTTGATGGAGAAATTAAAACCTTTACAGACAAGCAAAAGCTGAGAGAGTTCAGCACCACCAAACCAGCTCTACAACAACTGCTAAAGGAACTTCTCTAGGCAAGAAACACAAAAGAAGGAAAAGACCTACAATAATGAACCCAAAACAATTAAGAAAATGGGAATGGGAACACACATATCGATAATTACCTTAAATGTAAATGGACTAAATGCTCCCACCAAAAGACACAGATTGGCTGAATGGATACAAAAACAAGACGCATGTATTTGCTGTCTACAAGAGACCCACTTCAGACCTAGAGACACATACAGACTGAAAGTAAGGGGATGGAAAAAGGTATTTCATGCAAATGGAAACCAAAAGAAAGCTGGAGTAGCAATTCTCATATCAGACAAAGTAGACTTTAAAATAAAGACTATTAGAAGAGACAAAGAAGGACACTACATAATGATCAAGGGATCAATCCAAGAAGAAGATATAACAATTGTAAATATTTATGCACCCAACATAGGAGCACCTCAATACATAAGGCAAATACTGACAGCCATAAAAGGGGAAATCGACAGTAACACATTCATAGTAGGGGACTTTAACACCCCACTTTCACCAATGGACAGATCATCCAAAATGAAAATAAATAAGTAAACACAAGCTTTAAATGATACATTAAACAAGATGGACTTAATTGATATTTATAGGACATTCCATCCAAAAACAACAGAATACACGTTTTTCTCAAGTGCTCATGGAACATTCTCCAGGATAGATCATATCTTGGGTCACAAATCAAGCCTTGGTAAATTTAAGAAAATTGAAATTGTATCAAGTATCTTTTCCGACCACAACGCTATGAGACTAGATATCAATTACAGGAAAATATCTGTAAAAAATACAAACACATGGAGGCTAAACAATACACTACTTAATAACAAAGTGATCACTGCAGAAATCAAAGAGGAAATCAAAAAATACCTAGAAACAAATGACAATGGAGACACGACGACTAAAATCTATGGGATGCAGCAAAAGCAGTTCTAAGAGGGAAGTTTATAGCAATACAATCCTACCTTAAGAAACAGGAAACATTTCGAATAAACAACCTAACCTTGCACCTAAAGCAATTAGAGGAAGAAGAACAAAAAAAACCCCAAAGTTAGCAGAAGGAAAGAAATCATAAAAATCAGATCAGAAATAAATGAAAAAGAAATGAAGGAAACGATAGCAAAGATCAATAAAACTAAAAGCTGGTTCTTTGAAAGGATAAACAAAATTGATAAACCATTAGCCAGACTCATCAAGAAAAAAAGGGAGAAGACTCAAATCAATAGAATTAGAAATGAAAAAGGAGAAGTAACAACTGACACTGCAGAAATACAAAAGATCATGAGAGATTACTACAAGGAACTCTATGCCAATAAAATGGACAACCTGGAAGAAATGGACAAATTCTTAGAAAGGCACAACCTGCCAAGACTGAATCAGGAAGAAATAGAAAATATGAACAGACCAATCACAAGCACTGAAATTGAAACTGTGATTAAAAATCTTCCAACAAGCAAAAGCCCAGGACCAGATGGCTTCACAGGCGAATTCTATCAAACATTTAGAGAAGAGCTATCACCTATCCTTCTCAAACTCTTCCAAAATATAGCAGAGGGAGGAACACTCCCCAACTCATTCTACGAGGCCACCATCACCCTGATACCAAAACCAGACAAGGATGTCACAAAGAAAGAAAACTACAGGCCAATATCACTGATGAACATAGATGCAAAAATCCTCAACAAAATACTAGCAAACAGAATCCAGCAGCACATTAAACGGATCATACACCATGATCAAGTGGGGTTTATTCCAGGAATGCAAGGATTCTTCAATATACGCAAATCAATCAACGTGATACACCATATTAACAAATTGAAGGAGAAAAACCATATGATCATCTCAATAGATGCAGAGAAAGCTTTTGACAAAATTCAACACCCATTTATGATAAAAACCCTGCAGAAAGTAGGCATAGAGGGAACTTTCCTCAACATAATAAAGGCCATATATGACAAACCCACAGCCAACATCGTCCTCAATGGTGAAAAACTGAAACCATTTCCACTAAGATCAGGAACAAGACAAGGTTGCCCACTCTCACCACTCTTATTCAACGTAGTTTTGGAAGTTTTAGCCACAGCAATCAGAGAAGAAAAGGAAATAAAAGGAATCCAAATGGGAAAAGAAGAAGTAAAGCTGTCACTCTTTGCAGATGACATGATACTATACATAGAGAATCCTAAAGATGCTACCAGAAAACTACTAGAGCTAATCAATGAATTTGGTAAAGTAGCAGGATACAAAATTAATGCACAGAAATCTCTGGCATTCCTATATACTAAGGATGAAAAATCTGAAAGTGAAATCAAGAAAACACTCCCATTTACCATTGCAACAAAAAGAATAAAATATCTAGGAATAAACCTACCTAAGGAGACAAAAGACCCATATGCAGAAAATTATAAGACACTGATGAAAGAAATTAAAGATGATACAAATAGATGGAGAGATATACCATGTTCTTGGATTGGAAGAATCAACATTGTGAAAATGACTCTACTACCCAAAGCAATCTACAGATTCAATGCAATCCCTATCAAACTACCACTGGCATTTTTCACAGAACTAGAAGAAAACATTTCACAATTTGTATGGAAACACAAAAGACCCCGAAGAGCCAAAGCAATCTTGAGAACGAAAAACGGAGCTGGAGGAATCAGGCTTCCTGACTTCAGACTATACTACAAAGCTACAGTAATCAAGACAGTATGGTACTGGCACAAAAACAGAAATATAGATCAATGGAACAGGATAGAAAGCCCAGAGATAAACCCACGCACATATGGTCACCTTATCTTTGATAAAAGAGGCAGGAATGTACAGAGGAGAAAGGACAGCCTCTTCAATAAGTGGTGCTGGGAAAACTGGACAGCTACATGTAAAAGTATGAGATTAGATCACTCCCTAACACCATACACAAAAATAAGCTCAAAATGGGTTAAAGACCTAAATGTAAGGCCAGAAACTATCAAACTCTTAGAGGAAAACATAGGCAGGACACTCTATGACATAAATCACAGCAAGGTCCTTTTTGACCCACCTCCTAGAGAAATGGAAATAAAAACAAAAGTAAACAAATGGGACCTAATGAAACTTAAAAGCTTTTGCGCAGCAAAGGAAGCAATAAAGAAGACCAAAAGACAACCCTCAGAATGGGAGAAAATATTTGCAAATGAAGCAACTGACAAAGGATTAATCTCCAAAATTTATAAGCAGCTCATGCAGCTTAATAACAAAAAAACAAACAACCCAATCCATAAATGGGCAGAAGACCTAAATAGACATTTCTCCAAAGAAGATATACAGACTGCCAACAAACACATGAAAGAATGCTCAACATCACTAATCATTAGAGAAATGCAAATCAAAACTACAATGAGATATCATCTCACACCAGTCAGAATGGCTATCGTCAAAAAATCTAGAAACAATAAATGCTGGAGAGGGTGTGGAGAAAAGGGAACCCTCTTACACTGTTGGTGGGAATGTAAATTGATACAGCCACTGTGGAGAACAGTATGGAGGTTCCTTAAAAAACTACAAATAGAACTACCATATGACCCAGCAATCCCACTATTGGGCATATGCCCTGAGAAAACCATAATTCAAAAAGAGTCATATACCAAAATGTTCATTGCAGCTCTATTTACAATAGCCCAGAGATGGAAACAACCTAAGTGTTCATCATTGGATGAATGGATAAAGAAGATGTGGCACATATATACAATGGAATATTACTCAGCCGTAAAAAGAAACGAAATTGAGCTATTTGTAATGAGGTGGATAGACCTAGAGTCTGTCCTACAGAGTGAAGTAAGTCAGAAAGAGAGAGACAAATACCGTATGCTAACACATATGGAATTTAAGAAAAAAAAATGTCATGAAAAACCTAGGGGTGAAACAGGAATAAAGACACAGACTTACTAGAAAATGGACTTGAGGCTATGGGGAGGGGGAAGGGTAAACTGTGACAAAGTGAGAGAGAGGCATGGACATATATACACTACCAAACGTAAGGTAGATGGCTAGTGGGAAGCAGCCGCATAGCACAGGGAGATCAGCTCGGTGCTTTGTGACCGCCTGGAGGGGTGGGATAGGGAGGGTGGGAGGGAGGGAGGCGCAAGCGGGAAGAGATATGGGAACATATGTATATATATAACTGATTCATTTTGTTGTGAAGCTGAAACTAACATACCATTGTAAAGCAAGTATACTCCAATAAAGATGTTAAAATGAAAAAAAAAAAAAAAATAACTCCCCATTCCTCCCTCTTCCAGCCGCTGATAACCACTGTTTTACTTTCTGTCTCTATGCGTTTGACTCTTTTAGGTACCACATATAAGTGGAATCATACAATATTTGTCTTTTTGTGTGTGACTTATTCCACTAAGCATGATGTTTTCATAGTTCATCCATGTTGTAGTGTGTATCAGAATTTCATTCCTTTCTATAGTTGAATAATATGCCACTGTGTGTATATCGTATTTAGTTTATCCATTCATCTGTCAATGGACACGTGGGTTGTTTCCACCTTTTGGCTGTTGTGAATAATTCAGCTGTAAGCGTGGGTGTACAACTATCTGTTTGAGTCCCTGTCTTTGATTCTTGGATATGTACTTAG
The DNA here is from genome assembly GCF_059928025.1 of Delphinapterus leucas. NCBI lineage: Eukaryota > Metazoa > Chordata > Mammalia > Artiodactyla > Monodontidae > Delphinapterus > Delphinapterus leucas. The sequence continues at coordinate 13,302,220 of NC_143135.1, read as the reverse complement.
AAGTGAAATTACTGGATTATATGATCATTCTATGTATAACTTTTTAAGGAATTGCCATACTGTTTTCCACAGTGGCTACACCATTTAACATTCTCACCAGCAATGCACAATTTCTCCCAATCCTCACCGACATGTGATATTTCTTGTTGTTTTGATAATAGGCATTCAAATTGGTGTGACGTGGAATCTCATTGTGGTTTTGATTTGCATCTCCCTAATGACTCATGATGTTGAATATCTTTTCATGTGCTTATTGGCCATTTGTATATCTTCTTTGGAGAAATGTCTATTTAAGCCCTTTGCACTGTTTTGAATTGTGTTGTTTATTGTTGTTGTTGTTGAGTTGTAGGAGATCTTTACATAATCTGCATATGAATCCCTTATTAGACATGTGATTTGGAAATATGTTCTCTTATTCTGTAGGTTGTCTACTCACTTTCTTGATAGTATCCTTTGATACACCAAAGTTCTTGGTTTTGATGAAGTCCAATTTATCTATTTTTTCTTTTGTTCCCTGTGCTTCTGGTGTCATATCCATGAAATCATTGCGAAATTCAATGTCAAGAAGCCGTTGGATTGTTTTCTTCTGAGAGTTTTATAGTTTTAGCTCTTAAGTTTAGGTCTTTGATCCATTTTGAGTTAATTTTTAGATAAGGTGTGAGGTAAGGATCCAACTTCTTTCTTTTCTTTTCTTTTTTTTCCCACTGCATGGCATGTGCAGTGGAAGCATGGAGGCCTAGCCACTGGACCATCAGGGAAGTCCCCCAACTTCTTTCATTTGCAGAAGGATATCTAGTTTTCGCAGCACCACTACTGAAAGACTTTCTGAGCAGTCCTTTCCCCAATGAATGGTACCCTTGGCCTCTTCTTGAAAATCAATTGATCTTACTGTGAGGGTTTACTTCTGGGCCCTCTCTTCTGTTCAAGTGGTCTATATGCCTGTCCTTATGCCAGTTCCATACTGTTCTAATTACTGTGGCTTTGTATTGAGTTTCAAAGTTGGGAAGTTTGAGCCCTCCAACTTTATTCTTTTCCAAGATTGTCCTGGCCATTTGGGCCCCCTTGCAATTCCATATGAATTTGAGGATCAGCTCTCTATTTCTGTGGCAAAAAACCTGTTGGAATTCTGGTAGGAATTGTGTTGTATCTGTAGATTGCTTTGGGTAGTATTGACATCTTAACAATGATAAGTCTTCCTATCCATGAACATGGGAAGTCTTTCCATTTATTTAGGTCTTCTTTAATTTCATTCAGCAGTGTTTTATAGTTTTCAGTGTGCAAGCCTTTCACCTCCTTGGTTAGATTTATCCCTAAGTATTTTATTCTTTTCATGCTATTGTAAATGGAACTGTTTTTCTTAGTTTCCTTTTTACATTTTTCATTGCTAGTTTATAGAAATATAATTGGTTTTTGTATGTTGGTTTTGTATCCTGCATCTTTGCAAAATTCATGTATTAGCTGTAATAGTTTGTGTATTTGTGTATGTGTATAATCTTTATGGTTTTCTGCATAGAAGATCATGTCATCTTTAAATAGAGATAATTTTATCTTTTCCATTACAATTTGGATAACTTTTATATCTTTTTCTTGCCTAATTGCTTTGGTTAGAACTTCCTGTGCTATGTTGAGAAGTAGCAAAAGCAGGTATCCTTGTCTTGTTCCTGATTTGAGGGGAAAGTTTTCTAGTATTTGGTTTTAAGATAAAAGTATGTCAGGAAAATTGTGATTCACATGGACAAGTAGCTGCAAATACTAATAGATTTATTTTTAACATCTTGACATCTGGTCAAAAAAAGTTTTTTAGTTATACTGATCCACATATTCAAAAAAGTAGTGGTAGGGAATTCCCTGTCAGTCCAGTGGTTAGAACTTGGTGATCTCACTGCCAGGGCCTCGGGTTTGATCCCTGGTCTGGGAACTAAGATCCTACAAGCCACAGAGTGAGGCCAAAAAAAAAAAAAGTAGTGATAGTAAATTTTTGTGCCAAAGCTGAGTTACTTTCCTAATTGATGTGTGATCACTTTGGAGAAATCAATGAACAGTTTTCTCAGCTAGTTTAAAAACTGCATTGTTTGGAGAAAAATAAATGTATCTTATAATATCTCATATGAGTTGTTCAATAGTGTTATTTCTTTAAAGATCAGGTACCTCAGGGGCTGCTATGGATTGAATTGTGTCCCCCCCACATTCATATATTGAAGCCCTAACCCCCAACGTGACTGCGTTTGGAGGTAGGGCCTATAAGGATGTAATTAAGATTCAGTGAGGTGATTAGGGTAGGGCTCTTCTCCAATAGGATTAGTGTGCTTATAAGAAGAGATATCAGGGACTTCCCTGGTGGTTAACAATCCTCCTGCCAACGCAGGGGACATGGGTTTGAACCCTGGTCCAGGAAGATCCCACATGCCACGGAGCAGGTAAGCCCGTGCACCACAACTACTGAGCCCACATACCATAACTACTGAAGCCCACATGCCACAACTACTGAAGCCCGCATACCTAGAGCCTGTGCTCTGCAACAAGAGAAGCCACCGCAATGAGAAGCCCGTGCAGTGCAACGAAGAGTAGCCCCCGCTTGCTGCAACTAGAGAAAGCCCACGCACAGCAACAAAGACGCAGCGCAGCCGAAAATAAATAAATTAATTAAAAAAAAAAAAAGAAGAGACATCAGAGCGCCTTCCCCCTCTGTTCGCCGTGTAAGGACACAGTGAGAAGGCAGCCTTTGACAACAAAGGAAAGACTCCTCACCAGACACTGAGCCTGCTGGCTCTTCCATCTTGGGCCAGATTTTTGCTCATAATTTTCACGCAGAAAAATTAATTTTATTTTGCATTTTGAATCCAAATCCTGTTTTGATTCATCACTAATATTTTATCTGAGGTGGTAAGTATGGCAGTGTTATAAGCCTAAATTGAGCTATTCAGTTTATTTAAATATCAGTAAGATTTCCAAGTTGATAAACTTACATTTAATGAATGTACTTAAGGTAGAAATAATAGTAATTTCTTATTTTATTTGACTACTGTTTTGACAACTGCCTTATATCAGTCAGAAAACTTTAGTGTAAAAGAATAAATTCTGGCATCACTACTGATAGGTCTGCAAATGACTCTGAAAGGTCTACAATTTAAAAGCCTCATCCTAATAAAATTAACAGTATGTATCAATTTGTATAACATTATCCAATAGTGTTTTGAAAAATGCTTACATAATTTTAACTGCTAGTGTTTATCTACACAACATCTAATGACATTTTAAGGCCTGTGTTTTCTGTGATCCACTATTCCATCAATTTTTTCTGCCATTGCTTTTCCAGTCCCAGTACAAAAACGATTACATTTTTACCACTTTGTTAGTATCTTAACACTTAAATACTTCTATTTTGTAATTATCAAGTTATTTTATAGAGTAATAAATCTACTCTGTTTTGTTCCATAACCACATCGTATAGGAACAAGTATAAGGAGGGGTTGATAACATCTGTACTCTCATCCAGTAGAATTTAAAGATTTTATGTAATCACAGCCTTTATGCCAATATAGTCCTGGATTAAAAAGAAAAGAAAAAGACTAGAGCAGATAAAAAGCTTCCTAGTCAGTGACACATTTACAAGTTCAAATACATATATTTGTGAGCAGGAGAAGCTCCACGACGAGTTAACCTGAGAGCACAAGTTGGTAGTGTCTATATATTCAAATTTACTATGTAACCTATTTAGTGTGCATGTTGTTTTTCTTATAAATTTTAAACAAAGATATATTTTTAATAAGAAAACTGTTAATATTAAACATTTGTAGAAACTTACCAATGCCTCTGAAAAACTCAAGCCTTCTGGTTTGAAAACTACTGATGTTTCTCTACCCATTCCCCATCACACAGGTATAAATTTGAAGCCTGAGGTCTCCCAGAGAGTCTTCTGACTCTCACCAAGTGCTCTTGCTATTAGCATCAAGTGCTCTTGCCCTGACGCTTAATGCACATCAATATATTTTATGTCATTCAGCTTCTGAGATCAATGTACAGTTTTCTAGCCCAGAATGTGATCAGATTAGTTAAGGTTTAAGAATGTATTGCAATTTTGTGTGATTTTCTATCTTCTTTGATTGCCTTAACAGATGGAGGAAAGTTTAAGTTCCACTCTACCTGTCTTCAAGAGAAAACATTATGTTATTCCATCTTTTATTTAAAATTAAAAAATCATGATTCTTATTACTGAGGGAAGTATAGTACTTGCTTTACTGCATATTTCATGCTTTGAAGGACATAACAAGCAGAATTTGGAAGTTCTTTGAAAATACAACCAAGGGTTTTTCAAAAATTAGGCTAAAGTGAGACTTTACCATGAGATGTTATTAAACCCATTCTCTAAAGCAGATGTACCCCAAAACAGAATGGTACCTCTTAGGCTTCTGAAATCTCTTGCTCTCATGATTCAGTTAAAAACAAAAGTAAAAGACTAAATTAAAGTATATACACTGTGAGTCAAAATAAAGCCACCTTAGGTTAAAAATGTCAGTTTAATAAACCATACTCAAATTTGGTAGTTTTGGTGGGTTTTAAGCTGGGAGTGTATAAAAGCAAGTATAAGTAGTGTTGAAATTTTAATCTTTTCTAGTTTTATTTTGCTTGGCATAACCTGCTCTTCATTCCCACCGCTGCCACTGGACCCTAATTTAGAACCCTAACTAACCACATCGGAGAGGTTGTCAAAAAGACAGATTCCTTGATCCCATCTCCAACCAAGTGAATCAGAGTCAGCAGGGGAGGGACCTGGGAATGAATGAATTTATTTATTTTAACATCTTTATTGGAGTATAATTGCTTTACAGTGTTGTGTTATTTTCTGCTGTATAACAAAGTGAATCAGCTATATGCATACGTATATCCCCATATCCCCTACCTCTTGCATCTCCCTCCCACCCTCCTTATCCCACCCATCTAGGTGGTCGCAAAGCACTGAGCTGATCTCCCTGTACCATGCAGCTGCTTCCCACTAGCTATCTATTTTACATTTGGTAGTGTATATATGTCAGTGCTACTCTCTTACTTCCTCCCAGCTTACCCTTCCCTCTCCCGTGTCCTCAAGTCCATTCTCTACGTCTGTGTCTTTATTCCTGTCCTGCCCCTAGGTTCTTCAGAACCATTTTTTAAAAAATTCCATATATATGTGTTAGCATACGGTATTTGTTTTTCTCTTTCTGACTTACTTCACTCTGTATGACAGACTCTAGGTCCATCCACCTCACTGCAAATAACTCAATTTCCTTTCTTTTTATGGCTGAGTAATATTCCATTGTATATATGTGCCACATCTTCTTTATCCATTCATCTGTTGATGGACACTTAGGTTGCTTCCATGTCCTGGCTATTGTAAATAGAGCTGCAATGAACATTTTGGTACATAACTCTTTTCCAATTATGGTTTTCTCAGGGTATATGCCCAGCAGTGGGTTTGCTGGGTCATATGGTAGTTCTATTTTTAGTTTTTTAAGGAACCTCCATACTGTTCTCCATAGTGGCTGTATCAATTTACATTCCCCACTAACAGTGCAAGAGGGTTCCCTTTTCTCCACACCCTCTCCAGCATTTATTGTTTGTAGATTTTTTGATGATGGCCATTCTGACTGGTGTGACGTGATACCTCATTGTAGTTTTGATTTGCATTTCTCTAGTGAGTGATGATGTTGATCTTTTCATGTGTTTGTTGGCAATCTGTATATCTTCTTTAGAGAAATGTCTATTTAGGTCTTCTGCCCATTTTTTGATTGGATTTTTGTTTTTTTGATATTGAGCTGCATAAGCTGCTTGTATATTTTGGAGATTCATCCTTTGTCAGTTGCTTCATTGGCAAATATTTTCTCCCATTCTGAGGGTTGTCTTTTCGTCTTGTTTATAGTTTCCTTTGCTGTGCAAAAGCTTTTACGTTTCATTAGGTCCCATTTGTTTATTTTTGTTTTTACTCTAGGCGGTGAGTCAGAAAGGATCTTGCTGTAATTTATGTCATACAGTGTTCTGCCTATGTTTTCCTCTAAGAGTTTTATAGTGTCTGGCCTTACATTTAGGTCTTTAATCCGTTTTGAGTTTATTTTTGTGTATGGTATTAGGAAGTGTTCTAATTACATTCTTTTACATGTAGCTGTCCAGTTTTCCCAGCACCACTTATTGAAGAGGCTGTCTTTTCTCCATGGTATACTCTTGCCTCCTTTATCAATGGAGGTTTATCTCTGAGCTTTCTATCCTGTTCCATTGATCTATATTTCTGTTTTTGTGCCAGTACCATACTGTCTTGATTATTGTAGCTTTATAGTATAGTCTGAAGTCCAGGAGCCTGATTCCTCCAGCTCTATTTTTCTTTCTCAACATTGTTTTGCTATTCAGGGTCTTTTGTGTTTCCATACAAATTGTGCAATTTTTTGTTCTAGTTCTGTGAAAAAAAATGCCATTGGTAGTTTGATAGGGATTGCATTGAATCTGTAGATTGCTTTGGGTAGTATAGTTATTTTCACAGTATTGATTCTTCCAATCCAAGAACATAGTATATCTCTCCATCTGTTTGTATCATCTTTAATTTCTTTCATCAGTGTCTTATAGTTTTCTGCATACAGGTCTTTTGACTCCTTTGGTAAGTTTATTCCTAGGTATTTTATTCTTTTTGTTGCAATGGTAAATGGGAGTGTTTCCTTAATTTCTCTTTCAGATTTTTCATCATTAATGTATAGGAATGCCAGAGATTTCTGTGCATTAATTTTATATCCTGCTACTCTACCAAGTTCATTGATTAGCTCTAGTAGTTTTCTGGTAGCATCTTTAGGATTCTCTAAGTATAGTATCATGTCATCTGCAAACAGTGACAGTTTTACTTCTTCTTTTCCAATTTGGATTCCTTTTATTTCTTTTTCTTCTCTGATTGCTGTGGCTAAAACTTCCAAAACTATGTTGAATAATAGTGGTGAGAGTGGGCATCCTTTTCTTGTTCCTGATCTTAGTGGAAATGGTTTCAGTTTATCACCATTGAGAATGATGTTGGCTGTGGGTTTGTCATATATGGCCTTTATTATGTTGAGGTAGGTTCCCTCTATGCCTATTTCCTGGAGAGTTTTTATCATAAATGGGTGTTGAATTTTGTCAAAAGCTTTCTCTGCATCTATTGAGATGATCATATGGTTTTTCTCCTTCAATTTGTTAATATGGTGTATCACATTGATTGATTTGTGTACATTGAAGAATCCTTGATTTCCTGGGATAAACCCCACTTGATCATGGTGTATGATCCTTTCAATGTGCTGTTGGATTCTGTTTGCTGGTATTTTGTTGAGGATTTTTGCATCTATGTTCATCAGAGATATTGGCCTATTGTTTTCTCTTTTCTGTGACATCTTTGTCTGGTTTCAGTATCACGGTGATGGTGGCCTCATAAAATGCGTTTGGGAGTGTTCCTCCCTCTGCTATATTTTGGAAGAGTTTGAGAAGGATAGGTGATAGTTCTTCTCTAAATGTTTGATAGAATTCGCCTGTGAAGCCATCTGGTCCTGGGCTTTGTTTGTTGGAAGATTTTTAATCACAGTTTCAATTTCAGTGCTTGTGATTGGTCTGTTGATATATTCTATCTTCCTGGTTCAGTCTCGGAAGGCTGTGCTTTTCTAAGAATTTGTCCATTTCTTCCAGGTTGTCCATTTTATTGGAATATAGTTGCTTGTAGTAATCTCTCATGATCCTTTGTATTTCTGCAGTATCAGTTGTTCCTTCTCCTTTTTCATTTCTAATTCTGTTGATGTGAGTCTTCTCCCTTTTTTTCTTGATGAGTCTGGCTAAGGGTTTATCAATTTTCTTTATCTTCTCAAAGAACCAGCTTTTAGTTTTATTGATCTTTGCTATTGTTTCTTTCATTTCTATTTCATTTATTTCTGATCTGATCTTTATGATTTCTTTCCTTCTGCTAACTTCGGGGTTCTTTTGTTCTTCTTTTCTAATTGCTTTAGGTGTAAGGTAAGGTTGTTTATTTGAGATTTTCTTGTTTCTTGAGGTAGGATTGTATTGCTGTAAGCTTCCCTCTTAGAACTGCTTTTGCTGCATCCCATAGGTTTGGGGTCATCATGTTTTCATTGTCACTTATTTCTAGGTATTTTTTTATTTCCTCTTTGATTTCTGCAGTGATCTCTTGGTTATTTAGTAGCGTATTGTTTAGCCTCCTGTGTTTGTATTTTTTTTACAGTTTTTTTTCTGTAATTGATATCTAGTCTCATAGTGTTGTGGTCAGAAAAGATACTTGTTACAATTTCAATTTTCTTAAACTTACCAAGCTTGATTTGTGACCCAAATGGATAGATATGGTCTATCCTGAAGAATGTTCCATGATCACTTGAGAAGAAAGTGTATTCTGTTGTTTTGGGATGAATCTCCTATATATATCAATTAAGTCCATCTTGTTTAATGTGTCATTTAAAGCTTGTGTTTCTTTATTTTCAGTTTGGATGATCTGTCCATTGGTGAAAGTGGGGTGTTAAAGTCCCCTACTATTATTGTGTTACTGTCGATTTCCCCTTTTATGGCTGTTAGCATTTGCCTTATGTATTGAGGTGCTCCTATGTTGGGTGCATAAATATTTACAATTGTTATATCTTCTTCTTGGATTGATCCCTTGATCATTATGTAGTGTCCTTCCTTGTCTCTTCTAATAGTCTTTATTTTAAAGTCTACTTTGTCTGATATGAGAATTGCTACTCCAGCTTTCTTTTGATTTCCGTTTGCATGGAATATCTTTTTCCATCCCCTCACTTTCAGTCTGTATGTGTCCCTAGGTCTGAAGTGGGTCTCTTGTAGACAGCATATGTATGGGTCTTGTTTTTTTATCCAGTTACCCAGTCTGTGTCTTTTGGTTGAAGCATTTAATCCATTTACACTCAAGATTATAATCAATATGTATGTTCCTATTACTGTTTTCGTAATTGTTTTGGGTTTGTTATTGTAGGTCTTTTCCTTCTCTTGTGTTTCCTGCCTAGAAAAGTTCCTTTAGCATTTGTTGTAAAGCTGGTTTACTGGTGCTGAATTCTCTTAACTTTTGCTTGTCCGTAAAGGTTTTAATTTCTCTGTCGAATCTGAATGAGATCCTTGCTCGAGATCCTTGCTCGGTAGAGTAAACTTGGTTGTAGGTTTTTCCCTTTCATCACTTTAAATATGTCCTGCCACTCCCTTCTGGCTTGCAGAGTTTCTACTGAGAGATCAGCTGTTAACCTTATGTGGATTCCCTTGTATGTTATTTGTTGCTTTTCCCTTGCTGCTTTCAATATTTTTTCTTTTTATTTAATTTTTGATAGTTTGATTAATATGTGTCTCGGTGTGTTTCTCTTTGGGTTTATCCTGTATGGTACTCTTTGTGCTTCCTGGACTTGATTGACTATTTCCTTTCCCATGTTAGGAAAGTTTTCGACTATAATCTCTTCAAATATTTTCTCAGGCCCTTTGTTTTTCTCTTTTTCTTCTGGGACCCCTATAATTTGAATGTTGGTGCGTTTAATGTTGTCCCAGAGGTCTCCGAGACTGTCCTCAATTCTTTTCATTCTTTTTTCTTTGTTCTATTCCCTTGCAGTTAATTCCATAATTTTATCTTCCAGCTCACTTATCCGTTCTTCTGCCTCAGTTATTCTGCTGTTGATTCCTTCTAGAGTATTTTTACTTTCAGTAATTGTGTTGTTCATCACTGTTTGTTTGCTCTTTAGTTCTTCTAGATCCTTTTTAAATGTTTCTTGTATTTTCTCCATTTTGTTTCTGAGATTTTGGATCATCTTTACTATCATTACTCTGAATTCTTTTTCAGGTAGTTTGCCTATTTCGTCTTCATTTATTTGGTCTTGTACGTTTTTACCTTGCTCCTTCGTCTGTAACAAATTTTTTTGTCGTTTCTTTTTTTTTTTTTTTTTGGTGGGTGGTGCTGTATTCCTGTCTTACTGGTTGTTTGGCTTGAGACGTCCAGCACTGGAGTTTACAGGCAGTTGGATAGAGCTGGGTCTTGGTGCTGAGATGAGGACCTCCAGGAGGCCTCACTCCAGTTGATATTCCCTGGGGTCTGAGGTTCTCTGTTAGTCCAGCAGTTTGGACTCGGAGCTCCCACCACAGGAGCTCAGGCCCAACCTCTGGCCTGGGAAGCAAGATCCTGCAAGCTTTGTGGTGCGGTTAAAAAAAAAAGGGGTGGGGGCTTCCCTGGTGGCGCAGTGGTTGAGAGTCCGCCTGCCGATGCAGGGGACACGGGTTCGTGCCCAGTCCGGGAGGATCCCACGTGCCACGGAGTGGCTGGGCCCGTGAGACATGTCCGCTGAGCCTGTGCTTCCGGAGCCTGTGCTCCGCAACGGGAGAGGCCACGGCAGTGAGAGGCCTGCGTACGGAAAAAAAAAAAAAAAAGGAAGAAAGAAAAAAAGGAGCAGTACAATATCAAATAATAAAAAACAAAATAAAATTAGAAAGATAAAAAAAGTTAGGAAAACTAAAACTATAATTGAAATAACTGCAACAAGGTACAGTAAAACAACAACAGAAAAAAAGAAGAAAAAAGGTGGGGGGGACAAGCCAAAAGGAGAGATCACTAACAAAGTATAAAGAATAAAATAAAATTAGAAAAATAGAAGATTTATTAGGAGAAATAAAAATATAAAAGAATCAACAACAATGAATCAACAAGGTAAAACAGAACCCCAATCTAAAAGAGGAAAAAAGAAAAAAAAAGTCTGGCTATGGGGGCGGATTGGAACTTATGCAGGGGCGGGGTGTTTACAGTGGGGCCGGACCTAGGCTGGTGGGGAGGTGACGTTTGAGCGTGAGGTGGGGCCTAGGCGGGCGACGTTCAAGTGTGGGCAGAGTCTCTGCTTAGGACCTGCGCAGAAGGGGAGTGGCAGCATGTGGAAAGGAGGGCCTTTGGAGTGTGGGGTTGCGGAGTCTGGAGGTAGGGTCCTGAGTGAGGGTGTGGGGTGGGGCTTGGGCTCTGCATGGCAGGAGGGAGGCTCTGAGGGCAGAGGATTAGGCCAGGGAACCCAACAGGCTTCTCAGTGCCCAAGTGGACAGGGAAAGCCCCGGTCCTGTTCCCTTGTGTTCCTTCGTGCCCCTCCCCCACCATCTCCCCCCGGGGTCTCCCGTGTCGCTGCCAGACCCCTAACCGTGGGTGGGTTCTGCTGGGTGTAGAACTCCTCCCCTACCCCAGCCGCCCCTCAGGGAGGCCGGTCCCGTAAGTCCGGCCTTTACTTTTGCTCCCCCTTCACTCCCTCCCACTCCCTCAGGACCCGTGCAGCTGGAGAGGGCCTCGGTGGGCAAAGGATCAGGCCCGGATCTTAACAGGTTCCTGGGGGCCCAAGTGGGCAGGGAAACCTGGCCACACTCCCTTCTGATCCTCTGCCCTCCCAGTGGTCCCCCAATTTCCCCCTTCGGGCATGGGATCCCTTCCCCTCCCCCAGCCACCCCTCAGGGGCGCCAGTCCCGTTCTGCTTCCACTCCTCCTCCCCCCTCACTCCCCCCACTCCCCCCACTCCCCATATCCCTGGTTGCTGGGGATTCCTTCCGTCCCCTTAGGTTTTCGTGGTCCCCCACCGGTGCCTGGTAGGTGCCCTAGTTGTGAGAAGCCACGAATTCTGCCTCCTCCTAGTACGCCATCTTGACTCCCTCCCCACCCCGGGAATTTATTTTTTAACAAGCATTTCAGGTGACACTTAAAATCACTCGTGTGGGAAGTATTGAATAACTTCTTAACTTTTTTCTTTTGCTCCAGTCCTTACTCTACATCAGCAGTTTTCAACCCTGGTTGCACGTCAAGTTCATTCAGGGAGCTTTTAAAAACTACCCATGCCCATGCCCCATCACAGATCGATTTAATCAGAATCTTATGGGTTGGGACCTATGCTTTTTTTTTTTTTTTTTTAATGTTTTAAGTAAAAAGGTTTTATTGCAGTACCACATTTAGAGAAAAGTGCAAAATAATAAATGTACAGCTTAATGGATTTCTACAAAATAAACACACTCATGTAATGTCCATCCATATAGAGAATATTACCAGCGCCCCAGATGCCTCTCCCAGGTCCCCTTCCAGTCATGAATTCCCTCTAGGGTCACCACTAGTCTAACTTTTATCACCATAAAGTGCCTGATCTTGAACTTTATGTAGCTAGAATCATAGAGCATGCACTCCTCAGGGGCTGGCTTCTTTTGCTTAACATTTATATTTCTGATTTGTTGTTGGGTTTAGCTACAGTTTGTTCTTTTTTATTGTTGTACAGAATTCCGTTTTATGTAGAAACCACAGTTTATCCATCCTACAGTAGGTGGTGTTTGGGTTGTTTTCAGTTTCAAGCTAGTACAAACAATGTTACTATAAACATACTTTTGTATGTCTCTTGGTGTATAGATTCCTGTTAAGTATGTACTTAGGAGTGGAATTGTTGGGAATGCATACATTCAGCTTTAGCATATGTTCCCAAAATGATTGTACCATTTTCCACATTTAACTGAGAGTTCCTGTGGCTCTAGAACTTCTTCTGGGGCCCATGCATTTTGAAAGCTCTGCAGCCCTGTGATGCACATTGAAGCTTGAGAACTACCGCAAGACCTTTTATAAATATAATTCTCTAAAGCATAGCCCTGGGCTTGTTGCCCCTGCTTAGAACATCAAAGGTTCTATTGGTATTGCCTGCTTATGAAATATGAGTTCCATTACCTTACATTTAGGCCACTCATGATCTAACCTCAGCCGTTCCAACCACTACTTTCCTACTCAGAGCCTACACTCTCACCACACACAGACATTCACTTTCCCCCAAACACTCCTTCTACTTTTCCCCTAGCACACCTTTGTTTTTGCTTTTTTATTTGTGTAGCACTTTCTTGCATGTCTGTCACATTCCTGCCCATCTTCAAGTAAACCCAGTTCTAGAAGTCCTCGTAATTCCCACTTCCTCCCCTCCTTGCCCTCCCTTTCCTCCATAAGTGATCTGTCTTATGGCACTTATTCTATCATATTTATATTAGTTATTGGCAAACATATAATCTCTTTCCTAAGATATCGCACAGGGTCAAGAATAAATCGATTTTGTCTCTCCTACCTCTCCATTCAGCTTGTAAATGTGTAATATCAAGCTCCATGTGAAGCAGCACTAAAGAGAAGACTTTACATTGGGTACAGCTGTGTAACCATGGTTAAGTTACTTTTTCCAGGCCTTAGTTTTCTCATCTGAAAAATGGAGAGTATACTACTTCAACATTGTGAAAACTAAATGAGATAATGGACTAAAGCACCTATTAATCTTGGCACATAATAACTGCTTCATCAATGCCAGTTGTTTGTGTCATGTGATAGGTATCATTGTTGGTTCCCTTGAGGGGGGAGACAGCATAGTTTATCTCTGAAGCCCCATTCAGTACCTTTGCTTGTTGTGGGTGCTCAGTAAATGCTGGAAGAATAAATTAATGAATGTCTGCTGCATGATTGGATGGGCCAGGCTTATTCATATTCCATTTCCAGTAAGTTTGGCCTGTCTTGGAAGAAGCAGTCAAATTTCAGTTTAACCATCAGAGATAGACAGAAAGTAGGATTTCTACTAAAAACTTTATTAAAAAGCTTAAATCCCCAGTTTAACCATACAACAGCTGCTCTCCTTCTGCTGCCAGGAAGTAGGGAAAACGCTCCAAGAGCTATTTGCTGTTTGTTTGTTCATCTTCAGGTAAACATGCCATGACTTGGGGAGAGCACACACGTCCCCCGCAGGCAAGCTTGGGTCTGGGAAGTTGCAAGTAGGAGCAATGAAGAAGAAATCCCCCACTCTGGGAGAGGTTCCTGCAGGGACTCAGCTAAACCCATTTGCAGCTTTGCTGAATTATTTACTAAGATGAAGGGACTGGGTGTGGCTGGTCTGAGATTCCTCCTGGGAAGTCACTTTAAGAGTCTCCTTAATTTCCTCACCCTTCATCTTTGTTCTCTGGCTTTGGTGCAAGGGTGCAGGCAGTCGCACCCAGTTGACTGTTGTTCCCAGCACACTGAATTCTTTGAATCCGGCTGTTGCTGCCAAGGATTCCCTGCCCTGTTCTTTTCCCCTTGCCCTGATTTTAAAAACAGTTTGAGAAGTTCTCATCTGGCATGGAGATGCTGTTTTTCTAGATACATAGGACCAAGAAGGACCTTTAGAGCTTTAGATTATCATTTCTCAAAAACCCAGTATTGATAGATGAACAAATTATACAAAGTAGGCTCTGCCATCACCACTGTCATTTAAAGGTATTTTAGTGCTAAGAGGCTGTACAAGTGAGATAAAACTGATACCTGAGAGTATTTATCACCACCTATGTCACTTGCAGGAGGAATATAAGAATATATTTAGCTAATTGAAACCTTATTAAAGGTGTGTAACAAAATATATGAAGATTAATGGGTAGTCCACGAAAATGTTTACCACGTAACTAATATCTTTTAAAACATGAGCAAATAAATGAATTTAACCATGTTATAATCAAAATGGGTCTGATGACAAAAGAATTAGTCTGAAAAATATATAATCCAGTGTTCAAAACCTTATTTGTCATGCAAATTGGCCAATAATTCCTTGGAAGCACAATTCTACTTTTATTTATTATTTTTAAATTTATTTATTTATTTGTTTGGCTGTACCTGGTCTTAGTTGCGGCATGTGGGATCTTTAGTTGCAGCATGTGGGATGTAGTTCCCTGACCAGGGATTGAACCCGGGCCCCTGCATTGGGAGTGTGGAGTCTTAGCCTTTGGACCACCAGGGAAGTCCCGCATTTCTACTTTTAAAATAAAGTTAACTTCAGGAAGCAATGATGAGCAAGGAAGTAATATAATTTTAGGAAGACACTGAAAATCTGCATTTATTGTCTCAAGTGGCAGAACAACAGGATGGTATAATACCATTTATGTAAAATTATATATTTTTATGTCTGTATGTATTTATGTGCATACAAAAATGTTTGGAAAGAGGTTTACCAAAATGTTATAAGTGGTTTTCTTTCAGTGCTAGGATTTTACTTTTTTTTTCGCACTTTTTTATATGGTTTGAGTTTTTTATAATGACTGTGTAACATTTTTATAATCACAATAAAAGCTATTTTTATTTTGAAAAAAAGAAAATTTTGTTTGGCCATCTGCTATGGGCCCAAAATGGTACTAGGAGTTACAAGGATTAGAAAAGAAGGCTGCAACCTGGCCACCAGTATGTTTACATTCTAGTTGGGAAGGTACCTAAAGGGTGGTAGAGTGTAGAGTGTAATCAAGTGTCAGGATACGTGGTTCAAAGAAGTGCTGGAGGCTACCAGGAAGAGGAGAGGTCATGTGGAAGTTTTCATTGGAAGGAGGAAGCTTGAGTTGGACCTTGAAAGATGGACAGAATTTGACTAGGAGGAGGGAAGGAGGACATTTTAGGCAGCTTGAGCACTGAAGCAATAATAATGGTATTTGAAAAGACAGTGAGGAAACCAGCTTATATAGAGTAATAAGCAAATATGATTTGTGATAGAGAAATTTGCTTTATTGCCAAGTTTATTCCATATCTTTATTTTGATACATTGCAAATTGTATTTTGGTATACTTGAGCATTTTAAAAATCAGATCTTAGAAAAATAAATATAATTATTCTGAATACTGACTCTAAAGTGACATAAAAACTATGACTGCCATGAACATTTCATTGTTTTAGTGTATTGAGAATGGAAGACTTCAGTCCATGTGCTCTATAATCCTGTCATTTCTATCCATGTCTCAATTCAGTCAGTGGCTTTTTCTATAGGCTTTTAATTTGTGATTAATATATTCCTACACTTTCTTGTATTAAAAGTCAAAAAGTAGGGTATGAAGGATGGAGGCCAAAAGTTTATTTAAAAATAAATGAAAGTTTATTTTTAAAAAAGACATTAAGATTGAGGCTTTTCAAACAATGGAGTCAGGATTTGCTTTTACTAGTTACTTGGTTAACATGACTACATGAAATGTGTGCTATATACTCTAAATACTGTGGCCATGTAAACTATACTTACCATGCAAACAAGTCTTTCAGAGAACCATATGTTTGAAATTTTAAATACAAAATGTCAACTATAAAGCTTTCCTTTTTGAATTCATGTATTTTTAAGTACTTTCAGTGTTCAAAGCACTGCTGCTAGGTGATGAAAAGTAAGCAGAGAACTCATTCATTCATCTATTCATTCATTCAACAGTATTTGTTGAGTGTGTCCTCTGTGCCAGGTATTATTCTAGGTGCTGGAACTAAAAGGATAAGGAGGAAATAGTTCTATTCTTAATGAACTCATAGTCTAGTTGGAGAGAAAATTGACATGTAAATAAACAGTTATAGACCACTGCTAGACAGTGTCAGGTCAAATACACATATTTATTTGCACTCTCTCTATAAAACACACTAAATTTATAATAAAGGGGGAAAAAAGGTATAAAGCCAAAAGAGAACAAGAGATGACAGTAAGTAGTAGGTGTCAACTAAATTTTACAGGGTGGGCTACAGATGGATAAGTAGGGAGTGATTTAGCAAAGAAAGCTGATGACTAATTTACAAAAGAGAAAGGTATCTCTTTATGCCACAGAGGTCTAGAAGGGTTCAAGAATTGGAAGTGTCAGGTACTCTGAAATTGGGAGTGTGAGGAAAGCTGAAAACAGGATTTGCTGCAAGTCCTTGTAAGGAATGGTTAGATCCCCAGACCCTCTTCCCCACATTAAGCATCAAGGTCACTCCCTTCTCCATCCAGTAGAAGGTTGGAGCAACTAAACTGAAGGAAGCCTCAACTCAAGAATACCAGGTTCAGAGCAGAGGTGAGATGGCCTCATGAAAACAAGGAAATAAGCCAATGTCTACATGCTGTATGTTGATACCTCATTCCCCCCTTCCCTTGCTTAGCTCTCACAATGCTGGCTGCCAAATGGATACTCCCCAAGCACAAGTCTAGAAAATTTCCTGGAGAAACTTGAATAGCCCCAGGAAATGTCCCTACAGATCTGACATTTAGGAGTTCCACTGTAAAATGACCAGGTCTCCATTCTGCAATGGAGCTCAATGTCAGCAAGCTCCATCCATTTAGAAAACCAGCTTTTTTACATCTCACTCTAAATATGAATGGACATATTCAAGGATCACCAGGCATTTGGAGAAGTCTCTAACATGATAGCCAGAAACGAAGACCAAACAAACAAGGTAGAGGAGGGGGGAACTCAGAAGAAGCAGTAACAATACAAGGAGCAGAAGAAAACTTTAAGAAAGCTGTCATTAATAGCCTCAGGGAAAACAGAGAAGGTATTGGATCCATTAAATAAGACTAGCCTGCCAGGCTTCCCTGGTGGCACAGTGGTTAAGAATCCACCTGCCAATGCATGGGACATGGGTTTGAGCCCTGGTCTGGGAAGATCCTACATGCCGTGGAGCAACTAAGCCCGTACGCCACAACTACTAAGCCTGCCCTCTAAAGCCTGAGAGCCACAATTACTGAGCCCACGTGCCACAACTACTGAAGCCCACACGCCTAGATCCTGTGCTCTGCAACAAGACAAGCCACCCCAATTAGAAGCCCGCACACTGCAACGAAGAGTAGCCCCCGCTCGCCACAACTAGAGAAAGCCCGCGCGCAGCAACGAAGACCCAATGCAGCCAAAAATTAAAAAGAAAAGACTAGCCTGCCATATATAGCCGTGTGTGTGTGTGTGTGTGTGTGTGTGTGTGTGTGTGTATTTTTTTAAAGAACAAGAAGGAGTTCTTGGAATTAAAAATATAATAGCATAAATTAAAAATTCAATAGAAGGGCTAAGGTAAAGTTGAGGAAATTGCCCAGAAGAGGCAAAGAAATAGAAAATAAGAGAAAAATACAAAAAAATTAGAGGCCTAGTCCAGAAGTATAACGTCTAAAAAATTGGACTTCCAGAAAGAGTTAAAGGAATTAGAATGCCACTGGGCTTCTCAACAGCAATGCTGGAAGCTAAAAATCAGTAGAGCAATAGAGCAATGCTTTCAGAATACAAAAGTAAAATTATTTCCAACCTAGAATTCTGTACCAAACCAAATTAATAATCAACAATGAGAATAGAATATAGATTTTTAGATAGGCGAGACCTTATAAATTTTAACTCCCATGCAGTTTTTCTCATGAAACTACTGGAGGATGTGTTTCACCCAAAAATGGGAATAAATCTAAAAAGATGAAATTATGGGATCTAGAAAAAGGGATCCAACACAGAGAAGTAAAAGGAATTCTTAGGATGATAATGAAGGATAGTCCCAGGACAGTCATTTATGCAGGAGAGTTAGATAGCAAGCAGTTCAGATTGCAGCAGCAGAAACACCCAGGAGGAATGTCTGCAAGAAAATTTTTTAAGTAGAACTGATAAAAGTGTAGTGTTAGATTACATTCAGTTGGAGAATTAGAGATTAATACTTCAGTTGAAGAAATAGTGATTAATACTTAGAAACTCCAAGCAAACCAAGAAAGAGGTAATTCCAAGAGAAACAAAATGTTGTATGAGGAAGAAAATGTAATAATAATATACCTTGTGGCTTGGCTGTGAATAATGTTTATGTGGTATAAAAATATAAATACTGAATATTTTAAGCTAAAATCGTTACTGTATCTATATTAGAAAGATGGAGGGATGGGAAATGTGTGTAGGTGGTGAAAAAGATAATCTGTCATTTTCAACTAAGAGTCCAAAGATAATGTAAAATTTTAAAATCAAGAAATAGCAGCATAAGCATATTATTAAAAAATGAAAAACAGAAGACAAGTGGAGTTGGTTAAAAGAGTTGCTACCGTAGTTTGGTTTGGAACCAACTGAGTTTGAAAAAACAGTGAACCTTTCAAATGAACTTGTCCAGCAGGGATTCAAGTCTAATAAACAGATTGGAAGTGGAGATATAGTCAGAATTTAAATCATGCGAATGGATGAGATCACCGAGGGATGAAAGTGTAGTGAGAGAGAGAGATAAGGGCAGAACTTTGGGGAATGCTTATATTTAAAGGGTGAGAGAAGGAAAAAGAGTCAGGGAAGAAACAGAATGTAGGAAGAGAAATAGAATAATATGCCATTACATAAACCAAAGGAGGAGAGTTTCAAGGATAGGATGGGCAACAGTATCAGTTGTCACAGGTGGAGAACTAAAAAAATGTCCTTTGAATCTATGGTGATTGGAGATTGTAACTTTCAAGAGAACAGTTTTGATGTGATGGAAGCAACACTGAAGGGGCTACTGAGTGAATGAATGAGTGGTAAGAAAGAGGAGATAGTGAATATAGCACACTCTTCTGAGAAATTTGGCTTTGGTAAGTAGACTATGTAAGTTTTTTTAGATTAAGGGACCGCATAAACGTATGTGGGTAGATAGCAAGAAGTTAATGGAGAAGGTAAGATGAAAGATGCAAGTGTAAGGGGGATAATTGACAGAGCAAGATCCCAGAGAAACTGAGAGAACATGGACTCAAGAGCACAGATGGAGAGATTAATCTTAGTAAGAGAAGGGAAAGATTTCTTTCTTTAAGAGAGGGATGGAAGAGGTGAGGATAAGTGAAGACACTGAGAAATATTAAGGTGTAGAGGAAGGAAATTGAAGGGTTAAACAATCAGACGGCTTCGATCTTCTTAATAAAATAAGTTATCTGCTTAGAGTTGGGGGTTGGGGCAAAGGGTTAGTTTGGAAATTTGAGAATGGAAAATGTCTGGGGCAGCTGCTGGAAGAAATGCAATACAAAGTTAAAAGGAGATGACTGAAAGGATTACCCGGTAGCCAAGAGCATCCAGTTGAGGTTAGAATGTATGAATTTGTAATAAAGCCAATCAGTATGGTTTCTGGACTTCCTCCAAGAGCGCTATGACTCCAAAAGTTGTGTAAGTCATCATCTTGGCTAGAGAAGGGTTTTCTTGGAGTGTCTTAGGAGACATCCCAGGGTTCAAAAACTTTAGAAAAATGCTTGCTCAAGGAGAGTTAATGCTTAGGAATACCAAAGAGCAGGTTTGCTTGTGGGGTACTTCCTTCTGTGGGTCATTCAGAAGTCTTGTGGGGAGAATCATGGGCAAAAAAAAAAGAAATATACTTAAGAGACTTAAGAGAAGCAAAGCAGTTTGGTATCAAGAAGATCTATAGCTGCATGGATATCTAGACACAAATCTGAGGGTGGGAGCATGTTCGAGAACATCTGGATTCAGATAAAAGAAGAGCAGAAGAGAAGTGACATCATTGTGGGATTACACTGTAGGCTACCTAGCCAGATGGAAGAAATAGATAAAGCATTCTTGATGTAGATCATAAAACTGGCCTGAGTCATGACAGCATGGCAACAGGGATTTCAAACGTCAGGACATAAGTTCCAAGTCACATTCAGCCAAAAAGCAGTATACTTGATTAATTCTTTTTTTTTTCCTGCTTATGATTTTCTAATCATTAAAGAAACACTTGCTGGAACTTCCCTTGTGGTCCAGTGGCTAAGACTCCATGCCCCCAATGCAGGGGGCCCGGGTTCGATCCCTGGTCAGGGAACTAGGTCCCACAAGCCAGCAGCTAAGCCGCAACTAAAGATCCCACATGCCACAACAAAGACCCAACACAGCCAAAAAATAAATAAATTTTTTAAATGGTCCACATAAAAAAAAAATCTTAAAAATAATAGCCTTTATTTATTCAAACAAAAACAAAAGTCCCTTTTTATAGCGAAAGAAGATAAAATACCTAGGAATAAACCTAACAAGAATATGTAAGAGCTGTATGAAGAAAGCCTTAAAACACTACTGAAGAACTCAAAAGAAGGCTTGGACATATGGAAAAGCATAGTCTGTTCTTAGAAAGGAAGATTTAAAAATCATAAAGCTGTTAGTGCTCCCTAATTTAATTTATAATTACCACGATCTCAAAAAATACCAAAAGGATTTAATTTTGTTTGCTTATGTTTTGTGAGACATGCTGATTCTAAAGCTTATACAGAAAAACTAAATATACTAGAATAACCAGGAATATTCTGAGAAAGAAAAGAAATAATAGAGAGGCCCTGAACCAAGATAGTGGAGTAGAAGGACGTGCTCTCACTCCCTCTTGCGAGAACACCAGAATCACAACTGCTGAACAGTCATCAACAGGAAGACACTAGAACTCACCAAAAAAGATACCCCAGGGCTTCCCTGGTGGCGCAGTGGTTGAGAGTCCACCTGTCGATGCAGGGGATGTGGGTTCATGCCCCGGTCTGGAAAGATCCCACATGCTGCGGAGCGGCTTGGCCCATGAGCCACAGCCACTGAGCCTGTGCGTCCAGAGCCTGTGCTCCACAACGGGAGAGGCCACAACAGTGAGAGGCCCACGTACTGCTAAAAAAAAAAAAACAAAAAACCCCACATCCAAAGACAAAGGCGAAGCCACAATGAGACAGTAGGAGGGGCGCAATCACAATAAAATCAAATCCCATAACTGCTGGGTGGGTGACTCACAAGCTGGAGAACACTTATACCACAGAAGTCCACCCACTGGAGTGAAGGTTCTGAGCCCCACGTCAAGCTTCCAAACCTGGGGGGCCGGCAATGGAAGGAGGAATTCCTAGAGAATCAGACTTTGAAGCGTAGCAGGATTTGATTACAGGACTCTGACAGGACTGGGATAAACAGAGACTCCACTCTTGGAAGGCACACACAAAGTAGTGTGTGCATCGGGACCCAGGGGAAGGAGCAGTGACCCCATAGGAGACTGAACCAGACCCACCTGCTAGTGTTGGAGGGTCTCCTGCAGAGGCGGGCGGTGGCTGTGGCTCACCATGGGGACAAGGACACTGACAGCAGAAGTTCTGGGAAGTACTCCTTGGCGTGAGCCCTCCCAGAGTCTGCCATTAGCCGCACCAAAGAGCCCAGGTAGGCTCCAATGCTGGGTTGCCTCAGGCCAAACAACCAACAGGGAGGGAACCCAACCCCACCTATCAGCAGACAAGCGGATTAAAGTTTTACTGAGCTCTGCCCACCAGAACAACAGCCAGCTCTACCCACCACCAGTCCCTCCCATCAGGAAACTTGCACAAGCCTCTTAGATAGCCTCATCCACCTGAAGGCAGACAGCAGAAGAAAGAAGAATGACAATTCTGCAGCCTGTGGAACAAAAACCACATTCACAGAAAGATAGACAAGGTGAAAAGGCAGAGGGCTATGTACCAGATGAAGGAACAAGATAAAACCCCAGAAAAACAACTAAATGAAGTGGAGATAGGCAACCTTCCAGAAAAATAATTCAGAATAATGATAGTGAAGATGATCCAGGACTTCAGAAAAAGAATGCAGGCAAAGATCGAGAAGATGCAAGAAATGTTTAACAAAGACCTAGAAGAATTAAAGAACAAACAAACAGAGATGAACAGTACAATAACTGAAATGAAAACTACATTAGAAGGAATCAATAGCAGAATAACTGAGGCAGAAGAACGGATAAGTGACCTGGAAGACAGAATGGTGGAATTCACTGCTGTGGAACAGAATAAAGAAAAAAGAATGAAAAGAAATGAAGACAGCCTAAGAGACTTCTGGGACAACACTAAATGCAATAACATTTGCATTATAGGCGTCCCAGAAGGAGAAGAGAGAGAGAAAGGACCCAAGAAAATATTTGAAGACATTATAGTCAAAAACTTCCCTAACATGGGAAAGGAAATAGCCACCCAAGTCCAGGAAGCACAGAGAGTCCCATACAGGATAAACCCAAGGAGAAACACACCAAGACACATAGTAATTAAATTGGCAAAAACTAAAGACAAAGAAAAATTATTGAAAGCAGCAAGGGAAAAACAACAAATAACATACAAGGGAACTCCAATAAGATTAACAGCTGATTGCTCAGCAGAAACTCTACAAGCTAGAAGGGAGTGGCATAATATACTTAAAATACTAAAAGGGAAGAACCTACAACCAAGATTACTCTACCCGGCAAGGATCTCATTCAGATTCGATGGAGAAGTCAAAAGCCTTACAGACAAGCAAAAGCTAAGAGAATTCAGCACCACCAAACCAGCTCTGCAACAAATGATAAACGAACTTCTCTAGGCAGGAAACACAAGAGAAGAAAAGGACCTACAAAAAGAAACACAAAACAATTAAAAAAATGGTCATAGGAACATACATATCGATAATTACCTTAAACGTGAATGGATTAAATGCTCCAACCAAAAGACACAGGCTTGCTGAATGCATACAAAAACAAGACCCATATATATGCTGTCTACAAGAGACCCACTTCAGACCTAGGGACACATACAGACTGAAAGTGAGGGGATGGAAAAAGATATTCCATGCAAAAGGAAATCAAAAGAAAGCTAGAGCAGCAATTCTCATATCAAACAAAATAGACTTTAAAATAAAGAATGTTACAAGAGACAAGGAAGGACACTACATAATGATCAAGGGATCAATCCAAGAAGAAGATATAACAATTATAAATATATACACACCCAACATAGGAGCACCTCAATACATAAGGCAACTGCTAGCAGCTGTAAAAGAGGAAATCGACAGTAACACAATAATAGTGGGAGACTTTAACACCTCACTTACACCAATGGACAGATCATCCAAAATGAAAATAAATGACACAATAGACCAGATAGATTTAATTGATATTTATAGGACATTCCAACCCAAAACAGATTACGGTTTCTTCTCAAGTGCGCACAGAACATTCTCCAGGATAGATCACATCTTGGGTCACAAATCAAGCCTCAGCAAATTTAAGAAAATGAAATAATATGAAGCATCTTTTCTGACCACAATGCTATGAGATTAGAAATGAATTACAGGGGAAAAAACGTAAAAAACACAAACACATGCAGACTAAACAATACGTTACTAAATAACCAAGAGATCACTGAAGAAATCAAAGAGGAAGTCAAAAAATGCCTAGAGACAAATAGCAATGAAAACACGATGATCCAAAACCTATGGGATGCAGCAAAAGCAGTTCTAAGAGGGAAGTTTATAGCTATACAAGCCTACCTCAGGAAAGAAGAAAATCTCAAATAAACAATCTAACCTTACACCTAAAGGAACTAGAGAAAGAAGAACAAACAAAACCCAAAGTTAGCAGAAGGATAGAAATCGTAAAGATCAGAGCAGAAATAAATGAAATAGAAACAAAGAAAACAATAACAAAGATCAATAAAACTAAGAGCTGGTTCTTTGAGAAGATAAACCAAATTAATAAACCATTAGCCAGACTCATCAAGAAAAAGAGAGAGAACACTCAAATCAATAAAATTAGAAATGAAAAAGGAGAAGTTACAACAGACACCACAGAAATACAAAGCATCCTAAGAGACTACTACAAGGAACTCTACGACAATAAAATGGACAACCTGGAAGAAACAGACAAATTCTTAGAAAGGTATAACCTTCTAAGACTGAACCAGGAAGAAATAGAAAATATGAACAGACCAATCAGAAGTAATGAAATTGAAACTGTGATTAAAAATCTTCCAAAAAACGAAAGTCCAGGACCAGATGGCTTTACAGGTGAGTTCTATCAAATATTTAGAGAAGACCTAACACCCATCCTTCTCAAACTCTTCCAAAAAGTTGCGGAGGAAGAAGCACTCCCAAACTCCACCATCACCCTGATACCAAAACCAGGCAAAGATACTACAAAAAAAGAAAATTACAGACCAATATCACTGATGAATATAGATGCAAAAATCCTCAACAAAATACTAGCAAAGAGAATCCAACAACACATTAAAAGGATCATACACCATGATCAAGTGAGATTTATCCCAGGGATGCAAGGATTCTTCAGTATACACAGATCAATCAATGTGATACACCATATTAACAAATTGAAGAATAAAAACCATATGATCATCTCAATAGATGCAGTAAAAGCTTTTGACAAAATTCAACACCCATTTATGATAAAAAAAAAAAACTCTCCAGTTGGGCTTCCCTGGTGGCGCAGTGGTTGAGAGTCTGCCTGCCGATGCAGGGGACACGGGTTTGTGCCCTGGTCTGGGAAGATCCCACATGCCGCGGAGTGGCTGGGCCTGTGAGCCGTGGCCGCTGAGCCTGCGCATCCGGAGCCTGTGCTCCACAACGGGAGAGGCCACAACAGTGAGAGGCCTGCGTACCACAAGAAAAGAAAAAAAAACTCTCCAGATAGTGGGCATAGAGGGAACCTACCTCAACATAATAAAGGCCATATACAACAAACCCACAGCAAACATCATTCTCAATGTTGAAAAACTGAAAGCATTTCCTCTAAGATCAGGAACAAGACAAGGATGTCCACTCTCACCACTATTATTCAACATACTTTTGGAAATCCTGGCCACGGCAATCAGAGAAGGAAAAGAAATAAAAGGAATACAAATTGGAAAAGAAGAAGTAAAACTGTCACTGTTTGCAGATGACATGATACTATACATAGAGAATCCTAAAGATGCTACCAGAAAACTCCTAGAGCTAATCAATGAATTTGGTAAAGTTGCAAGATACAAAATTAATGCACAGAAATCTCTTGCATTCCTATGCACTAATGATGAAAAATCTGAAAGAGAAATTAAGGAAACACTCCCATTTACCACTGCAACAAAAAGAATAAAATGCCTAGGAATAAACCTACCTAGGGAGACAAAAGACCTGTATGCAGAAAACTATAAGACACTGTTGAAAGAAATTAAAGATGATACCAACAGATGGAGAGATATACCATGTTCTTGGATTGGAAGAATCAATATTGTGAAAATGACTATACTACCCAAAGCAATCTACAGATTCAATGCAATCCCTATCAAATTACCAGTGGCATTTTGTACAGAACTAGAACAAAAAATCTTAAAATTTGTATGGAGACACAAAAGACCCTGAATAGCCAAAGCAGTCTTGAGGGAAAAAAACGGAGCTGGAGAAATCAGACTCCATGACTAAAGACTATACTACAAAGTTACAGTAATCAAGAGAATATGGTACTGGCACAAAAACAGAAACATAGATCAATGGAACAAGATAGAAAGCCCAGAGATAAACACATGCACATATGGTCACCTTATCTTTGATAAAGGAGGCAAGACTATACAGTGGAGAAAAGACAGCCTCTTCAGTAAGTGGTGCTGGGAAAACTGGACAGCTACACATAAAAGTATGAAATTAGAACACTCCCTAACACCATACACAAAAATAAACTCAAATGGATTAAAGACCTAAATATAAGGCCAGACACTATTAAACTCTTAGAGGAAAACATAGGCAGAACACTCTATGACATAAATCACAGCAAGATGCTTTTTGACCCACCTCCTAGAGAAATGGAAATGGAAACAAAAATAAACAAATGGGACCTAATGAAACTTAAAAGCTTTTGAACAGCAAAGGAAACCATAAAGAAGACCAAAAGACAACCCTCAGAATGGGAGAAAATATTTGCTAATGAAGCAACTGACAAAGGATTAATCTCCAAAATTTACAAGCAGCTCGTGCAGCTCAATATCAGAAAAACAAACAACCCAATCCAAAAATGGGCAGAAGACCTGAATAGACATTTCTCCAAAGAAGATATACAGATTGCCAACAAACACATGAAAGAATGCTCAACATCATTAATCATTAGAGAAATGCAACTCAAAACTACAATGAGATATCATTTCACACCGGTCAGAATGACCATCATCAAAAAATCTACAAACAATAAATGCTGGAGAGGGTGTGGAGAACAGGGAACCCTCTTGCACTGTTGGTGGGAATGTAAATTGATACAGCCACTATGGAGAACAGTATGGAGGTTCCTTAAAAAACTAAAAATAGAACTACCATATGACCCAGCAAACCCACTGCTGGGCATATACCCTGAGAAAACCATAACTGAAAAAGAGTTATGTACCAAAATGTTCATTGCAGCTCTATTTACAATAGCCAGGACATGGAAGCAACCTAAGTGTCCATCAACAGATGAATGGATAAAGAAGATGTGGCACATATATACAATGGAATATTACTCAGCCATAAAAAGAAACGAAATTGAGTTATTTGTAGTGAGGTGGATGGACCTAGAGTCTGTCATACAGAGTGAAGTAAATGAGAAAGAGAAAAACAAATACCATATGCTAACACATATATATGGAATCTAAGAAAAAAAAAACGTTCATGAAGAACCTAGGGGCAAGATGGGAATAAAGACACAGACCTACTAGAGAATGGACTTGAGGATATGGGGAGGGGGAAGGGTAAGCTGTGACAAAGTGAGAGAGTGGCATGGACATATATAGACTACCAAACGTAAAATAGATAGCTAGTGGGAAGCAGCCACATAGCACAGGGAGATCAGCTCAGTGCTATGTGACCACCTGGGGGGGTGGTATAGGGAGGGTGGGAGGGAGGGAGATGCAAGAGGGAGGAGATATGGGAACATATGTATATGTATAACTGATTCACTTTTTTATAAAGCAGAAACTAACACACCATTGTTAAGCAATTATACTCCAATAAAGATGTTAAAAAAAAAAAAAAAGACACATGCACCCCAGTGTTCTTTGAAGCACTGTTTACAGTAGCTAGGTCATGGAAGTATCCTAAATGCCCATCGACAGACGAATGGGTAAAGAAGATGTGGGACATATATACAATGGAATATTACTCAGCCATAAAAAGGAATGAAACTGGGTCATTTGTTGAGACGTGGATGGATCTAGAGACTGTCATACAAAGTGAAGGAAGTCAGAAAGAGGAAAACAAATATCGTATATTAACGCATATATGTGGAACCTAGAAAAATGGTACAGATGAACAGGTTTGCAGGGCAGAAATTGAGACAGAGATGTAGAGAACAAACGTATGGGCACCAAGGGGGGAAAGTGACGGGGGGCTGGGCCGGGGGGTGGTGTGATGAATTGGGCTATTGGGATTGACATGTATACACTGATGTGTATAAAACTGATGACAAGAACCTGCTGTATAAAAAAATAAATAAAATACAATTCAAAAAAAAAGAAAAATAATTAGTAGCTCTTCCAGATATTAGAAATTATTATAAGGCTATAATAATTCTACTAATAATTACTAAAACAAAACCAAAACACTTACTCTGTGCCAGGTACTGTTTTAAGCACTTTCACTATAATAATTCATTTAATCCTCACACCAGCTCATTGAGATTAACTTGCTCAAGCTCACAGAGTTAATAAGTGGCAGAGGTTGAATTTAAACTCAGGTACTCTGGCTCCAGTGTACATGCTCTTCATCACCATGCTATACAAACATTCATTACAGGAACATGAATAGATAAGTAAAAATCAATGGACCAGAATGAGAAGCCTAGAAATTGACCCAAATATGAAAATGGAGTTAACCTGCGTTGGGGGAGGGAGGACCTTTTAAATCAATGAGCATAACTGGTAGCCATCTTTTAAAAATGAAGGGATTCCTTCCTCACACCTTACATGAAAATAAATTCCAGATGGATCAAAAATTTCAGTGTAAAAAAAATGAAACCATAAACATACTCAAAGAAACCACAGAAAAGTGTTTTTATAGTTTAACAGAAAGCAAAGCCTTTCTTAATATGACTGAGAACATCAAAGCCATAAAAGAAAAGATTGATATATTTCATTTAGATAAAAAGGATGAAAAATCTGCTTGACAAAAAAATCCTATAAATAAGGATAAAAGATTAACAACAAACAAGGAGAAATATTTGCAATGAATATCACAGGTGAAGGGCTAATTTCCTTACATATGGAGTTCCTAAAACAATAATAAAAATAATAAAAACTCAGTAGAAAACTGAATGAAGGAAACGAACAGAAAATTCAAGCAAAAGATTGTATAAACTTCTTAAAAGTACTTTTTTAACAGTAGCTTGATTGAGATATAATTCACATGACATAGAGTTCACTTACTTAAAGCATGCAATTCAGTGGTTTTTAGTATATTCAGAGTTGTGCAACTATTACCACAATCAATTTTATTTTTTAAAATTTTAAAATTTTATTTTTTTATACAGCAAGTTCTTATTAGTTATCCATTTTATACATATTAGTGTATATATGTCAATCCCAATTGCTCAGTTCATCCCACCACCACCCCCATCCCCCGCCACTTTCCCCCTTGGTGTCCATGTTCGTTCTCTACATCTGTGTGTCTATTTCTGCCCTGCAAACCGATTCATCTGCACCATTTTTCTAGGTTCCACACATATGCATCAATATACGATATTTGTTTTTCTCTTTCTGACTTACTTCATTCTATTTTTTAAAGGATTAGATTTTTAAAAATAATTTGTATTTGTTTATTTATGGCCGCACCAAGTGGCATGCGGGATCTTAGTTGCCCCACCAGGGATCGAACCCGTGCCTCCTGCAGTGGAAGCACGGAGCCCTAACCCCTGGACCACCAGGGAATTCCCACCACAATCGTTTTTAGAACATTTTTATCACCCACTCTCTGCCCCCACACACACAAAAAAAGTACTCAGCAGTAACTCTAGTTACTAAATACTTACCCCTACTCTTTCCACTACTCACCCACCCACTTCCAGCCCTAGGCAACCACTAGTCTACTTTCTGTCTCTATGGATTTGCCTATTCTGGACATTTCATGTAGATGGAGCCATACAATATGTGGGCTTCTTTGTCTGGTTTCTTTCACTTAGAATAATGTTTTCAAGGTTCATCCATGTTGTAGAATGTATCATATCCATACCATATTTCTTTTTTATGGCCAAATAATATTTCATTGTATGGATATTCAATGGATATTTATCTACTCATCCACTGACAGACATTTGGGTTGTTTCTACTTTTTTGGCTATTATGAGTAATACTGCTACAAACATTTGTGTAGAAGTTTTTGTGTGAACATATGCTTTCACTTCTCTTGGGTATATACCTAGTAGTGGAATGCTGGATCATACGATAATTCTATGTTCAACTTTTTGAGGAACTGCCTGCCTACCTGCCTGCCTGCCAAAATGGCTGCACCATTTTACATTCCCACCAGTAATGTATGAGGGTTACCATTTCTCCAGATTCTTGCCACCACTTGTCTTTTTTTTTTTTTAATATAGTTGACATACAGTGTTATGTTAGTTTCAGGAGTACTACATAGTGATTTGTCATTTGCATACATTATGAAGTAATCACCATTATAAGTCTAATATCCATCTGATCCCATACAAAGTTGTTACAGTATTATTGACCATATTCCTTATGCTGTATGTTACATCCTTGTGGCTTGTTTATTTTATAACTGGAGGTTTGTACCTCTTAACCCACTTCACCTATTTTGTCCCCCCACCTTCCTGGCAGTGACCCATTTTTTCTCTGTGTCTATTGAGACTGTTTTCATTTTGTTTTGTTCGCTTGTTTGGTTTTCTTTTTTTTTTTGTAGATTCCACATATAAGTGAGATCATGTAGATCTCACTTTGTCTTTGTCTGACTTATTTCACTTAGCATAATTCCCCCTAGATTATCAATGTTGTTGCAAATGGCAAGATTTCTTTTTTGTGGCTAATATTCCATTATATATCTACACCACATCTTCTTGATCCATTCATCTATCAATAGACACTTAGGTTGCTTCCATATCTTGGATATTGTAAATAATGCTGCAGTGAACATTGGTGTGCATATATGTTTTTGAAATAGTGTTTTTGTTTTCTTTGGGTAAATACCCAGAAGTGAAATTGATGAATCATGTGGTAGTTCTATTTTTATTTTTTTTGAGGAACCTCCATACTGTTTTCCATAGTGGCTGCACCAATATACAAAACCACCAATAGTGCACAAGGTTTCCCTTTTCTCCACATTTTTGTTGTCTTTTTGATGATAGCCATTCTGACAGGTGTGAGGTGATATCTCATTGTGGTTTTTACTTGCATTTCTCAAATGATTAGTGATGTTGCACATCTTTTCATATGTCTGTTGGCCATCTGTGTGTCTTCTTTGGAAAAATGTCTATCTGGGTTCTTTGCCCGTTTTTTAATTGGATTATTTGGGTTTCTGCTATTGAGTTGTATGAGTTCCCCATATATATTGAATATTAACTCTTTATCAGATACATGATTTGCAAATATTTTCTCCCATTCTGTAGGTTGCATTTTCATTTTATTAATTCTTTCTTTTGCTGTGGAGAAGCTTTTTAGTTTGATGTAGTCTATTTTTTGCTTTTGTTGCTTGTGATTTTGGTGTCATATATCCAAAAACTTGTTGCCAAGACCAGTGTCAAAGAGCTTTTCCCTTATGCTTTCTTTTAGGAGTTTTATAATTTCAGTCTTACATTAGCCTGTAACCCATTTCAAGTTATTTTTGTGAATGGTGTAAGATAGAGGTCCAATTTCATTATTTTGCATGTGAGTATCCAGTTTTCCCAGAATCATTTATTGAAGAGACTATTCTTTCTTGGCTATCTTGTCAAATATTAGTTGATCATATATGTATGGGGTTTTTTCTGGGCTCTCGAGTTTGTACCGTTGCTCTGTCTGTTTTTATGCCAGTACCATACTGTTTTGATTACTTTAGCTTTGTAATATAGTTTGAAATCAGAATGTGTGATGCCTCCTGCTTTGTTCTTTCTTTTCAGAATTGCCTTAGCTCTTCAGGGTCTATTGTGGTTTCATATGAATTTTAAGATCTTTTTTTTTCTATTTCTGTGAAAAATGCCATTTGAATTTTTAAAGGGATTACATTGAATCTATGTTGGCTTTGGGTAGTATGAGCATTTTAACATTATTGATTCTTGCAGTTGGTGAACACAGATATCTTTGCCTTTGTTTGTGTCTTCAATTTCTTTCATCAAAGTCTTGCAGTTTTCAATGTACAGATCTTTCACCTTCTTGAATAAGTTTATTCCTAAGTATTTTATTGTTTTTGATGCTATTGTGAATGGGATTATTTTCTTTATTTCTTTTTCAGAGTTTGTTGTTAGTGTATAAAAATGCAACTGATTTTTGTATGTTGATTTTGTGTCCTGCAACCTTACTGGATTAAGTTATTAGTTCTAACAGTTTTTTGGATTGGATTGTAGTTTTTAGGATTTTCTATATGTAAGATCATATCATCTGCAAACAGAGACAGTTTTACTTCTTCCTTTCTGATTTTGATGCTTTTTATTTCTTTTTCTTGGCTAATTGCTGTGGCTAAAACTTCCAGTACTATGTTTAATAGAGGTGGTGAGAATCGGCACCCTTGTCTTGTTCCTGATCTTAGAGGGAGAGCTTTCACCCTTTCACCACTGAATATCTTGTTAACAGTGAACTTGTCATATACAGCCTTTATTTTGTTGAGGTGCATTCCTTCTGTATCCAAATTGTTCAGAGTTTTTAATCATGAAAGGAGGCTGGGGCTTCCCTGGTGGCACAGTGGTTAAGAATCCGCCTGCCAATGCAGGGGACACAGGTTCAAGCCCTGGCCCGGGAAGATCCCACGTACCGCGGAGCAACTAAGCCCGTGTGCCACAACCACTGAGCCTGTGCTCTGAGCCCATGAGCCACAACTACTGAGCCCACCCGCCACAACTACTGAAGCCCGCACACCTGGAGCCTGAGCTCTGCAACAAGAGAAGCCACCATAATAAGCCCTTGCACCACAACAAGGAGTAGCCCCCGCTCGCCGCAACTAGAGAAAGCCCGCGAGCAGCAAGGAAGACCCAACACAGCCAAAAATAAGTAAATTAAATAAATAAATTTAAAAAACAAAAAAGGAGGCTGAGTTTTGTGGATATATGTTTTTATTTCTCTTGGGTAAATATCTAAGGGTGAAATTGCTGACAAATTGTTTTCCAAATTGGTTGTACTGTTTTACACTTCTATCAGCAATATCTGAAAATTCCAGTTGTTACACATCCTTGCTAACATTTGGTGTTGTCAATCTTTTTTCCTCCAACTTTGAGATATAATTGACATATAACATTGTGTAGGTTTAATGTGTACTATGTGATGATTTGATATATGTGTATGTTGTGAAATAATTACCACAATAATGTTATTTTTTAAAATATGGACTGCTTCACAAATTTGTGTGTCATCCTTGCACAGGGGCCATGCTAATCTCTGTATTGTGCCAATTTTTATACATGTGCTTCTGAAGCAAGCATAGTCTTTTTAAGTTTAGCTTTTCTAATGGGTATAAAGTAACCTTTCTAGTATCTCGTGGTTTTAATTTGAATTTTCCTGATGACTAATGATGTTGAACACTTTTTTACTGCTTATTGACCATTTCCTCTGTGAAATGCCTCTTCAGATCTTTTGCCCATTTTTAATGTTTTAAAATTTTTTAAAAATTATTTTTTGATGTGGACAATTTTTAAAGTCTTTATTGAATTTATTACAATATTACTTCTGTTTTATGTTTTGGGTTTTTGGCCACGAGGCATGTGGGATCTTAGCTCCCCGACCAGGGATCGAACCCGTATCCCCTGCATTGTAAAGTGAAGTCCTAACCACTGGACCACCAGGGAAGTCCCTTGCCCAATTTTTAGTGGGTTGTTTATTTTAATCATTGAGCAGCAGTTCTTTATATACTCTGGATGCAAGTGAGATATGTGTATTGCAGATCTCTCTCCCATTCTTTGGCTTGTTTATTTATTTCCTTAGTGGAGTCTTTTATTGAGCAGAAGTTTTAAAAATCGATTTTTTCTTTAATGGTTAGGCTTCTGGGTCTGCTCTAAAAAAATCTTTGCCTACACTAAGTTTGTAACAGTATTACTCTACATTTTCTTCTAAAAGCATTAGAAATTTAGCTTTTATGCTTAGGTATATAATCCATCTTGAACTAATTTTTGTGTGTGGTTTGAAGTTGAGGTCAGGGTTTTGTTTTGTTTTTTTCCATATGGATAGCTAGCTGTTTGTTCCAGCACCACTCTTTGAAAGACTTCACCTTTCCTACTTAATTGTTTTGGTTCCTTTGTAAAAGAAATCAGTTGATTACATAAGTGTGGGTGTATTTCTGGATTCTCTGTTTTGTTCCATTGATCTATTTGTTGAATGTTAGTCTTGATTACTTTACCTTTATAGAAAGGTAGTGTATGCCCTTCAACTTTTGCATTTTCACGATTGTTTTGGTCATTAGAGGTCCCTTGAATTTCCATATAACTTTTAGAATAAATGTCAATTTCTACACACAAAAAAAAGCCTAACAAGAATTTGATTGACATATCCATTGAAAAGCATTTCTAAGTTTGTGGTTGATTTTCGACTGTGGCTTATTGTGATATTACGATTGATATATTTTTTTTCAATTTCGGTTTGGTCAGATTTTGTTTGGGGATTTTTCTCTAGAAATAACCTAAGGAAGGAAGTATTAGGAGATCTGAATGAAAGAAGAGGCATACTGTATTGTGTTCCAGGTTCAGATTCAAAACTGTAAAGAATTAATTCTACCTAAAATAAAGTTATTAATTCACTACAAAAAAAAAGAATTTGATTGAGATATGAAGAATCTGTAGATCAATTTGGGGAGAATTGTTATCTTTGCAATATTGACTCTTCCAATCCATGAACATAGTAAATTTTTTCTTAGGTCTTCTTTAATGTCTCTCAGCAATACTTTATAGTGTTTAATATACAGATCTTACACATTTTATTAAATTTATCTGTATATTTCATGTTTTGTGCTACTATTTTAAATAGCGTTATTTTTTTCAAAGTTTTTTATTTTATTTTATTTTATTATTTTATTTTATTTTATTTTATGTTATTTTTGGCTGCATTGGGTCTTCATTGCTGCACGAGGGCTTTCTCTAGTTGCAGCGAGCAAGGGCTACTCTTTGTTGCAGTGCGCGGGCTTCTCATTGGGGTGGCTTCTCTCGTTGTAGAGCATGGGCTGTAGGAGCGCGGGCTTCAGTAGTTGTGGCACACGGGCTCAGTAGTTGTGGTGCGTGGGCTTAGTTGCTCTGTGGCACATGGGATTTTCCTGGACCAGGGCTCGAACCTGTGTCCCCTGCATTGGCAGGCAGATTCTTAACCACTGCACTACCAGGTAAGCCCAATAATGTTTTCTTTTCTCTAGCTTACTTTATTGTGAGAATACAGTATATAATAATATAACATACAAAATATGCGTTAATTGACTGTTTATGTTATCAGTAAGGCTTCAGGTCAATAGTAGGCTATTAGTAGTTAAGTTTTGGGGGAGTCAGAAGTTATAGGCAGATTTTCAACTGCATGGGGGGCTGGTTCCCCTAAGCCCTGCATTGTTCAAAGATCAACTACATATACAAATGAATGTTTATATTTATATTGTATTAAATTAAAGGGAAAATAAGAGACTAGGAACACTGAGAATTGTGACAAAATACTGAAGATAACATAAAAAGTCTTCCTTTTAAAAAAATTGCATCAGAGCAAAAAAGAACAATGAAGACTAGGTGGGTGGTATAATATTAATGAATGAAAGTGAGAAAGCAAAACCTCTTATTTTGATTTAGTCTTCTCAGTCAAAGAGGATGCTCTTTGGACTGGAGAAGATACACTGGTTCCAGAGAATGAAATCAAATATAGCTGAGATTATAAGAGATCACCTAACTGCTTTTAATGAGCTCAAGTTTCTGGGCCTAATTTACATTCTGAGGTGCTAAGGCCCAGTCAATAAACTGGCTGAACCACTGCTGGCAGTCTTTGAGAAAGCAGAAAGTGTGCACGTTGTGTGGAGGGGGTGGGGGATGGTCAGAGGGAGGGTGGCATGGCAGGTGGAGAGGAGAAGTTCCAGAAGATTCGAGTCAGAAGGTCATTTCAGCAGACTGAAGGCTGATGACCTTGCCATCCATCTTGGGTGATATTCTTCAACTATTTATTTAAAAGAATTTAAAAAAAAAAGAATAAATTGTAGGTGTGTAGAAAAGGAAGTTGTAGTCACTGTAAGCCTATCAGAGTTTATTGAAAAAGAAGGGGGTGGGAGGGGATGAGGGAAGGAGGAAGGGGTGGAGAGAAGAGATGAGTAGAGTAGAGAAGAAAAGGAAAAGAAAAAGAGCCCAGGCTTGGTGGGTAAAGAAGGCCCGATTTCAACCCCAGGTTTCACTTCTTAGGAAAATGACATTAGGCAAATTATTTATCTCTATAAGCCAAATTTCCTTATTGGTAAAGCAAATAATAAGAGAACCTACTTCATAGGGTAGTCCTGAGTTGTAAATCAAATAATGTGTGTAAAGCACTTATTTATCAAAATCAGTGATGATTGTGACGGGAGTGATAAAAGATGAATGGTGGTAATGGCAATAATTCTGAAGGAGGAGCAAGTGAAATAGTTAATGCAAACTTATTCTGTTTTTGAAGGCATTACCAGACAAATTGGGAGAAAGCTGTACTTAGTTTTAGCTATACTTATCGTTAAGATTATTCTAATATTTAGCTACATTTATTGTATTTGTGTAGTTTAATTGGGTTTCAAAAAGACCTTGACAACATCTCCATGATATCCTTGTGAAGAAGCAGAAAGAATACAGGCTGGTTGAACAACATATAACTGGTTGAACAGTCGTATCAAAATGTGCTAATTAATGAGTTCATGTCATGCTGAAGGGAATAGTCCAGAAGCATGATTCTGGACTATTCTTAAGCCTATCTTTTTTTTCTAATCCATTATTTGCATGAAAGCATTGATAGCAGGTTAATCAAAGGTGGGAGAGGTAGCTAATAAGCTGCCTGAAAGAAACAGGACCTGAAAAGCCATAGTATAATATAGTACAAAGAATATAGGCTTGGTGTCATGGGTCTACCATTACTTGCTTATGACCTTGAATAAATTATTTAACCACCTGAGCCTTTGTTTTCTAATTTGCATGAAGATAATACCACCGATTCCATGGTGGTTGTGGGAATAAAAAAGATAATATATGTGTACTAGTTAAATATATATGTATTAGTTATCTATCAGTGTATAATAAATTACCCCAAAACGTGGAGGCTTAAAACAATAAATACGTATGTCACACAGGTCCGGAGGGTCAGGAATCCAGGAGCAGCTCACTTAGATGGTTCTGGCTCAAGGTCCCTCATAAGGTAGAAATCAAGATTTGGGTCGGGGCTGCAGCCACCTGAAGGCTTGAATAGGACTGGGAGGTCTGCTTCTAAACTCACTCGTATCACTGTTGGCAGGAGGCCTCAGTTCTTCATCATAAGTTCCTCATGATATGGTAGTGGCTTCCCCAGAAAAAGTGATCTCAGAGAGAGAGCAAACAGGAAGCATCAGTACCTTTTATGACCGAGTCTCTGAAGTCACATACTCTCGCTTTTATTTTATTCTGTTCTTTAGAAGTGAATCAGTAAGTTTAACCCATACTCAAGGGGAAGGGAGGGGAGTATCACAGAATTTTGTGGACCTTAAAACCACCACGTTATGCAAAGTACTCTGTATAGCGCTTAGCACGCAGCAGGTACTCCATAAATGGCAGTTGCTTTTATATTGTTACTAATATACACCTAATACACATGGTCCTTACTATAAAGCTATTGTGCGCAGGACAAGAAAAACTCATGGTTTTTTAGATTCCTGGAAAATACAGAGAAGGAAGCACCATATATCACAATATTCATTATATCTGGTTATTTTTTTTTTGCAATACGCGGGCCTCTCACGGTTGTGGCCTCTCCCCTTGCGGAGCACAGGCTCCGGACGCGCAGGCTCAGCGGCCATGGCTCACGGGCCCAGCCGCTCCGCGGCATGTGGGATCCTCCCGGACCGGGGCACGAACCCGAGTCCCCTGCATCGGCAGGCGGACTCTCAACCACTGCGCCACCAGGGAAGCCCCCATTATATCTGTTTTGTAAACTAAAATGAATGAACCATTTTTGTACTGCATGTATTGCATTAAGAACATAACTGATAAAAAAATAATTTAACACTTAATAGGCATACTTAAAATGTAGAGTCAGCCTGCAAATACCAGTGACACGGATAGTTTGAATGACAGTTAATCCAAAAATTGATTTTGTTTGGTTTTGTTAAGATAAAATATAAACACCTATATTTATGTTTAACAAATATGAGAATTCTTCAAATTTTAATTGTGTAGTACATCAACTTGTATGAGTCCTGCTCTCCTTTCCATCTAGAAATGGGCCACAGCAAAGACTGAGAGGCCCCAGTCTGCAGCAAAGATAAGAAGACTTGCTAGTTCACACACCTTCCCTGAGGGCAAGGAGTAATTTAGGGGAGAATTAAACCAACAAACAAAAAAGTGTATCAACAAAGGGCTCAATTAAGCCAGAGAGTTGATGTTGACAGTAAAAATTTAGAAACAAGAATTAATGTGGCTAAATCACTGGGTAACCTAGAGTTCCTCTGTTTATATATACATATGGATACATAGTATCCATACTAGCCTCAAGGATTGTCTAAAGTTCTTTGTAAACAAAAGCATGAGAACTCTTGAACCTCAGGTGGACAGAGTAATTCACTGGGCCACTTTTGTAAGATAAGATCATTAAATTGAAGATATTGTCACACCCTAAACTGGTTCATTTACTAGTGTTTTGATTTGTATTAATCATTAGACAGATCCTCAGGCTAATGTCTGATGTGGTAGAACGCTACTTAGAAACTCACCAGCATAGCAATCAAACTTCATAGTCACTGATTTGAAAGTAAGTAAAAATGGCCCCTGAGGAGCCAGTGTTCACAGAGTTTATATGTGTCTTTGTAGGAGAGGCAGAAAGTCTCCCAAGAGTTTGACAGAGAATCCGTTTACTTATAAATGCATAACCTCCAAGTACTGATCAGTTCAGCAGCAGCAGATAAAAAAGTAGTGAGGAGGGTCTAAAGTGTTGCCTTAGCCACACACTGACAGTGGTGATACATGTTATCAAAAAAGAAAGTCACTAGAGAACCAGTGAAGAGAAAATCCATATTAAAGACAAACAAGAGAAAATCCATATTTAAAACAAGCAAACAGTATTTTAAGGTCATTTACCATATAGGGGACATGTAAAGGCTTTATTAATCTTTTTGTTCATTGAGGGTATCTTTCTATTATGGCCAGGGCAGTAAGCAATAGTCATAATGTTGAACCAGAGTCGATAAACAAAAGGTTACTTGTGTTTATTATCATCTTTTTAGTAAGCCAAGGAAGTTTGTGATACAGTTAGAGATAAGATATGTTTAAAAAAAATTTTTTTTAAGTTTTGACACTTGAGTAAGCTTTACTTATTGACTTATATAGAATGCACATAGAAGAAGGGGTCACTAGAGGCCTCTGGAAAAACTGTGTACTGATTCAGCATCATGAGGGTCACACAGCCTGTTCTGTGAATAATAAAATAATTATAATAGTAGCCATCATTTAATGAGCACTCACCATGTGTCAAGAACTGTGTTAAATCTTTACATGCATTATAATATTGAATCTTCTCAACCACCATTTAAGTATTATTATTATCTCCATTTTAAAGATGAGGAAATTGAGGTATAGCAGTTAAATAATTAGTGCAACAGAATCAAACCAAGGTCTGAATACATCCATTTGGGTTTCCCAGCTCAGTCTAAGTGTTTTATGGTGATGAGAAATATCCTTTCTGAGGAGGAATGACATTATGCCTTCTAATTTATTTTCAAAGAATGAATGAAGATTCCCTCCTTTATTTCTTTTTTTTTAATAAATTTTTATTTATGTATTGATTTTTGGCTGCGTTGGGTCTTCGTTGCTGCGTGCGGGCTTTCTCTAGTTGTGGCGAGTGGGGGCTACTCTTCATTGTGGTGCGCGGGCTTCTCATTGCAGTGCTTCTCTTGTTGCAGTGCATGGGCTCTAGGCGCGCGGGCTTCAGTAGTTGTAGCACTCGGGCTCAGTAGTTGTGGTTCGCGGGCTGTAGAACGCAGGCTTAGTAGTTGTGGCGCACGGGCTTAGTTACTCCGCGGCATGTGGGATCTTCCTGGACCAGGGCTTGAACCTGTGTCCCCTGCACTGGCAGGCAGATTCTTAACCACTGCACCACCAGGTAAGTCCCAGCCTCCTTTATTTCTTACTTATTCATGTGACGCTTTATTTTCTCTCACTCTGTGGTAGGCTGAATAATGGCACCCAAAGATACCCAGGTCCTAATCCCTGGAACCTGTGAATGTTATCTTATATGACAAGAAGAACTTTGCAGATATGATTAAGTTAAGGATCTTGAGATGGGGGAGATTTTCCTGGATTATCCAGGTGGACCTAAATGTAATCACAGGTATCCTTATAAGAGGCAGACTGTGGGAGACTTTCGTGACAGAAGAGGAAGAAGGCAATGTGAAAGCTGGAAGCAGTGGACAGGGGAAGGTGATGTGATGCGGGGCCACAAGCCAAGTAGTGAGGACAGCCTCTAGTCGATTGCGAAGCCAAAGAAACAGATTCTCCCCGGATCTGCAGAAGGAATTGGGCCACTGACACCTTGATGTTAGCCCTGTTAACACTCAATTTGGACTTACGGCCTCCAGAACTATAGGAGAGTACATTTCAGTAATTTCAAGCCACCAAGTTTGTGGTAATTTGTTAAAGCAACCATAAGATTCTAATACACACCCCATATTACTGGCTTCACGGTTTATTTCCTTCACACTTTGTCCTTATATTTTTCCTACACTTTGCAATTATTATATTACTTTTCTGAATTCAGTTATAAAAGCATTATTTCAGATCAAGTTTGAGGAGTGTTGAGAGTTTAGCTAAGCTACTCCATGCTTTTGCTGCCTTGCAATCCATTTTGTTTGGCCTGCAGAGACCTTAAAATGATACCAGCTTCCTCAGCAAGTGCATGCCTTAGATAACAGCCTGCAAAGTCACAAACAAATATAAGTTCCTGATATGACTTTACCACGAGCAGTCTCCCCTGCCTCCCAGGGCTTTCACCTTGTCCCTTAGATAAGACCCCCATGGGAGCTTACCAAAAGCCCACTCTTTTGGTTTGAATTGACCAATCCAGCCTTAGCCCAGGAACCCCAAAGTTCTCCACCCACAGACCCTAATAAAGCCTTGTTGCCCCAGGTCCTGTCACTCTCTGTCTTCACTTTGCCTTGACCTCCCACTGTGGCCCCTTGAGGTATGCTTTTTGCTTCCTCCAGGACCTGTCCGTAATAAACATCTCTATTTCACTTTCTCTTGTGGTCTGTTGCTGAACAAGATAATATCTGGTACCCTATGCTCCACTTAAGAAATGTTGATTTGGGCTTCCCTGGTGGCGCAGTGGTTGAGAGTCCGCCTGCCGATGCAGGGGACACGGGTTCGTGCCCCGGTCTGGGAGGATCCCACATGCCGCGGAGCGGCTGGGCCCGTGAGCCATGGCCACTGAGCCTGCGCGTCCGGAGCCTGTGCTCCGCAACGGGAGAGGCCACAACAGTGAGAGGACCGCGTATGGCCAAAAAAAAAAAAGACCTGGTGCAACCAAATAAATAAATAAATGAATATTTTAAAAAAGAAAGAAAGAAAAGAAGAAGAGTCATGGGAATTCCCTGGCGGTCCAGTGGTTAGGACTCTGTGCTTCCACTGCAGGGGGCGCAGGTTTGATCCCTGGTTGGTGAGGGGGGGACTAAGATCCCACAAGCTGCAAGGTGCACCCAAAAAAAAAAAAAGAGGCATAATGACAAGCAACTTAACAGTAAGACTACAAGAGACTTAAATTGAGTATTGGGCAACAGGATGATGTGACTGTCATGAACCTAAATTAGCCTTAGATTAATACAAGAATAACAGAGGCTGTAAGGAGAAGATGATTGTTTTGCTCTATTTATTCATTTTTCATTCAACAAGTATTTATTGAGTGCCTACTGTATCCCAGGAACTAGTTTATAGATTCTTGAAGGTCATATTTTTTAACCGTGCAGTAAAAAATAGAGATAGTCACAGTTTCATTTTGGAATAAAGGAAGGTAATTATCACAGAAATAAAACTATTGTGTTATTTGGAGATATTTTTGTTTTACTGATTGATTTAAAATTGCTTCTTTTGAGCTCATCACTCTAATTAGAGAAATAAATTCCTGACTGGGAAATGGCCTACCAAGGGCATAGTCAAGACAAAGTGCAACCATCATTGCATCTTTTTCCTGAAAGAACTTTCCCATGATTGTTTAATTCGGCCTGAAGAGCCTTTTGTGACACTTAAAAATCACTGAGGGGAAAAAAAAGGGACTGAGCTGGGTCAGTTTTGCAAAGGACGTAAGGGGTGAGTCTTGTTTCACTTGCCAGTATTAAGACAGGATTTCATCTATGAACTTTGTTTCTTGTCCAACTCCAGTTTCCACAGGTTTCCGTTTTCCTTTGCTCTCCAGTCAAAAGGAAAAATACTCACGTGATTATTAGGAATACTGGAGCAGTAAATTGTTTGCGGGACTTGAAACACCCTTTTTTCTCTCCCTTCAAAGCTTTAAATGATACTTGCTTCATTGAAGCTTACAGATTATTAAAAGCAGGCCTGACAGAGTGTTTTAGCTTCCAGTAGAAAAAAATCTCTATCAAACTAATCTTTGAGTCATGTAGAATTTTTCCTTTTCTAAAGTTAATGCTTTGGAGCATTCCAGCACCTTTTCAGTAACTGCCACACATAAAACTCCTATATCTTCCTTGAGCCAAAAATGAAACTGGTGTCACCTCTAACAATTGTTAGAATTCCTCGTCTTTTTCAAATATGTTATTATTTACCCATTCTATTCATTGCAAAGTAACTCCCAAGGACTAGTGTCCTGGGAAAACAGAAATAACATAGTAGATTAGCAGTAGTTACGGGAACATTGAGAGTACCATTGCAAACCTGAATTTCTTGCATCTTTGTGGCTTCAGTTTAGAGTAAATGTAGATGGGCAGAGG
Source organism: Delphinapterus leucas (assembly GCF_059928025.1). Lineage (NCBI taxonomy): Eukaryota > Metazoa > Chordata > Mammalia > Artiodactyla > Monodontidae > Delphinapterus > Delphinapterus leucas. Next base: position 13,259,491 of record NC_143135.1, on the reverse strand, counting down.
TCAAGCTGTCTCCAATTTGACCCTTAGTTAACCTAAGAGCTATATAAAACATATAAAAACTAAGGATACCCTACTTCCTGTTACTTACAGAGAAAGAAACATAAAAGGGCCAGACTAACAAAAAAAGGAAATAACATTTGTTGAATGCCTACAGTGAGGTAGGCATTGTGACAGGCACTTTTTAAAGTTATAATTCCTACAGTATCACATTTAATCCTCATCACAATCTGCATGGTAGTGTCTCTATATCATAGACAAGAAAACACAGGCTCACAACTAGTTTGTTCAAGGCCATACAATAAGTAGTGGAGAAAAGATTCGAAACAGTCTGTTTGGCTTCCAAGTTATGCCCTTTCCACTACCTCTCTCTTCCTACTTCTCTGACCAGTCCTCCTCAGTGTCTTTTAAAAAGTTACTCTCGGCAGTGGGAGGGGAGGTGGGCAAGAAAAAAAAAAAGTTACTCTCCTGTATTCGTCTTAAATGTTGGTATATCCCAGGGTTCCATTCTTGGCTCATTACTTTTCTCACTACACATGGTTACTGAGCAGTCTTGTCTCCTTTGACTTTTCCTACTACCTTAGGCAAATGACTTTCTAGCCCTGAACTCTCCCTGAGCACCAGACCCACACATGCAGTGTGCTATCAGCCTCAGACATCACTACTGGTATGTCTGACAGTCACCGAATTTTCAGTATGTCAGAAACAGAACTCCTCACCTTCGCCCTTGAATCTGCCTCTCCTCGTGGGTTCCCCAAAATTATACTCTATCATTCTAGACTCCTCTTTTCCTCTCACATTCAGTCAGCTAAAAAGTCCCACTGTTCTCCCCTTCAAAACAGTTCCTGATTCCCAACCCTTCTTCTCGATTCCCCTTATCATTGCTCCGGTTCTCGCTTGAACCTTTGAAATTCTGCTCCCTTTACAGTCAAGTTATCTATATACGAAGAAAATCTGACTGTGCTGCTATTATTCTTCTTTTACTTGAAACCATTTAAAGGTGCCCGCACCATCTATAGAATGAAACACACAAGACTTTCTGTTACCTGATCTCTGCCTCTCTCTTCAGCCTTGTTTCCAGCAACTCCTTGCCTGAAAAGCTACTCTCCAATTATACTGAATTCAAGTACTGGTAGTTCCTCTCATCTCACATGTTGCTTGCCATGGGGATGCCTTTGTTGAGGTTCTGCCTGTAGCCCTGCCATCCCCATCTTTCCGCCTGGATAAACTCCCGCTTCAGTACACATCTCAGGTAGCACCTCCTCTAGAACACCTGCCCTCAGCAGCCCTCTACCTCAACCCACCAAGGAGGCTAAACCCTGTCCTCCCTGTCATTACTTTATCAAGATTGTTTTGAAATCAGTTTTTATCTTCTCTATTAGACTTTAAGTTCTTTGGGCACAAAGACCATAACTTACTGAATTTTTTAATCCTAGTGCCTAGCCTGGTACAGAGAGGGCTCTTAATGACTGTTTAACCTTAGTTAAACAACAGCATACTATCTCTCAAAAATGACTTCTGTATTGGCAGTTCAAACGATATCTTCCTCTGTGTAAAATAAATCTGACAACCATTAAAACACAAGGACATCAACCATAAAAAAAAAAACCCTGATTTAAAAATTGGCAAAGGACTCAATAGACATTTCTCCAAAGAAGATATGCAAATGATCAATAAGCCATGAATGAAATGAAAAGATGCTCAACATCACTAATCATTAGGGAATGAAAATCAAAACTACAGTGAGGTACTACCTCACAGCCATTAGGAGGGCTACTATTAAGAAAAGAAAAGAACAAGTGTTGGCAAGGATGTGGAGAAACTGGAACTGGAACCATTGTGCACTGTTGGTGCAAATGTACAACGGAACAGCTGCTATGGAAAACAGTATAGTGGTTCCTCAGAAAATTAAAAATAGAATTACCACCTCTGTGTACATATCCAAAGCAGAGTCTCAAAGAGATATTTGTACTCCTATGCCCATGGCAGCATTATTTACAATAGCTAAAACGTGGAAGTAACCAAAATGACTACCAGTGGATCAATGGATAAGCAAACAGCGGTACATACATATAACAGAATATCACTTACCTTAAAAGGAAGGAACTCTGACACATGCTACAACATGGATGAACCTTGAGGACACCATGCTGAGTGAAATAAGCCAGTCACAAAAACACAAATACTGTAGGATTCCACTTATGTGAGGTACTTAGAGTAATCAAAACCATCAAGACAGAAGGTAGAATGGTGGTTGCCAGGAGCTGGTGGAATGGGAGGGTATTGTTTAATGGGTATAGATTTTCAGTTTTGCAAGATAAAAAGCACTGGAGTCGGATGGTGGTGATGGTTGCGTAACAGTGTGAATGTACTTAACGTCAGTGAACGGTACGCTTAAAATGGTTACGATGAAGTTTTTGTTATGTGTATTTTACCACAATAAAAAAAATTGTAAAACGCAAAACCAGGGCTTCCCTGGTGGCGCAGTGGTTGAGAGTCCGCCTGCCGATGCAGGGGACAACGGTTCGTGTCCCGGTTTGGGAAGATTCCACATGCCGCGGAGCGGCTGGGCCCGTGAGCCATGGCCGCTGAGCCGGCGTGTCCGGGGCCTGTGCTCCGCAACGGGAGAGGCCACGACAGTGAGAGGCCCGCATACCGCATAAAAACAAAAACAAAAACAAAAACAAAAGAAAAACACAGGACAGAGGAATAGGTCTAAAGGTTAAGCTTCTTGAATTGGCACCATGGTGCCCCAATACAGACAGCATCCAGTTATCTCTTCATGATCCTTAGGGTCCAGTAGTTCCCAAATAGCCACTTTGGGGTATGGCTAGAGAATCTGTAACTTTAGCAAGCACTTCAGATGATTCTGATGAACAGACAAATTTGGGGAACTGCCTAAGCCACATTATTATAAAAGAATGATTGAAGAATGCTTTATCTGGATTTTTTTTTTAAAAAAAGACATCATTTTGGGGCTTCCCTGGTGGCGTAGTGGTTGAGAGTCCACCTGCCGATGCAGGGGACACGAGTTCGTGCCCCGGTCCGGGAAGATCCCACATGCCGCGGAGCGGCTGGGCCCGTGAGCCATGGCCGCTGAGCCTGCGCGTCCGGAGCCTGTGCTCCGCAAGGGGAGAGGCCACAACAGTGAGAGGCCCGCGTACCGCAAAAAAAAAAAAAAAAAAAAATCATTTTTTATTGTGGTAAAATATACATAATAATGTCACCATTGATAAGTGTGCAATTCAGTGCCATTAAGTACGTTCACAGTATTGTGCAACCATCTCCATTTCCAGAACTTTTTCATCATCCCAAACTGAGACTCTGTACCCATCAACCAATAATTCCCTGCTTCTCCCTACCCCACCCCCAGCCCCTAGTAACCTGTAGTCTACTTTCTTTTTCTGTGAATTTGCCTCTTCTAGGTACCTCATAAAAGTGGACAGATAACTGATTTTTCACCTAAGTTTAATTGCTTTCTTGCCTGGAGGAATGAGTATGGATGAGGGGAAGCAAACGTTAATTGGGTGCCTTGACATGACAAGCCAAGGTCACATTCAGATTTATTGGATTTATCTCAAGCAATAGAAAATTATATTTATAAACTTTGGTTTCATGAAATCATGTAGATTCCTTTTATCCTAATTATTTTTATCATGACTTACGTGTTCATTATAAAATCTATTCATTCAGGATGGTTACTGATTAGTTGGTGATATTTATCTGATTTTCTCTAAAAATTAATAAGCATCTTTCAATTACATTGTTCTAAGATTTTTCTGTAATATCAAGGCCCAGCAGGAAAAAAATGAGAATATTACTATTAAAATTGTTCCAAAGTTCAAAAACAGAGGAATTAGGACTTTTTAAACTCTTCTTATAAAAGGCATCTACTTCAAACCATCAAAAATTTGAAATTTCAAGTCATCCGGTCCACAAGATTTAGTACTTGAGTGCAGCCCTGCTGGCTTCTTCTAGATATCCCAATGAAGCAAAGAACATCTTATGTGCTCAGCATACTACTCTGGGGAGAAAGTCTCTTCATCTTATCCAGAGCAGGACTTCAGACATCTGTGCCAGAGGCCCAGGAAATAGCCACTACTTGGAATGTTTATTTTAACCATATTCCTCAAACTTTTAAGACCAAGTATCTGTGACATACTCACGACCTTCACTGTTCCATAGTAACCTAATTATGTGTTTTGTGCAAAACTATGGAACTACCTGTTAATTACTTAAACCTTGCATTATAAAATTGCTTTTGATCTCTGTCCCCATGGGGTTGGACCACTGTATCGTGATAAATGGTTGGCCTAAGGTCTTCCTACACATTCCTGTTCTCCATTAAAAAAAAAAAAAAGTATTCCAACTTCTAATTCTCAAACCTGTAAGGGCCCTTCTGATAACCCACATCTATCACTGAAGTTGACCCTTGGATTCTATAATGCTCTTTGTTACAGACCTACTTTGCAACTTTGAGAAAATTACTTCTTGAACACTTAACTTTCCACACCACTGTTCATTGAGCATAAAACCAGGATAACAATACCACCTCTAGAAAAAGAGATTAGTGAGTCAGTGGGTCTGTTTCCTTACTTATCTCTGGATGGGAAAATGCCTTCTTACTTTCCCTTCTGAATTCTCCCTTTGGTACCTGGCCCAAATGAAGAATTGTTCTTCTTGGCAGCATCTGTGGCTACCAAGAGGGACTTTACCCGCACTGCCTTTGAAGTGGTAGAGCAAAGTCTTTACCGAGGGCTTGGAGGATCTGGCACCCTGAGGAATCCTACACGTCCCCATCCACAACCTCTTTGGGAGGTCCTTTTCCTAAAGTTATATTCAGACTTACATCGATAGGCAGAGGAGACATCCTTCCTACAGAAGGTTGCTTTTGCTATGGGAAGATGGTGAAGGGGAAGTGGGAACTGGGTATAACATTGGCATGTGTTTTGAGCACTTCAGATAAAAATGTTTGATGAGTACCGTCTTGTTTTTATTGCCTTATTATACTGCTCATTGAAGAATGTGTTTTCTCTGGTCACCTGCCAGTGAAAAAAATTAGCTTTTTCCTGAAACTAGGATTATTTCTTTAACTAGTTATGTAGGTAGAACAAGATAGACAAATGCTTCTGAAATTAGCAAATCAAGACTGGAGCACAGTGGTGCTCATTCCTGCTCACTGCCCTTTCCAATTCACTGACAGCTGCTGCAACCAACAGGAACGGGATTTCAGTGGGGCTCTCTTTCTCTTCTCACCTACTCCAAGTCGGATCCTTTGTTCTGATGTCCAAGACTTTAAAGGACTTGCCCCTCCCCCTCTTCGTTCCTGTTTTATGGTAGCCGGTAGGAAATGATTTTTCACTTAAATCCCTCTTCTGTAACAAACGAATCACTTTTTTTTTTTTTTTTTTTTTGCCGGGGGTGCTGAATTTGGTCTTCGTTGCTGTGCGCGGGCTTTTCTCTAGCTGCGGCGAGCAGGGGCTACTCTTCGCTGCGGTGCGCAGGCTTCTCACTGCGGTGGCTTCTCTTGTTGCGGAGCACGGGCTCTAAGCGCGTGGGCTTCAGTAGTCGCGGCACGTGGGTTCTAGAGCGCAGGCTCAGTAGTTGTGGTGCACGGGCTTAGTTGCTCTGCGGCATGTGGGATCTTCTGGGACCAGGGCTCGAACCCGTGTCCCCTGCATTGGCAGGAGGATTCTTAACCACTGCGCCACCAGGGAGGTCCCAGAATCACTTTTTAGATTTCCATACCTTGTGTTCTCTAGTTTTTATTTTAGTCCAAAATAGTTATAGTTTCATTTTTTGAGGCAAAGTGTGAAGTTTTTTTGTTTTCGTTTTTGTTTTTGTATTTTTTTTGGCCCTCTCTCAAATTTGTTCTGGTTTATAGCAAAAGAAATGGCTAGCATAACATTTCTGTATCAGAAGCTAGTGGAGCTAAATGTGTATACTACTTTGAAATTCTCCTTAATGTGTTTGCATTGATCTAGGGTGTATCTTTTGGCTCTGGGCATTCTGAATAAAAGTTAAAGCATTTAACCCACCATTAGCTCATCTCCACCTCTTCAAACAAAAAGGAATGAACTATTGCAATGTGAGGGACAGAGGTCACATATGAGGGAGATTTATTAGAGATAATGTTATTCAATGTCGTGTTAGGTTCCTAAGCAATATTGCAGAATAACCTTCCCTGAAGTCTTTGTTTTGTTTTAATAGAGTAGACTCTGGTAGTGAGGAATTAATTACATACAGATCTACTTGAAGTCATGAGATGGACTTTATCTCTTGAAGTCAGTTATTCTTTAGAACGAATAAGTTGTATATTATTTTGAGGGAATGTTAACACTGATTTAATTGGGAAAATTAAAATGAGCCTAAGCCTGGTTTACAGAGAAGAGCCCTTTTAGATAGTACTTTTTTATTTGATTTGCCAGCTCTCACTCACTTATGGTGAGTTTCAATATGGATAGTTGTACGTTGTGGTCAGTTTCCACGACTACTAAATAAAATATGAATTTCTCATGTTATTTGAAGACTGCCTGTGGGAGTTGTTTGTTTTTTGTTTTTGTTTTTGTTTTTTTTGTGGTACGCGGGCCTCCCACCGCTGCGGCCTCTCCCGTTGTGGAGCACAGGCTCCGGACGCGCAGGCCCAGCGGCCATGGCCCACGGACCCAGCTGCTCCGCGGCACGTGGGATCCTCCCGGACCGGGGCACGAACCCGCGTCCCCTGCATCGGCAGGCGGACCCCCAACCACTACGCTACCAGGGAAGCCCCGGGAGTTGTTTTTTTTCTTTTCTTTTTCTTTTTTGGCTGCGCCACGTGGCACACAGGATCTTGGTTAGACCAGGGATCGAACCCATGCCCCCTGCTGTGGAGGCGCAGAGTCTTAACCACCGGACCGCCAGGGAAGTCCTCTGTGGGAGTTCTTGATTTGAGTCTTTGTTATCTTCTGAGGAACATATCATGGTTTACTCTGTCTCATCTGAACCCTACAAAGATGATGGTATTCATCTTAGAAAAGAAAAAAACTTTTGAACCTCCCTATACAGTGTACTATGGTTCCTAAGCCATTTGCTTGTGAAATAGAAACCTTTAGGATAAGAGCCTGAGTTCTCTTCCTCTCTCCCCATCAGTCAGTTCTTATCTGTTAGCACCTTCTTTTGCTTTTCTGTCATCAGATGGAGAAAAGGGGTTGTCAGGGGCAGAACAACCTTCTTAAACTTTTCTCTAGCAGAGTACCATGATCCTAGATTAAAGTAGGAACCAGAAGACATGAGGTCTAGAAACCTCAGAGTGACCTTATATGACAGATAAGACAGTTATATGAAGAAATGTCAGTCCCTGTGACCTAAATTAAGCTACCTAATCTCTCGATGATATCATTTCTCTGATTGTAAAAGGGGAATATCAATACCAATCACTGTCTTCCTCTGGGGTTTGGGAGAAGTTTAATGAGATAATGAACTTAATTCTACTCTTACAAGGGAATATATTGTTGACGTTTAGAAGAGTGAACTATTTGGTGGTCCCTAAGGGACTTGACAATCTACTACCTCTTCCAGCACTCAGAAAGAAGTACTGTAGAAAGTTAACCCACAGCCAAAATGTAAGCCATTATTCAGTGGATAGATCAGGTCCAGTGTGAGAAAAGGGATTTTGCTCTCTTCTTTGGAACAACTATCACTAGATAGGCACAAAGATATCCTTTTTTCTTTCTTTTTCTGAAATCAGAACAGTGGTGTAATTGTGTTTTGTGGTTCACTTTGGGAGAATGTTGGGTTCAACCCTGGAAATCAGATGATATACTTTTTAAAAAGTCTCTGGAACATGCATTCTCAGTGGGAGCAATATTGCTCTGAAGGGGGAAAATATTGGTTCTTTGAGAGGCAAAAAAATTAAATATTACAGTGGTTTGTGGCCCTCCGCTTAAAAAAATAGACATACAGTATATCTATTGTATGAAAATTTCTCTGCGGGGAGGGGACTTGGAAAAAAATGTATGAAAATGCTGGGGGGGGCAGGATTTTCAAAGGTTGGGAAACACTGCTGTAGTCTAGAACAAGCATACAGTTGTCAATTACTCTTCTGGACATGTCAGTCCCTAAGTATAGGTGAGCTGCCCATTGTCAGGCTGAATGCAGATTGCTATTGATTCCTTCACTCCAACAGAAACTGAGTTCATAAGAAACTTGAAAGAGATTAAATTTGTACCCTAAGGGATAATGATCTCACACAAACAACTCAAACATAAAATCTACCCTTTTAGAACCGATACTTTGTACTTAAATGTGGTTAAATCCTTAAGGTAAGAGACTCCTTTTTTCTCCTACCTCTTTAGCCTTACAGAAAGGCACATCAAGGATAGGAACAATCTTCAAAGTGCTTCACAGAAAACGTCAGACTGAGAGAAAAGGGAGGGTATGGACCCCGCAGGCAGGAAGGGAATAATTGTCTAAATAGCAATGTAAAGTGCAAAGGAGTGAAGACAAGAAATATAGTGGGGATTGATGTTTAAATGTTTAAGAAATTTCAAGTTTGATGTTGCTGCTGATATTAATAAACATTTATATATCCTTCCATCCCCCTCATATGTCTTATATAGTCTTTCATACCTTTTTAATGGATGGGACGTCTCAAAATTGACTTGCTACGTACTATGAAATTTGGAAGAGACCCTGTGTTCTGTATCCCAGAAACAATAGAATGGCCATATTTTCTAAAAATATTTTCCCCTAGTCTCTGACTCTTCCTTGTTTGATTACACTATTCTTCAATATACATAACATAACCATAACTTGGAGGAAAGAGAAACAGTGATCTTTTTTCCTCCCTGCTTACCCATTTCACAGTGATGGTCTGGACAATGAATACTCTTTCTCCAAGCCAAGCATTTGCTAAGCATTAGTTGCTGTGGGCATTTAACTGTCTTACAGAAATCTACCCCAATCCCGTTTTTTCGATTTCCTTAAGCTCTTAGAAGAAAGTGAAATGAATTGGAGAGAGGCCTTCAAGCCCCCTGATCCACAGGGGGCCCACTCATCTCCACTTCCCACCCCAGTTCCAAAACCTAACATATTGTCCCTTTCATAGTTCCTCAGATCCCCACCCTTCAGCTTCCTTTTGTTACCCACTAGGTGGGTGTAACCAAACCTCAGTCACACCATGGCCCCAGCAGCTGGGCTTCTCTCTCCCGCATCACATTGCAGACATTCTTTTCACATCATTTTATCCTCTCTGCTGCATTCCCTCCATTTGGCATCATTCCCTCTGTGCAAACTTCTCTTTCAAGGGACAGGAGTTTGCCAAGGAGATGCTGGCAGAGAGGGTCCAGTTCTCTCCTTTCTATCTGAAGAGCCCAGTGTCACTCATTAGCATATGAGAAGAATGGTTGTAAATAAACATCAAATGAGGTTAACGAGCTGCAACTCATCAATATTAATGAAGTCCACCTCACAGTCTTGGAGTGAGGTACTGATGGCTCTAATCACAAGAAGCAGCTTCATAAGGCCCCGAGGTACAGGGCAGGAAGGGTTAGATTCAGCCTGCTGGAATGTCTGTCATTTTACAACCCCAGGAATGCTGCAGGGAAAGGCTGTCTGATACCAGATCTGTACTTGCAAGGCCCCTCTTGTGTTCAGAATGCATCTGTTTGTCTCAACAGGTGGAAGCCTAGAGGAAGAAGGCTGTATCTGCTCAGCCAGACTCTGGGATGGGAAAATGCCAGGTCCATCTGCAAGTCAAAATGGAGGTCCCCAGAGTACTAGGATTTAATCTCTCATGGTCCTTTCATCAATAACCCCATGAAACTCAAACTCTTGTTTCCAGCGTACTGAGGGAAGATCTGGAGACCTTCTAAGCCCAGTCCAATAGAGAGATGAAGAAACTTGTGTTTCATGTAGCTCATGTGCCAACTACCAGTTAGGTCCCTCCCCAGAGTCATGTTTGATTCCTGTGCCTGTATTTAGAAGAGTCAAAGAGTAATAAGGACAGCTGTAATTTATTGAGCACTTACTGTGTCCCAGGCACTGCACTAAACATTTTTCGTACGTTATATAATCCACATATAATCCCATGAGGGTGATTCCCATTTCACAGGTGAGGAAATTGAAGCTCACTGATCTTATGTGACATGTCTAAGATTACACGCAGCAAGTGACAGATCTACAATAGATCTGTCTGACTGCAAGATCCATGCTTTCTGCAAATGCCAGTCTAATCACTGCATTCTATGGCATCTCAAAGTCAATCACGGAAAGTATGTGAGCTTCTGTGCTGTTCCTTCTTTTTTGTAAGATGCGTGCCCTTGGGCTTCCCTGGTGGCACAGTGGTAAAGAATCCGCCTGCCAGTACAGGGGACACGGGTTCGAGCGCTGGTCCGGGAAGATCCCACATGCCCTGGTGCAACTAAGCCCGTGCGCTACAACTACTGAGCCTGTGCTCTAGAGCCTGTGTGCCACAACTACTGAAGCCCGCATGCCTAGAGCCCGTGCTCCACAACAAGAGAAGCCACCACAATGAGAAGCCCATGCACCGCAATGAAGAGTAGCCCTTGCTCACCACAACTAGAGAAAGCCCGCACGCAGCAATGAAGACCCAGTGCAGCCAAAAATAAATAAATTTATGATGCGTGCCCTTTCTTCTCTAGTTCAACAGACCAAACACAAAGTAGTTCTCTGAAAGTAGAATCAGAGGACTTCAGAATTAATTGTTTTAGTCAGAGCACCTCTTTGAAATTATTTTTAGAAAGGAAACTTTCACTAGATGTGTTTCCCTGTGTATATAAATTTGAGGTCAGTGGGATGTGTACTTTGAGATTTTGTGTGTGTGTGTGTTGGGTAGCACTGACACTGATTTATCCAGCTCACCAGGCCAGTTCCTTTTATGATGAAGCACACACCTTGTGTGAGATCAGTGACTATGGGACACAAAGAAGCCGCCTGACTCTCAAGGCTGATTTGAGCCTATGATCCTAGCCTTAGTTACTCTGTTTCAACAACTGAACCCTGGTTTATTTCTCAATGTTCATACTATCAGCTTCTTTATCTATGATTTCCTGGGGGGCGGAAAGGAGACCCTGATCCTTCATCAAATGGTTGTTATCACAAAAGCTATACCTGATTGTTTTTAAAGAACAACTCACAGTGAAAGCGTCTGAGAGTGAAACAGCCACTTATCTTTCTTCTCCTTTCCTCCTTGAAAACTCAGGGACCTTACTTGGTAATTTTTACTTAGGCAAAATGCCCAGGAATGTTTCCACAGAATAGCACCCAAAGCCCACCCATGCAGGAGCCCTTCCCGCCACCAAGGTAACCAAGACTGGGAAGCAATTGAAATTGCGCCTTCCTTTCCCAGGCCTGTGGCTGTCAACTTGGCTCAGAAAGAGGCAGACTGATGACTGTGTCTCCTCACCCAGTCACATTACCGCACAGTTCTCATTTGAGCCTGAAGTCACATGGTTATGCTACTTATGGCCAAACAAGGATGCGCTGTTTCCAGTTCTTTGAACCCTGGGTTTGGCCTGGGCATCCTTAGTTGAAACCATCAGCGCCCCCAAAACCTAAAGCTTTTCCAGGGACAAATTGCATGCAGCGGTGGAGAGGGGGAGCAGAGCAGTGCGGTGGAGCAGTGGATGGGGCGCCGTTGGGACATTGGCGAGAGCCAAGGGGTTAGTTCATTGCTGCTTTGTATACTCAGGCGCACCAGAAAACTCAGATTAATAGGCTGTTTATTCTTCAGCATGTTCCTTGAATCAAAGGCTCTGGATGGTATTCTTAAAGAGTGTTTGTGAGAGTGCCCTGGAACACTCCTCCTGGTCTCCGCTCACTGAAGAGGAACGACTGAGTCCTTTCATTTCCTGGGCAGCATCCCTCACGCTCACTGCTCACTGTAGTATAAAGGTCTGCAGAACCTTTGTTAGAAACAGAATCTTTTGTTCGGTCTCTATGAGGTCCCATTACCTCCAGCACCTTGGTCTGTTAGAGTCTAATCATTTCATGTTCTTGTCTTTGAGCTACCTGAACCTGATGAATGCAACCACTTTATCTCAGGCAGGTTTCTTTTTGTTTTTTTTTTTTTGTGGTACGCGGGCCTCTCACTGTTGTGGCCTCTCCCGTTGCGGAGCACAGGCTCCAGACACGCAGGCTCAGCGGCCATGGCTCATGGGCCCAGCCGCTCCGCGGCATGTGGGATCTTCCCAGACCGGGGCACGAACCCATGTCCCCTGCATCGGCAGGCGGACTCCCAACCACTGTGCCACCAGGGAAGCCCAGGGAGGTTTTTTTGTTTGGGATTTCTGGGGGTTTTGAGTTGGCTCTGTTTGGCACCAGTTCTCTGTCTGGGCAGTACAGTCATCTTTTATTTTCATGTTTATTTAAAGTAATTTTGCCAGGGGTGAAGAAAACATACACCTGAACCCTATTCTGTGAAGCAAATGAAGATTTTTTTTTTTTTTTTTTTTTTTTGGCTATTAGAAGAGTCCCCTGAAATGTAATGAGGTTTCTTCAAACCTTGGAATTGAAACATATCAATTATGGAGTTACTTCCTCCACCACCAACCCGCACAGTAGACATTTATGTCAGAGAATGTCAAAAAATTAGGAGGAAACTGCTTCTCCGCTCCCCTCCCAACCCCTTGTCAGCAGCAGCCTGCTATCACATGAGGGACCGCTGTACCCTGTTCCCTCTAGCAGTTATACTTTTCCCGTGGCCTGGAAAATAATTGTGTTTCAGGCCTTCCACGACTTTTGTGCGTGCACACACACACACACACACACACACACTACCACAACCCTCACAGGCATGCCCTTAACACAGAGGCATCCAGTGTATTGCAGAGGTGCTCGAAGCTCACTAATCACTATAGACGATGCAAACACTCAGCACATTGTGGGCACCCATATATATCAAACAAACCCAGTACAAATCATAAGCAACAGTTCTGAATCTGGCACAACCTTAATTACCACAGCCAGAGGCCAGAAAATGAAATTGGGGTCATATATCTGGGGTTGGAACTCTAGAAACCATCTGGCATCCTGTAGCCCAAGATTCCACCAGGGAGGTGCTCCTTGGAGGGAGCCCTTGGAGCACTACACCTTGGGGCAGTGGGAGTCCTCTCATCCAGAGGATGCTGTCGCCTCACTTCCCTCCAAAACCAGCACAGCTGTGTGGATGAGGACTATTTGTGATATATACACTGAGATCAAGATATATATACACACCCTGGCGTTCCGCCTGATACCTTCTGTGAAGGCCATCTGTTTATCCAGTTCCAAATCCCAGAAGACAGTCACCAAAAAGTAAATAGTGAGAAGGGACAGGTTTTTTTTTTTCCCTTCTAGATAAACATGTTCCAATGAACAAAACAGATTTTGCAAACACATTCTATCTAGTAAATCTTACCTAACAGCTGTGTGAGAAGGGCTTAGAGGGGAGAAGGATGAGGCATATGGGAAGTCTCGGACTTGGCTAAGAGAATTAGAAAGTTCAGAAATCCACAAAGCAGGGGCAGTTCAGTACTGTCTACTTCTTGTTAGATGGAAATTTGCTGCTTTATTCTATCCCCTCATCCCAAACCTGGGATCTGTGGTGGGCTTGCCGAAGATAAAGATCAGCTTCTTCAGCTGAAAAACCAATCTATCAAAACTTTATCTTTCGAGGACGTGTCCTGCCTTCTGATTGTACCCTCTTCCTCTCCCACTGACCCTGCTATCATCCACTTCATCTCTAACGCTCCTCTGGAGTCAGACAAGGGAGTATTGCCCTAGAGCAGCCCATCTGGCCTGACTCTGCTTGGAAATGAGGGACTGAGCTTAGATCAAGAACAGATTCTGAAGATCAGGGACAAGCACAAGAAATTGACCTTTGGCCTCAGAGGCGGCTGGATATTTGTGTGTGTCTGTTCGATGTCGAAATGGCTCACTACACCATTCAGGAGTTGTTGTGTGCTTTTTTAATGCTCTCCTCACTCCTCAATTGCGGGTCGGATGCTTTGGATAATCCAGTGGAATTCTCTCCGCTTCACTGCTGGTTGCTGCCAGACACAGAGTGCTAAATCCTGTCAGTTGGTGACTTGAAATGATGATGTGTGAAACAGTGCTGCAATTTGGACATCCTGCACTCATTCACATGGACTGCTTTGCCAATTAACCATAGTAGGGAAATGCGGCAGCAAAGGGGGAAAGAGCCGTTTCTAGAGTCCTCGCCTTATCTTTCCTCTGGGATCAGAGTACCTAGTTAAGCTCCCAATCCTCTGCCAGTGCCAATATGTGTCTCCAGTAATCAGTGAACCTTGGAATTACGTTTTGTTCAATATCATTCCTTTCCCAGGCCTCATAGAGCAATTTCTTTAACAGATTGTAATGTGCCAGAGACAGAGAAGTAGTATGTGTGTGCAGAGTAGGGAAATGGGAAGCAAAACACTCTTGCTGCTGGTTCCCATCTCCCGGCCTGTGCACGTGCTGTTTCTTCTTTCCGCAGATCGCATGCTTGGCTTCTTCTCATCCGGTTAGACCCCAGCTCAAATGACACCTTCTCAAAGAGCTTATCCTTGACCACCCCATCTAGTATCTCACTTTCAGTCACTCCACATCACACCACCCCGTTTTACTTATGTCATCGCCCTTATCTCTCTGTACAAGTATTTTATTTATCTCTTCACCCACACACACGTACTGGAATGTAAGTTCCATGAAAATAGGGATTTCTGTCGTATGCATTGCTGTTTCTGCAGAGCCTAGCATAGCCCCTGGAACACAGTTGGCACTGAATATTTATTAACTGAATAAATAGGTAGGAATGTAGCAATTAAGAACCCCCAAAGCAAATATATGGTTACTATCAGGAGATGGTGAAAGCAGACTGACAAATACTTTGAGGACTGGAATAAAAATACAAGGTTTCTTTCTCATACTGGTTTTCATAATGGTTTCAATTCCAAACTGAATGTGTTGAGTTGAACATCACATAAAGCGAGTTGCTCTTCACTTCTTCTGACTCAGACTAAACTGAAAGTAACACCTAAGTTACCTATGGAGTAGGTTAGGTCAGGGTCATGGAGACCAAGCACTTCACCCTTCCTTGGCAAGCTGGCGTAACCGAGGCCACAACGGATGCCCACTTCCAGATTTCCACTCGATAGTACCTGGCTTAGCTTTCCCGAGGGCAGGTGCCAGAAGAAACTGGCACAAAAATGTAAAGCAGTTTAAAGCCCAGCCTGGGTATCTATCCGGCCTTGATTACACTCTTGCCTGCCTCCAGTTCCCAAAAAGACCACACCCCTCTCCAGAGCTCCGGGGCCCTGCAGGCAGCTGTTCCCACTGGGAGAGCCCTGGAGGGTGGGTGGGTGTGTCC
This sequence comes from Delphinapterus leucas, assembly GCF_059928025.1. Taxonomy (NCBI): domain Eukaryota; kingdom Metazoa; phylum Chordata; class Mammalia; order Artiodactyla; family Monodontidae; genus Delphinapterus; species Delphinapterus leucas. The sequence goes on along the minus strand of NC_143135.1, from coordinate 13,244,148 downwards.
TAGCACCGACATCGCCAGCTGTGAAATGGGAGGGCTGAGAGAACACATCCTTTTAACCTGGCAGCCACGTGGCACTCGTCTCCTCAGAAGTCCTTTGCCGAATCGAGAAGTAATAGCTTCTCAGACGCTATCCTTTGTCTTGTTGGGGCAAGATCAGTGCCTAGTGTCAGGAGAGAGATATTAAAGATTAAAGAGCCTCCTCCACCAGGAAACGGGATAGTTTTGCCTGAATCTCTTAATTTACTTTTCCCCCCATACAAGTGTATTCATGTTGCTGGGCTCCCTGGCTTACTCCCCAGCAGTTTGTAGTCATTATTCTCCTGACTTTGTGGTCTCATTGATATTAGAATGTTTTTCATCTGCTGTGATGCTTCCACACTCCACTGCTTTTCCTCTTACATTACTAACGCCTCTTCTGTTGGTTTCAGCCTTTAGCCAAGCCCACCCCATCCACACCCCACTCTTTCCCTGTCTTTTATTGATGCTATGTTGACTTTGTGTGTCTCTGTTAGTTCAGTTTTCTGAGCACCTGCAGAGAATTAACCATCTCTGCTTGCTGCTGGGGATCACCCAGGCCTTTGATCTGTTTGATTTCTGTACTTTTGGAAACGTTGAAGGATTCTGTAACCCCACCAAAGTACATAAAACCTGCTATAGTCCCTGTAGCCTGACCTTCCAGACTAGCTCTGCTTAGGGACCAGAAGATGTTAATGTAAATACAGATGTAGATACCATCCATTAAGTGTTTACTATGTACCATGTACTGCTCTAAGCACCTAACATGACTATCTTATTTAATCCTTACATGTAGGCCTAAAAGGCCACACATGAACTGGTCCCAGTTATTTCTCCAACCCCATTCCTTAGTCCTTTCCCTCTTGTTTTCTTGGCTGTAGCTACACTGGCTTCTATGCTGTACTTCTCACCCAATAGGTATGTTTCCTCCATATAGCCTTTGCATTGGCTATTCCCTCTGCCTGGAATGCTTTTCCCTCAGATGTCTGCCTTGGTTACTTTTTAACTTTCTCCAAGTCTTTGCTTAGGCATTACCTTCTTCATGAAACTGAACTAGACTCCTTTCTACAAAATGGTGCCACCACTACTACCTCACACTCCCTATTCGACTTGCTCTATTCTATTTTTTCCGTTAAACTTATCAATAACTTACTCTATAGTTATTTATTTTGCTTATCTGTCTTCTCCAATATAAGGTAAGCTTCAGGAGGGCAAAGAACTTGTCTATTTGTTCCCTAATATATCCCAAGCACCTAAAAGAGCAGAGTATCTGGCACACAGTAGATGTTCTGTAATTCCTGGCGAACTTCATCCCTTCAAGAACCATGTGAGGTAGGTGTTTCTGTTATTTCCATTTTAAAGATGATGGAATTGAAGCTCAAAGAATGTAAGTAACTAATTTGCCCCACATCACTCAGCTCTTAAGTAGTGGAGCTGGGATCTGAAGCCAGGATTGACTAACTCCAAAGAATGTGCTTTCAAGCACTAGGTCAATAGTTCTCAAAAAATTTTTCTTTTAAGTTTTTGGCCATGCCAAGCAGCATGTGGAATCTTAGTTCCCAGAACAGGGATGGAACCCACACGCCCTGCATTGGAAGCGTGGAGTCCTAACCACTGGCCCGCCAGGGAAGTCCCATCAAACTTTGATATACATAAAAGTCACCTGAGCTATTTGTTTAGATGCACATTCACACATCCTAACCCTGAGGATTCTGATTCAGATTCTGTAGGTCTGGGATGTAGATGATCCATGAACTATCCTTGGAGATACATTGGGATATACTATGTTGCCTTTAAGGGCTTGGGATCTATGTAAGGAGGCATAGAGATAAAGTCCATGGAACATTTTCTAAGTGCCCACTATGTACCAGTCCCTGTGGCACATAAAAGTCCTCACTCTCAAGATTCAATCTTTTGGTGATAATGGGGCAAACAGACACATATATCATTAATAAGTCATGGAATATTTAAAAGCACATGCTTTAGATTCAGGCAGACCCATGGTTCAAAGCCTGAATGGCAAATGACTTAACCTCCCTGCATCTGCAAGTAAAATGAAAACAACAATATTTACCTAATAGGACTGTTATGAGGGATTAAATGAGGTAATGGGTGTATAGGACTCAGGAAGGTAGCTTAAAAACAAATAACCAACACCAGGATAAATAAATGGCTCAGAAACAGTAAATATAGAAAAACTCAGAAGAAGAGTTACAGTTTTACAGCCTACTGTTTTATACTTAAGAGTACCAAAATTTTTTGTTGTTTGTAATGTACATGGAAATCTTTTCAAAATATATTTATATATATCTATATGTAGATATAGGTATAAAATACTGTTCCCTGCATTCCTTTTTTTTTTTTTTTTTTTTTGCGGTACACGGGCCTCTCACTGTTGTGGCCTCTCCCGTTGCAGAGCACAGGCTCCGGACGCGCAGGCTCAGCGGCCAAGGTTCACGGGCCCAGCCGCTCCGCGGCATGTGGGATCTCCCCGGACCGGGCACAAACCCGTGTCCCCTGCATCGGCAGGCGGACTCTCAACCACTGCGCCACCAGGGAAGCCCCCTGCATTCTTAAATAGAACTTATCTTGGCATCTAAGTATATACTTATAAATTACGTTATGCTGGAAAACACTGCTGCCATCAGAGCTTATTGAAGTGTACCCTAAAAGCATCGATTGTATTTTAAATATTTTTTCCTGCTTCTCTATCATGTTTCTATCATGCTGTTAATGCCTAATTTCTCATTGCTGTCCTTGCACCCGCCTTTTATAGTTCCTTTTCCTCTCCCAGGTGACTTTGTCTAGTCTGTATTGGGTTTAGAAACTAGATGGCCAAGCTTATTAAAACTGTGAGCATAATCAGGACGTTTCTCAGAAGCCTGTAAGTTAACCACATAAGCTTTAATGTGCGAACTTTGTGACATCTGTCTTGCCTACTTAGAGGCTTATTGGCATTTAGATATTTGAGATTGCCTATTAGTTAAGTTTTAAATACGTTAGGTATTATTGTGTAGGGTACAGACACCTGGAAAATCCATTTTCATTGTCCTCAGCATTGGAAGTTAGTCCATTTTGTAGCTCCATAACTTGAAAGAGCCTTGGGAATCACAGGATCATAGATCTGGCCTTTTGCTGTCAAGTAGGTAACTGATTGTTATCTCCATTTTACAGATAAAGAAACTGAGGCCTAAAGAGTAAATAGCATGCTCAAGTGAGGTAGTCCAGCAGAGCCAAGGCAGGGTTCCAAGTCTCTGAGCCTTCCCTTCTGCTCAGGCACACTGTTCCCAGGAGGAAACAGAGAATCACCTTAGGTTGTAGAAAGGAAGGAAAACCATCAATAACTATGACTAAAGAAAAATGAGGCCTGATTAGCATTGTAACTAATCAGTTTTAGCCCTGACTTTGATAGGTGTTTTTCCCCCCACCCCTGCCCTCATTGGAAGGGATGTATAATCTTATTGTGCCCCCACTGGGCCCAAACTGTGAGCATGTATTGATATCAGGAAGGGCCAAGGGGCATTATAATAAGATCCAGAAGCCTGTAAAGGATTTTAAAAGATGATTATCAGCTTTTCAAACTCTTTTCATTATGGACAAAACAAGGTGATTTAGAGAGGGCAGATAGAGCCACTGAGAATGAGGGACATGGAAATAGGTTTCTGAAGGAAGATGCAGAGTTGACTGGCTGCATCTTCTTGCTAGCATGCTGGCTGGGTGGCTGGCTGGCCTCCTTGCTTGCTTTTTTTTTTTTTTTTTAAATTTTATTTATTTTTGGCTGCATTGAGTCTTTTCTCTAGTTGCGTTGCTTCGTGCGGGCTTTCTCTAGTTGCGGCGAGCGGGGGCTACTCTTTGTTGCGGTATGCGGACTTCTCATTGTGGTGGCTTCTCTTGTTGTGGAGCACGGGCTCTAGGTGCTCGGGCTTCAGTAGTTGCAGCATGCAGGCCCTAGAGCGCGCAGGCTTCAGTAGTTGTGGCATGCAGGCTCAGCAGTTGTGGCTCGTGGGCTGTAGAGCACAGGCTCAGTAGTTGTGGTTCACGGGCTTAGTTGTTCCACAGCATGTGGGATCTTCCCGGATCAGTGCTCGAATCCATGTCCCCTGCATTGGCAGGCGGATTCTTAACCACTGCGCCACCAGGGAAGTCCCAACAGAGGCATTGTGAACCCAGGCCTGTCTTAATTCCAAATCTCATGTCCTTAGTTATTATGTATACTGCACTAGCAGACAATAACATGGGTTTCATAGCATCCCACTCTTCTAGCAAGTTATGTGCTACCTAGATGCAAATTACGTCCTACCAGTTCTTTAGGTTACTGCCTTAACCACAGAGAATTACAATTAGAGAATCCTAGAATGTTAGACCCAAATAGAACCCTGAGGATTATTGAGACAAAAAATTTGCAATTTTTTATAGTTCTGAACGGTCTTACTTTTTAAAGACCCGTTGATGTCTTCCCACTGCTCATACTTTTGTCTTCTTAATTTTTTAAATGGGTTATACATGAACATGACAAAATTCAAAAGGTATAAATCTTACATACTTTAAAATATATTTAACTTAGTCTAATCGACCCCGATCATTTGTACGTGAGGCATGACAGAGGAAGAAACTGAGGCGTAAAGAGCTGGTGCCCAGTAGAAGGCCACCCATCAATGGGCAAACCAAGTACCTTATCCAGACTCCGGTGAGTAAGACCAGACTTTGTCTTCGAGAATACTTATGCCTAAAAGAAATTGGGCAGGTTTATCCTTTGATGTCACTGGGGTATTTTTTATCTTTTTCCTTTCCTTTTGTATGCCTGCGAGTCCCACTGAAAGATAAGCATCCGAGTTGAGAAAGCCTAACCATTGTGTCATTTCCCAGGGTGAAGAGCCACTAGCATTTGGTTCACAGTTTTATTAAAGTAAGATGAGTGATTCAGTCACATTACAGGCAAGGAATCTTTTACCAGGAAAACCATACTTTGAAAAACAAAGCCGATGGCTTTAAGGAACAGAAACTGCTAACATCAATTTCCTTTCCCATCCAGTCCCAAAAAAGTCAGACACTCTCTGTCTCTAGCTGCCTCTTTCTCTTACCCACACATATACATATAATTATAGATATGTTACGTTATATTTGCCCACAAATGACAGAAGACAGCAGGAAAGACAAAGGTGGATTCATCTGAAGAAATGTGTTATCTACATCCAACCCTCTATCTGGTTCCTGCTGTTTTTTGTTCCTGAAGTCTATTTTTTTAGTTGATGGGTAGCCATAAATCCATCATCATTGGTGGAAGTTAGTGCATTCTGACAAGAGAACAGGCTGTGGTCTTTATAAATACGCCTACATGCTGGCAACAGCCTTCCCATACTCGCACAATCACTGAGGACCAGGGAGCTTAGATTGTTTCTTATTTTTAGTCTGTCTTGGTTCAGCTCACCCTCAGTGAGTAACTCTGTTAGCCACTGCTTCTTATTATGTTTATTTAGAAGAGAAGGAAAATGCATTTGAAGCAAAACAAATGCGTAATCCGTTCCACTTCTTATTTATTCTATGGCTACTTTGGACAGTGGAAAGCCCAGAGAAATAATAACTTTTATTGGTTTTTGTTTTCTGTGGCTTGCTTACTCAGACAAGTCCTCATCAGACAGTTTTGCTGATAGCTTATGAAACTCCATGCCAACTCTCAGCCTCATTTTAAATTGGAAAGGAAAAAGGTAGCTGGAAGTATTTTTTATGTACATTAAATATACTTTTCTCTTGCTAATCTGTGTCTGATCCTGTTAACATTGCAGATACAGGCTAATAATGACTTTAAATATTTATTGTTTTTGCTATCCCTTCTCTATTTTCTTATAGAGATTAGCAGCAAGTCACCAAAAATAGAAAGCCTCTGTCAGTTTGTTTGGAGGGCAGCAAGGAAGCTGGGAGCCAGATAGACTACATCTGACCCTGGAGTCAGCCTAGGAGAAAGATGGTAGAAAGAGGTGGAATAGCTGGTGGCAGATTTCAATAGTAACAGTAATGATAATAATAGCATTTGCAGCTAACATTTACTGCATTCTCACTATGGAATTTGCGATGCTAGGTGTTTTTCATCCATAGAAGAAATAAAAGCAGGCTGAGTTCCCAGGGTCCCAGGGACCATATGGCAAGAAAGAAAAAGACATCACAGGGAACTGGCCTGTGTAATAGAAAGAGGCCTTGCCCTGGAATGGGAAGGCTTGATCTGATCCTGGCTCTAACATTTACTTGGTGATTTTATCCCTTACTGAGACTCATTTTCCTTGTCTATAAAAATGGGAATACTTTTATTCCCATTTTCCTCTCGCTGCCCCACAAACTTCTTATGGAGATCAAAAGTGATGATGCATATGAAGACAGTTTGCATAATTGTACAGTCTCTTTATAAATATGACTCATCATTACTTTTAATAGTGAGAAGAGAGAGGATTGGCAGTGCACTGACTATCAAGGAAAGTGGTGTACACCTGCCTTCAGGCAGGAAGTCTGTTATTCACATGTCAATAAGAACAAAGGAAGCAAGATAAAATAATTATGAGATAAGGAATAAGATTATTCTAGCCACCCACTGGCTGGAGCTGGAGAACTTCCATGAACTGTGCCTTTTGTTATGCAGGTGCCATCGCACCTGTGTGCCTCAAACACAGGAGAGTAATAACAAGAGTCGGTACTCTTTATTGAATGCTTGCCCTGTGCCATATTCTAGCACTTTAAGTTGACTATCTCTCTCTTTTTTTTAATCGTCTCTTTTAACCCTCTCAAAAACTCTTCGTGATTAGCATTAGTATCATCTTCATTCATATCCATGTGATCATTATTATTCACTTTCATTTCTAATTCGCTTGCTCAGTGCCACCTGGCTAGATTAAGAACCAGGATTTAGATCCTCGTCGGCTGATTCAGGAGCCTGCAGTCTTAGTGAGGCACTATATAAGACCCACTTAGGGGTCAGGGCCAGTGGGGTTTTCTTTTCTTTTTTTTTGGCCACGTTGGGTCTTCGTTGCTGCGCGTGGACTTTAGTTGCGGCAAGTGGGGGCTGCTCTTCGTTGTGGTGCGCGGGCTCCAGGCACGCGGACTTCAGTAGTTGCAGCGCGCTCGGACTCAGTAGTTGTGGTTCGCGGGCTCTAGAGCACAGGCTCAGTAGTTGTGGCGCACGGGCTTAGTTGCTCCGCGGCATGTGAGATCTTCCCAGACCAGGGATCAAACCCGTGTCCCCTTCATTGGCAGGCGGATTGTTTTTTGTTTTATAAATTTATTTATTTTTTATTTATTTATTTATTTTTGGCTGCGTTGGGTCTTCGTTGCTGTGCATGGGCTTCCTCTAGTTGCAGCGAGCGGGGACTACTCTTCGTTGCGGTGCGCGGGCTTCTCATTGCAGTGGCTTCTCTTGTTGCAGAGCACGGGCTCTAGGCACGCGGACTTCAGTAGTTGTGGCACGTGGGCTCAGTAGCTGTGGCGCACAGGCTTAGTTGCTCTGCGGCATGTGGGACCTTCCCAGACCAGGGATCGAACCCTGCGTTGGCAGGCGGATTCTTAACCACTGCGCCACCAGGGAAGTCCCGGGCCAGTGGTTTTTAAACAGTCCTCTATAGAGCCCAGAGTTTAAAGCAGTGCCTCAGGCCTTCTCCCGCAGCTTCCTCATCCCCACACCTCTAGCCTCAGTGAAGGCTATTGAGGACAAAGTTGGGTAAGAAGAGGTTTGTTTTTATCTATGTTATACATTAAGGTTCCTTATAAAGTTTCCATTTTTAAAAAGTATATCTGTTTAGGGACTTCCCTGGCGGTCCAGTGGTTAAGAATCCATGCTTCCACTGCAGGGGGCCCGGGTTCTATCCATGGTCGGGGAACTAAGATCCTGCATGCCATGTGGTACAGCAAAAAAAAACCAAAAAACCTTCCAAAAAGTATACCTGTTCAAAAATTTTGTTCAGCCCTCACATACCACGACATCCTTATTTTATAGGTGAGAAAATGGAGGTCCAGAAAACCTGTGGCCAGTATCATGTAAGTAGTTCTTTGCAGAACTCAGACCAAGTTCTTTTTAAAATGCTACCTCTGTTTCAAAAATTGAGTGAGGTATTCCAGATACACCACCACTGAGAGGGCAGGATTCTCCTCTCACCTTTACTTCCCGTGAGGGGGGAATGAAGTTCACTGTCCAGCTCTTGCGGCTGTTTGACCGTTTCTGTTCGGTTAAGAACAGGAGCAGGTCACAGGAGGTTACAGCAGCACCTGCTTCTTCCTGGATAAAAAGTACACCTTAGCTCTGAAATCTCTGCTTCAAAGCGCACACCCTCTCCTCCCATGTCCAAACAAAAATGTGAAGGAGCAACACCTGATAGGGCTGGACTAGTTGGTCTCTGGATCAGAGTGCAAATGGTAGTACGATGCTAGGCTTGAAATAACTTCCTCGATGGGCTGCTGGGCCCTTTGGGAGCTTATGGTGCCAAGATCCTGCTCTACATTTTAGTGTCCAAAGCTGCCTCCATTCCTCTGTAAACTGTCAGGACGCTGTGTGCCTGTGCCAGAGTAACTAGCCCTGTTGCTACTGAAGAGAGACTTTCTTTCCTCCTGGCTGGGGCCTCCTTCCATAATGCCACGTGGCTTCCCACCCTGGGCATGTGCAGCCTGTTGTGTTTCATGTTATCAAAGCTGTCTAAGACAGTGCCTCCCCCCAGAACCAAGCCTTGCCTTGGTCCTCCAACTCTCAGGAGCCTATCAGGATGTACAGAAGAGAGGGTAACACCCCAAGGTGTATACACAGTATAGAGGGTTCTTACATATCAGCCCAGCCCACTGGTTCAGTCCCACAGTGGTGGCCAGAGATGGCCATGGTTAGCCCCAAAACCCGATCAGATTGCCATTATGTGCCACACACAATCCCTGGGGAAGAATTTTCAGACCCTGATTAGAAATGCTCACATTTCTTTAAACCTTTGTATAATATAAACAGTTCCTGGGGAGTTTCTTTTATTCATTCTAAAAATTGCCATGAAATTGTTATTATATCTGATTTAGTACTTTGCCTAGAACATATATACTGGCCAAAAAGTAACAGTCACTTGATGTTGGGCTTAGTCATAATCAAATATAAAAACTAAACAGTCTGGCTTTCTGCCCCTGTTTGAACACACTACACATACTCTGGGGAGTAATGAGTTGGCAAAAGATAGTGTTAATAATGGCCCCGCAGGTGTCATTGGAAGCCATTGCATCCCTTTCAGTAAACTAATTATCATTTTCCTCCATTTACAATATAAAACAACAGTGCTGTCAAAGAAGATAAAATTGAAGAACACAGTCTGCTCTTCTTTGGGGGTTTTGCTTGACAGGAACATGACCCTAGGATGTGAGCAATCTTCCTGTGACTTTTGGTACCAAGTGCCACGTGGGGAGTGAAGCCATCAGACGTCTGCCTCCTTCCTCTCCCCTCCCCCAACTCTCCCCCTCTCCCTTCCCCTCCTTGCAGAGTAGCGCTGAGATATTTACTCAGCTGTGGACTGGTACCAAAGCCTCAGTGCCCTGGGGAAAGGAAGGGGTGGTATGGTCATGCCCTGAATTATCCATGTCCTTCCGAGCATCTCTTGGCAGAGCAGCCTGGCTGGGGGTGAGTGTCATTTGGAATGAGCCTTCACAACCCCTGCATAAAAGAATATAAAAACAATTGCAGCTGAAAATTGGAGAGTCCACTCATGGACTGTGGTGTTCTCTGGCCTCTGTGGTAGTTCCTATTGAGATCATGCAGCCAACCAACTAGAGGTTGTCCAGTCCTCTGGGATTCTCCGTGGCTTGGTAGCATTTCATTATCTCCAGCTCCAGTCTCAGCACTAGCTCACTCAGCCCTCAGCATGAAGGCAGTCATGCAAATGAACTCAGATTAAACCCCAGTTCATCCTCCAGAGTTTTGGAGGTAAAAACCCTTGATTCAGGCTTTGGGGAAGGCTTCTCTGAGTAAGGAACAAAGGTATGGCCCTCATTCCTTCCATCTGGCACTCCTGCACGGGTCTCTTTTAGTGACACCACTCTGACCCTGGAAAAGGCAATGCTCTTCTTTCCTAGGAAGAGCAGGAAACATCTGAACCTTCAAGCGCACACTGCTGCAGTTCTTCTGAGCAAACGTGTGGACACGCGTGGTGGTCTGAGAGGAGGATGTAGAGATGACTAAGCTACCCCCACAGAGCTTGAGAGACCAGAATTTCCACAGCAAGAAGGCAGACCAGATGTAGAAAAGATAAGAGAAGGTCTTCAATCCTTCTTTTCCAAGAAAGGAGGAAGTGAGAACGAGTTAGCCCTTGAGTATATTGGGCCTCAGTAATTTGTGACAAGGTTACTTTTCTTAGCCAAAATAACCTCACTATAATCCATCCAATATTAATCCATCCAATAATAATCCATCCATCCAATAATAATCCATCACTCTCTAGGATTAGAGTAGGGCTAGCCAGGAAAAGAATACTTTGAGTCAGGGATTGGTTATCTTGAAAACTCCAGTATTCAAAACTCCAGCTAGAGTTGTAACAGTAGTAAAGTGAATCACTAAGAAGTAAACCCTAGGCGGCTTCTGATTTTCATGGTAAAATTGGTGATCTATTCCAATGAAGGTAAATACTCGAGTTGATTGGACTGAGCACTTGATAAGAAAGTGCTGGGAGTCAGCAAGGCCATGGAATGTAGTTACGCCTTCCATAATGTATTGAGTTCACTGAGAACTGTGCTACCTACCAACCAGGACGTTTTCCATTTTCAGCACTTTACAGCTCCCGGCACCTCCTCACACTGCCCTGAACTTACAGTCATGCCTCCTGACGCCATCCCCCATCTCTGTGTTCACACGGTGACCAGAAACTCATCCCTCCGAATTTTCATCTGGGTCACTGTGCGGTGCATGTTTTCATTCAATCATTCCTTCAACAGGTATTTACTACTGTATGCCAGGCCTTGTGCTGAGGGCTTTCGTTAAGGCCAAAGATGCCTTAATTTCAGGACTTCAAGTTTTAACCAGTTAATAGTTATTAAATAATTCTCCCATTTATTGAGCATTTTGCTAATTTTTCAGAAAAGTTCCTTCTATACAAATTACCTCATTTGATTTTTACAACAATCACATTAGGTAGGTACTGTGATTAGTCACATTTCTAAGAGGAAACCAAGGTTCAGAAAAATTGTCTAACTTGTCCAAGTCATACTGGTGGTAAGTAGTGGAGGCCATGTTTTGAAGCCAGGTCATCTGATTACATAGTCTGCGCTCTGCACTAACACAACTGCCCTGCCCAACTGGAGGGTATCTGTATGTTTAACTTAGATACTGGGTTGGCCAAAAAGTTCGTTCGGGTTTTTCCGTAAAATGTTACAGAAAAACCCAAACGAACTTTTTGGTCAACCCAATAAGTCTTTAACTTAGATGTAAAGCTTGTCAATCACCTGGCATAAACAATCCTATCATCAGAAGTCAAGTCCCCCACTAACCAGCCAGATCACACCTGCTAGAGTAGAACTTGCAGGACCTTTGGAGCTAGACAGGCGTATGTCTGAATCTCAGTCCTCCCTCCTCTTACTAGTTCTGTCTCCTTGAAAAAGTAATTAACCTTAAAGAAACCCTAGTTTCTTTATTTCTAAAATAATAACAGCAAATACTAACAGAGCACTTATGATGGGCTATTATTCTTAGTTCTTTTTTTTTTTTTTTGCGGTACACGGGATCTTCCCAAACCGGGACACGAACCCGTGTCCCCTGCATCGGCAGGCGGACTCTCAACCACTGCACCACCAGGGGATCCCTATTCTTAGTTCTTAACATTAGCTCACAACAACTGAATGATGTTGGTACCACCATTATACCCACTTTATAGATGGGGAAACTGAGGCATAGAGCACTTAAAGGTCAGTGATTTGAAAGCAGTGTTAAGGCTTGGACTTGGACCCAGGCAGTCTAACTGTAAAGTCCATGCTATGGGCCACAATGCTATAGTGTGCTGCCTCCTGAGATGGTAGGACTGAGGGTGTAGAAACCTCTGGTCCAGAGCCACACAGTCAATGGGACTATTACACAGCTTAGAATAAGAAAATGTAACAGCTCTGACCACCCACAAAAAGAGTAGCACCAATTTGTGGGGAGTGTTCTGATCTTGATCTTATACCAAAGTCGTCTTATATCTTTGCCTTTGAACTTTCAGGACCTGCTGGCTGAAGCTTTCCTAATTGTGGGGGGATTCCTTTAGAGAAGGCATCTGTTGGTACACACCGCTTACCTTCCCTGCACCTGCCAGGATGGAGAGCACCGGCAGGTGGGCGGGGATGAGAAATGGCTATGTAGCCACCAGCACAGGTGTGCTCATCCCCCACCTTCCCATGGCCTCCGGCTCAGCAAAGGCTGTGGTGCTGGAGCTGCAGTCTTTCCTGTTGACAGTAATTAGAACCTTTCAGACTTAATTTCTTACATGAAAAAATCCCAATTCACTTGAATTGTCTCCTTGATCCAGTTCACCTGGAGCTATTTAGTTCCTGCAGTTTGTTTGGGGAGGAGAACAAGCTACTAAGCCTTCACACATTACGGCTGATAAGATCAAGGTGCGGAAAATGTTAGTTGGGTAAACTTTGGAGCCAGACTGCCAGAGTTTGAATTCCAGTTCCAGCAGTTAAGCACGATCTGAGTTTTTGTGTCTGTGAAATGGGGATAACCACAGTGAAGATTAGATAAAATGAGATGGCACAGGTAAAACCCTTGGAAGATCAGTGTCTGGCCCATAGTAAGTGCTCAGTAAATGTTAACTGTTAGTATTATTATCGTTAATTAAGCCCATCCAGCCCTTAGACCCCAGCCTAGGATCTTGCTCTGGGAAGCCAAGTCCCCTTCCTGTCCCCCAGGCTCTGGACCCTTCTCTCCTCACCAGATGATTTCATCTCTCTGCCTTCACGCCCTCATCTGTGAAATGTGGCTGGGAATGCTAGAGTCTACTTTGTGAGGTTGTTGTGAAGGTTAAGTGAGCTAATTCAAAGCCTGAGCACAGAGCACAGTGACTAGTCAGTCTCACTACTGTTATTCCTGAAGCACCAAGGGCTGCCTGGAAGGCAGATCTTTGAGATCTTGGAGAGCTCTTAGAGACAAAGGACCCCAAATAGGCAGGAGCATTTACAGTTAACCAATGCCTGAGGGTGAGCCTCTGGAGCTGGGGAGACCGCTGGCTTGTTGGGAACGGAGGAGGCATTAAATGAATGCAGACTGCAGAAGAGTATTCAAAAACAGGTTCGGCTCAAGCAATCTGACTGAATTTTCAAGGTAGAAAAACTTTAAAGGGGTTTAAGCATTTACACTCAGCAAGAAGCACCTTCCTCCTCTCCTGCCTTTGCCCCCAGGATTTAAAAACAAAACCAAATAGCTCCTGTTGTTTGGTGTTACTGTGTTCTAGACATTCTGCTGAGTACTTTATAGACATCATCTTTTCTGATCCTGACTTCAACCCTGAAAGGTAGGTGTCATCATTCCCATTTTACGGATGAGAAACTGAGATTTAGAGAGATTGAGCAATTTGCCCAAGGTTGCATACCTGGGAAATTGCAGAGCCAAGATTTGCACCCAAGCCAGGGGGACAGGAGGAGGACAGCTCCCATTTGTTCATCAGTGTTCTGATTTTGGAACAACACTTAGTGCTCACCATTCTCCCAAATACCCTCTGTACAACCCAGGAGCGTCTCCAAGTGGCAGATGCCTCTCCCTTGAAATTATCTGGCCTTGATATTATCCTACTTCTACTTTAATAGAACTGCTGTCTTCCACAATTAAACTGGCCAAAGTTGTTTATCTGCCTGCACTTCCCCTTCATCTCTTTATCTGACTATCTTCCTCACTTTACATTGGGGATAGTCAAGTTCCAGACGTGGTGAACAGGATGTATTCTGTTTTTCTGATGTATTTAGTATTTCCAAGAGCTGTTGTTGCATTGGAGAAGTACAAAATTATTTTTGTAAATCATTCTTCTATGCTCAGGAAGCAAGTATTTGAAGCACATGAGTTAGAATATCATCAAGAACCTAAAAGAGAGCTGAGGGCCTGGAAACCAGGAGGCTGAGATCGATTTCCAGCACTGTCTTTCTTGATTTAATAAGGGGGTCATACAACTCTCTCGGCTTCTCATTTTCCTTTACCCTGTTTGTCTTCCTGAGGATATCTTGTAGATAATTTGGGGGATAAATATGAATAACTGTGAAATACTTTGACCGCCCCCCCAAGAATGGTATCAGATCCATCCACCAAATCTTAGCCTAGAAAAGCATTAATGGGAACTCCCTGGTGGTCCAGTAGGTAAGACTCCAAGCTCCCAATGCAGGGGGCCTGGGTTCAATCCGTGGTCAGGGAACTAAGATCCCGCATGCATGCCACAACTAAGAAGCCCTCATGACGCCACGTGCTGCAACTAAAGATTCCACATGCCACAATGAAGATCCCGCGTGCTGCAGCTAAGACTGGGTGCAGCCAAAATAAATAGATTAATTAATTAATTTTAAGAAAGAAAGGAAAAAAAGCATTAATGATTCAAAGATAGAACTTTCCTTTATTTAGTTCCTGCCAGAACTCACTTCTCTCTATACAGGGTGTTTTGAAGTGGGAATAAAGTGGGAACATATTAGATTCAGTGGCTTTTCTCCCTTTCGTCTTTCCTGTCCCTCACCCCAAGTCTGCGAGCCCACAAGTGGCTATTACTCCTTCCCTTGAAGAACAAAACCTCCTACTAGGCTGTGCCCTAGGTCAGGCGAGTGAGGAGAGGAAAGTGCACACCCCATTGTGGCTAAGACGAAGGCCGCAAAAGCCATCTTGATCCTTTGACCTACATTGACGCTGAGTCTGTCGCTTTGGTGTCCCTGACTTTGGCAGTGTGGTTAGTCTAACTCTATGCCCCCACCTTGAATTGAGCCTTGATGAAAAAGTAGTAGGGACCCAGGCCTGTCCCTGGGGATTTGGGGTTTTTTATCTTGGAAACGCATCAACCAAACTATCAGGGACAGGAGATCTGGATTCCTGTGGCTTGAGCTAACTTAGGTCCAAAGAAACCCAGTGCCTGTGATCATCATCTTCATTCCCCAAATGTGGCCATGCCCTCTGGATTCCCTTCTCTCACTCATGATCCCAGTTAGGAGGGCTTCTGGGTTGCTTGATCTTGCTTTACCATCAGCACGTCGTTCCATATTTGAAATGCTTTGGTATTTGGAATACTTGTGGATTGCAGCTGCCTGACTGATCTAAAATCTCTTGGCTTTGGGACATGCAGTAACAAAACAACTTTTCAACATCAGTGTATTTCCTCTCCCTTGGCATTCTGTAAACCCCCCTGAGATTTACCTCTCTGGGTTTTCTACTGGGCCACAGAGCCTCATCCTGGCTCATCTCTCCCAAAGCGCTGCTTCTGTATATCAGGAGTCACTTGGTTGCCTAGATTGTGTATCTTGGACCTTGGTCTTGGCTTCCTAGAATAGGATGACCAGATTTGTGTGCAGCCATCCAAAAGGAGCCAGCCTGCACAGTACTGGATGACAGAGTAAGAAGGTCTGTGGGTTGCTATGCTGTATTCTTCTCCTCCACACATTGCAAGACTGCATTTGCCTTAATACTGCTTGCAGATATTCTGTGGGTGGTCTTTGGGCATGTTGTGGTGAATGTTACCATGCCAGAGAACTTCAGCAAACTTAGCCAGCTCTGAAATGACTCATTCTTGTGGATTTTCATACATAAGAAGGCTAATGAAGGTACCCCTCTAATTCCCCCTTCTTACCCGACCATCTTTCAAACCAGTGAAGCTCCTTTGGCCACAGTGTTGTAGCTGGGTGCCTCCCATCCAGGAAAAACTTTGTAGAAATATTGATCTTAAAATCTCACCCTTGGAGGGTTAGTGGCTAATGCAGCCTTAACACTGACTCACCTTTAAAAGAGCAGATCTACTGAGAGTAGGTCTGAAACCCATGAAATGATCAAAAAGACAGCAGTGACTTCACATGCAGAGACCTAATGTGTTCCTATCCATTTCCATTCCAGATTTGCTGACCATGAGGGAATATCACTGCTTGCTGCAATTACTGTGCCCGGATTTCCCTCTGGAGCTCACTCAGAAAGCAGCCAGGTATGTCTCCTGGGCTTTTGAAGTCAACTCAGCCCCCTCTTTGGCCCAGGCTTCTGAGAGAAACCTGAACTGTATACAAACAAACATACCATTAGGGGAGAATGAAACTGATAGGGAAAAAACTGGCATTTGGAGAGGGGTCTATTTGGGATTTGCCCAAAAACATAATACTTTCTGCATTTCCAAAAGGAAGCCAAATGATCTTTGGTGGTTTCTGCGGGGAGTTTTATGGTCTGCAGATAGAGTTGGGAGGTGGTGAGATGAAGAGGCAAACACACACACACACACACACACACACACACACACACAGGCACGTACACAAAGAAATATCCCTAGAGGAAATTCTGAGAAAATATGGGGCAAGTTTGACAGCGACTTGTGATAAAGGGGGTTGAAGTTCGAGACTGGAAAACATGAAGGTGATAAAGCCCAATTGAGGGAGGGATAAATTGTATTACTTATGCTACAAGAAGGTTTTCAAGATTAGTCCAGAACCAGGAAGACTTGGTAGAAATCGTTAGAACCCTCTAATTTCTGTGTTTGGTTTCACTGTCATTCACATTTTTTAACCCAGTGAGGTAGTTGGGCTATGCCTCAGTTAACTTTTACTTATTTAACTGAAAACCTGAGCTAAGGCAGCAAATGGAAGTATAGCAAAAATCTTGTTTTCTGAAAAATGCCAGAGCAGAAGATTTTTAGGAAAATACTCTGTATTATATCATACATGACAGATACGTGTCATTAGACATTTGTCCAGATCCATAGAATGTACAACACCAAGAGTGAATCGTAAATCTAAACTGTGGAGTTTGGGTGATAATGTCTCAATGTAGGTTCAATGATTGTAACAAAGGTACCATTGGTGGGGGATGTTGATCTGGGGGAGGCTGAGCACGTGTGGAGGCAGGAGGTATATGGGAAATCCCTGCACCTTCCCCTCAATTTCACTGTGAACCTAACACTGCTCTAAAAAGGTAAAATCTAAATAATAATTTTTTAAATGCCCAGCTTCCCTAAATCAATTAGTCAAGTATATTTACAGAGTAGAGTTGACTAGTGAACAGGGAGGGGCTTAGGGGCACCGACCCTCTGTGCAGTGGAAAATCCAAGTATAACTTACAGTCAGCTCTCCATATACACAGTACCTCCATATACATGGCTCTGCATCCGTGGGTTCAGCACCTGCGGGTTCAACCAACCGCAGATTGCGTATTTGCTATTGAAAAAAAATCCACATATAAGTGGACCTGTGTAGTTGAAACCCAGCTTGTTCAAGCGTCAACTGTATATTCACATCCATCACCACAGTCAATTTTAGAGCATTTTAACTACCCCACCAAGAAATCCAGCACCTCTTAGCCATTACTCCCCAATCCCCCCATCCTCCCTAGCTCTAGACAACCACACTCTGTCTCTATATATTTGCCTATTCTAGACATTTAAAATAAATGGGATCGGGTTTCCCTGGTGGTGCAGTGGTTGAGGGTCCGCCTGCCGATGTAGGGGACGCAGGTTCGTGCCCCGGTCCGGGAATATCCCACATGTCGCGGAGCGGCTGGGCCCGTGAGCCATGGCCGCTAAGCCTGCGCGTCTGGAGCCTGTGCTCAGTAACAGGAGAGGCCACAACAGTGAGAGGCCCCCGTACCGCAAAACAAGCAAACATACAAAATAAAATAAATAAATGGGATCATATGATATATGGTGGTCCTTTGTGACTGGTTTCTTTCACTTAGCCTTATGTTTTCAAGGTCCATCCACATTGTAGCAGGTCTCAGTACTTCCTCTCATCAAATATTTCTTGAGTGCCAGTTTTGTGCCAGGATCTATTCTGCATATTAGGGGTACAGTGATGAATAAGATATAGTTCCTGCCCCTCAAGGAGCTTGCCATTTGATTTAGAAGTGGATCCCTTGGGTACCGATCACGGCCTGCCACCACTTTGTGTCACGTCACCTTGGTTTCTGTCACTGCACAGCAGCCTCCGTCCTCCTGTCCCACTCCTGAAAGGTAGCGGGCGAGTGTGAGGGTGAGCCTTCTGTATGATTTTCAACCCCACCAGCCCCGTTTTTGCATTTGCCCCACCCATCTCCCAGACCCTTCCAAACAATCTGATGTGTGTAAGCATGGCAAGATTAGACTAGAAGGAATAGAACCCTCTAAGATCCACAGATTCGTACAGTTACTGATACCAAGGGGCTTCTGGAGTGGCATTCCCCTAGCTGTGTCAGAAGCTTACCTCCTCCTGAAGAGGCCTACTGTTCAATAGAAACTTCAGACCTTTCCATTTGAGGAAGAGGAAGCAAGGTAACCAGTCCATGTCAATAGCAGGGAATGTGAGGGGATGATGGGGATGCCGGTATCAACAACAGAAGGGCCCCAGGTGAGCCTCAGGATACTGGCTACAAAATTAGAGATGAACTCGGGACTCAGGCTTTTGTGTCAACCCCGCCTCCCCAGTGCCCTGCTTTCCTCACTCCACTCCAGCTGGTGTGTGTGTGTGTGTGGAAAAATTGCATACACCCCAGAAAGTGCCCTCTGATTGTTTAAGCTATTCTCATCTTGTCCTGAAGGTCAGGATCCCAACTTCCTCACACACAAACCCACGCTTCTGACCAGAGCTGCAAATGGGGGTGGTTAGGCCTCCAAGGCAGTTACTGTAGCTGGAAGAGGCACTGCCCTCTCCTGTCTCACTGCAGGTCTCACTGTATTCATGGCCCTGAGGTCTGGGGACAGGCCGCAGGAGGAGGCTCCAGTCTCTGATGCTGTGTGCGTAAAAGAATGTAATCCACAGGCAGCTGTACGCCAGAGCCTGTTCAGCGGCAGAGCAGCTCCACATGCGCCTGACTTATGTGCGGCCAGCACCGTGGCCAGGCCCCGGAGCGGCAGCTGTGAGCCGGAAACAGGAGAGCAAAGAGCAAATAGACTCCATGACAGCGCCCAGCCAGAGATCCCCTCCACCGTACACACTCCTGCAGCAGTGGGAGTCGTTAGGTAATTTTATCCCTAAGTGGTCACCATAGCATCTCTGTCTCCATCCTCCAAGGACTGGGAGGCTTTCCTGACGGTTAAGAACATTCAACTAGAGCCAGAATTCTTGAGTTCAAACCCTGGTCCCACAATTTACCAGCTTGTGCCCTTGGGAAAGTTATTTAATTTCTTTGAGCCTCAGTTTCCTCATTTGTAAAGCAGGAATAATTGAAGAAGCATATAATGTGCTTAAAATAATGCCTGGCACAGAGCAATGTTAGAAGCAGTGGTATTAACCTCGACCTTTAAGAGCACAGGCATCATAGGGTTAGAAAGACCTGGGTGTACACACCACCTGTGCTCTATTAACTGGATGACCTTGAGGATCTCTCTTAACTTCTACAAGCCCTGTTCCCCTATCTGTAAAATGGGGCTAATAATAATATCTAACTCACGGCGGTTGTAAGATTTCAACAAAAAATTATATGTAAATTGCTTAGCACATTATATAATCCAATAAATAATCATTTCTGCTGTTAAAATAATGTTAGTATTATTGTTATTACCAGATTTTTTTAAATAAGTGAGAAGTCAGACATAGAGAGCAGATTGGTGGTTGCCAAGAGGGAGTGGGGGAGGGAGAGGGATGGACTGGGAGATTGGGGTTAGTAGATGCAAACTATCACATTTATTTATTTGTTTGGTTGGTTTTATTTATTTTTTTGGCTGCATTGGGTCTTCATTGGCTTTGGGCTTTCTGCATTGGGCTTTCTCTAGTTGCCGCGAGCCGGGGCTACTCTTTTTTTTTTTTTTTTTTTTTGCTGTACGCGGGCGTCTCACCGTTGTGGCCTCTCCCGTTGCGGAGCACAGGCTCCGGACGCGCAGGCTCAGCGGCCATGGCTCACGGGCCCAGCCGCTCCGCGGCATGTGGGATCTTCCCAGACCGGGGCACGAACCCACGTCCCCTGCATCGGCAGGTGGACTCTCAACCATTCCGCCACCAGGGAAGCCCCGGGGCTACTCTTCATTGCGGTGCGTGGGCTTC
The DNA here is from genome assembly GCF_059928025.1 of Delphinapterus leucas. NCBI lineage: Eukaryota > Metazoa > Chordata > Mammalia > Artiodactyla > Monodontidae > Delphinapterus > Delphinapterus leucas. The sequence goes on along the minus strand of NC_143135.1, from coordinate 13,224,000 downwards.
TCATTCCGGTGGGCTTCTCTTGTTGCGGAACACGGGCTCTAGGCGCACAGGCTTCAGTAGTTGCAGCACACGGGCTCAGTAGTTGTGGCACGTGGGCCCTAGAGTGCACAGCCTTCAGTAGTTGCGGCATGTGGGCTCAGTAGTTGTGGCACACGAGCTTGGTTGCTCTGTGGCATGTGGGATCTTCCCGGACCAGGGATCGAACCCATGTCCCCTGCATTGGCAGGCAGATTCTTAACCACTGACCCACCAGGGAAGTCCCAAACTATTACATTTAGAATAGATAAGTAACGAGGTCCTACTGTATAGTGCAGGGAACTATATCCAACCTCCTGGGATAAACCATAGTGGAAAAAAATATTAAAAAAGAATATATAGGTGTATAACAGTCACTTTGCTGTACAGCAGAAATTAGCACAACACTGTAAATGAACTATACTTCAATTAAAAAATTAAATAAGTGAGAAGTTCCTGGGTTCCCTAAGGCAGTGGTTTCTGGCCTTTTTTCCCTTCACAAAGTTCAGAAAATAATATATAACAAAAAGTAGGGTAAAGACAGGACTGCCTGTGTCTCCTCCCTCCTGGGCCGGGGGGACCATCACACCTGTAACCCATTCAAGGCCCAAATGACACAGGGGTGGGAAGCTTCCCTCCAAGGGTGAAGATTTAAAGCAGTGGTTCTCCAACTTGAGTGTGAATCAGAATCACCTGCAGGACTTACTGAACCGCAATGGCAGTGGTTCTCCAACTTGAGTGTGAATCAGAATCACCTGCAGGACTTACTGAACTGCAATGGCCCAGCCCCATGCTCAGAGTTCAGTGGGTCTGAGGTGGGGCTCAAGAATCCATATTCCTTATAGGTTCTTAGGTGATGCTCATGGTCTGGGACCACACTTTGAGAACCACTTTAGAGCATTGCATGCCAATCTCTTTCTGGCATTTTAGAATTGATTGCATTAAAAGGAGTTGCTTTTCCTTCTCACTCTTGTCATCTGAAACACTAACTCACTTGTCCCTCACTGAAAGCCAGATTTCCTAGTGAGTAATATATGTTTAACAGGAAAAGCTCTTTTATCATGGTTATATGCTGAATACATTTAGTGCTTCAAAAGCACATAAACTCCTCTAAGGAATCTAGTTTTAGACCTAACAAGTCACCTCCATTTAAGAGAGTCATTTTTCAGCTGGTCCCTGTATCACAAAGGTTGAATGGCCTAATGGTGTAGGACTCAGGTGCTGGAGCCAGACAGCCCTGGGTTCAAATCTCACTTCCTTCTCTCATAGGCTTGTGACCTTGAGCAACTCCTCTGAGCCTCAATTTCTTCATCTTTAAAATGGAAATATAATAGCACCTGCCTCATAGAGTGTTTTTAGGATTTAATGAGATAATGCATGTAAAATACCTGCCACAAAGCCTTTTTTTGTTTGTTTTGTTTTGTTTTGTTTTTTTGGCCACACTGCGTGGCTTGTGGGATCTTAGTTCCCCGAACAGGGATTGAACCCGTGCCCTTGGCAGTGAGAGCAGAGTCCTAACCACTGGACCACCAGGGAATTCCCTTACCTATTATTTATTTATTTATTTATTTATTTAGGCTGCATCAGCCCTTAGTTGCGGCACGCAGGATCTTTTGTTCTAGCATGCGAGCTCTTTGTTGCAGTACTCAGGCTTTTCTCTAGTTGTGGTGCATGGGCTTGCTAGTTGTGGCCCATGGGCTCAGCTGCCCCATGGCATGTGGGATCTTCATTCCCCGACCAGGGATCAAACCAGCGTCCCCTGCATTGCAAGATGGATTCTTAACCACTGGACCACCAGGAAAATCCCTCCCTTACCTATTTTTAAAGAATATAATTATAATTAGTAAGTGGGGAGTGATACTTCATTCCTATATTCATTTTTCAAATGTTTACTGAGCATCTACTCTCTGCCAGACCTCATGCCATGCCCTGGAGATACAGCTTTATGCTCTCTTGATGCTTTCTTTATGCCTCTCCTCTGCAATATCATCCTGCATAGATCTCCTCCCCAGATCTGACCTGCCATCTGACAGTGTCACTGTTGCCCCAAAGGTCTTTCACCTAAACAGACTATCCTTTCCCTCCCCATTCTTTCATTTACCAAATATTTATTGAGTGCCTGTTATATTGCCAGTCGTGCTTGTGGAGGGGCTATGACAATGTTGCTCCAGCCCTGGAAGAACTTACAAACTGACAGAGCAGCAGACATTAAATAAACGAAGAGCTAAGTGCTATAGGAACATATACACAGGATACCCAGCCTAACCTGGGGAATCATGAAAAACTTGTCCATAAAACAGAGATGTTGAATCTGAGACCTGAAGGATTAATAAGAGATGAATTTGCCCTATCAACTACTAGGACTGATTATAAGGCCATCATAATGCCAACTAAAAATTTGGGACTTGCCATCTGCCTCTACAAGGATTAAGCCACTACAGCCGCTGACCTTCAACACACCCTGAGTGGGATTCAGAGTGGAGATCAGGAATGAAGCGCTCTGTGCTCTGGGGAAAAATGGCAGAACAGGCCTTCAGATAGTTAGATTTTTTTTTTTTTTTTTTGGCCACGCTGCACACGGGATCTTCCCCAACCAGGGATCAAACCCATGCCCCCTGCAGTGGAAGCGCAGAGTCTTAACCACTGGACCGCCAGGGAAGTCCCAGATAGTTAGGTATTTTCAAGGGAAGATTTTACGAGCCCAATTCTTGCATCTCCTCATACCTGAAAAGGCATTAAAATCATTAATGGAGACACCTGCTCCTCGTGACCAGCAGTAAACTTCACAAGACTAGCGACAGCCCTCTGCAAAAATGTGTGCTGGATTGCATGTACGTCTCCTTCACCAAAATCACATATATACCGACCTTCCCCCCTACCTCTCCAGAGCAGTTTCTCAGAGCTGTCTGATATGCTATCTCCCAGGCCGTAGTCCTCATTTTGCCCCAAATAAAACTTAACTCAAAACTCTCATGTTGTGCATGTTTTTTTCAGTCGACAGTTTATCCACATAGGATAAAATAAAATTAGATCCCTACTTCAGGCCATATTCAGAAGTCAATTTCACACAGATTACAGACCTAAGTGTAAAATGCAAAACTGTAATACTCTTAAAAGAGATTAGGAGAAAATATTTTTATGGCCACCAGGTAGTTAAAAAAATTCTTAAACAAGATAAAAATTCTTAAAGCCCAAGCCCAGTGGACAAGGTTGATAAACTGACCACAAGCAGAATTGCATTCACTTATTCAATCATTCAGCCAGTGTTCATGGAGAGTGCCTGTTCTGTGCCAGACACTCTTCCAGGTGCTGAGGACAGAGCAGTGAACAAAACCAAGCCCCTGCCCTCGTGGAGCTGACATTCTAGAGGAAGGGGAAGTATCTGCTAGGAAGCACGAATTCCCTGATGGCAAAGTGAACCCTAGCCACAGCGATGCAAGTGTTGAACCCTAACCCGCAGGACTACCGGAGAATTAAGATTAAAATTGTCTATTCAACAAAAGATGCTGTAAACAAAGTTGAAAGAAAGCCAGTGACTAGAAGATATTTATTACATATGTAACTAACAACAGATTCGTCTGCAGAGTTTTTTAGTCTCAAGAATGGTTTATGGGGGACTTCCCTGGTGGTCCAGTGGCTAAGCCTCCGCGCTCCCAATGCAGGGGGCCTGGGTTTGATCCCTGGTCAGAGAACTAGATCCCACATGCCACAACTAAAGATCCTGCACACCACAACTAAAAAGATCCCGCGTGCCGCAACGAAGATCCTGCACGCGGCAATGAAGATCCTGCGTGCAGGAACTAAGACCTGGTGCAGCCAAATAAATAAATTAATTAAATAAATATTTTTTTAAAAAAAGAGTTAAAAGCTATTAAAAAAAAAGAATTGCTTATGAAGAACTCCTACAAATCAATAAGAAAAAGATGAAGAACCTCAGTAGAAAAACAGTCCAAAGATACAAACAGATAACATATAGAAGAGAAAACCCTAACAATCAATAAACCTTTGGGCATATCTTCATGGCCAAACTCACTGGTATCAAGGAAATGCCAATTAAATTGAGATACCACTTCACAGTCATCAAATTGGCAAAAATTTTAAAGTGAGATAATACAAGTATTGGTGAGAATGTGGGACAGTGGGAACTCTCCTAAACTGCTAGTGGTAGCGTAAATTGGTATAATCACTTTGAAGCAATTTGGGCACATCTTAAAAAGTTCAAGACGTGTGCCTGGTTATAAGGAGACATACAGCATTATTTGTAATCACTACCGATGGAACCCTCTGCCCGTCCCTATGCAGTAGAAAGGACAAAGTGTGCTATCTCCATTCTGTGGAAATCTATAGAGCAGCTAAAGTGAATGCAGGGAGATATATATGCGTCAGCACTGACAAATCTCAAAATGTCAAGTTACCAAATGATGCATAGAGTCTGAGAACAAGCAAAACAAAGTTATATAATATTTTAACAATGTAGACATTTGTGTGAGTTAATATAGTATGGAAACATGGGAGGGATGCCAAGCCCAAGTTTAAATGAATGAATGCTAAGCCCTCAAGCCCCAGTGATGATCTCTGAGGAGGAAGGTAGAGGAAAGGGATGAGGGAGGGTGTCCAGGTGTCCAGGTGTTTTAATCTATATGTGTAATATTTTACAAAGCTTTTAAACATTGAAGCAAGGGTGGCAAAATGTGAAGTTTTGATGAAGTTAGCTAGTGGGGATACAAATGTTTGTTATGTTAGTCTGTGTAATTTTTCTGACGTTTTAAATATTTTATTTAAAGTGAAAAGGGGACTTCCCTGGTGGCGCAGTGGTTAAGAATCCTCCTGCCAATGCAGGGGACACAGGTTCGAGCCCTGGTCCGGGAAGATCCCACATGCCGCAGAGCAACTAAGCCTGTGCACCACAACTACTGAGCCTGCACTCTAGAGCCCGCGAGCCACAACTACTGAGCCCACATGCCTAGAGCCCCTGCTCCACAACAAGAGAAGCCACCGCAATGAGAAGCCCACGCACCACAACGAAGAGTAGCCCCCACTCACCGCAACTAGAGAAAGCCCGGGCACAGCAACAAAGACCCAATGCAGCCAAAAAAGTAAAAAATAAAGTGAAAAGCGTGGGTAGGATTTAGGGAGGGAGCAGGGAGAGGGAAAGGCCGTCTAGGGAAAGTAAGCAGCCTGGAAAGAAGCCCCTCTTTCTCCAGTGAGGACCTAGGGGAACTGGGGAGTCAGTGGGCCTGGAGTTTGAGGAGTTTGGGGACTGGGAGAAGAGAGGGCCTCACAGGCCATGCACTGGATTTGGGTTTTTATCCTAAGATCATGGAACATTCCCCCACCCCCACCGTCTGTAAAGCTTCTTGGGAGAGACCAGGATAATGGAGCTGAAGTGGCCAAGCGGGGCCTTCACGGTGTCTGCAGGGAAGAAGCAGTATCCAGGCCTAAGCCTCCAGCCCTCCTGGGGGCCACGGCTCTACACCAAGGGTGGGAGGAGGGACAGCGCCACCGGCAGGAGGTGTTATTGCCACTTCTTACTGGAAGCAGCTGCAGTGGCCTGGGAACTGTGGTTAGCGTCAGAGGGGCCTGTGTTTGAATTACAGCTCTTTTGCTTCTGCCTTGAGACCCTGGTCAGGTTTCTGAACCTCCATGTTCTCGGTAAAGATATCCACCCATCTCACCTCATAGGATTGACGTGAGAAGAAAATGCAATGACAGATGTATGGCGCTGACCAAGTAAGGCCTTAACGAATACCGTGTTGCTGTAGTTGTTGCTGCTTCCCACACTCTCTGGATCCAGCTTCTCAGGCACCACAGGGCAGGTGGGATTGGGACCCCCTGGAGATGCAGGCCAGAGCCCAGGGAGAGCCATGACCTGGACACCCCATGCGGCTTTGAGGGCCTGAACTTGGAGGCAGCTTGTGAGGCACAAGGGTGCCTCCGACACAGTCCAGAAGAGGGGCAACCCTGAGGAAGTGTCACAGGAAACCTTGACAACACCTGGAGAAGGTGGCCAGAGTGTAGCTTCATCCTCACTCATGGCCCTGACTTTAAGACATAGTCCACAGAGGTGTCCCGGGATCCCAGACAGACTCGGAGACACGCTTCAGAGGCACCCATGAAAGACGCTGCTCATGTGACCTCCTAAAGGAAGTGCAGTCATGGAAGCGTTCTTCCTGGCCCTGGCTTTGGCCTGGCTTCCCCCAAAAGTGGACTTGAAACAGGATAGCTAGCTTCCGCCTGAGAGCCTCTGCCCTGCCGGGTGCTGGCAGCACCTAATTCCTCTGGGCTATATTTTTATTTGCTATTTTGAGCCCTTCCATCACCTGAAACCAGCTAGAACACTTATTGGTAGCCGCTAACACTTATTTTGAGTGATTACTCGTATATAATAATACAATAGGCACAGTATATCACCATGTCGAGTCTTCACAAGAATCCCGTGAAAGAGGAACTATAATTATCCCCTCTTTACAGATGAGGAAACTGAAACTCCAGGAGAAAACATAACTCGCCCAAGAAAAGGTAACTTGGCCAGTCGGTTCTAGAGCTGGGATTTGATCCCAGGGCTGCTAACCCAGAACTGCACACACACACAAAAAAACAGGTACAGCTCATGCCACTAGACCAGAGATACTGACCCTTAAGGGGGAATAGGAAGCTGGTAAGTCAGTAGGTTCGGACGGAAAGCTGTTGCTTCCTTGGCACCCACTTAACTCCAGCCAGCCAGCCCATCCCAGCTGTTGGAAGTCAGCATGGGAGTGAGAGCACGGCCAGCCCCCTTGGGAGTGGCTCAGACCCTGCCAAGTGCTCTTTCTCCATTCCAGTCGCTGCCCTGGACTCCACCCTTCACATGGTTCTGCTCAGAGCCAACCTGAACTAGAGTGCCTTTACTTCTCCCCCAGAGTTCCTCTCTCTAGCCCTGAGGCCTGGCCGGCAGGGATTCCTCCACGATCCAGTGGATTTGCACAGACTCTCGTTGGCAGCAGCTTCCTGCTGGCTCCACTTCAAAGCAGGGGCGGCCTGTCTCCTGCAGGTGTCAGACGCAGCTGGCAGGCTAGCAGGAGGCCTCTGGCAGGAAGGGATTTTGAGCCAACTGCCGTCAACTGGAAAACAGCACACGTGGCTGACCTGTCTTCAAGAAACTCCTCTTGAGCCCTCGGGGGCTGGTGACAAGTTTGAGTTCAGGGTGGAGCAGCTGTCGGTGGGTTGTAGGGCCTACAGCCTGGGGTTGGCCCTGTCACCAAAGGCAAAGACAGACCTGTAGCCCCCTGCCTGCCTTTTCCCACAGTTCTGCCAAGACTCCAATGCCAGATGCCCAGAACTTTTATGGGTCAGAGCATCAGTCTGGAGATGGACAATGCAGCATATGGTGTTTCTAAAAGCACCTTTCTGTAAGTCTTTCAGACTTTTCTGCAGCGATGGTCCTCTGAACAGCAAACTTTCCCCCCAGCAGAACCCGCATTAACAGGAGAAGCTGTTAGTTCTGTCCACCCTTGGGATGACACTCTGTCAGGGCTAGAAGGAGCTCTTTCATACTTTCGGGAAGTATTCTGCTTGAATATCTCCAGCAACAAGCAGCTCACTCCCTCACAAAGCAGCCATAATCCCAGCGATGAGCATCTTCAAGTCTTCTAGAGCCAAACTCTAGATCCCTGTGACATCTCCCTCAGAGGCAGCCCTTCAAGAGTCGGGCCTCGGCCTCACTTCCTCCTTCATCTTCTCTTCCAGGCTAAAGGATCTAAAGGCAGTCATTTGTCTGATATCCTGGTGTGCAGACTCCACCACTCTGACCTCCCTATTCCGTGACTCTAGTTTATTCCCCTTAAATGGACTGTCCAGAGCTGGATGTAGGATCCAGATGTCGCCTTGCCAGGGGAAGAGAAGAGGGAATACCGCAGCCTCTCATAGTCATTTGTTCATGCTTTCCTTCATTCAACAAATACTTACCGAGTGCCTACTGTGTGCCCTGCACCACACTGGCGCTTGAGTCAGGCAGCAGACAAAGAGACAGAGGTGTAACTTGGTGGATCTTATAGTCCTGGGGCAAAGACAGACACGAACAGTGTGGGGGGTCACAGAGAACTGTGGAAGCCAGAGCAGGGAGGCTACCCTCGCCTTCCCAAAGGGGTGCTCTGTGGCTGCACCCCGAAGAGTGAGGAGGCATCAATCAGGTCGGTGAGGAGAAGGGCATGGGGGGCAGGAGGAAGGAAGAACTGAAGCATCTGTGTGGCTGGAACATCGTGAGGGACCCTGCCTGTGGCCTCCGATGAGTCTAGAAAGGTGAGCAGAGGCAGAGGGCAGGTCATGCAGGCTCATAAGCCAGGATAAGGATGGGAGACTTTGCTCTAAGGGCAATGGGAAGCCCATGAAGGGTTTCAAACAGAGTTGTAAGATGGTCAAATTCACATTTTGAAGATCCTCCTGACCACAGTATGGACACTCAGTTAGAAGCAGGCAAGAGTGTTGCAGAAAACTGGGTAGGAGGTTGTTCCGTTGTCCAGGAAGCAGAGGTGGAGGTGGGCGTTGGATGGGGGCTGTGGAAGTGGAAAGAAGTAGACAGATGCAAGAGAAATGTCCAGAAGAGGATTGATAGGACTCGGTGATTGACTGATGTGGGGCAGGCAAGGAAGGGAGTTTCCAGGATGTCAGGAGGACTCCAGGTTTCTGGTTGAGCAGAGGAATGTTGCTGTTAATAGCAGCTGAGATCCAATCGGCTTCTCGGGCAGCCAGTCTCATTGCTTGCAATCAAGAAAACCCCTCAGTCCCAGGCACAGGTGCTGCTGGGATCCCAGCCACCTGTCCCTCAGAAAGAAAGCCCCTGCTGCCCGTGTGCCTCCCCCAACTAGCCTGCTGGTGCCTCCTGACCAATCTGAGTCTCAGCCCACCGAGGAGCAGGGGCCAAAACCAGAGCACACGCAGGGTCGCCCTGCTCCCACAGAGACTGCTGCCACCCTCTCAAAAGAGGGAGTTACCGTTCCTAGTCAAGAATGGCTGCCGACAGAAAGCTGCAGCCGGGGCTGGGGCTGGAAGGGCGGGCCCTGCTTGCAGCTGCCAGTCCTGGCTGCGGCTGGGAGAGGAAGATGCTTATGGCAATTGGCTGGAAGCCCTGGCGTGGCAGGGCCTGTCTCAGGAGCATGATGGTCCGCAAGAATTACAACTTCTGGAATTAAACAGTGGTGATGATTGTGCAAGTTTGTGAATATACTAAAAAACACTTTTGTGTGTGTGTGTGTGTGTGTGTGTGTGGTACGCGGGCCTCTCACTGTTGTGGCCTCTCCCGTTGCGGAGCACAGGCTCCGGACGCGCAGGCTCAGCGGCCATGGCTCACGGGCCCAGCCACTCCGCGGCATGTGGGATCTTCCCGGACCGGGGCACGAACCCGTGTCCCCTGCATCGGCAGGCGGACTCTCAACCACTGCGCCACCAGGGAAGCCCCACTGTACACTTTCAAAGGGTGAATTTTATGGTATTTGAATTATATTGCAATACAGATCTTCCTCAAGTTTCAATGGGTTTATGTCCTGATAAACCTGTTGTAAGTTGAAAATATCAAAAGTCAAAAATGCGTTTTTACGCCTAACCTACCATAGATCATAGCTGAGCCCAGCCTACCTTAAATGTGCTCAGAACATTACATCAGCCTACAGTTGAACAAAATCATCTAACACAAAGCCTATTTTATAATAAAGTGTTGAATCTCTTATGTTATTGATTGAACACTGTACTGAAAGTGACAGAAACAGAATGGTAGTCTGGTACAGAATGGCTGTCTGTGTCCACCCTGGTGACCGTGTAGCTGACCGGGAGCTGCCACCGCCCAGCATCACGAGGGAGTATGTCCTGCGCATCGCTAGGCCAGGGAAAGATCAAGATTTAAAATTCAAAACATGGTTTCTACCAAATTCGTCTTGCTTTCACACCATTGTAAAGTCAAAAAACCTAAGTTGAACCATCGTAAGTCGGGGACCATCTGTATGAAATGAATGAATAAATAGGTAAAGAGAGAAATTGTAAATGGACGTAACTGCTATAAACAGGAGCACCAGGTCCCGGGTTGATGATAAACCAAGAGGAGCCATGCAACACCTTCAAAGGCTTTGGTTCCCTTCGTGGTTTCCTGCTTGGGGGTGTTCTCAGCCCGGCACTCTTCCCTAGCAATTAACTTCGGGCCATTCGGGTTCTCAGCTGTCCTGGGAGTGGGGCAGGAAGGAGACGTCACTGCCTTCTCTCCTCTGGGGCCTTTCCTTCCCTGTGAGCCTGGGAAGGAACGACTTGGAGGTGCTCGTGGCTCCTCCTCCCTGGGGCTCCGGGAGAGCTCACTCTTCCTCTGTAGTTTGGGTGTCTCTGTCACCCAGTCCCTACTACCTGCCTTCTCTCTACCTCTCTCGCCTCTCTCTCCCCATCCAGATATCAGAATCTGGGCTTTGTGCCCTCTCTCTTCCCTTTCGCCTGCCTGAGGTTATGAGAAACGGGGTAACTACTTGGCCAACGGCTCAACGCTTGGGCCCAGGAGCCTCTGCCGGAGAGACCAGGACGCCCTCATGTGGCCGTTGGCAGCATTGCGTCCTCCAACTCTGGCCTTGAATTTTTTTCCAGCTGGAATTTTAATGTTGAATTCTGGTAGTTGAGGCAGCTTTTGTCTTCCCCAGGAGATACATGAGAAACAGTTAAGGCCCTAAGATATAGGTGAGAAGAAAAAAGATAAGTTAGGCAACTGATAAACTAAGAATTAAAGTGCAAGTGTTCATATTCTGTATCTTTATTTTAAAAGAGGCAGTGAGACCTAGTAGAAAGTAAGTACATGACGTGTAGAGCAAATTCACCAGCTGTGCGACCTCAGCAAGCTGACTGCTCTGAGACTTAATCTCTTCACCTGTAAAATGGGAATAATCAACAAGACCTACCTCATAGGATTGTTGTGGGATAAATTTTAATTAGTATAAGTAAAATACCTTATACCGTGCCTGCCATGAAGTAAGTAGTCAGTCAGTATGGCCTGTTTCTATCATTACCATTATTACAACTGAAGACTAGAGGTAGGAACCATTGCTTTCTTTGGGGAGACCTGAAACCAGGGCAGCTGCCTGGCACAATTCCAGGGGCACTGCTCACATTATATTCTCTCTAAAAGCCCCTTCCCCAGAGGTGAGCAATGCCTGCTCTCTCTGGAGCTGATCCAGTTGCCAGTCTGGGGATTCTCGGACCCAGGGAGGTGGAGAGAGAATTAGAAAAATGCACGAGAGAGCAAAATAAAAGGTTTTTTGTTTTTAAAGGAAAGATAGGGCCCAGTCAAAAACAGATGGGGAGGTGAGGGCGGGTACTTCCCTGGTGGTCCAGTGGTTAGGACTCTGTGCTTCCACTGCTAGGGGTGCGGGTTCGATCCCTGGTCGGGGAGCTAAGATCCCATATGCCACACAGCACAGCCAAAACAAAAAACAACAAAGAAAAGAAACAGATGGGGGGCCCAGCTTCCCATCAGTAGGTGAGTTTGGCACCCTGCCTGGCACATGGATGGAGTCCAGCGAGTGCTAACTTCCTTCTCTTCCTGTCCTGTCCAGTGAGGCCCTGAGCAGAGTATGAACGTGGCCTTGGTCTGAGCCCTTTAGTGGTCACATGGTTTTCTTCCTGCGAGGTGAGTGCGCAGGCGGAGGGGTAGAGAGAGCAGACAGCAGGAGGTGGCCAGCTTGTGAGAGCGAATGGCGTGCGTGGAGGACCCGCAGCGCCGCAGGATGGGGTGTGTTCTTGGACCCTCTCAAGTGCAGACCCAAAGCGGTACCCTCTGCTCTTTGTGCCAGCTGTGTCCCAGCACGGAGGTGCCTGTAGCCGTTCTGAAGGCCCTTGGTAGCTTATTAAATCTCAGTGCCACTTGCCAAGACCCCTTTAAACCTCTTGGCTGTTCTTTTTGCCTTTTCTGATCAGCTGTATTTATTCTGAACTAAATGGTCCTCACTGCAGGATGGAAGTGTTTACTGCTTAAGGGTATGAAAAGGGGTCTTGGCTGCGTTGCAGCTGCACCCCCCTCCTTGTCAGCACCCACCCATGTCCCATCCTCCAGCTGGTGCCACAGACACTGAAGCGGGCGCCTGCCTCCCGCTTCAGTTCAGTTTGGTGACAGAGTCCAAACGATGGAGAAGTGGCGTGACCGGGAGGACCTTGTCTGGGGGAGCCCTCTCCCCAGTGTCTTGCTGTCCCAAGGGAGACTGGATCCCCAGGGACAGCTCGCTCGAATGCTCCCCCAGACACACACGTACATGCATCCTCTCATATTTTCTCTCTCTTCCCCCCTCAGGATTGTGCTCATGGACGACGCCATGGACTGCTTGATGTCTTTTTCAGATTTCCTTTTTGCCTTCCAGATCCAGTTTTACTACTCAGGTGACAGTCTCCCAGGACCCCTGTGGCTCCTGTCAGGACCACGTGCCCTCTCCTACCCTGTTGCCCTTTCCATCGGTGTGCCCGGCATGTGCACTTCTCCCCTCCTCCCTCCGTGGTGTGCTTCACAGCCGGTCACCCACCAGCAGGATGTCTAGTTCTTGCTGGTGGTCACAAGATTCAGTCTGCAGAGCCCACTCCCTCAGCCTCCTCAAGACGTAGGAAACTGCAGTGCTTCCAGCCAGCAGCGCAACACATCAGTTTAAGTGATAATGACAGTAACAACAATACACACTATTGGAACAACACCCGATAAATTCACTATCGAAAACTTACTGTGTGCCAGGCATAGCACTAAGCACCTTAACCCTTAGAGCAGCCCTGAGAGGTAGGTCCTTTAAGAGAGAAGCTGACAGAGGTCAAGCTGCCAGAGACACTGCGCTTATGGGAGTGGAGCCCAGACCTGCAGAGGGCCCACTCCACAGCCGGTGCGCTCAGCTTCTCTGCTGTGTCACTGCGATCGGGGGTCTCTCCCTGGGCCCTGACTCAGATGTGTGAGCACACATTTTCCACCCACACAGCTTTCAATAAGCGCACGCCAGTCCTCTCTCACACTCCCACCCTGCTCCCCAGTGCTCACCAGCTGTGCCCTTAAATACCTTCTGGGCTCAGGTGGAATAAAAATAGATGAATGAACGCCAGTGCCCAGCAGCTCACACACAGCAACATCAAATGGAATGTTGGATTTAGAAACTGCTGGCTATGTCCATAAACAAACTTGTTTAAAACAGGCTATTCCAGTAAACAGAAGGCTGTCCTTGGAGCCTGGACGTGGCCTTCCTGCCAACGGGTGGCCCCAGCCAGCCCTGGCCTCGCTCAGGCGCCACATTCTGTTTTCCTGATGGCGGCCCAAGGGCCTGGTCAGGCAGGGGCTGGAGCCTGGGGTCTCGCCACCTGCTCTTAGCAGCTCCAGGTGTCTATTTCCCATTTCTCTGAAGTTTCTTGGGCCCTAGAGAAGGAACAGCCACGTGTGGAGATCCTCTTCCCTTGGCTGTCTGTCGGGGCTCTCCTCACAGCGGTCCCAGGATGGGGCAGCAGCGGGGAGATGGGCCATAAGTCTCTGCTTACCTACGAGGGCTCAGCTACTAACATTTGAAAACGAATTCAAATGTTTAATAAATGAGCAGCTTGCAAGCTTTCTGTCCCACACTGGTATTCCAACCTGCTTTCTTGAGTCAGAGAGGCATGTGGCTCACAAGATGGGCTTACCAGCAGGACCGTGCACACGTTCACCATTCAAAAATTTTTTTTTTTTGCGGTACGCGGGCCTTTCACTGTTGTGGCCTCTCCCGTTGCGGAGCACAGGCTCAGGACACGCAGGCTCAGCAGCCATGGCTCACGGGCCCAGCAGCTCCGCGGCATGTGGGATCTTCCCGGACCGGGGCACGAACCCGTGTCCCCTGCATCAGCAGGTGGACTCTCAACCACTGCGCCACCACGGAAGCCCCTTTCAAAATTTTTCAGAAATATTTATAGCATTTTCTATGTGCCGGGCACAGTGCTAGGTGCTGGGACAGGAAGGCTGACAAGGCATGATCCAGGCCTTTATGCAAGATCTTCCATTCCAGCAAGGAGACAGAGTGAACAAGTAGTTACACAGAAAACCCCTCACTGGATAAGCACTACAGAGGAGTACAGGGTGCATGAAAGTATGTAACAGGGGGTCTCACCTGGTCTAGGAACAACTGCCAGAGGAGGGGACATTTGAGCTGAAACACATATTAGTGTCATCTCTCATGAGTGTAGTGGTCACATGAGGCCGAGGGCCCCTGCTCCCAGGACACTGTGCACTGAGGACTGAGGCTGCTGTGGAGCTGAGCTAACACACAGAGAAGGGAGGGCACTGTGAGGGGACCAAGTGTGTCGTCCCCGCCTGACCTGTGCCCCTCTACTCCTGTACCCAGAATTCCTGGAGAGCGTGGCTGCCATCTATCAGGACCTACTGTCAGGCAAGAACCCCAATACGGTGATTGTGCCGACGTCATCCAGTGGGCAGCACCGCCAGCGGCCTACCTCGGGCGAGGCCAGCATGCTGGAGGGCGTGGAGGCGCCACTGTTCTACCAGTGCCTGGAGAACTTGTGTGACCGGCACAAGTACAGGTGAGCAATGGGCACGCAGACCCCACCTCAGCCCCAGGATTGCAGGCTCCTGGCCCAGAACAGATCTCCAGCAGGCTGTTCTGACTGGCCCAGGGCTTTTAGGCCCTTGATGGTCATAGTATAAATTAGAACAGTGCCATTTGCCCCCAGTCCAGGCTGTTGACTGAAAGTCTTCCCAGGTGGCTCACAGGAAGGATTGCTTTCACCTGGGCAAGAGCAGCTGTAGATGACCAACTTGGGCCCCTTCTCCTTGCCAGGAGATAGATTGGTCTTGACTTTTTAGAGAGAAGGAAAAAAACTATTCACTGTGCGAGGAATTCACCCTACAGAAAGGGAGGGTTAAGCTGTCCTGTGTAGCACAAAGTCCCCTTGGGGACAGAGCAGCCAGTTTTGGTCTCCTCCAAGAGGAGGCCTTGCCCAGCGCCATTTCCCCGTTCCCCCACTCCCACCCCTGCCAGTGAAGCACCAGTTAGTGAACATGCCAGCCTTTCTGTTCACAGTCAAGGCCTTGCTTCTGGAGATCTGCTATACTCCCCAGGGTCTTAGGGCTCCCAGGGTAGGCAGATCCCTCGGTCTTGGCTTTGGGCATCCCCCTAAGCCTGAAGGTTTGGATGAAAAGATGGCACTCAGACTCACTAGTCTTTGAATTTGGCATCTGTATTCTCCCTTCTAGCTGCCCACCCCCAGCACTCGTCAAAGAGGTCCTAAGCAACGTTCAGAGACTGACCTTCTATGGATTCCTCGTGGCCCTCTCAAAGCATCATGGGATCAACCAAGCCCTAGGTAAGCCAGAGCTAGCTGTGGCCAGCCTCTCCTGCCCCTACAGTGTAAAGCCACATAGGAGCTGGCCCGTGTTGGTGGACAGAATCCCAAGGGGGAGGCAGCTTCACCATGTCTGCCTTGACTTCTCAGGGCCAGACTCTGAGGCCTAGGGAGCCAGAACATGCATAACACAAGATGTGCCCTCTGAGGCCTCTCACCCTCCCGTGGCAAGGGAGAGCCTTCCCCGCCCGAGGTCCTGCCCCAACATGAAGCAGCCTCTCCATGGCAGAGGCGTGCCCAGCCCCTCCCATGGAATCCTCATTTCTGCCTTGGGGAGTGGCCTGCAGGTTGGGCAGACACAGGGCTATTTGTATCAGAGGCACCTGAATCCCGTTTGTAAACAGGGCAAAGGTGTGTCTGGGGAGACCTTTTTCCCATCTGGAAAAAAAATCTTATTAGTCTGAAAGGGAGTGGAAAAAAAGGGGGGCGGGGGGCGGAGAGAGGCCCGCACTGGCCCAGTTTTTCCTGTCCATCGTTTTACTCTCACTGGTTGGCCTTCCCACCCACCCTCCTCTTCCCCCTCCCACACCTGCTGCCCTCCCAGGGGAGGGGCCACCAGGCTGTCATCGCCACAGAGCTTGAGAGGGGTTCTTATTATTAGTCTCTCTCCTCAAGAGATATCCAGGTGTGCTTGAGATCCCAGGTTCCTAAGTCTCAAAAGAAGACTTTTGCCAGTTGCAGGAATGGGGTCAAGAGAAGGAAATTGAACATTCGTTAAATGCCAGCCACAGCAGCCCAAGTGCTGGGCTAGATGCTTTAGATCTTACAGGACAGAGAGCCTGCTAGGGGTGGCCTGGGTGCACGGGAGCACAAACCTCAGCAGGACTGACTGAGGATCCACTCAGGCACAGTGCACGGGTATGGGGCCCCCTCAGCTGAATGAGGTTGGTAGCCAAGGTCACCAACTGGAGGAGGAATACAAATGTGGCAAATAGGAGTCAGCAATAAGGGGGCAGGGAGTGGGGAATTGGCTTAGGTTTTCTTTTACACTCCTAGGTAACTGACCCTCCCTTCCTGTCCACAAGTCAGCCACTAGGAAGAAAAAGGAAAAGCTAAGTAGCATCTGGGTCACAGCGTAGACTAACGTCATGCCTTCACTTTTTCTGGGTCCTTTAAGAAGGACAGTCATTCATTTAAGTTCCTTTACAGAGCACTAACGTCGGGCAAGTGGGAGATGGAAAGAAGTGTATGGTCTCTACCCTCACCTGCATCTCCAGTGTATGAAATAGAGACCTGAGGTCCCCCAGGTGCAGCCAGTTGTGGAGGGGTTGTCCTGTTCCCTTAGTCCTCCTCAAGGCACCCCCCCCCCACTCACAGACACAAAACAACAAGAGGGTTCCATCGGACCATAGTTTAAACACCACTTAGAACAAGAGGGGCCAGGAGGCATCATCTGAAAAAGTCAGGAATTGAACTAGAGCCAGATGGATAATTTTAAGTTTGAGGCTTTCTAGAGACTAGCACTGTTAGAAGCCACATCTTGCTTCTGACCACCAGTGAAGCTCTTTTCTCTAACAATTTGCTGTTAAGAAAATCTATCTGCAAACTTCAGCTTTACCTTCCCTCCCACTGTTAACTGCTCCAAAGAGCATCCTAGACCCTCTCCTCTCACCTTTCCCCAGTATCCAAAAATTACTTCCCTTGGCTTATAGCTGAGGAAACCAGCTCAAGGAGATTTGTGGCAGAGAAGGGACAAGCTCCCCTCCCGGCGGCTTCTGGCCACGCAGAGGAGAGTTTGATCTGATCCTGACCCCGCCTTCTCTTCTCACCCTGGGACCCTCCCTGGAGAGGCTGAGGCAGCGTTTTTGACCATTCTGTCTCCAAAGTGGGGTCACTCTGATTTAGAGGCACAAAACTAGATAACTTGTGGTCTTTGGGGCCTGGGCTGTATCCTGTGTCTCTGGCTCCTTTTCAGCTCAGTAACTGGGGCCTCAGGAAAGGACCAAACCCTCAGTACCTGCTCACAACCCACCATCTATCTAGCCTTGGAAGGAGATCGTCCTGTTTGTGCAATGACCTTGAGGTTTGGGGATGTCTCGTAGCTATGACTGGGGAGGGTAGGCAGTGGGCTTCACTAAATTTTTCCAGCAGTACCTAGGACTTACTGCCCCCCTAGCAGACCTCTTAAACTTCTGTTCCCCAAAGCTTTTAGATCAGCTCTCCCAGGGTTGGCAGAATAGGCAGACATGAAGGTGAGGGGCACATAGGCATCTGCTGGGCACGGGGCTGTGTGACTGCAGCCCGGGTGAAGGATCCTCAGATTAAGTTCTGTGCCCCCAATTATTTCCTAGGAGCTTTGCCTGACAAAGGGGACCTGATGCACGACCCAGCTCTGGATGAGGAACTAGAACGGCTGTAAGTGTCAGGTGGGAAGATGCTGCCCCCTTGTGGGGACAAAACCTCAGTCAGAAACGGTAATGCCCCGTCATGGGTCACACAGCACTTGTCCATCGGTTGGGGGGGGGTTTGGGGGCCAGCAGAGGCCTGAGGGATCCTCTCTGAGTCCTTTGGGAATACAGCCCATGGTTTCATCCACATGCAAGAGTGAGTGCGGAGGTCCTGGTCTCCGGACGGGAGGCACCTCGCTGCCCTCTGGGCTTCTTCCCTTCTTCAGGCTGGCGCAGATCCCAGGCCTGGTCAACTCGGTCACTGCCGGTCCAGAGGCCAGCTGCCTGCCTGCCCGGACCCCTCCCCGGGTTGGCTCCCCCTGGAGACCCCTGCATCACGCCCGCAAAGTGGATGCAGAAAGCGACGGCTCCACCGAAGAAACAGATGAGTCCGAGACATGAGGAGTCTGAAGGGTCCTGTCTACAACGCCCAGTACCCAGCTCCCCGCCCCCCCTCCCCTCCAGCCCTTGGGACTCCCGGCCACCTCCTCTCCCACCCCCGTGTCATGCTACCCTCTGTTGGTGAAAAGGCCAAATAACGGCCCCAGCCCAGAGACCCGCCAGAGGGGTTCTTATGATCAGCCAAGCTAAGCAGTGACCCTAGCAAGTTAACAGCCTGCTCTCCTGGCTCTGTCAGCCTTTCATCGGGCGCCCAAGCTGACAGCAGATTGAGCCGAGGCCACCAGTAAGGTGACTTGGCTTTAGCCTTTTGCTGACGGTCCCCATCTCCTCACAGCAACTCCAGGAAGAGGGAGGCCGTGCACAACCATGCAGGACCTTGCATGGTAAAGGGTGACACCCAGTGATGCAAGTATTAGGAGGATATAGCCACGGTGGCCTTCTGCTGGAGGAATAGCCACTAGCCATAAGATGGAGAAGCGTAGGTGAAAAGACAAATTTCACTTTCAAACACTGCTTCGTCTCCTCTGTGTCTAACAGTTAAATATGTGAAATGAATAAAGTCCCTTGTGTCTGGTAAGTGGTGAGTCCAAAGCCACTAGACTGAGGGGGTGAAGGGAAGGGGCAAGTTTGAGTTTTTGGTGCCAAGTTCCAGCTTTTTTCTGGCAGGACTGGGAAGTGGGGGCCAGAGGACCACTCAAGCCTGGAGAACCGCCTCAGATAATGGCAAAGAGGGGCTTACCTCCTGCACGTCTTCAGCCTTTCATGGGAAAGGTGCCTCACAGCTGGAATGGACCTTCAGGGTACAAGCTCAGATGGTTCAAGGCCAGGTTCCCGTAACTTTAGAGACTCTGGCCGCGAAGGGTGAGCGTTGCAGAGCCTCTCAACCAGAGTTTCATTAAGCATTTTCCAAGTACCTGCTCGGGGTTAGGCCAGTGGGGATGCAGCTATGAACAAGACAGGCCGAGGAGTACCAGCTTCCAGCCAAGGCTGGAAGGTAAGGCAGGTGGTCTTCAACTTCCCTGAATTGGGCAGGGGTCCTTGAATTGGGCAGTTAACACCCACCTAGGGACCCAGAGCAGGCTGCTTCCTCTGAAGCCACTGGGCACACACATTTTCCTGGGCTCCTCCCTGCCCAGACCAGCACCCCTGGATAGTTAGTTACAGGGACTGGCTCCCAAAGCTCTGCAGCCCCGGGCCAGGACTGGAAGTTCCAAGCCATGTGGTGAGGACTCAGGACCAGTCATCTCCAGCCTCCAGCTGATTGAGAGCAGTTCAAAAATCCTGACATGCATCAGTCACCTGGGGAGCTTGCTTACAACGCAAATGACCAAGCTCCAGCACAGAAATCTCCATTACGAACACTCCAGATTCCAAAGCTCCAAGATCCCCAGTTTGGAAATCACTGGCTTAGAGCCCCCATGGCTCCCTCCACCC
Source organism: Delphinapterus leucas (assembly GCF_059928025.1). Lineage (NCBI taxonomy): Eukaryota > Metazoa > Chordata > Mammalia > Artiodactyla > Monodontidae > Delphinapterus > Delphinapterus leucas. The sequence goes on along the minus strand of NC_143135.1, from coordinate 13,204,411 downwards.
ATCTCCCAGAGCCCCTATAGGGGAAAACGGTTGCCAAGCCACACACACACACACACACACAACCTTTTTTTTTTTAAACTCCACTGAGACACCACCCCCCCCCCCCAAACCAAGCCTACCGCTGGGATGAGGTGTACGATGCTGAAGTCGCTCGCCTGCCTGCAGCCATATGGCTCAGTGGGTGAGTTAAAGGGCCAAGTAATATCAGCTCTGTCCTCCGTGTGCCACGGGGTGGTGAGGTCAAGGCTGCACCGCACCTCACAGCAGCACAGGGCCAAGGAGCTGGGGGCCTTTGGCTTTCAGAGAAGGGACAAGCTGGAGGCCCCGGAGAGAGCGCCCTCAGCTTCAGCACCGACGCCCTACCCATATTGGTGGGAGCCCAGAGAGTGAGGCGAGGGGCTTGCACTGGGCAGGGAGGCAGGATCCAGAGAGGACACTACTTCACTCAGACCAACAGAGGCCTAGGGCCCCGTCGGGGCTTTATTTGACACCACTTAGTTTCAATACAAACAGTCCAGAAAGAAAGTCACATCCCTTTGGGTGAGGGGGTGGTGGGAACAGTGGTCTGTTGCCCGGAACCTCAACCCTCAACCGCAGGGTGGGGCGGGCCCAGGCTGCCAGCACGGCAGGGGACGATGGCACCAAGGATGAGTGTGTGGCCCAGAGGGGTGAGACCTGCAGCTCTGTAGGCGCCTCAGGCTCTCAGTGGTGGGGTGCTGTCCAGGCCCCAAGACCCAGACGATGAGGAGGAAGAAAGCTGAGCCCCAGGAGCCTGCTCCCGTCCCTCACGTCCTCTGCTTTCTTGGCCAGCTTTACACTCACAGCATCCAGAGCAGAGCACAGGGCAGATGAGACCCACCATGGCCACCAAGCAAGGGAAGAAGGGACAGAGTCTCGGGAGGGGACAGAGGGTCCTGTGGTCCACAATGGATGGTATGGGAGAACTCCGAGACACCCAGGAGGAGCAGTAATCCTCCAAGTGATCACTGTAAAAAGGGGCAGTGAGACAGGAGAAGATCACCCGGGCCTCCAGTCTGACCCCAAATGAAACCTTTAGGCACCAGGTAAAGTTTCTAGCCCTCAGTAAGGCCCACACGAAGGTCCTTCCCCTCCCCTGCCCTCTCCCGGTGCCCAGAAGAGACCACTGGAGCAGCAACAGCAGCAGCCTAGTCCAGAGCCTCCCTCCCCTGGGGGCTGATCTACAGCAGAACTCTTTCCAGACCTCCCTGCTGGTTCCAGAGGACAGGGGCCAAACCCTCAGACAATCTGGAAGGATCCTAGAGCCAGCAAAAAAGCCTTATACTTTTTACTTTCCCTACTCGGGGAAGGCCTGGACCCAGGATAAGCCATCCTGAGGGAACTCTCCCCCCTCACTCCCAGTGTGGCAGGACAAGTGAGCAGCAGCTTCGGGAGCAGGACTGGATTAACAATAATCTAGCACACAGGGGTGGGAGTGTGAGAAGAGGATAAAGGGAGCAATCTCCAGACAGAGGCCAGGGGCTGATACTGCCCATCCCTCACCCGAGATCCTCAAAGGCCACCCACTCACACACCACAGGTATAAAATAACAATGCCTCCCCAGCTTCCACAAGGCAAGCATCCCAGGCCTAGGAATCATGAGGTTTTTGCTGCTGTCAACACCATGTGTCTGAGCCATGGAGCCTGGATCAGTAGGAACCATAGCGATCCTGGGGATGGGGAAAGAAAAAACGAAGTCAGGGTCTCTAACCTGCATCAGCTTTCCAGCATGCACACCCTCCCCCAACACACCCCTCGGGACTGGGGTACTGGCAGGCGGGGGAATCAGGCACCAATCTCACCCTGGCAGAGACTGTTTTCTATTTTACTGTGACCCAGGAAAGGGGCTGTGGCCAGATCCCAAGGGGGAAGCCCTGCCTGATCTCACAGAAGCTGGAGAGGGAGGAGAAACAGTACAGATGACAAGAGTGGGGGAAAATCACTGCAGACATGGCATCGTCTTAGGGAGAGGCCCAGCCCTGGTACCAAGCTCAAAGGAAGGAAGCTGCCCTTCAGGAAAAGAAAATGCTCTCTCGGGCTGAGGGCTACCGTGCAGCTACGTCTGGATCTGGTGGAGAAGGCCAACTTCCAAGCATTACCCTTTGGTCTCCTCCCACCCCAGGTCAAGCAGTCCCAGCCTCACCTGCAAAGAATTCATCACACCATTGGCCAGCACGGCCATCTTCCCGGCCACAGACTTGACACCCTGCTTAAACTGGGCAATGTCAGCTGTGGGCAGCACGTTCCCCAGAGACACACTACCTGTCAAAGCAAGGGAAAGGGTGACCCAGAGCCCAGCAGGAAGCCCTTCCCAGTCCAGGGGGCCCCAGCTCTGCTCGCAGGCTTCGCTTGGGGCCTACCTGCTCCATGAGCACCATCCATGTCCCCAAAGAGGTCCGAAGAGCTGATGGCGCTGCTGCCTGAGAGCCGCTGTAGCCGGGACCTGGCTTCATGCTGCGGTGAAGAAAAGGCAAGGCCTCAGGACCTCTGGGCCGATGACCCAAGAACTCATCCAGGCCCAGCCACCCTGGTGCCAAAGTCCAAAACAGTAGGGAAGAAACTGCTTCTACCTGCTGCCTCCAGGCTCAGGTAAGCAGACAACTCTACTTACCTCAGTATCCACTTCCCGCCCAAAGAACATGTCAGATGAGATGGCTTTGGCTCCTGCAAATTTCTGTCGGGCTTCACTCGACTCAAGGCCTGAGCTCCGGCTTTCCACTTCCCTCCGGTTTGTGACTCTGAGGGGTGCATGTGGGACAACAGCTCTGACTCTTCCCATTGCTACCAGGCAATAGTATCACTATAGCATTACTATCCCATTCCTACCGGAGGCCAAAAAAAGCACCAGTGGCCTTCTGGGGACGCTCACCATGGCTCCATCTGACTACGGCTCTGGGACCCAGGGGCCCTCTCTTCTCCACACTGAAGCCAAGGCACAGAGAGCTTATGTTCCCTCCACTAGGTAGCATGGAAATAGGGTTTGGAGGGGCCAACGCTTCTGCCCCAAACCACTAGGATGATCAAATGTCTCAGTCTGCCTGGATTTACACCTACTCTCCTGGCGTAATTAATAGTATTACCCCCCCCCCTTTTTACTCTCAAAAGCATGCCAGTGTGGCTGAAAAGGTGTACGGTCACTCCCACCTAGCACTGACACAGACACTGAGCTAGGTGTTTCATAAGTTTCATTACATTTAATCCCTACGGCAGCTCTGAAGTCATTAGTTATGTCCCCATTTTACAAATGGATTATCTGCAGATTATTTATCAGTTAAGGACTACCCCGATTAACATGGAATATGCTTTTAAAAAATTACTAGATGAAGGCCAGAGACACAAAATCAGGCTCCTCCTGCCAGAGAAATGGACCTCAAGCACAAGAGGCTACAAGGCTTCCTGCAATGGCAGAGCACAGCTCAAAGCAAAGCCTGATTCCTGCACTCTCTAATCTGGTAGCCACTAGCCACATGTGGCTATTCAAATTTATTCAAATTAAATTAAAAACTCAGTTCCTCAATTAACCCTAGACACTTTTTAAGGACTCCCTAGCCACATACTTGGTGGCTACCACACCACACAGTAGCACTGCCAGCATCACAGAGCATCCTACTGGACAGCGCTGACCTAGAGCACTCCACCTTTCTGAAATGGGCCGGACGCTTGAGACAGTCACTTCTGGCTCCTTCTCCTCCATCCCGTCCATACCCCAGGCAGCATCTGTATCCCAGCGGGAACCAAAACTCTCCCCCAAGGAAAAGGGGTTGTCCTTGTACCTGGGGAGACAGTACAGTGGCTCAGAGAAGCTTGATGAGGAACATGGTAGCCCAGTCTGCACCCCAACAATAGCCTTACTTTGGGGGTCCAGAGGCGAAAGTACCAACATCGTCAAACAAGTCCAGCTGTGAGCGGGAGGATTTTGCACTCACTGGGGTTTCCTGTTCGATCACCTGCATCTCAGACAGCACCGAGTGGGAGACGGAACTGTGGAGAAAAGCAGGAGTGAGCATCAGTGTCACTGCACAAGAGAAGATGCTCAGGGCTTCCCTGGTGACGCACTGGTTAAGAATCTGCCTGCCAAGGCAGGGGACACAGATTCAAGCCCTGGTCCCGGAAGATCCCACATGCCATGGAGCGACTAAGCCCGTGCACCACAACTACTGAGCCTGCACTCTAGAGCCCATGAGCCACAACTACCGAAGCCCGTGCGACTATAGCCCACACAACTAGAGCCTGTGCTCCACAACAAGAGAAGCCACCACGATGAGAAGCCCACTCCACAATGAAGAGAAGCCCCTGCTCGGTGCAACTACAGAAAGCCCGAGCGCAGCAACGAAGACACAACGCAGCCAAAAATAAATAACTTTATTAAAAAAAAAAGAAAGAGAAGAGAAGATGCCCAGCTGCTGGCAGAAACCTGGGTTCTCCTTCACTGAGCACCACCCAGAACCTTCTTCCCCTGACTGTGCCCAGGGCTGGGCAAGACCCAGCAGGAAGTGCTAGCAACTGTGTAAACTGGAGAGCACTCCTCACCTGTCAATACATCAGCTTTGTTTTCTCAAAGTAGGGTTTCCCTGACAAATGACTGTTTGGCCTGTTTTAATTTTAACGATAATGTGCACCAAATAATAGTGCTTTCTGTCCTCAACTTGCTGCACCATGAGCCACATCCTTCACCAAGATAGACACATAAAACAAAAAAGATGAAATGCCCCAGAACCAGGGAAGTGAGTCTAATGGCATCAAAGGATGAGTTCTTAATTATCCCATCCTTTTTTTTTTTTTTTTTTTTTTTTTTTTTAAAGAAGAAAGCATTTCAAAGTAGAGTCTGGCCTTACGCACTAAAACCTGGATCTGCTATTTGGTTTCCCAATGAGAAGAGGCATTGAATTTGGCAGCCAGTACCAACTCATGATGCCTCTCTTCCCTCCTGTGTTAAGCTCCACAGAGGCTTTTAAGGATTAATTTCATTTAAATAAATTCATTAAAAAATATCTACTGCTTTTGGTTGGCAGAACTCCAAGGAGTGAATATTTTGCAACAGGATTTTATATAAGGTGGGCTGGGTTTAAATGATTCTACTGCAGTACAAAAAAGAAAAAGAAAGTTTTAAATATACCCTTTAATCCAGTCATTCCTGTGAACAAAACAGGGAAGAGGAAAGTCCTTTTCGGATAAAATTTTGTCTCCCTGATTAGCTGTGGGTTACACTATTAGCACACAGACTAAAAGGGAATAACTTAAATCCAACTGGCCATGTCCTGAAAGATTAAGTAGAAATACCCAGCTGTATCTTCTTCCAGAGAAGTAGAGCATAATGGCTACAAATACTAAATGTGCAATCAAACAGTTCTATGTTCAAAATCTAGTTGTAAGAATTACTAGATTTTGGGGCTTTAGGCAAATTGCTTAATTGCTCTGAGTCTCAATTTTCTCATTTGTAAAAAGGGAAAACAATACCTCCTGTATGACACTGCTGTATTTAAGTAAATAAGGCCACTGGCGAAGCTCACGCCCCCTGGAAAGGAGCAGACACCACTTAGCACAAGCTCACTGTAGCCAGGATTGCTCACCCTGGCGCTGCCAGATATTCCAGTTTTTAAGAGAGATAAAAAATCTAGTATTACTGAAATCTCTAGATGCTAACTCTTATTGTGAAGCAAACAAAATGCATAAGAGAACTGGTCAGCAGCCCTTGTTCTTTTTTTTTTTTTTTAAGAAAACCACAGCAACATAAACCCAGTGGTCCTGAAACAGGAAGGGTACCACCCAACCAAAGGGCATTTAAATGTCTGGGGTTATTTCTGGGTGTTATGGCATCTGGTGACACTAATGGCATTTAGTGGACAGGTATTAGGAATGCTGAAAGCCCTGCGATTCTTGGGAAGCTCTTGAGAAAACTGTCCTGCCATTCAAAGTGCCATTAGCACCCTTTTTAAGAAACATCACCCTAGGGACTTCCCTGGTGGTCCAGTGGTTAAGACTCCACGCTCCCAACGCAGGGGGCCCAGGTTTAATCCCTGGTCAGGAAACTAAATCCTGCATGCCGCAACTTAGAGCCCGCATGCCACAACTAAAGATCCCGCATGCTGCAACTAAGACCCGGTGCAGCCAAATAAATAAATAAATATCAAAAAAAAAAGAAAAAGAAATACCACCCTAGTCTCTTGGACATATCGAAAGAGCACCTGATCCTGTGTTTCATTCGTTCAACAAATACTTAGCGAGCATGTACCTACTATGTGCCAAGCACTATACTAGGGGCTTGAAGACAATAAGCAAAGTCATCTATTCAGCCTTGGAGGAAGACTAAGCCTAGAACCCCAAATTGCTGGGAAGAACCTTCAATGGTTCCCAGGGGAACAATGGCATTTCCCTGCCACACCCCAAAGCTGAGCCTCACCTTCGGGACACCAGTCCCATGCCCAACCTCTCTGCCTGCTCTCGCTTCTTCCCTTCCAGATTCTGTAGCTTCTTCTCCTCCTTCTTACGGTCAATCTGAAGCTCCTGGTAGGCCAGACGCATGGAGGCAACCCTTAGAGGGAACAAACGTGTCAGAGGCCGGCACCATCCTGACCTGTCCTACCTGCCCACCCAACCCCATACAAGCTGGGGCCCCTCTGGCAAACACTCACATGGACTCCTCGGCCTGCTTCTTGGCATCAGCCACCTGCTGCTCACGGAGCTTCTCTGCCACCTGGGCCTGCCGCTCAATCTCGCTGAAACTCTGGCTGCTCACCTTCTGGGCCCCTAGGCCTTTCTTGGCACCCAGCTGGCAGAATTATGTGATGAGAGCTTTGCCAACCACAATGCATGGAAACACCCACAAGGAAAGGGTTCCTTCTTAAAGTTTAGTGTAAAAAAACAGGAGCCCCGTCAGCATGGTGGAGAGGGAGAACAGTGGTTCTGCTGGAGCTGAGCATAACGTGGCCCACACAACCCCAGCAGAGGCCTGGGGGCCAGAGGACAACGGCTAACGCTACCAGGCCCGGGATGTGCCAAGCACTTATGTGCACAATCTCACTGACTCCTCCCAGGAGCCCCTTAGAGACAAGCATCTTGACAGCCCCTCACAGATCAGGTGCAGAGAAGCTAAGCACCTTTCCAGTCATACAGCCAGTAAGTGGTCAGGGCAAAGGGGGAACCCAGGCATCTGACTCCAGCTCCTAACCACTCTGCCATACTGCCTCTCCCCACCTACCCCTTTCTTAGCTGTTGCTGGCTTCTTCTTGCCAATGAGGGAGGTTTTCAGTTCTGTGTGAGGAAGAGGGTGGGGCGTGAGCAGAGACAAAGGGAGGTCAGAGGCAGCAGCTCAGTCCGCATCATGCAGCTTTCTGGCAAGAGCTTCTACAAAGAACCGCTTCAGGCAGGAGAAGGCAAAGCTGCCACCACCAGCTCCAACCAATGGTGTCAGGACGTCCAAGCCAAGACAGACGAGGTTAGAGGAGGTTACTGATTCCCAGCCGATGGACCTAAGAACCTAGACCTGAAGCACCAGAGACAAAGTCCCTGACCCGACACCAAGACCGCCAGGCAGGGGCAGCAGCAAACACCAGCCTCAGCTCCTAGCGCAGAGGAAGCGGGCGCGCAAGGGGCTCCCCAAGAAGCTGCTGGTTACCTCTGGCAGGAAGAGCCCCTTTAGGTGACAGATACATGGACTCTGGAGAAAAACAGACTTGTGGCTAACAGGGGGCCCCACCTCAGAGCCTCCATATAGCTCCCAAGCCCAGAGGCCTCTACAGAGCCTCACTCCGGACCAGGCCATGCCAGCCTTCCCATGGGGTCAGACTGACGGTCATTCTGCTGGCTTCCTGCCCCAATGCCCAAAGGTCGACAAAACAAACCAGGGCAGCAAATGGACTGTTCACCCTGAACTAAGTCTGAAGGACATCAAGAAAAGAGTAGAAAAGAGCCAAAAGGCCAGGGACTGGCCGAGAAAGGACAATGTTGCCTCCAGCCATTAGCAGCTCAGAGTTGTCCCCTTTCTCGTGAAATAGACCAGACAGGCCAATCCTGCCTCGGCCCCCAGGGTTAGGTGTGCAGCCTTATGCTGGCCAGCCCCAGCCCCACCCCCAGAGGCAAACCCCAGGCCTGGGACACCGGCCGCCAAGGGCCTGCTCTCAAGTCCTTGTGGTCGATGTTGCAGCCACAACTTCAATCCCAAGCCCCACTCCAGAGAGATCAGATGCTCAGTCTCCTGGGACCTCAGTCCACATGACCAGGCAGCAGCAGATCTGAAAAGAACCCCCGAGGCCGACCCTCTCCCAGGCACCCCACACCTGCCACCTGGTATACTGACCCAGAGAAGCTTTGGGTGAGGTGCCAAGCAGCTCCATGTTGGGGCCGTGCTCCGGCTCTGTGGATGCAATGATGGGAATCAGGTGGAAGACTCAAAACTTCCTATGACCTCCCCTTAAGGGAAGTGATGGGGTAAAAGTAGGGGCACCGACTTTCCTCAGCTTTCTGAGGCCACCAAAATAGAGAAAGAATGCCCACCACCTCCTCTGAGGGACTTAAGTGAATCCCAGCCCACCCAGAGATAGTAGGAGACCCCTCACTCCCATTACCTTGGCCAGGTGTCCCATTCCTAGCCCCAAGTCCTTTGCCAGGACCAAGGCACATAGTTGGAATCTGGGCTAAACTCACGTGCCAGGCCACTGCTCTCTGCAGATGGGGGTGGCTGCTGGGTCTCTGATGGGTCCGTGGCTGGTGCATTCCAGGCAGGGGGCTGAAAAGCCAGATGACAGAAGCCTTGATGAGCCATTCCTGCTGGCAAAGAGTGCCAAATACCTTGTGGGTACAAGGCCCTACTCCAAGCCCATGAGGAAAGAATACTGGAGGTTAGCAATCAAAATTATAGTTGCTATTCACTATGGAAGAAGGCAGCACAAAACTAGCAGCCACCTCCATCCCTTCACTGTTTACTTAGAGCCAGAACCCATTCCCTTAATTTAATAATTACATCGGGCACTCACCATGTGCCAGGTACAAGTCTAAGGGCTTTTTACATGTAAATATGTTTTATTATCACAACAAGCCTATGAGGTAGATACGTTCTCGATCTTAGAGACTGAGGTTAGGTGTCTTAGCCACCACACTAGAAAGACTAAGTAGAGGAGCAGGGATTCAAACAGAGTCTGACTTCAGCACCCAGTGGGTGGGTAGAGGGGAAACCTCCTCCCAGGGGTAGGTTGCTTGGGAGGGAATCCCTTCATTGTCCCCAGCCACAGTGCCTTTATCATAGGGGAAGAATCCAGGAAAAGTTATTTGGGGTTCCTGATACCTCGAGCCTTTAAGAAGCTTCTCGTCCTCCCTACCACCCCAGCTTATAGGGGTGTGTTCCTAAGGAGGGCCTCATTGCACCCCTACTCATGGGAAGAGGAAACACCTGGGTCTATCCAGCAGTGGGCCCCAAACATTCCCCGTATGAGGTATCACACCAAGGCGAATGGAATCCATGCCCATGACTGTGGGCCTTGGCCTCAGTAAGTAAACCACCTGTCAGGAACAACTGTGGGAAACATTCCTTGTGCGCACTCACTTGAGTGTGTTCCAAGAAGAAATCAGAGTCCTTCTTCTCTGGCGAGTGACTGGGAGCACTACTCATATTGTCTATCCAAAGCTAGAAAGAAGACACAACTGAAACACAGGACTCTGAATATTCCCAGTTACCCCATGACCCCAGCCCGGGAGAAGAGGCACTTACATCAGTGCCATGCCTAGCCAGGGCCGCACTCCCCAGCTGCCGGATCTTTTCCCGGTACATCTGGGCAGCTCGGCTATTATATTTGGTGTTGGCATCACTGGCTGTGCATCCATGTTGGCGGAAGAAGGCTGTCTGGTGAGCAAAGAAGAGAGGAGAACGCGCTACAGGTGGTTCTCCCCAGAGCAAAACAGACACCTCCTTCTAACAGTCTGGTTATTACTTATATAGGACAGTATGCTCTACTGACACCAGCAGTTTTTCATAAAGTTCCTCAGAGACTCCTACAAAAAACACAGCCTCCCATCCTCTACGATGAACGACTGAAGCCCAGACCTCACTCAGCTCTGCCTGAGGACAGCATGCTGTACCCACTCTGCCCTTCCTTCATCCAGGCCCACGAGACCCAGACAACCGCGGAGGCCCCAAGCCCTTGGCCTCTCCCCCAAGAACGTCTGTCCAGTTTAGTTCGAATCCAAAGCCCCTTGGAAAAGAACAACGACCAATCTCCAAGTGTAGAGAATAGTGTACAGTGTTGCCATAGACCAGAGAATCCTCTGAACAGAGAAACTGAGAGGGCCTCCAAGAAGTCACTGTGAAATCAGTACCCAGGCAGAAGAACGGGGGCAGGAGGATGGTAAGGAGGAGCTTTACCGCATTGGCATTCCCGCCGACCTGCATACACCTCAGCTGGAACCAGTTCCAGTTGGAATCCAACTCTGTGGACCTGTGTGCAAGGGCCGTGTGTCACCTACCAGCAGGTTCCAGGAGACGCTTCCCTGGCAGACCCACACCTGTCATCTGGCCTCGGGCTGCAGTAGGCACCCAGGAGACATTCATCAGCCACCTCCCTGTTTCCTCCACTCTACCCTGTCCAGGAAAGCTCTGCTCTTTATTCATCTAGTCCAAAAGGTACTAATTATTTTCCAGATGCGAAAGGAGGTCGAAGCTTGGACTCGGCCTTTCCCTTAAGGCCAGCCACAGTCTCGCTCCAGTGCATCAGCAACAAGAACAACGCAGATAACTTTTCCCTGAAACTAACGCTTGGAGCGTCGAGTTTGACCACCAGGAAATAACGGAGTTTTGACCCAGACGCGGAAACGAACCGCCTGTGTAACAAGGGGCCCACACTGGCGGCTGCCTCCCGTGAGAAGCTGGCGAACACCAAACCCAGGGCGCTCCAAGTCCAGGCAGCCACTCTGCCCTGCTGAGCACCCAGTCCCGACCGACGGCGAGGAGACCCCACCTGATGAAGCTGAGATGGACGCCCAGGGAGCGATGCACCCCGGAACAGTCGATGCACAAGAACACACCGTACGTGATGCTGGCCCAACTCGGATTCTTGGCGCCACAGTCGAAGCAGGCCTGGGTGGAGAAGGAGATGAGCGAATGGTCAGGGGCCCCGAGTCGAGGCCGGGCGCTGACACCCCAGGAAAACAGCCCGCGCCGACCCCTCTCCCTCCCTCAGAACCCAGGGGAGCCGGGAGAGTCCCTCTCGGCCGGCGCCGGGCGCCGGGCGCCGCGCGCCTCCCTCTCACGCACCTTGTTGGTCGGAATTGCGCGAAGCCTCTTAAAAAGGGTCTGGATCTCTGTCTTGCTCGGCTCGGCCGCCATTTTCTCTCCCTCCCAGACACCAGCGCGATCGACGGGTCCCGTCACGGGCCAATCCGCGGCCGCGAAGGCGGCACAGTTGGGTGGGCCTCAACGGGGGCCGGCCCGCCGAGGGGTGGGGTGATTTGTCCCGATCTGGACCAATGGGCGGCCGGCGGAGCTGGCGCCGAGACGTCAGCGTCCCGGGCCCCACGAGGTCGCCCGAATCCACGCCGCGCCGCGCCGCGCCGCGCCGGGGCCAATCCGCAGCCGGGGCGGGGCGACGGCCGGCCCACAGGCCCAAACCTCGCCGCAGAGCCGCCCGCAAGCCCCGCCACCCCCAGGAGGTGGAGCCACCTCACAGAAGCGTGGACTGCGAGGCCCGGCACCCGGCCTTAGCTCAGGCCAGTTGCCGAACGGTGAGTGATGATTAACAGTCCTACCAAGCAGTCGTAGTCCCGCCGGCCTGGACGGGAAGATAAACTGGCTGGGCTCCCGCCTGGCTCCGAACTCAGCACCCAGCCTCCACCAAGCCTGGATGGCTCACACCAACTCTGATCTCGAGTCCCTTCCACCCCAGGTTAGGGTCCCGAAGGCCCAGAACAGGTACCAGGCTGGCAGACCTTCGCCCAACCCCCGCCCCCCAATATACTCCAGGCCCACGACCTCCTCAGTGCCTCTCTCCAGATGCCCTCGGCAGCCTGGCAAGGGTGGAATAGCGAAAAAGATGCATACAAGCCTGTTTTGTTTTTTCTTCCAAGTTTAATACACACTAGAACAAGCCACAAAAGAGTGCTGCTAGCCCAGAACTACACTCACCCCAGGCCAACCCCAGGAACCCCAAAACACAGAGATCAGGAGCTGCATCCACAGCTCCTGGGGAGACTGGAGGACTCTTGGGGAGGCCCAGGCACCCCTGGGCCCTTCTGTCACCTCCTGACCTCCCCATCTTCCCCTCAGCCTAGACTCAGTTGGCCATTCCCTACCAGTCCCTTCTTAGACACAGGCCCCTCCCGTTCCCTGGGTCCCAGGACTTCCTCCCTCCTCAAGGGACAGAGGGGCAGCAGGGGCAGGATGGTTCAAGGCCCTCAGGTCCCGCTGTCCAGACAAGCTGGGCTCTGACCCAGGGTGGAGAAACGTTGCAGAAGGGCTGCCAGGGCAGGTCAGGCCCCCACACACTCCACATAGTTGGCCGGGTACAGGCCAATCCTGCCACTCTGCAGCTGGCCCTGACACCAGCCCTGCTCATCCTCCTCGCTCATCTTCAGCAGCTCCTCCCCTGCGAGAAGGGGGATTGGTCACTGGCAATTGTCCTGGCCCAGCCCCATTCCTGCAATTGGGTCAAGGACTGAGGGGGAGGGGGTAGTCGGAGAGCCCAGCTAGAAGAGACCTGGCTCAGGCAGAGGGAGGTCAAAGTCAGCCACTCCACCCCCAACCCTGAAGGCCGTAGCTGATGACTTTGAGAGGCAAATGAGGACTCCAAGCAGACGCTCTGACTCCTGGGGGCTGGACCCAGAGCAGCCCTAAGAGTCAGAGAACTGGCCCTTGATAAGTGGATGTCTGGCTTCCCTTTTCCACAATCCTGCTCAGGCTAGTAAAGGGGCAGGGAAAAGGGGTGGAGGGGCTGAAGCCTGGAAAGGATCAAGAAAGGAGTTCCAGGGTACCTGCTCGGAAGCTCAGCTCATCAGCTTCCTGGCCCGCGTAGTCATAGAGTGCCCGCACCCGGACCCCAGTAGCAACCTTCCGGGGGTTCTCCTCATCTGACCACTCCTCATCCTGCCCGCTGCTAGAGAGGGAAGGACAAAGGGGCAGTCTCAGGGCACAAGGAACATGAGCGAGAGAGCCTAGGACTCAGGGCCAAGGGCTCACCTCCTGGAGGTTCCTCCTGGAGGAACCCAGGGAGAGGCAGGTGGGGAAAAGCTGCAAGATTCTAGCCTGACCTCTGCCATGAATGCCTGCAAGCTCAGGCACACTTCTGCCATACAGAGCTGACATAAGCAGTAGATGAGAGGGAATGTGGGAAACGCCTGGCAAATCTAAACCACCATAAAAACTGGCATCATTACAACTCATAAGCATGTCCTAAGGTGCCTGGCACCGATTTTCAACCCACTTCAGGTGTGACGGGAATGAAGGGAAGGGACAGAGGAAGGAGGGCAGAGCAGGGGGCAGAGCGGCTTCCTTCCCACAGCCCGAATCCTGGCTCTTACCCTGGGGACCCCAGGCACTGGGGTGGGGATGCAGCGCCATCTCTTGTGGGTACGATGCTGGTCAGAGTAACCTCGTCAGGGCTCCGGCCACCCTTCTCCTTCCGGCTGATTGTCCTCTGTGTGTCCCAGGACCACTCCTGTGGGGGCAGTGTTAAGGGTCAGGCGGGGCTGCAGGCTCTGGTGGCCGCCAGGACCACCCAGACCACCTTGACCTCCTTCGTCCCAAGCCCCAGCCTCCCTCCTGAGGTCCAGGCTGAGTCCAGTGGGAGCCCACCCCACCTCCCAGCACCAGCCTGCCTGGAACACGTACCTCAAACTGGGGCCAGTTCATGGCCATGCCCGGCCCGTGGGTGCTGCGCCACCACCGCAGATCCTCCCTGTCGCTGGCTGCCTCGATGCCCTGATGCAGGTCTCGATGGAGTTCGTGGAACCTGTGCCCCAGGCACAACCCTCAGGCTGGGAAGTCCTGGGCCTCTGCGCACCCCAATCTCATTCAGCCCAGCCAGAGCCCAGGGGAGATGGAGGAGACCCAGCATCACCCAGATCTCCATGCCCACCCTGCAGGCCGTACCTCTCACTGCTGGAGAGGTCAAGGTGCTGGTGTAAGGTGAGCAGCATATCCTTGAAGAAGAGAAGCCGCTGGCGCTCGGCAGCCTGGCAGGTCTCGAAGGCCTGCTCCATGTCCTCCATGTAGCGTGGGGTGTAATGATGCAGCTCCGCCAGTGTCTGCTCATACTGGGTTTTCATCTGGGTGGGAGAGGAGGGGGTCTGGTGAGGACAAGACCTTGTATTGCTAGTATTTACTGAGCACCTCCTGTGGGCTAGACTGTGGGCTAGGCACCAGGGTCCCAAAACCTGGCCCCTGCCCTTGAGGAACCCCAGGAGCCTAACAAGGGAGGTGGCATTCAGGCACAGCAGCTTTAAGAGTCTGGTGGAGAGTGAGATGAGGTCAACCTATGGGGAGCAGTGGGAGAAATCAGAAAAGGCTTCCCGGAGGAGGTGGAAACTGAGCAGCACCTCAGAGGACAGGGAGGAGCTCGATGTGCAGAGCTGGAGGAAGGGCGCTCTGGCAGGGTAGACAACATGAGAACTTGTCCCAGGTGGGACACTGTGAAAGGAAAGGAGCTGGGAAGTTCTCCGCAACTGCGAAGATTATCCCAGTGCCCGAAACCACACCATTTCTCTCCTGAGTAAAGCATCATCTTTCTCAGGTTCCTCCCTTAACTGATAATCTGGAGAGAAGGTGGCAGGTGAGGATGAGAGCAATACAACTGCTGGGGACTGGAAAAGGCACTCAGGAAGCCCTGACCTGGGCCAGCCCAGTCCCTCAGCCAGTACCTTCTCGGACTCCTTGGAGCAGCGTTCCACCCGCTCCTGCAGCTTCCGCAGCTGCTCCTGGGAGACAGCGCTGTCCGCCTTCGCGTGGCTCTCCCGAGTCTGGGCTGTCTTCTCCTCCTTCCGGGCCGCATGGTAGCTCTTCTTGGAAGCCTCGACCTGGCACACACACAGGGACCAGTTTGGACCCTGTATGCCATGCTTTGGCCCCCTCTAGCCCCAGGCCAACCCAGGAAGGTGTGTGCCTCTGCTGCCCATCCCGCCCAGGCTCACCTCCTTCAGCCTCTTTAGCCAGGGCTTCTGGGCCTTGCGGAAGCCGTCCTCGGCAGCCCGGCTCTCGCGGAAGCCGCCCAGCACAGGCCGGTGGAAGGCCCCCCGCTGCCAGGCGCGCACCCGCTCGCTGTCCTGGCCCTGCAGCTTCTCCCGCACCTCCAGGTGCAGGGCGCTCAGCCGCTCGGCCGCAGTGAAGAAGGCATGCCAGGCCTTCTCCAGCGTGCCATACTGAGGGCCTGCAGGGAGGGAAGGGGCTTGGGCTGGGCCGGGGATGCCACTTGCAATGAGCCCACCCCCTCTCGTCGGGTGCTGCTCTGGGTGCCAGACGTGGAGCAGAAATGCAAAGATAACAACAAATAATGTCAGCTGCTGCTTACTGAATACCTAATCTGTACCTGGAGATACGAGATCTCACTGGATCCTTGTCTCATCCACCATTGTGAAGACAGTGTCACAAACAACATGGAACCAGCAAAAAGGCAGCCCAGAGAAGTGAAAGTAATTGCCCAAAGCATTACAGCTACAATTGGAGCTGAAATTCAAACCCAGGACTGTGGTATAATCCACTATATTCTATTGCCTCAGAGGGAAGAACTAGTGTCCGTCCCCAAGGAAGGCAGCTTGTTTGGATGGAAAGATCTCAAGCTCCTGAGTCAGAAGGCCTGGGCTCAAGCTTTAGTTCTTCTTAGCTGTGTGACTTCAGGCAAGTCACTTAGCCTCTCTGAACTGCCACATTCTCCTCTGGAAAATGGGTAGAAGAAGACCATCTCCATTATAGGGTTGTTAGAAATATCAAAATGACTCATGACAGTACTTTGGGAACTCTAAGAGCACAGCTATAAGAATAACCAGGAGGATCATCTCGCTTTAAAGGGAAGGCAGACGTGGAAGCCTTGAACTTTTCCACGAGAGGTGCAAAAAGAAGCTGCCTTGCCTGGTCACCCCACCCTCGGCAGCCTTCTTCTCCCAGTAGGCCCGAGCACAGGCTCACCCTTCTCCACGGAGCCCCTCCACTTGCGGGCCCATTCGGCCAGCTGCTGGGCATAGGCCTTCTCGATGCGGGCACGCTCCTGGAAGCAGCTGACCAGGTCCCCACACAGCCGATGCCCATCCTCCACCCGCTGCACCGTCCGCCTGTAGTTGCCAGCCTGGGGAGGATACGAGAAGGATAGTGTCACCAGGGAGAAGCCCCCGGCAGGGGCCGGGGCTGACAGCTAGGCTCCTCCCTTGGACAGATGACTGGGCCCAGAGAGGGGTGAGCATTTCCGTGCCACCCCCAAACCTGGGACCCAGCTAGCTGCTCACCTCCCAGAAACTGCCCTCTAGGGCCTCCCCTCCAGCATCTTCCTCTGGAGCCATGGTGTCCCCGCAGCACGGAATGGTGGCGGATTAGAGCTGTAGAGGGCAGAGGTGTAAGCAGGGAAGCCAGACACACACTTTTGGGGACAGGAAAAGACCCTCTCCTATCCCTGGCTTTTGTCCCCCACTGCCGTCCCCACTACCCAAGGAACTGTTAAGAGCCAGGACTTAGCAGGCAGGGGTCTGGAAGTCCCCAGGAGGGCCCAGGGTGGGGGCAAAGATGGTAGTTTCAAAGGTCCTCCTCTCGCCCTGGTTCGCCCTCGCCACCACCTCACTCCATGTACCTGGGGCCTAGAGCTCACTTCAGGGACCTGGGTGTCCAACTCTCAAAGCTGCCACTGTGATTCTGCCTTGGAGCTAACAAGAGCAAAGCAGGGGGTGAGGGTGGAGCTGACAGTGTCCAGGGCGGTGCCCAGCTCCCCCAATATAGCAACTGCTGTCAGAAGCGCCAGATTCCAACCAGGAGAATGCCAGTCGGGTCACGTGGTCCAGCTGGGGATTACATGGCCGGCGGGGGTGGGTAGTGGGCAGAGAGCCTCTCACTGCCCCAACCGCAGATGAGACAAGAGGACGCCTGCCCAAGCCAGGGCTCTGTGGCCTCTCCTTGAACAAGGCGACCCTTTACCAGACCAGGCCAGGTCAGAGGGTGCCCAGCCACACTGCAGTAGCTCCCCGTGCTGGGAAGAGCAGACTGGGAACCAAGAGGCCTGAGTCTTATCTTGGCCATGAAGCTCGAACAAGTGCATTAGACTGTCCTCTCCTAAGGGGCTTCAGCTCCCTCCTAAGATGGAAATTCCACCTCCTGGTCTGCTTCCATGCCAGGGCGGGTACAAGACTCAAACCAGGCAATGAACAAGAAATGTGAGGGGCCCGACAGTCACGAGGGACACACATCCCGCTCCACAGCATCCACTATGGGGTCCCAAAGGGCTCCGTGGATAATGAGTAACTCAGCCCCACCCTCAGAAAGCCCAGAGTATGGGGCGGCACGGGGTGTCAGACAGGTGATCAGCCAGTTATGACAGTGTGCTCCAGAACTGCGGAGGAGGACAAGGCAGATTCCAACCCCAGAGCCACCACCCCCAGGGGCTAGAGGACACAGTGGCATGTGGCCACTCCCCTCCTGTCTCTGGGCAGGGTCTCAGCTGTCCCCAGCATCTATTCAAGCCCCTAGAAGGAAATCACTTCCTCCTCTGAGCAAGCCCAAGGGACACCGCCAGACCCAGGAGGACAGTGTGCTTGTTGCTCCCAAAGCAGGGCTCTATCACAGTACTCCCCAAACTGATAAATCTCTCCCCATCCTTCAAAACTCAGAGTAAGGCACCTTCTCCAGCCCCCCGTCCATTCCTCCATCCCCATCTCCCACCCATCTATATCCCATTGGGTTGTGACTACAGGACAGGATCTGTCCCCAGTCACTGGCAGAGACTTCCTGAGGGTCCAGTTTGTGTTTCTGCAGGCACTGGAGTTAGTTAGTAGCTGAATGAGAAAACAAATGACATCCACCTGAAGACCAGGAAACCCACTGGCTATAGCAGCTTTGAGAAAGCATGGCCTGAGTGGGCTTCCACCACTCAGCTAACAGGAGGGAGAGCTCAGGCCTACAGTGGAGGTGCCTGGGCCCAGAGCAGGAGAGGAGCAGAGCAGCTTGCCCCACCAGGGTCCTCAGCACTTCCCCTTGCTTCCTCTTGAGTCTGTCCCACTTACCCAGAAAGGACTTGCCAACCAGATGGAGAGAAACCCAGCTGCAGCTGTAAATCCCAGGGCCTCAGAGCTGTCCCAGTCAGGCATCCAGGGGCCTGGGCCCCCTGCCTGCTCCAGCCTCTGTGCTCCTGGCTCCCGGGAGAGCTGCCCCCCACCCGTTCCCTCTCTCTGGCCCCAGAACAGAGCAAGCTGTGTGTGCAGGGCTGGCACTGCTCCCTTCAGCCTCCCAGAGCAAACACAAGCCCAAGCCCCAGGCACAGCCAGGCCCCACTGCCCCACGGGACCTAGCAGCAGGGGTGGGCCTTGTGCCTTGGCCCCTGCGGAGAAGGGCCAGCACCCTGTGCCTCCTGACCCCAGCAGAGACCCAGATTGGTCCCCACAACACGCTCCACCACAGGCAAGCGCTCAGAAAGCAGATAATGAACCTTCCCAGCCCATGAAGCCAGCACCTACTGGGCTGGGACAAGTCCTCTGGGGCTTGGCAGGGTCTTCTCACAGCTTGCTAAGCCAAGGTAGGGAGTCTTGGAGTTCAGAGAAGAACCCACTCCCTTACCTGAGGCGGGTATGTACCCCCAACCAGACCAGCCCCCACCCTTTCCAGAAGCCGGGGGCATGCCCCTGGGAGGGAGCACTGCTGCTCTGCCCTGCCCATCCTCTGTCCTGAGGCACAGGCTTGGCCTCAGGACCTCTTCTCCCAGCCGCCCCTCCAGATCCGCCCGCAGCCCGAGGATTTGAAGGCACAGGAGGGGCCGGTCGACTGGTCCAGAGAGGGGTACTTAGGCAAGAGCGACTGGAACCAGAAGCCAGAGAGGCCCGGGAGGCTGGGGGAGGGGGTGGCGCGGGGAAAGAAGAGGAGGCAGGGCCAGGGAGGGGCATAACAAAGGGGCGCTTTTGGAAACCCGACCTGCCGCCTGAGGTGCCTGCTCCCTGATGACGCGCTCTAAAGCCGGAGCGCTCACACCAGACCTCGGAGGCCAGGGGCTGCCGTCTCTAACCTCAACCCTTAAGGACGGCTCCCTTTGACCTGGCCCTCTTGCGGGCCCGGCGCTGCACGGCCCGGAGCCCATGGAGCCCACGCGGAGCGGCCGGGCCAGGCCTAGCCATGGAGACTCTAGCTAGGACTTCTTGGGCAAACTTGTTGAACTTGGTCTCGGCGGGGGTGGGGCCAGCCGGTCATCGCTGAGGGGAGGGGGCGCACCCTGCCTTGGCCGGCGCCGCCTCGAACTCCAGATGGTTGCCCGGGGCTGCGGCCCCAGGAATTGGGGCTCTTTGCTAAGGGCGAGGGGTCCTGGGGAGTAAGGCCCCTACTGGGGTCCCAGGGCGGATTGGGGCCTTTTAGGGGCCCCAGGAGATGGTGTGGCCCGCCAGCCCCGACGCCTCCGTCTCCCCGGCAGGTCCCCGCCGGGTGCGCGGCGCCGCAGATAATAGACCCCTTCGGCTCGGCGGCAGCTCTTGCTGTCCTCCCGCAGAGCGCGGTGGCCGGGGGCTCGGGGAGGGAGTCACTGCCATTGCAAACTTCAGGAGCCGGAGGAGGAGAGGGCGTGCTCGAGCCGCGGCTCCCGCCGCCGCCTCCCCGCCGCGCCCGGGCAGCACTCACCGCGTCCTCCCTGGGCGCCTCGGCGGGTGGGGGTCCGGCCACGCTCCGGCCCAAGTCCTGCCGCTCCCGGGCCGGGGCCGCCGCCTCCCGGCGCGCGCCGGGCCCTCCCCCGGGAAGCCCAGCCCTCGGCCCCGCCCTCTCCTCGCTGCTGCGGCCGCAACCCCACCGGCCAGCGGCCGGGGCAGGGGCTGCCGGCATAGCAGCGACCGGCGCTTCCCGGGGCACGGGCCGTGGGGTCTCAGCTCCCGCCTGAGAAGCGCCAGGGCCGACTCCCCAGGGTGGCGCCGCGCGGCTATAGGGAGTCAGATTTCGGCTTTGCCCCTCCCCGGCCTCCGCAGAGCCTGGGAGACCGGTGGAAATGCGAAGGGATCGGGCCTGCGCTGGCTCCCTTTGGAGGGAGGTCTGGGGGCTACCCTGCCTTACTCTTTTTGCTGAGCACACCCTTCTTAACTCCCACGAGGCTCACAATCATCTCCTTGTAAGCATTAGGACTCCCATTGTATAGATGCAAAAACTGAGGCTCAGTGATCTTTACTAGCTTGCACAAGATCTGTAGTCGAGCAGGGTCGGGACTCCAATCGGGACTCCAAAGCCGTGCCCTTTCTTTGCACAGCCCTCCTTGCCAATCCGAGGGCCCATTCTGAGGACTGGGCAGACAAGTAGTGGAGGTGGGGCAGAACGGCACGAGCTCCTCCCCCTCCGTGTTCTTATTCCCAGATTTTGTACCACGATTCATTCTTAAATCCCTTCGCCCCTCCACCCTCTTTGTTAGTAGATCTTTGCAGATCGCCACGATGCCACTCCCCCGCCCCTTAATAAATCCCTCTTCCTCACCCCCTTGCCCCCCACCCTGGGATTTTTCGGAGCCTGTCCATCGGTTATTTATATCCACTGCTGGAGCGGTCCAAGAATGTTCTGAGGCTGACCTAATCGCCACCTGCTCGGTCTCCCCGCCCCTCCCTCTCCCTCCTGGGCCCGGTGACCAGGCGGCCCGGCAGGAGGGAGGGAGCGCAGGTCTGCGCGGTCCGACGCCGGGGGCACTCAGAGGGTCTAGACCGCGCACATGGCTGGCGGTTGCGAACCCCGCCGCGCGCTCCGAGGAGTGCGCCCCCCAGGGGACCGCGCGGCGCTCTGGGAAGCCAAGAGCCACGCTGTTCTCTTTCCAGCACGTACTCTTCGTCCTCACTCCCCGCAAGCCCATCCCACCCCCACTCCCCGAGGAGTGTGAGTACGTGTGTATGGATTTGTAAACGGCGGCTTTAAAAATAGCAAAACTATGTAGTTTCTAAATCCGGGAGGAATCACGGACGCGTTCTTTGTGCAGATAAATCCGCTCGTAAAATGGAAAGGGGCCCTGAAGAGAATGGCGGGTAATTTCAGGTGGTAATTTTAGCCGCTGAGGGCTGCTGACTCGCTCCGCAGTCCTTGTGGGAGGGTGAAACCGCCTGTGGGGCACCCGAGACAAGCCGTGTTTGGCCAATCGTACCTGAGTTGTGGATCCTTGCCTTGGCGCTCTCAGGGTGCAGCTTCTGAAACAAGTTTCAACACCCACTGTCTGTTGGGGCTTGGACAAGTCCCTTTTCTGCATATCTCTGTTTCTACCTCTATGAAACATGACAGGTGACTGGGCTGACCTCCCAAACGGGCATGTGCCCCAGGCAATTAATGATTATAAAACGACTGCAAATGAGAGGAGCTGAGGTAATATCTAATGACAGCAATACTGTTTTGTATTATTCAAAATCAGTTAACATCCCACCAAGTGCCTGGGGGCTTTAGGCACCTGGAGAGAAAGTGTGAAAACACAAGATGAAATTAATTACAGGAGCCACCTATTAAAACCCTATTAAAAATAAAGACTGCAAGCCAGGCTTTGGGATCTAGGGAAGCCAGGCCACAAAAAAAAAAAAAACCAGAGCTATTCATCAGACCACAAGGAGAAGGGAATGCGGAGTGGAAAACATCTGGCTTCCCTTGGGTTCAAACCTGGAGGCAGAGAGCACAAATGTTGCCGCTGATCTTAATTGCCCCTAAGGTACTGTAGGGAGAGAAAAAAAACAACAACAACAAAACTCGAGCATACTGAGCTGTTTCAAGGGTGAAAGGAGACAGAGCTGACCTTGGAAAGCCAACCCCATCCTAGTGCTGCCCCAGTGCTCAGATTTCTGTGCTGCGGCCAGAGCCCCTACACACTCACACGGCTCCATCAGTGAGGTACCCAACTTGAACAGAGTTCAAGATGAGATGCTCAAGGTCAGAGGACTGGATAGACAGCAACCCAGAGGTAGCTTGGCCCAGGGCACCAGGTGGCAGGTTGGTCCAAAGCCCAAGTTCACAACATTCACAGACTCACTCACCTTGAGTTTCTGGAATGTCCTAACCACTGTACCTTCATGTGTTTATTTATTCATTCATCCAGTTAAGAAAACATTTAAATTTTTGCTTTATGCTAAGCCCTATGCTGGATGTTGAATACAAAGATAAATAAGGCAGAGTCCTAAGGGTATGACAATGATACAATATGGACAGGAAGTACTATGGGAAAACAGAAGCAGACGAGACCACTTCTCACCAGGTGATGACACTTGACTGGTCTTGATAAGCAGGAGTTAGTCATGTGGAGAGGCATTCTAGGCGGGAGCACCTGGGTGTGCCAAGCCCCAGAGGTGTTAGCATATGACCTGGTGACCCAGCAATTCCACTTTTCGGTATCTACTGTAGACAAACATGTACAAGTCCAGAAAAGGGTACAAGGATGTTTGCATATAGTATTGTTTGCAATAGGGAAAAACTGGAAACAAATGTCCATCAGGAGGGCAATGGTTGAGGGACTTCCTGGGTAGCACAGTGGTTAAGAATCCGCCTGCCAGTGCAGGGGACACAGGTTCAATCCCTGGTCCAGGAAGATCCCACATGCCTCAGAGCAACTTAAGCCCGTGCGCCACAACTACTGAGCCTGCACTCTAGAGCCCGCGAGCCACAGCTACTGAAGACTGTGCACCTAGAGCCCGTGCTCCACAGCAAGAGAAGCCACTGCAATGAGAAGCCCGTGCACCCCAACGAAGAGTAGCCCCCGCTTGCGGCAACTAGAGAAAGCCCGCGTTAAACAACGAAGACCCAACACAGCTAAAAGTAAATAAATTAAATTAAATAAATCAATCAATTTTTTTTAAAAAAGAAGGCAATGGGGCTTCCCTGGTGGCGCAGTGGTTGAGAGTGCGCCCGCCGATGCAGGGGACATGGGTTTGTGCCCCGGTCTGGGAAGATCCCACATGCCGCCTAGCGGCTGGGCCCGTGAGCCATGGCCACTGAGCCTGCGCGTCCGGAGCCTGTGCTCTGCAACGGGAAAGGCCACAACAGTGAGAGGCCCGCGTACGGCAAAAAAAAAAAAAAAAAAAAGAAGGCAATGGTTGAATAACCTAAAGTCCATTCATGCTCTTGGATTACTCTGCAATAACTAAAGCACAGGGGAGGTAGAGATGTGCTCTTATATGAAAACCTCCAAGACACTGTTGAAGAAAAAGCAAAACACTCAAAATATTCAGAGACTATACACCAAACTGATTTTGATGATTCTCTCTAGAGAGAATTGGTGAGGGAGAGTTTTGTAATGTTTGAAAATTAACAATGAGAATGTACTTATGTGTAAAATATATCATTAAGATAAAGAGTTTTGTTTTAGGAGATGGTGATGGGTCTTATTGTCTGAAACGGTGCTGTCCAAATAGAATTTTCTGCATTAATGGAAAATAGCTGTGCTATCCAATATGGTAGTCACTAGCCACGTGTGTCTATTGAGCACTTGAAATGTGGCTAGTGTGATAGAGGAACTGAATTTTATTAATTTATTTTAATTTTATTTATTTATTTATTTATTTATTTGGGCTGCACTGGGTCTTACTTGCGACACGCGGAAACTTCGTTGCGGCATACAAGATATTTAGTTGTAGCATGCGGACTTCTTAGTTGCGGCACACGGACTCTTAGCTGCAGCATGCATGTGGGATCTAGTTCCCCGATCAGGGATCGAACCTGGGCCCCCTGCATTGAGAGCATGGAGTCTTACCCACTGGACCACCAGGGAAGTTCCTGAATTTTAAATTTAATTTAATTTTAATTAATTAAAAATGTATTCGCTACGTGTGGCCAGTGGCAACTGTATTGGACAGTTCCCGGCTAGAATATCTAGAACATTGAGTTCAGGATGGGGTAGAGGCAGATGGAAGATGTGGCTGGAAAGATGGGTTGGGATTGAACGGTGATTTGCAAGATGGGCTAAGGAGTTTGGGTTTTATCCTATAGATAGTGAGGAGTATGAATGGAAGTGACTAGATCAGATTTATCCTTTTAAAAGATAACTCTGGCAGCCCTTCAGAGTGTAGATTAGAGCAGGCAGAGGGCTGCAGGCAAGGTTTATCTCCTCCGAAGGCTGCTGTTTGTCTCTGTGGCCTCTGGACATTGCCCCAGCATTCCAGATGGGCAGCTGAGTAAAGTACTCTGATTCAACAGCTATGTTTTTCAGATCTCAGGCAACCCCAGGTGGAAAAACTTGTCCGAGTTATTGAGAAGGGTTAACCTTAGTGGGGGAGGCTGTCTCTGGGTTGGAACACAGGAAGAACAGCAGACGGATAGTATTAGAGTGGAAATGTGTAGCAGGTTTCAGAGCAGGGACCGTAGAGAAAGTTTCTCCAGGGTCAGGAATTTGCCCCGGGCAGATTCTTTGGAAGGTACAGTTGCACAGTCCACGTTTCAGCTCCACAGGCAAGGGTTCTGCTCAGGAGGCCTGCCCTAGTTCATTGGGGCCCTTCCCCGAAGTCCACTGGGGACCTCCTTTTTGGTGAAAGAGGAGTTCTAGTGGGGGATCCATTAATTTAGCTGACTTTCAGGGAACACCTACTATGCAAGACACGATGCTGGGTGCTTGGTCCAGTGCAAACAAAGCAGACATGGTCCTTGACTCCGTGGGGTTTCCCATTAAAGTCAGAGGCCTGAGTACATAATTACAAATTGTGATATGTGTTTTAAAGTGCAATAAAAAAGATAAGTGCTATGAGAGAATAATAACAAGGGGAACATAATTTCAATTGGCAGAGGGTCAGAGAAGATGTCTCTCAGGAAGTTTAAGCTTCTCTACCCCATAAGGGCCCAAAAGACAAATGGAAGTTAGCTAAGTAAAGAGGGAACCTAGAAAACGGGATTCCAGGCAGAAGGACTGATGTGTGCAAAGTCTCTGAAATGGGAAATTGACCTGGGAAAGAAGGGTAGAGTGGGTAGGGCGTGGTGAGTGAGAGGGTGAGAGGGCCAGGGTGAGGTAAAGAGGGGCAGGCAGCACCCAGACACTGCAGGCTTTGTTTTATTCTGAGTGCAGAATTTAAGCAGAAGAGAGATCTGAATGTCTTTCTGGATGTTGTGTGAGGAATGGATTAGAGCAGGGGATCAGCAAACTGTAGCCTGGATGGCCCACAAGCTAAGAATGGTTTTTATTTATTTATTTTTTTTTAAAGAAGGATACAAGTCATCCTTTTTTTTTTTACTTTATTTATTTTTGGCCACATTGGGTCTTCTTTGCTGCGTGCGGGCTTTCTCTAGTTGCAGCACGCGGGCTTTCTCTAGTTGCGGCGAGCGTGGGTTACTCTTTGTTGCAGTGCACAGGCTTCTCATTGCTGTGGCTTCTCTTGCTGTGGAGCATGCGATCTAGATGTGCGGGCTTCGTTAGTTGTGGTTCACAGGCTCAGCAGTTGTGGCACACGGGCTTAGTTGCTCCACGACATGTGGAATCTTCCCAGACCAGTGCTCAAACCCGTGTCCCCTGCATTGGCAGGCGGATTCTTAACCACTGTGCCACCAGGGAAGCCCTAAGAATGGTTTTTACATCATTATATGGTTAAAAAGAATCAAAAGAAGAAGAATACTCTATGTGTTATGTGAAGGTTTTAAGGAATTCAAATTTCAGTGTCAATAATTTCAATTATTTATTGAAATTAAAATTTTCAATAAAGTTTTATTGGCACACAGCCACGCTCACTTGCTTACAAATTGTCTACAGCTGCTTTGGCACTGCAGTGGCAGAGCTGAGTAGTTGCAATGGTGATTGCATGCCTGCAAAGCCTAAAATATCTACTATCAAGCCCTTTACACAAAAACTATGCCGGCTCCTGGATTTGAAGAAGACCAATTAGGAGATTGCTGTAGTCATCAGGTGCAAGATGATAGGGACCTGTTCTAGGTGGTAGCCGTGGAGGTGCTCAGTGTGTGGCCTGAAGTATCCGGGGGAGAGAATCGGTACAATTTGCACAAGTGTGCATGGTAGGGGGGAGAGACATTTCAAAATGACACCCTCCAGGGACTTCCCTGGTTGTCCAGTGGATAAGACTCCAGGCTCCCAATGCCGGAGGCCGGGGTTCGATCCCTGGTCGGGGAACTAGATCCCACATGCATGCCACAACTAAGAAGCGTGCATGCCACAACTAAAAGTTCCCGCATGCCGCAACTAAAGATCCTGCGTGCCGTGACAAAGATCCCGTGTGCCACCACTAAGACCTGGTGCAGCCTAAATAAATAAATAGATAAATAAAATAAATATTTAAAAAAAGACTCCCTCCCATGAGTTTGGAGGACTCAGAGTAGGACATTAGTGGGGCACTTGACAAAATTTGAATAAAGTTTGTTGATTAGGTAATAGTGTCGTTCCTGTTCATTTCCTCACCTTGATCATTGTATTGTGGTTCTGTATGATGTAACATTTGGGGAATTAGGGAAGAGTATATTTAAATTCTTTGTTCGGACTTCCCTGGTGGTCCAGTGGGTAAGAATCTGCGCTCCCAATGCAGGGGGCTCGGGGTTCAGTCCCTTGTCGGGGAACTAGATCCTGCATGCATGCCACAGCTAAGAAGTCCACATATTGCAACTAAAGATCCTGTGTGCGGCCACTAAGACCTGGTGCAGCCAAAATAAATAAACATTAAAACAAAAGTTCTTTGTAACATTTTTGCAACTCTTTGTAAGTCTGAAACTATTTCAAAATGAGAAGTTGAAAAATAAAAATAGATTAAAACAAAGTAAAAATGACTCCCTGGTTTTCAGCTTGAGTATCTACATAGACAGGTCATTTACCGGGATGGGGAAAATGGTAAAGAGGCAGGAGAAGAGGGGAGGATCAGACTTCACTTTGTCTTTTTTTTTTTTTTTTTGCCGTACCACAGGGCTTGTGGGATCTTAGTTCCCCGACCAGGGATTGAACCTGGGCCCTCAGCAGTGAAAGGACAGAGTCCTAACCACTGGACCACCAGGGAAGTCCACAGACTTCACTTTGGACAGTTTAGGTTTGAGATGTTGATCTGAGAATGTGTCAAAAAGGCAGGGCCAGGCACTATCCTGAATCTCACTGATGAGCCCGAGACCTGGGAGAAGGTATAGAAACTGTGCAGCTCAACCTCAGAATGGGAGCTCTGTGCCTGAGGTGAGGCTGGACAAAGGGGGTCGGGGGGGAAGTTTGTGGAGTATCTGTGGAATCGCAGGTATGCTGCTCAGCACTTGGTCACCTCAGCCTCGTAACAACCCTGTCCAGTTGGACTTATTCTTCCCAGTTTACAAACGAGGAAAGAGACTTAGAGAGGTGCAGATCTGCTTTAGGACACAGCTAGGAAGTGGGAATGTGAGGGCTCGCCAGCGATTTTTCCTTCTTGCTGATACTGACCACCCATGGCAGATACTGAGTATATTAGCATCCTAGAGCTGCCATAACAAATAGAACAAACTGGTGACTTAAAACAGCAGAAATTTCTTCTCTTACGGTTCTGGAGGTCAAAGGTCCAAAACCAAAGTGTTGGTAGGGCCACACTCCCTCCCCAGGCTCTGGGGGAGAATCTTTCCTTGCCCTTCTGCTGGCTGCTGTTGGCTGCTGGCAATCTGGTAGCTTCTTTGGCATCCCTTGGTTGATAGCCATATTACTCCAGTCTCTGCTTCTTTCTTCACATCATCTTCTCTGTGTGTCTGTCTCTGTGTCTTTTCTCCCTCTGCCTCACTCTTCTAAGGACACTTGCCACTGGATTTACAGTCTAATTGGATAATCCAAGATGATCTCCTTATTTTGAAATCCTTAACTACATCTGCAAAGACTGTTTTTCTAAATAAGGTATCATTCACAGGTTCTGGAGATTAGGATATGGATATATCTTTTCAGGGGCCATCATTCAACCCACCACAAGAGGCTAGAAGAGGCCAGAGCTGCTGGCCTTGGAAATCTAGTAAAATGCTTCTTGAGCTTAAAAAACAGGCTGCCTTTCAGTCTTCCTTCATCCGATTTCACAAATGTGCCTCTTTGTGGAATGGATCAGCAGCCTAAATGCTGCCAACACAAATGTGGCTTGCTCTTCCAGACTGCCTGTAATTATGACAAAATGCTCAGATTCTGGGGCCTTTAGACACGGGATATTTGAGCACAAAAGGGAATTACAGTAAATGTGCCAGCAATGATGCCCAATCAGAGTGTGGAGTGTTGGGGAGATTGTGTGTGAATCTGTACCTAGAAACACCCTCTTCCCGAGGCTATCAGTTTCACCTATAAGAACCACAGCTACCTGGGCAGCTCACCACCTTCCTCCACAGGGAGAATGTTAGCCGAGGTTCCTTGGGCGAGCTTCTTGTCACATGCTGCTGAAGTTACAATGACCTAATAACAGGACATTGGCTCCTATGGACAGGAGCCAAAGCAGGGCAGTGGGGAGGCGAGTGGGAAGAGCGGAATGTAAAGTGATGTAAATGTAGTTCTCCCGGTCCCACCAGCCTGTGACTCATGTGCTCACAGAGAACTGGCTCAGCTGTACCACAGAGAGAATCATTTTTATTTCTGCCACTTGGGATTTTTGCAGTCCTCGAGACCTTTGGCATGAAAAGAGTGAGTAGAAGGCATTGGCAGAACTCAAACCCCTGGTTTCTGATTCTCTGGTCTCCACTCTTTCCATGATGGCTTAGCGACTGGTGAGAACTCTTGAGAACAGCTTCTTCACCACCGTTATCAAACCTTATCGGTAAATAACATGCTGCCGGGAGATTATATAACAACTTCTATTTGTAGAACACTTTACAGTTTGCAAAGCACTTTCGTATATTATTTCAGCACTCTGGCAACTGCCCTGTAACTCTGGCTTCCTAGAGAAGTTTCCTGGCATCCTGCACCAGTGGTATTTCATGACAGGATATTGATTTAGTGTGTGGATGGTGCCTCATCCTGCACAGCAGAGACAGAAGGTGGGGTTTGGGGGTATTTACACAGCTGTTTGACACTTCCAAAGCTACCCAAAATCATATTTTTGAAAACTGATGCTGTTCCCAGAGGGCGGGAAGCATGCTTTCATTTCGCTTTATTACAAATCTATTCATACTGGGGCAGTTAAATATGTATTGGAGATGCCAAGCAACAAGGACCCTGGATGCTGTATTCAGTCTGTTTCCAAACCTTTAGGAGGAATTTAAACTTCAGTTCCCTGCAAATGCTGCAGAATCCTTGAGGCTGTCATTTGCAAACCACTTCATGCAGTAACTGTGTGTGGGAAGCCTGCACACACCATCCGTGTGGATTATGGATGGTTTTGCAGACTCAGCGGAGTGTTTGGATCCATCGACGGCTTGATCAGAATCAGAGTCATGTATCAGCCTGCAACAGGAAGATAGTTCCTACTAGATGGAAACTTCCCACAGGGAGGCCAGAGTTGAAAGCAGTCACTCGTTTCTGCTGCTTTAACAGCAAGTCATAGAATCACAGATTTTACAACCGGAAAGGATCTGAGAGACCACATCTTCTCTCCCCTTTATTTTATGACGAGGAAACTAAGGCATAGAGAAGTGAAATGATGACTCCAAGATCACATACACAGTCTAAGTACAATGCTCTTTCCACCGTGCCATAGTATTTATTCCAGAAAACACCTAAGCCACATATTGTTTTGCAGATCAAAGAAACTGGCATTATTTAGGGTCACGCTCATGGTCTGCCCAGCTTCCAGTGCAAACACGAGACCTTGATTTGTTATCACCAGCAGCTTTTGAATGAATTGCCTTGTGATGCCTTAGGTCAAAAGTAGTGTCACAGTTAGAACCAAAACATCTATAAATGTGGTTTCATGGCACAGCCTCCCCGTGGCATGAAACCAGAGCAATACTGTACCATTCACCTCATTATCAGATTAGCTGCGTCAAAAAACATGTATTAAATACTTTTATCCACCTGCACCCGACGGTTCATCAGATGGGAATGGATGACATCAAGCCCCTTAGCAGCTGCTTTGCAGTGAAACAGCAAAACTCAGGGTAAGGACGGCCCGACACACAACCTGAGGCAACGCGCTTTACCGGTGTGTGCAAGGCAGGTTTTCACTGCTCACACGTGGTTGGTTTGTTTGTTTTTTAATCCACCATGGAAGACTCCTCAATCCTAAAAAGGGATCGTGGGAAAATCTGGCATTAAGCAGGACATTTCCTTTGCTCATGAACGGCTATAACCCTCCTGCCTTTCCATTTTCTACTCCTTCTGCCTGGAATGTTCTCCCACTCTCCCCTCCCTCAGTCTTCTCTCAAGATTCAGCTTAAGTGTCACCTTCTCTGGGAACATTTCCTTGACTGTTTTTTTTAATTTTTTGGCCACGCCCGTATGGCATGTGGAATCTTAATTCCCTGACCAGGGATCGAACCCGCGTCCCCTACATTGGGAGTGAGGAGTCTTAACCACTGGACCGCCAGGGAAGTCCCAACACTGCCCCTTCTTTACCTCACTCCAAGCTGAGTTCAAGCATCCTTTTTCTGTACCCCACCCCCACCCCACGTGAATCCAACGCTTCCTCTCTCACCCAGCTTGTCACACAATACTGTAGCTTTAGGTTTATTTGTCTGCTAAAAGGCACACACCACGTGAGCCATGGCCGCTGAGCCTGCGTGTCCGGAGCCTGTGCTCCGCAATGGGAGAGGCCACAACAGTGGGAGGCCCGCGTACCGCAAAAAAAAAAAAAAAAGGCACACTCCATGGGGGGAAAGAACATTTTTCATATCAGCATTCTCTTTTTTTAATTTTATTGAAGTATGGCTGATTTACAATGTTGTGTTAATTTCTGCTGTACAGCAAAGTCAGCATTCTTTTTGACTGGAATAATGCCAGCAACAGTGTAGGTTTTTGATAAACGTCAGTAGAATGAATTCTTCTGCTTGCCATTCAACCTCCCCCTTTATCTGTCCTCTCTTACTTTGCCCAAATCCTTAATGTGATCAATTTTCTCCTCTTCAAGCTGCCTCTTAATCTACCTGTAAATGCCCCCAAGCCAAATACTATCAGGGACACTCCTGTAGTTGAACTCTGGGTCTATTGCTCATTGCAACAGAGGATGCATACCATGGGGAAGGGTGGGACATCTCTGGAAGAAAGTATTAGAAAGAAATAGGAGGGAATTCCCTGGCATTCCAGTGGTTGGGACTCCATGGTCTCACTGCCAAGGGCCCGAATTCCCTGGTCGGGGAACTAGGATCCCACATGCTGTGCGTTGCGGCCAGAAAAACAGAACAAAACAAAACAACCCAAAAAACAAAACATGATTGGCTTGTGTTGGATGGTTTGTATAACGGATCAGAGAAGTGGGGTTTTGCTCTGTATTGGAGGCTGTCAGGAAACAGGGGTGATTCTGTGATTGGCTATCAGTAAGAATGAAGCAAAGCTAAGGCTGTGATTAACAAAGAATCTGCAGTCATTCATATTAGCCAAAATAACAGGGGGATGTTTGGTCATTTCTGTGGTTAGGATAATGTTCATACTTTTGCCTGTGTTCAAACATCAGTGATTATGTTTTTGTGTTGATCTATCGTGGTCACAGAATGGCCTTGTCTGTGCTGATGACTTGCAAAATTATTTCTACAGAACACTAAGGCCTAGCGAATAATACCAGGCCAGCACCCAGATGCCAAGGAGCTGCTTTTCTCTTTCTCATAACCCACACCCATTCCTAACTTTCATCAATCTGTTTCTCCTCTTAGGATGCTATTCTCCGTTCCCCAGCAAACTCCACAAAACCCCATCTTCCCCATGAGGCTTTCCTAAATACTACTTTCTCCATTAGATTATCTTTTCTGAATGCATCTAAACGTCTTGGTTGGCATACCACAGTTTAGTACTCAACTGTGTTCTAGCCTGAATTGTTTGACTTGTTTCACACGTATTTTTTTAAATAAATTTATTTATTTGTTTTTATTTTTGGCTGTGTTGGGTCGTCCTTGCTGTGTGTGGGCTTTCTCTAGCTGCGGTGAGCGGGGGCTACTCTTTGTTGCAGTGCGCGGGCTTCTCATTGCGGTGGCTTCTCTTGTTGTGGAGCACGGACTCTAGGCGCGCAGGCTTCAGTAGTTGTGGCACGTGGGCTCAGTAGTTGTGGCTTGCGGGCTGTTGAGCGCAGGCTCATTAGTTGTGGCGCACGGGCTTAGTTGCTCCGCAGCATGTGGGATCCTCCCGGGCCAGGGCTCGAACCCGTGTCCCTTGCATTGGCAGACAGATTCTTAACCACTGCACCACCAGGGAAGCCCTAGCATGTATTTTTCTTCTTAGTAGATTGTAAACCTTATTTAGGGGCAGGGCTGTTTCTCATACTTCAGGATCCTCCAGAAATGAGCGCCCGCTGAGGTGAAACGAATGGCTGGTCTGAGTAAGGGGGAGAGGGCAGCTTGCTTCTGTATCACAGCTCTGAAAACACAGCTACAGGCCTGCAGGGGAGAAACCATTAGCTTGCCCTTTCCCCTGCTGGCTGCCATTTCTAACACCCTGAGCTGATCTTCCCATCAAGAAAGCTTTTTCCAATTTTTCTTTTGGAGCAATCATTTCTTTCCAAGAGTTATTATTTCTTTTGGCACTCTCTTCTCCCTACCTGTCTGAAAGCTCCTTGAATGCAGGATCTACCATTAATGAATTTTTGTCTCCTGTCACTCTCCCAAAGCACCTGGCACCTGACTTAGACGGTGGAAGGAAAGGACCAGCAGTTCCCGACCAACCCCATCTCCTGCCTGGCTCGACGCAGAAAGCGGGGTGCATCAGAGCTGTCTCCTGTCGGGCCGGGTGGGACGCCTATGAGGCTCACTGCAATGGCCTTTGGCACAAGACCTCAGCCTGGGCAGTTAGCCGCACGCTCTCCGGCCCATCATCACTGCCCCGGGTTGCTCCTTAGGAGGACACTAAGCAGGTTTGGGGAAACTTTAATTAAAAGCTGCGAGTTTCAACCACTCTCCACAGAGACGCTGGGATTCGTCAAAGCTGGAGAAGTATAAGCAATCGACATCGACCGCAAAGCCAGCAGGCAGAATCAGCTCGGTTTCCACCACCGGGATGCGGTTTGCTTTCTACAAAGCCTACTCACGCCAACTGTACGGTTCAGCCAATCACACAACCCGAGGGGGCGTGGTCGCCAAGTAGAAGGTGGAGAAGGCGGAGCCGAAGCCTTGATTAGCATCCGGTCTGGGGCGGGGGGCGGGGCCCAGAGGCCTGGCAGCGCCGCGTCTGAAGAGGCTTCAAGTTGCGAGGCCGAGCACCAACGGCCATGTTTATTTCTGGCAGGTCAGCTGACTTGGACTAACTCAGGGCCAACACGTAGGCGGTATCCCTTTTCTCTGGGGAGCGGATGAGGCCCTCCCCTCACACACTTCCCATCTCTCCGCGCGCGCCCCCGCCTTGCCGGTGAGCCTGTTTGGCGGGAAGTTGGCTTAGTTGGCCTACCTGTGGCTCAGCGGGTCCTGTGGTCCCCGCCTTGTTTTTCCCCAGAAGCTTCTCAATCTTTCGTCGGTCATCTCGGCATAAGGCATAGTACCCCTTCGCACGGAGGACGCCATGGCTCCCAGGAAACGCCCAGAAACCCAGAAGACCCCCGAGGTGGTTGTGCGCCCCAAGAGCAAGAGGAACAGAAGCCCCTGGGAGCTGGAACCCGAGGCCAAGAAGCTCTGTTTGAAGGGCCCCGGTACTGCCTGCGCCTGCTGCTTTAATTAATTCCGCCATTTGGGGTTCTCACACAGGAGGCTGGAGTGGGGGGTGGGTGCGCCTGGGTCCCTGAGGCTGTCCCAAATTATGAACGCCTCAGGCTGTGCATTTTGTCTGCAGGTCCTTTGACACCTTAGAGCTTGGGCTTAACCTCCCTCAGGTGACAGGAAGAGGCAGATGAGCTCCATTACAACAGACACAACGGACTTTTCAAATTCCTTGTTTGTACCAGAATTTTTACACACTGAGGACTGCTTAAGATAATCCTACTTTGCCTAGTGGTGTGTGTACTTAATTTCTCTAGTCACGATTGCTAGCTGTATGTCCTTGGTTTAACTGCGGAAACCCTCCCATTTCCCTCCTTCCTTCCTTGGAAAACTCATTCTTAGGGGTTTATTGGGGCTTGAACCTGGGGCTATAAGGAATGTAGGGAACTCAAAAGACAGGGGGTTGTTGATGAAGTGTTTTTTTTGTTCATGAGAAGAAAGAATTGGTTGTCACGAGGCGGGATTCATAGAGATCAGGTCCTCAAGTACATGTTGGTAATCCAGAGTTGCTTTATTCCTATTCTAGGTGGATCTACCTTCCCAAAAGTAGCCTAGCGAATTTAGCGCCACACCGGACCCTATGGATCCTGCTGGTTTTAAGGAGAAGAGATTGGACTTAGGGCCAACCACTGGTCACCTCTACATTATTTTAATATAGGATTTAAAGAAACTGCTTTTCCCAAAAAGTCACTTCTGTGCTGTCCTAAAATCTTTTTATTGTGCTTTATATGTAACTTTTAAATTGTCACCCAACCCTATCACTAGTTCTCCAGCCCAAACTGGGAAGAGTTCTGCAGTTCTCATGTGTTTCTTTGGCTCAGTTCTCAGGAACCCTGCAAGATCATAGTTTCACTTCAGAAGTACTATTTTGGGGAATGTTTTTTGGAAGGGGCTGAATTCCTACTCACTATTTATTTGTTGTGCTGGGTGAGACTGAGCAGAACGTGGAAAAACCTTAGGAGATGATAAGAGAGATTGTCTATGCCGAATGAAGGAACAAGGCTTTCTTTTTGGGATGTTTCAGCAGAAAAATCTTTGAGTGAGATTGGAGCGGAAAATATGTGTCTGTTCTGCTTGGCAGGTCCTAGCAGAAGATTTGACTCAGGCTGCCTTTGGGCGGGGTTGGCTAGCCTGCGGGTCCCGCCACCATGCAGCATCGTCAGGGCCCTCCACCAGCATAAGCTGGGCACAGCTGCCTGGCCATCACTACAGCAGGTGAGGCGTTTCCTGGCTGAAGAGCTCAAGGGTTTGCATGGTGGCTTTTTTTTTTTTTTTACTGCTGGATGGTCCAAAATTAGATGCTGGGTTGGTTCAGTGGGTCGTCGGAGTGGTCAGATCACCCCCATCTTGTTGACTACTGGGCACTCAGCCATGTAGAAGTGCCCACTGGGCACTCAGCCATGTAGAAGTCCTATGCTGTAGGGTGTCCCAGCAGGAATGCACCCTGCCTCCTTGCTTTCCATGATTAGGTCATGTATATTGCAAATATTTTTATGCACAGAGTCAGGCAGTTATTTTTCCTTTAGTGGGAGGACCTGACCCCACTTATCTATGCGGGAGTCAGAGATTGGCAATTTACCCTTATGTTTTAATTCAACTTAATTTTTTTCTCTCTGTATCAGGGTCTCCAGCAGTCCTTTTTGAACTCTCTGGCTTCTTACCGGATATTCCAAAAGGCTGCCCCTTTTGACAGGAGGGCCACATCCCTGGCGTGGCACCCAACTCACCCCAGCACCCTGGCTGTGGGTTCCAAAGGGGGAGATATCTTGCTCTGGAACTTTGGCATAAAGGACAAACCCACCTTCATTAAAGGGGTGAGCAGTTCCCTGTGCCAGATGATAGTGCTGAAGAAGTGTGTGTTGAAGGGATGAAAAGTCATCCGGTAACAAGGAGATAATTGGGATCAAAAATAACTATGGGTATTTTCAAACGAGTCAATGGTGATGATACTCAACTCTTTATTGAACGCCTGCCCTTAAAATATTAGGAAGTATGAAATATTGATCACCCTCGTAAATTACCTAGAATCTAAGCCCTTTCTTACCTCCTTGACCTCATCTTGTACTACTGTCTTTCCTCATTTCCTATGCTTTAGCCATACTGGCTATTTCTCTTCCTGAAGCTGAGTCTTTGCACTTGCTGTTCCCTGTGACTGGAGTGCTCTTTCCCATGGTTTTCTCATGGCTGGCTCCCTCTTATCATTCAGGTCTCGGCTCAATATATTTTTTCAAAAAGGCTGTTACTGACCGCTCTGCCTAATCACTGATGACTCCCTATCTCATTATCC
This sequence comes from Delphinapterus leucas, assembly GCF_059928025.1. Taxonomy (NCBI): domain Eukaryota; kingdom Metazoa; phylum Chordata; class Mammalia; order Artiodactyla; family Monodontidae; genus Delphinapterus; species Delphinapterus leucas. The sequence continues at coordinate 13,168,297 of NC_143135.1, read as the reverse complement.
TGCTTCACTTTTCCCCCACAATGTTTATCAATATCTGAAATGTTTTACTTATTTGTATGTCTTTACCCACTGGAAGGTAAGCTCCATGATGGCAGGGACCTTGTTTTTCTGATTTACCACTGTATCCCCAGTACCTAAAACAATGTTTGGCCTAGATAGCTGCTTTGTATTTGTTGAATGAATGAGGGGCTTGGAGTATAACTGGATAGGTGGGATGTCTACCGACAAGATAACTAACAATACAGCAGTACAGATGCTAAATGCTACATACAGAACATGAGAGAAGGAAGAACCTCTTGTGAATTAGAGTCAATAGAGGTTTCATAGATGAGTGAGGAGTGAGGAAGAACAATATTTAGATAAATGGAGAGAAAAGGAGGAAAGGCAGAGTGTGTTTGGGGCAAGGTTTGGCATAGAGCTTTTTAGGGATGCTCTTAATTGTGCTAGTGTTTGTCATCAGTCGCTGAGGGGTGAGGGTATTGGCCCCCCCACCAAAGACAAGACCGTTAGCTTGCCCAGCTGGGGACTGACATTGGAGGGCTATACTGTGAAAGGTGATGCTCTGGGTTTAGAGCAGGAGCCACAAATTCACATGCGTAAAGAAGCCAGACAGATAATGATGTAGGAGGGTGGTTAGTGGTACACTGATATCTTAGTGGTATACCACTAATATCTTATTTCCTGTAGATGGTTGACAGGTGAGAATCTAGGTCCTGAGGTATCAGATCTGATTTTTTCAAATGAAGACTGAAATGTTCTGACTTTAAAAAATTGTAATGAAACACATATAAAATTTACCATCTTAACCATTTTTAAGTTTACAGCTCAGTGGCTTTAAGTACATTTACATTCTTGTGTAACCAGTCTCCAGAACTTTTTCATCTTGCAAAACTGAAACTCTGTAGCCATTAAACACTAATTCCCCATTCCTCCTTCCCTCCAGACCCTGGCAACCACATTCTGCTTTCTGTCTCTATGATTTTGACTAAGTATCTCATACAAGTGGAATCAGACAGTATTTGTCCTTTTGTGATAGGCTTATTTCACTTAGCACAGTGTCCTCAAGTTTTATCCATGTTGCAGCATGTGTCAGAATTTTCTTCCCTTTTAAGGCTGAATAATATTCCACTGTATGTATGTACCACATTTTGTTTATCCATTCATCTGTTGATGGACATTTGGGTTGCTTCCACCTTTTGGCTTTTGTGAATAATGCTGCTGTGAACGCGGTTGTACAGATATCTCTTCGAGCCCCAGCTTTCAGTTCTTTTGGTTATGTACCCATAGTGGAATTGCTGGATCACATTGTGACTCTATTTTTCATTTTTTGAGGAACCACCATACTGTTTTCCATAGAGGCTGTACCATTTTACATTCCCGCCAACAGTACTCAGGGGTTTCAATTTAAAATATCCTGGTTTTTAATGTTGGGAACTAAGTGAAATTGAACATGCTCTGTAGCTAAACAAAACACATTTGTGAACTGGATTCTGCATTAGCTCACTGTTTTTATACCTCAGGTTTAGAGGCCAAAGGTAAACCCAGGATGAGTTCTTTTAAGTGGAGGGTTTGGAGAGCAGCTCATCAGAAAAGGCCAGGTTAGGCAGGCTTGAAGATTAGGATTCAAGGTGAGATCAGTGTTCAAGAAAATAAGTGCCTGAAGCCCAAAGAAAGGCAGCCAGGGGATTACTTGGTGGTCTGTCTACCCAGCTGGTGAGACAGGTGACCCCCAGGAGGGGTAGCTTTAAGTTGAAGTCAGAACCCAGAGCTCAGGCAGGAGGAGATTGGTTTTTTTCCTAGGCATCCAGGACATGGGAATAGAGAACTTTAAGAAACAGCCTAAGAGTGTCCTAGGGGAAGAGTTTCCTGACAAAAAGGGGAATGATAACTGCTTTGAACTTGTGTCAGGCTGAAGCTGCTTTTGGTTTATATCACCCTTTATTATGATGTGCATTTAAGTGAAGTTTCCTTACACACTGTTGTGGAGATTGGTCTGGGCATTTGAACTCTGTGACTAGTAGGGAACTAGGTTGTAGCAGGAGAAGGGTAGGTGGTCTGGAGAACTGTCTGTTTTTACTCCCAGGAACTGACAGCAGAACGTTGATTTGAGACCAGTGACTGAGGGAGCAGCAGTGCTTCATTTTGTCATTTCTTTAGTCATCTGACCTTGGCTCTGATCTTAATCTTTCAGGCCCTTGGCAAGGGGACATGTATTACATTTTCAAAATGAAGATTATTTTGTTCTCATTGTAAAAATGACCTGTGCTCATTGTAAGAAATTCAGGCAATACAGAAAAAAGTATAAAGAATAAAGTAACTATTACCTGAAATCCCCATTTGAGGCATCTTTATGTGCGTGTATATACTGTTATACACACCCGTTCTTCTACTTATATTTTTATGTAAATATTCTATCCTAGAATCTGTTGTATTTTACTTATTAGATCATATCCTAGTTTAGTCATCTTGTACCAGATGACGACCACTTAAAAATATCTTATTTCCTGGACTTCCCTGGCGGTCCAGTGGTTAAGACTCCATGCTTCCACTGCAGGAGGCATGGGTTCGATCCCTGGTTGGGGCACTAAGATTCCCACATGCTACTGGGCATGGCCAAAAATAAATAAATAAAATTTTAAAATATATATCTTATTTCCTTTTTTTGGTAATGCCTTTGGTTTTGGTGTCAGAGTAACGTAGACCTCATGTAAAGAGTTGGGAAGTATTCCCTCCACTTGAATTTTCTGGAATAATTTGTATAGAATTGGTACTATTCCTTTCTTAAATTTTTTAATAGCATTCACTAGTGAAGCCATCTGGGCCTGGAGTTTTCTTTGTTGGAGGGTTTCTAACTATATATTCAATTTCTTAATAGATACAGGGCAATTTAGGTTATCTATTTCTTCTTGAAGGAGCTTGGTAGTTTCTTTCAAGTAATTTGTCCACTTTATCTAAATTTTTGAATTTAGTGGTGTAAAGTTGATCATAGTATTCCCTTATTATCCTTTTAATATCCATAGGATCTGTAGTAATGTCCTCCCTCATATTTCTTTTTTTTTTTTTTTGTGGTACACGCAGCTCTCACCGCTGTGGCCTCTCCCGTTGCGGAGCACAGGCTCCGGACGCATAGGCTCAGTGGCCATGGCTCACGGGCCCAGCCGCTCCGCGGCACGTGGGATCCTCCCGGACCAGGGCACGAACCCGCGTCCCCTGCATCGGCAGGCGGAACCCCAACCACTGCGCCACCAGGGAAGCCCCCTCATATTTCTTGATATTGGTAATTTGTGTCTTCTTTTTTTTTTTTCCCTAATCAGTCTTGTTAGAGGATTATCAATTTTGTTGATATTTTCAAAGAACCCGCTTTTAGTTTCATTGATTTTTTTCTCTGTTGTTTTTCTGTTTTCTTTTTTGTTGACTTTTGTTGTATTATTTTCTTTCCTATGCTTACTTTGGGTATAATTTGCTTTTCTTTTTCTGGTTTCTTAAGATAGAAACTTGAATTGTTTACTTGAGACCTTTCTTTTCTAATATAACCATTTAATGCTATACATTTCCCTCTATTTCTTAACTGCATCTCACAGATTTTGTTGTGTTTTTGTTTCCATTCAGTTCAAATTATTTTCCAAATTCTTTTTTTTTTTTTTTTTTTTTTTTTCGGTACGCGAGCCTCTCACTGTTGTGGCCTCTCCCGCTGCGGAGCACAGGCTCCGGACGCACAGGCCCAGCAGCCGTGGCTCACGGGCCCAGCCGCTCCGCGGCACGTGGGATCCTCACGGACCAGGGCACGAACCCGTGTCCCCTGCATCGGCAGGCGGACTCTCAACTACTGCGCCACCAGGGAAGCCCCCCAAATTCTTTATGATTTCTTCTTTGACCTATGGGTTATTCTGAAGTATTTTGTTTAATTTCCAAATATTTGGGCACTGTTGAGATACCTCCCTGTTATTGATTTCTAGTTCAATTCTGTTAAGAACAAAAGACATTTTATGTGATTTCCAGTCATTTTACATTTTTTATTTGTATTTTGGCTAAGCATACGGACTATCTTAGTGAGTTTTCCATATGCATTTGAAAAAAAATGTGTATTCTGCTGTTTTGGGGTGAATTTTTTTTTTTTTTTCCCTGTGGCTGCACTGCGCAGCATGTGGGATCTTAGTTCCCCGACCACGGATAGAACCCATGCCGCCTGCAGTGGAAGAATGGAGTCTTAATCACTGGACTGCCAGGGAAGTCCCTGTTTTGGGGTGAATTATTCTCTAAAAGTCAGTTAGGTTAAGTTGGTTGATAGTGTTGTTTAAGTATTTTGTATCTTTTTTTTTTCTTAATGTTCTGTATCGTATAAGATTTTATGTCTCATCAGTTATTGAGAGAGGAATATTGGAATCTTCAACTATAAAATTGTGGTTCTGTCTATTTTCCTTTAGTGTTTGCTTCAAGCATTTGGAAACTCTGTTATTAGGTGCTTACACGTTTAAAATTATGTCATTTTGATGAATTGACAACTTTGTCATTGTGTGATGTCTCCCTTTACCTCTGGTAATATTTCTTGTTTTGAAATCTTTGTTTGATATTAATGTAGCCACTGCAGCTTTTTTATCATTAGTATTTGCATTGTATATCTTTTTTTTCATCCTTTTATTCTTAATGTATTTGTGTATTTGTATATAAATGAGTTTTCTGTAGATAGCATGTAAAAAAAAATCCAATCTGGGAATTCCATGGTGGTCCAGTGGTTAGGACTCCTAAAACTAATACAGTGTTATATGTCAATATCTCAGTAATTTTTTAAAAAATTTCATTTAAAATAAAGTTAACCTGTGGGAAATTCCCTAGTGGTCCAGTGGTTAAGACTTGGTGCTTTTTGTTATAAAGCAGAAGCTAACACACCATTGTAAAGCAATTATACTCCAATAAAGATGTAAAAAAAAAAAAAAAAAAAGACTTGGTGCTTTCACTGCTGAGGGCCTGGGTTCAGTCCGTGGTTGGGGAACTAAGATCCCACAAGGCACATGGTGGCACAGCCAAAAAACAAAAAAATCCAATCTGACAATCTCTACCTTTTTTTTTTTTTTTTTTTGTGGTACGGAGGCGTCTCACTGCTGTGGCCTCTCCTGTTGCGGAGCACAGGCTCCGGATGCACAGGCTCAGCGGTCATGGCTCACGGGCCTAGCTGCTCTGCGGCATGTGGGATCTTCCCGGACCGGGGCATGAACCCGTGTCCCTTGCATCGGCAGGCGGACTCTCAACCACTGCGCCACCAGGGAAGCCCCAAATCTCTACCTTTTAATTGGAGCATTTGACCATTTACATTTAATATGATTATAAGTATGATTGGGTTTAAGTCTGTTATCTTATATTTCTATTTGTCCCATTGCTTTGCTCCATTTTTCTTTTTTTCTTGTCTTCTTTTTGGTTGAGTACTTTTTATGATTCCATTTTATCTCCACTATTGGATTATTAGTTACACTTCTTTTCCTTTCTCTTTTCTTTCTTTTAGTAGTTGTTCTTGGGTTTATAATGTACATCTCTTTTTTTTTGACGACACAGCTTGTGGGATCTTAGTTCCCTGACTAGGGATTGAACCTGGGCCCTTGGCAGTGAAAGTGAGGAGTCCTAACCACTGGACCACCAGGGAATTCCCCACAATGTACATCTTTAATGTAAGAGAGAACCTTCAAATAATGTTATACCACTTCCCATGTATTGTAAGACTCTTACAACTATATATTTACTTCTGTTTTCTCCCTTCTGTCATTGTCCTACATTTTACTTCTACATATGTTATAAACCCTACATTTTTATTTTTGCTTTACACAATTATCTTTTTGTTTCTGTTTTTTGTTAAATCTTTATTGAGATATAGCTAATATATGATAAACTGCATATGTTTAAAGTGTACGATTTGATGAGTTTTGACATACGTATACAACCATGAAACCATCACCACAATTAAAATAATGAACATATCCATCACCCCCGAAGTTTCCTCATACACCTTGGAAATCCATTCCTTTCTTCCCTCTGTCCTGACACCTGAAAACCATTGATCCACTTTCTATCCCTATTGATAAATTTGCATTTTCAAGGCTTTTATATAAATGGCACCATACAATATATACTCTTTTCTTTTTGGCTTCTTTCATGCAGTATAAATATTTGAGATTCATCTACATTTTTGCATGTATCAGTAGTATTTTTTTTCTTTCTGAGTAGTTTTCCAGTGTATCAATATACCACAGTTTATTTATCCATTCACCTGTCGAAGGGCATTTGGACTTTTTCCAGTTTTTGACTGTTGCAAATAAAGCTGCTGTGAACATGCATGTACAAGTCTTTGTGTGGATATATGTTTTCATTTTTCTCGAGTAAATACCTAGTTGTGGAATAGCTGGATTGCAGGGCAGGTATCTTTTAAAGATATTTTTTATTTATTTTTATAAATATTTATTTATTTATTTGGCTGTACTGGGTTTTAGTTGTGGCACATGGGATCTTTGTTGCGGTATGTGGGATCTTTAGTTGCGGCAAGCGAACTCTTAGTTGCAGCATGTGATCTAGTTCCTTGACCAGGGATCGAACACAGGCCACCTGCATTGGGAGCGTGGAGTCTTAGCCACTGGACCACCAGGGAAGTCCCTAAAGATATTTTTTTAATTTTTAATTTTTTTAAATATTTACTTTATTATTTTATTTTTTTTGGCTGCATCAGGACTTAATTGGGGCATGCGAGATCTTCGTTGAGGCACACGAGATCTTTCATTGCAGTGCGGGCTCTGTTGTGGCACGTTGGCTTCTCTCTAGTTGTGGCGCTCAGGCTCCAGAGCACATGGGCTCTTTAGTTTTCAGCAGGCAGGCTCTCTCGTTGAGGCGCACGAGCTCTGTAGTTGCAGCGCACGGGCTTAGTTGCCCCGTGGCATGTGTGATCTTAGTTCCCCAACCAGGGATCGAACCTGTGTCCCCTAAATTGGAAGGTGGATGCTTTACCACTGGACCCAGGGAAGTCCCAAGGTATTTTTTAAATGAGAAAAAAACTTCAATATTTACCCACATATTTGCCATCTCCAGGGCTTTTCATTCTTTTGTATGATCCAGACTTCCTTTTGGTAACATTTTCCATTTTCTTTCTGCTTGAAGAGATTCCTTTAACATTTCCTGTAATGTAGGTTGGTTGGTGATGCTTTTTTTCCTTTTGTTTGTCTGAGAATGTCTTTATTTTACCCCCCCTCCGTTTTTTTTTTTTTTTGAAGGTAATTTTGCTGGGTATAGAATTCTAGGTTCATAGGACTTTTTTTTTCTTTTAGTACTTTAAAGATAATTTCTGATGCAAAGTTTGCTCTCATTCTTATGTTCCTCTTCATGTGATTCTTCTTTTTTTCTTTTGGCTGCTTTAAAAATGGTCCCTTTGTCATCTAAAGTAATATTCACAGGTTCCAGGGATCAGGGCATGGACATCTTGGGGGACCATCATTCAACCTACTCCAGTTAGCATGGGTCTAAGGCAGCCTATAGTTTAGATGTGAGTTGACCTCACCCTGAGGCAGTACCCTTCTGAGGACTCTACTCAATGTTCTGTATATTAAGAATTTTTTCATTCTGGATGGTGAGAATACAGACTGTTCTGAGGATTTCTCCTTCTATTCACTTCTGGTGGTTTTACCTCAGCCTTATGTAGTTTCCTTATACATATTTACCCAACAGTATTTACTCCAAGGCCTGAGGGGACCCCTCTGAAAATCTCCAGAATGCTCTCTCTGTATATCTCCCCCTCCAGCATTTTCCCCCACAAATTCTTGCCCTGTTGGCTTTCCCAACTTGTCACCTCAGCTTAATGAGACTATTAGGCTGTTTGGGTCCTCCCTCCCTGTGCTGCAGCCTGGATACTCTTTCCAAGCAGTAAGCTGGGACAATTGCAGGGCTACCTCATTTCTTTCCCTCTTGTCTTGTGCTGCCTGTTGCCCAATGTCTGAAAACTCATTTCGTGTATTTTTTCATTTTTTTTTAGTTGTGTAAGGCAGGAGGATATATCTGGTTTCTGACACTGCATCATAGCTGGAAGTAGAAATTCATACTTAACTAATTTTAATAGTTTCTCTGAGGATTTAAATTTTTTTCCTACACAGTTTTGTCATCTACAAATAAATGAGAGTTTGAATTCTTACTTTACCATTTTTTCACTTCTTTTTTTGCCTTATTCCATTGGCTAAGACCTCTACTACTTTGTTGAATGTTGGCTATAACAGACATCCTTGTCTTATTCTTTTTTTTTTTTTTTTTTTTTTTTGCGGTATGCGGGCCTCTCACCGTTGTGGCCTCTCCCGCTGTGGAGCAGAGGCTCCGGATGCACAGGCTCAGCGGCCATGGCTCACGGGCCCAGCCGCTCCAGGGCATGTGGGATCCTCCCGGACCAGGGCACGAACCTGTGTCCTCTCATCGGCAGGCGGACTCTCAACCACTGTGCCACCAGGGAAGCCCCTTGTCTTATTCTTGATTATAGAAGGCTTTTATTTTTTGTCATTAAATAAGGTTTCTGCTACTTTTTATTGTGTTAAGATATACATAACATGAAAATTACCATTTTAACCATTTTAAAGCATACAACTCAGTGGTACTAAGTACATTTACATTGTTGTGCAACCATCATCAATATCCATCTCCAGAACTTCTTCATCCCCAAATAAAACTCTGTACCCATTAAACAATGACTCTCTATTACCCCTCCCCTCAGCCCTACTAATCTGTTTTCTGTCTCTGAATTTGATAATTCTAGGTACTGCATATAAGTGGAATCATACAATAAATATTTGTCCTTTGGGGTCTGACTCCTTTCACTTAGCATAATGTTTTCAGGGTTCATCCATGTTATAGCATGTATCAGCCCTTTATTCCTTTTTGTAGTTGAATAATATTCAATTGTATGAATACACCAAATTTTGTTTCATCATTCATCTGTTGATGGACATTTGGATTGTTTCTGCCTTTTGCTGTTATGATTCAGCTGCCATGAATGTTCATGTACAAGTTTTTGTTAGAACTGTTTTCAGTTCTTTTGTGTATATACCTAAGAGCTTGTTTGTTTTTAAAACTTGTTTTTAAATACCTTTTATCAGATTGAGTAAGTTCCTCTTTTATTCATAGTTTGCCAGAAGCTCTCATCATGAATGATAATTGAATTTCATCAAATACTTTTTTGTCTCTTGAGGTCAGCAATGATTTTCTTCCTCTATTCTATTAATGTGGTAAACTACACTGTTTTCTGTTTGTTTTGGTTCATTAGTTATAGTCGATTTTTTCATTTAAATGTTATTTTTTTCACTCTTTTACCTTTACAGTTATATTTCTAGCAAGTGATACTGCTTCTTTTAAAAACTGTGGGAAAAGCAGATAACACAAAATGTATCATCTGAACCATTTTTAAGTGCACTAACACTATATTCACATTGTTTTGCAACAGAGTTCTAGAACTTTTTCATCTTGTAAAACTGAAACTGTGCCCACTGAATAACAACTCACCATTTCCCCTTCCCTCCAGCCTTTGGCAACCACAGTTCTACTTTCTGCTTCTATGAGCTTGAACTACTTTAGATACCACTAAGTTTTGGTGGTTTTACGGTTTTACTGTGGCTATGTCAGAGAATATTCTTGTAGGAAGTACACAATAAAGTATTTGAGTGTGATGGGACATCATGTTGGCAATTTATTATCAAATGGTTCCGGAAAAACAGTTCTTTGTGCTATTCTTGCAACTCTTCTATGAGTTTGAGATAGTTTGAAAATAAAGTTTAAAAAAAAAAGATTGTTTCTTCCTTAAATATTTAGTACATTCACCACTGAAGCCATTAGGATCTGGAATTTACTTTGCAAGAAAGTTTTTAGTTGTGACTCAATTTCTTTAATAGATACCAGGGTATTCAGATTTTTCTTTTTCATCTTCTGTCAGTCTGGCAAGTTTGTACTTTTCTAGGAATTTGACTATTAACTCTAAGTTTTCAAATTTATTGGCAAAAGATTGTTTATGATGTCCTCTTATTATCTTTTAAAATGTCTAAGATTTATGTTGATAATCTTTTCCATTCATTAAATTGGTTATTTGTGCCTTCTTGTTTGGTCATTCTCACCAGGGATTTATCAATTTAATTATATTAGTCTTTTCATGGAACCAACTTTTGGCTTTGTTGATTCTTTCCACAGTGTATTTGTTTTATTTCATTAATTTCTGTTCTTTTTTTTACTTTCTTTGGTCTTAGCTTCTTGTTTGTTTTACAGCTCCTTGAGATGGATGTTTGAGTCATTGATGTTTAGCTTTTTTAACTGTCATTATGAATATGCTCCTGTGAATATCTGCATACAAGTTTTTACATCAACATATTCATTTCTGTTGAGTATATATCTCCTGGGTGTATCTATCTCCTGGGTCATATGGTAACTCTATGTTTAATTGTTTGAGGAATTGCCTGTTTGCCAAAGCAGCTGCTCATTTCACTTTCCCACCAGCAATGTAGGAGGGCTTCAGTTCCTCCACATCCTCACACTTAACTGACAAAAATTGTACATATTTAAGGTGTACCACATGATGTTTTAATACATGCATGTACTGTGAAGTGATTATACCATCAAGCTAATTAACATCCATCACCTTACATAGTTTTTTGTGTGTGTGCATGCGCGCATGCGTGCTGAGAACACTTATCTACCCAGAAAATTTCAAGTATACAGTACAGTATATTAACTGTAGTCACCATGCTGTACATTAGATCTCAAGAACAACTGAAACTTTGTACCCTTTGACAAACATCTCCCCATTCCCCTCCCCCCACCCCAGCCCCTGGCAACCACTATTCTACTCTCTGCCTTTGTGAGTTTGACTCTTCTAGATTGCACATGAAATTGAGATCATTCAGTATTTGTTTTTCTGTGTCTGACGTCCTCCATGTTCATCCATGTTGTTGCAAATGGCAGGATTTCCCTTTTTTTAAGGCTGAATAATATTCCATTATACACACACACACACACACACCACATTTTCTTTATCCATCCATTCATCAGCAGACACTTAAGTTGTTTCCGTATCTTGGCAATTGTGAATAATGCTGCAATGGACAGGGGAGGACAGAACTCTTTGAGAAACTGATTTCATTTCCTTTTGATATACACCCAGAAATGGAATTACTGGATCATATGGTAGTTCTATTTTAAATTTTTTGAGGAACCTCCATACTATTTTCCATAATGCCTCTACCAATTTACATTCCCATCAACAGTGTTCAAGAGTTCCCTCTTTTCCACATCTTGGCCAGCACTTGTTATCGCTTGTCTTTTTGATAATAGTCATTCTAACAGGTGTGAGGTGATATCTCATTGTAGTTTTGCATTTCCCTGATGATTAGTGATGTTGAGCACCTTTTCATGTACCTGTTGGCCATCTGTATATATTCTTTGGAAAAATGTATATTCAAATCCTTTGCCCATTTTTAATCAGATTGTTTTCTTGCTATTGAGTTGTCCAAGTTCCTTATATATTGTTAATATTAACCCCTAATCAGATATATAGTTTGCAGTATTTTCTCCCATTCCATAGGCTGTCTTACAACACTTGTAATTGTCTTTTTGATTATAGCCATCCTAGTGGATGTGAAATAGTATTTCATTGTGGTTTTGATTTGCAATTCCCTAATGACTAATGATGTTGAGCATCTTTTCATGTGCCACTGACTATTCGTATATCTTCTTTGGAGAAATGTCTGTTGAAATCCTTTGTCCATTTTTTTTTTTTTTTTTTTTTTTGGCTGCACTGTGCAGCTTGCCAGATCTTAGTTCCCCAACCAGAGATTGAACCCTGGGCCACGGGAGTGAAAGCGCCAAGTCCTAACCACTGGACCGTGAGGGAATTCCCTTTGTCCATTTTTAAATTAGGTCTATTTTTTAAATGTATACTAATTACAATTATTTTAAAGCCTGTGTCTGTTAGCACCAATACCTGGATCTCCTGTGAGTGTCTTTCAACTATTGTTTTTTCTCTTAGTTATTGGTTATTTGATATTCTGGATAATTTTAGATTTGATGCCAAATATTGCATATAAAAACTTGTAGAGATATAATTTGAAGTTTTGAGTGCTGTTATTTTCCTCCAGAAAGAATTTCTTTCCTCTGGCAGGCAGGTCAGGTGGAATCAGATCATCTTAATCTGATCAGCGATTGAAATGATTTGAATCTGGACTTCAGTCTTTGTGAGGGATGGTCTGTTTCCAGTTTGCTCTTATTTTTAGGGTTTCGGGGATCCTAACTAAAAGCTGGGTTTTTTCCAAGACCTCTCCTCCTTGACAGGTCTGAACTCCAGTTTTTGCCCCTCTTGAGATGGACAGAGCCTCTCTTCAGCTTCTCAGCCACCACTTTCTTATCTGCATACGCCTCAAGAGGAAAAGCAGCATCGAAATGTCGGGCGTACCTCTCTGCTTCTCTTCTCTCTAGGAGGCTGGACTTCAAGTCCTTGATGCCTTGATAGCTCTTCGTTGACTTCAGACTTTCCTTTGAAAACATGTATTTTTTCTGTCTTTTCTAGTTTTTCTTGACAGAAGGTTGGCCTGACACCAGCTAACCCACCATCACTGGAATTGGAAGTCTCAAACATATCTCTTTTTCATATTTTGTCCAGGTTTGGTTAGTCCTTCTCAGTGCAAGAGTTGGTCATAACCATTTAGCCCACCCTTGCTAGAACGCTCATGCGTTTTACCTTAAATTGTTTACATGTGTTTATTACTAACGCTTTGACATAGGGCCAGTCCTTTTCTTGGAATAAGTGTTCACTGATTAGGGTTCACCTGGTCTTACATAAACCATATCCATAATGCCTTTTTTATAGGGTCTAGTTTCCATTCCCCAAAAGTGGAGACATAATTTAAAATTAGTTGTGGAGCAATCTGATTGCAGATTCTTTTAAAATTTTTATTACTGTTTCCCACCCTAATTGTTTATAAGTATCTCACCCATGCTTAATTCAACAACTATTATTTTTAGCAAATCATTTTTATCTAGTTTTTCCAAAGTGTTCATATGGATTTCATAGAAATAACAATAGTCTTTCTTTTTGCACATATTTCATCAGTTTAATTAAATTACATTTGATGAAATGTTTTAAGTGTTTAAAGTTTAAATGTTTAATAAATCACATCATGTAAATTAAACTACATGATTACAATACAAACTACAACTGGCATACATAGGTTTAAGAACAAACACAACTAACCCTTCGTAAGCATAGAACCCAGCTAGTGGGAGCAGATTATCATATAGCAGCAAGGGTTTGGTGAACCATGGGCATCAGAATGTTTTAGAGAGGGAATGGAAAGTACCAGTTAGTATGCTGATTGAGTTAAGTGGATGTTGTGTAAGAGGCCTTGTAGAACTAAGGCTGGGATAGCAACAGCATACGGGAGAAGTGGAGGAAGAGCCTTGAGGATGTAAAGTTCTTAAAACAGTGCTTGATATATAATAAACACTTAATAAGGTTATGCTACTGATGTCATGATTATTTTCATCATCATTGTCTGAGATGTCTGGAAAAAACAGGAAGGGGCTCAGATCTGACATCAGCCCTCCTAACCCAGCCACTGTTCCAAGCTGAAGCTCTTATGAAAAGAGCAGTTATATGATAAACAGATTATGGTACATTCACACAATGGAATACTCAGCAATAAAATGGGATGAACTATAGATACAGACAGCAAGTTGGATGAAACTCAGGGGCATTACACTGAGTGCAATGAAAGAAGCCAGTCTCAAAAGGCTGCATACCGTATAATTCATTTATATGACAGTCTGTCAAAGGCAAAACTATTGTATAGTGATGGAGAACGGATCAGTGGTTGCCAGGGGATAGGAGTCGGGGGGGGAGGATGGGACTACAATGGGAGAGCACAAGGGATTTTGGGGGAAGTGACACAACTGTCCTGCACCCTAATTTTGGTGGTGGTTATTCAAATCTATACGTGTGTTAAAATTCATAGAACTGTATGCCAAAAACAACAAATTTACTGTATGTTAATTAAAAAGTATGAAATTAAAACTAAAACCTTAAGAAACAGTACTGTGGAGAGCATCCTACTGTCTAGGCATCTAAGCTGGCCTGGCCCCAAGTGCAGTCTGGCTGGCTCTTGTGTCTGAGCGGAGTATGTGCACCCAGGCCTGGTCCTCTTCCTGGGCCGTTGTCACTCACTGGCTTTTTTCTTCCTTGTGTTAGATTGGAGCTGGAGGGAGCATCACTGGGCTGAAGTTTAACCCTCTCAATACCAACCAGTTTTTCACCTCCTCAATGGAGGGAACAACTAGGCTGCAAGACTTTAAAGGCAACACTCTCCGAGTTTTTGCCAGCTCAGGCACCTGCAAGTGAGTAGTTTAACTCAGAGGGGAAAGGGCTTCTAGGCTCTCAGTGTAGTTCTGGCGAGAGCATCCAGGTCCCATTTCTTTCACCCAAACCTGGCACAGGGAAGAAAGGAAAGGTGTTAGCTCCTTTCCACGTTTCCCTCTCTTTCTCAGACGTTTTCTTTAGCTGCTCTTACTCTGGGCCAGGTGGGTTACTGCTTCAGGGAGTGGTTCTGGAGCTTCAGCTCTTCTGTCAGTCATTCCTGTATTAGACTAGACCTTGATTCTCACTGGACAAGTCAACATGGCATTTGCCTAGAAAGCCACTTAAAGCCTGGACCAGGAATGAAGAACTTAAGATTCCATTCCTTGCATTCACTGGGATGTAATGACCTGACCAGTTCCTTGATGGAAGCTTAAATGGATACAATCATGTCCATAAAGCACTTTGGACTCCCCAAGAGCAAGTGGCTGGAGAAATTACAAAATGCTTGTCACTTTGATTTCTAGCAAGAGACATGACTCTGCTCCCTAGGTATTTGGGGGTGTGGGGGTCTAACTAGCACTGGGCTGCCCCACAGGGGTAAGAAATACAGGAGCAATAGGACAGGTGACAGAATAGACTTACTCTTCCACAAGAAGCCCTCCCCCTGAAAGATGTTTACAAGGGATGCAAAAGGCAGTGTAGCAAGGATTTGAGGGGAAAAAATGTAAATCTGAGCTCTCCTGGCTGGGTATCAGGATCCCTGAAGCACCCTCCAACCCCATCTCTTCACATCATGTAGTCTGAGGGACAAAAGAGCAAGATACAGCTTCTGAGTTGTGTGTGCCTTTCCCCCTGAATGCTCAGAAGGGGGCAGAAGTTCCTTTCTAGCCAGCTGTGAGGAACAGAGCTGGGCAGTCCCTGTTTGGTGTGTCACATCTCCTTTGGCCCGACCAAGGGTGGAGGGTGAAGGGAGAAAGCAATACCTGAGTCTTCCTCAGGACCCAGGGCTGAAGGGGGCAAGCCCGCCTGGGGACCTGCGTTATGGCTCTGGGTTTGGCTGCTTCAGGGACTCTGAGTAGCTGAGGATCCTGGGCCCAGCAGTAACTGGACAAGTTTCTGAGCCCCACCACCCCCATAACCTCTGTGGGGATGGTAGACAAGTCTGAGTGCTCCTCACTGGGAGTCCACGACAAGTTATTCATTCATTCAACAAATATTTATTGACTGTCTAATATACGTGAGCTGCAACAGTGAATAAATGGAACTTGCCTCTGTCCCCAAGAATCTTACAGCACAGTCTCTCCCTCCAGCTTCTGGTTTTGCAGCCTGGATGTGTCTGTCAGAAGCCGAGTGGTGGTCACAGGAGATAACGTGGGGAACGTGATCCTGCTGAACATGGACGGCAGGGAGGTGCGTTCTCTGGAGCCCAGGTCCTCCCCTTCCCTCCCTGACCCCCAGCCTCGGTTCTGCACCCCCCACCTGAACCGAGCTCTTCTCTGCAGCTTTGGAATCTGAGAATGCACAAAAAGAAAGTGACCCACGTGGCCCTGAACCCGTGCTGTGATTGGTTCCTGGCCACAGCCTCCGTAGATCAAACAGTGAAAATCTGGGACCTGCGCCAGGTTAGAGGGAAATCCAGCTTCCTCTACTCGCTGCTGCACAGGCATCCCGTCAACGCAGGTGTGGTATACCAGACCTCGTCCTTCCTGCAGACCCTGCTGACCTGACCCCTTCAGGGGTTTTCCCTCAAAGTGTAGAAGCCACTAGGCCAAACCTTCATACCCCTGATAGCATCGGCCAAGCTGAAGTCCTGAAGCCTTTCTGACTCTAGCTGCTCGTATCAGCTGCTGAGCCTCTAGGATGTTTTTGTTCGCAGCCCAGATTCACCTCCCTTCCACCTGTCTCTAGAAAGGAGAGGGAGGGAGGGTGCCCCTGCAAGAGGCCTGTGAGAGCCAGGACAACAGGGCGCCCGTGGTTCCCTGAGCTCAGGGGCTTTTCACTTTGCCAGCTCATTTCAGTCCCGACGGTGCCCAGCTCCTGACCACTGACCAGAAAAGTGAGATCCGTGTTTACTCTGCCTCCCAGTGGGACTGCCCCCCAAGCCTGATCCCACACCCTCATCGCCACTTCCAGCACCTGACACCCATCAAGGTAAGTAATGGAGGGAAGGGAGCTGTGATCATGGGATGGATCAGGTCTACCAGGGTGGGGAGAAGGGGGTAGATACAGAAGCCTTCAATGCTAGACCTCTTCCTGCGCTGACACAAAGCAATCTCTTATTCTCTGGCTCTCTCTGCACCTTTTGTCCAGCTCTGTGATCCCATTTTGCTGAGTTTTCTTCATGTCTCTTTGATAAGCTTATTTCCCTGAGTTTTTTCCACACAGCCCAGCTCTCACTGTGGGCACTTTCTGAGATCCTAACCCTCGGTTCTGCCCTTAGTTTCAGTTACCTGTGTGTGCAGCTGATCTGCAACCTAACCTTAGCCCTCATTAGCGGCTTCTCTGGCCTCAGTCCCTAAGGCTTACAGTCTTCAAGTCCTGTGATTCTTTCCTGCTCATGCCCCAAGCAGTCTGAACTCTGCCAGTCCTTCTGCTTTACTAGTATATATTCTTTCCTAGAACCACAGCCCCTCTTCAGACCTCCAGATCTCATGCCTGTACTTCTCTAGTCAGTATAGCATAGTTCAGGCAGGCGGACACTCCCGGGGTTAGAATCCTTGAGCAAATTACTCAAATTTTGGATCCCAGTTTCCTGGTCTATAAAAAGCGAATAATGGTATCTGCCTGACAAGGTTGTTGTGAGGATAAATCCTTATACTTAAAGCACGTGGCAACGTGCTTAGCGCCTAGTAAGTACTCAGTAAACAGTGATGACTTGGTAGTAGAGTGGCCCCCACGTACCTCAAATCAAATCCAAGCTCTCAGTAACATCAGGGTCCTTTAGCAGTTGGTGTTCCCCATTGATCCTTCCTTCCTTATCTCCCACTTGGTATCCAGCCAGCCCAACCAGCAGCATCCCAGGTGTGACTTATTTATGACTTATTTCCAAGCCACTGCCGGTAGCACTTCTTCCTTCCTGCTAACCATGTCTTTTCTCCTTCAGAACTTCCTGGAAAAGCTTTCTTGGGAAAATCCCATCAAGTTCTGTCATTCCAATAGCTGCTAGATTTGTTTTGAGCAGGGTGATCTGAGGAACACAGGTGTCCTCCCCTTTTTCAGTCACTAGCCATTTTCTACTCAACTCATTGACATTGATGGAGGAGGGAGAGTAGTGGGATTACTTCAGAACTTATTAGGTCCTATTTGGTTTTGCTTACCGGAGGCTTTTCGCTTTGTTTGTAGGCTTACCTCTTTGGTTCATGTCTGGGTCGGGCTGATGTTAAAACATTTATCAGTTGGTATGATCTCAGGAAATGCAAAGGAGAGAGAAGGCCTGAAGGTGTCCTAAGGGTCAGGGAGGCCAGCTGGGGATTTTAAATTTGCAACGGTAGATGCGCACGCACTTGAAAACCATTCCTGTTGTTTCATGTAGGTCTTATCTCCATTATTAAATTGTTGGCAGTTGTATTAACAAGTGTTGTTAGTGGCAAAGATACTTTTGATGTCCCTCTTGACAGTGTTCTGCGTTTACTCTTGTGACCTGCCTCTCCATCTCCTAGGCAACCTGGCATCCTCGGTACAACCTCATTGTCGTGGGCCGATACCCAGATCCTAATTTCAAAAGTTGTACCTCCCATGAATTAAGGACGATCGATGTGTTTGACGGAAGCTCAGGAAAGATGATGTATCAGCTGTATGACCCAGAATCTTCTGGTATCATGTCGGTGAGGCTTGGGCCCTCAAATAATAATGGGAGGAAGCAGGGATTCACCTTACCTTACTGGATCAAAAATGACCAGAAATTAATCCTTATGTGCCCTTCTCCCAGTACCCTCATTCCCTCCTCATGCTTATCCCCTTGTCTCTGCAGCTCAATGAGTTCAATCCCATGGGGGACACACTGGCCTCTGTGATGGGTGAGTGAATCTCAGGCTGGTAAAGCCCACCCTACTCCCCAAGGTTCAGGGCAGGTTAACCTCAGCTTAGTGCTGCTCCATTCACCCCAGGGTCGTAGTCAGTAAAGATGATGACCAGGGGACAGCGGGCTCTTTGGCCTAGGCCCTCCATCCCTCTTGCTTTGTCTTGGTCACAGCAATGCCTGGCTGCTGCCCAGTTTCCTGGTATCTCCTTATCAAGTCCTAGGTTCCCCACGCCAGCCCCAAGTTTTCAGAGGCTGATAATGGACGGTGCGAGTCAGACTGGTCTCACTCCTCCTAGGTTATCACATTCTCATTTGGAGCCAGGAGGAAGCTGGGAAGCGTAAATGAGAGACATTAATGAAGGTGGGGGCCAAGCAAGGGCTTGGAGCCCCATGGGAACAAGTTCTGCGAGAAGAGGCGGCTTTGTGTTAAAGGGCCAGAGGTATCCGAGTCCTTAGGGTTGGAGCAGGGGCACTGGGACTGCGACACTGGGACTGGGATACTGGCATGTACTGTTCTGGACATAGCTCCAGAAACTCCAGAGTTGGCGACCCAGCTGCCCCAAGGGTCCTTGCTATATCTAGCCTGGAGCCAAGCTTCTCTTTTCTCCTCTCTGACATGCAGTGGCAGAGGATCAGGTAGTGGTTTTCGATTTGTGTTCACTATTCACATGGCCAATAAAACCATACCCGACTGAGCTTCTGAGTGGGTCTTCCAGCACTGACCTGGTCAAAGGGCTTCTCAGGTCCCCAAAATGAAGAATAGGCACAGAAAACAGCACTAAGAGTCCAAAACCTTCATTCTCTGGAAGCTGTCTCAGCCCTATTCTGGGTCACAGTCAGGAGCTATTCAGCTCACAACCTGCCAGCTGGAGATCCCTGGCAGATCCCAGGAGATCCCAGCCTAGATGAGAGGGATAGTAGTTTCGTGATTCTGTACAACTCACCCCCCCACACCTCCCCCGACTCCCTCCCAAGTACCCACATCCTTCCGACCTGCTCAAGGTGCAGGGGTGACAAAGATGCTGGAAGCATTATGTCTGACTCCAGTTAATGGTGGCTTCAGCTGGACAAAGGAAAACTTCGCTGGCTGGCTCTTGGGTGATCTGGTTCCTTGGTGGCCAGTGTTTGTACCCCCAGTGTTGTGCAGTTTTTCCCACTAAAATAAGCACTGAGAGGCAAGACTGTGTCCTCTGGGCCATTTGCCAAACACTCTGGGTTGGAAGAGAGAGTGAGCAGGGCTTGATGGAGAGGCAAAGCAGATCAAGCGGCAACTCCCTCAGCCTTTTAATCCTAGGTCCTGAGTGAAACTTGAATACTCGTCTACATTTCAGGTCCTTAGAAGGGAGCATGGAGGAGGCAAATCCGGTTTGGAGAAAGCCAGCGTCCAACACAGTAGTTGGTTAACGTCAGGCACATGAATGCTGAGTGACAGGTGCCACAGGCCAAGCTGAGCCCCACTTGTTCATCTAGGCTGGGGTGACCAGAGGGAGGCCCAACCCAGGGTCTCCTGTCCATGGGCTGGGGAGCAGCAACAGTCAGGAGCAAGGCCCAGCCCACCTCCCCGAGGAGGCAGAGGGAAGGGGGCTGAGTGGTTGTCAGGCATGGTCCTCCCCGTCTGGAACGTGGCGGTAGCCAGGAGGCTGGGCCTGCATCCGGAAGAGGACGGTGAGGAGCAGCACTATGAGAAGGAAGAGGATGGAGCCACATACAGCCAAGGCCACGATCACCTCTGGGCACGGGGCAGGGAGGGCGAGAGAAAGGTCATGTCAGTGTTCATTCAGCAAATATCTGAGTGCCTGCCACACGCCAGGTGCTGTTCTTACAATGGGGATATCACAGGGGGCCAAGACAAAGTCTCCCTTGTAGATTTTACATTCTAGGAGAGGAGATGCCATGACAGGCAAATGATAGACATGATGGATTAGTGGCAAATGCCATAAAGGAAAACAAAGCAGGGTAAGGGGGAAATGATGGAGAGGTAGGTCAGTCAGGGAAGGTGTCACTGAGAAAGTGACCATTTGAACAGAGACCTGGAGTCACTGAGACATACAAAAGATCTGAGAGAAGAGTGTCCTGAGGCCAGGGGTCAGGGGGTGGGGTGGGTGGACGGGAAGCAAATGCAAAAGGGAATTTGCCTGGCACGTTCTAGGACTAGCAAGAAAGTCAGTATCGCTAGAGCAGAATACACAAGCACAGGAGATGAGGGCAGAGGACCAGACCAAGTAGGGCCTGGAGGCCATGGTAAAGAACTTGGGTTTTTGTTTTTGTTTTTTCTTTAAATTTATTTATTTTTCTTATTTATTTTTGGCTGTGTTGGGTCTTTGTTGCTGCATGTGGGCTTTCTCTAGCTGCAGCGAGCAGGGGCTACTCTTTGTTGTGGTGCGCGGGCTTCTCACTGTAGTGGCTTCTCTTGTTGCGGAGCATGGGCTCTAAGCGCACGGGCTCAGTACTTGTGGCATGCGGGCTCAGTAGTTGTGGCTCACGGGCTTAGTAGTTGTGGCTCGCGGGCTTTAGAGCGCAGGCTAAGTAGCTGTGGTGCACGGGTTTAGTTGCTCCGCGGCAATGTGGGATCTTCCCGGACCAGGGCTCGAACCCGTGTCCCCTGCATTGGCAGGTGGACTCTTAACCACTGTGCCACCAGGGAAGCCCAAGAACTTGGGTTTTATTCCAAATGTAATGGGAAGCCACTGGAAGATTCTGAGAAGAGTAGTGATGTGAACTGATTTATGTTTTAAAAAAATTAACTCTGTTGTGCTGAAACACTGGTAAGGCCAAGAACAGAATCAGAAAGAACGTTAGGAAGCTTTTCAGTACTTCAGGCAAGAGATGATGGCAGACTGGGCTAGGGAGCAAGAGCGTGTACTTCAAAGATTGGGCTAGGGCTTCCCTGGTGGCGCAGTGGTTGAGAGTCCGCCTGCCGATGCAGGGGACACGGGTTCGTGCCCCGGTCCGGGAAGATCCCACATGCCGCGGAGCGGCTGGGCCCGTGAGCCATGGCCGCTGAGCCTACGCATCCGGAGCCTGTGCTCCGCAGCGGGAGAGGCCACAACAGTGAGAGGCCCGCGTACCGGGGGGAAAAAAAAAAAAAAAGATTGGGCTGGTAGGATCTGCTAGTGGTTTGGAGGTGGGGTCTGAGGAAGAGGGTATTCAGGATAGCGCTTTGGGTTATGCTATACACCTAGGTTGCTAATGCGGCATTTACTAAGGTAGGGAAGCCTGGAGGAAGAGCAGATTTGGGGGAAGAGCATTTGGATGGATTGATTGATTTTTGAGCATTTGGATTTAGACTTCAACTGTGACATGCATTAGTTGACATCCATGTAGAGACCTCAAGTCAGCAGCTGTATATGTGACCCTGCAGCTCAGAGAAGAGGCCATGAATCTGTGAGTCATAAAAAGACAGAACTTAGCATGGAGATGGTAATATAAGGCTATAAGGCTGGGTAAGCTCACCTTGGGAGCAGGCATGGATGGGGAAAGAGCGAGGCTGAGCCCTGGGCCATCCACTGGTTAGTGGGGAGGAGAAGCTAGTAAAGGAAGCTGCCTCTGAGTTAGAAAAACCAGAGAAGCCAAGGAAGTGTTTAAGGAAGGAGTGATCGATTCTGTAATGCTGCTGAGAGGTGAGAGAAGCTAAGAATTGGTCACTGGCTTTGGTAAGAGGAGGTCATTGGTCCTTGACAAGAGTGGCTTCCATGGAGTGGCATGTGACATAAGACTGTCCAGTGTGAGTCTGAGAGAATGGGCAGTGTGGCAGTGACACCAGAGTCTAGGCAACCCTTTGAAGGATTACACCCGAAAAGGGGGGAGAGAAAAGGAGTGGCAGCTGGAGAAGGACGTGGGCCAAAGAGGTTTTTGTTAGGCTTTGAGATGACACTGATCCAGTAGAGCGGTAACACTGAGCACCGGGGTCCGTGTTGAGGTGAGAAGAGATGGACCCAGAGTGTAAGTGGAAAGGCTGGCTCCAAGTGGTGACTTGTACCAGCGAGTAAGCTGGAACACCTGGTGGTGGGAGGACAAGACAGTTCTCTCCCGGTTGCTTTTATTTTCTCTTGGTATAAGAAGAGGGGCATCGCCTGAGGGTGAGGAGTACGTCTCAGGGTGGGAAATTAACTGTCTAGGGATAGGATGGGCCTCGCCCCAAACCATGCAGCGTCTGAGTTGGATAAAGGACTGCCATCCCTGCAACAGGACGGCTGGAAGTGCATCAGCTCTCTCGAGACCTGTGGATATGAATTGTAAGCTGTTCTGGGACACGGCCAGCATGGAGGCAGGCAGCAGCTCACCTGTGTCTGCAGGACTGCTTGCCAGCTGGCACTCCTGCTGCCAATCCTTGGGCACAACAGGCTCTGTGAGGCGAAGGAAGTCCTGCAGCGGGCAGCGGTGAGGGCAGCCAGGCAGGATCAGCGGCCAGGGGGCCTTGTTACTCTCATTCCGAAAGTACATTTCCACTGAGAAATTCCTGAGGGTTGATAGGAGACAAGATGGGAGCTGCCCACAGTCCCCACGTGAGCGCCCCTCCTCAGGGCAGACCCATAGCTCCACTCACCCAGTATCTTCCTGGTACAGTTCAAATATGTGGCAGGACGCGTAGGGGGCTTGTTCACCATTGTAGACATCCAGCGCCATTTGCAGAGCAACCAGGGTGGTGTCGTGCTGTAGGAGAGAAGGGCTCCCCATCAGCACTGCCCCCCACACCCTCAGGCGCTGAAGAGAGGAGGGATCCAGCTCCTACGTGACGTCAGCACGCTGGGGACTGTGGGAGCTCACCGCAGAGTAGACCAGCAGCTTAGGGAGCTGGGAGGTGGTTGCCATCAGGGTCAGGTTCTTCCGTATCTGAGCCAGCAGGACTCCTGAAGGAGAGAGTCCCCAGTGTCAGTGGCTACAGCCATCACCGTCTTCTGACTAGACCTATCTGAGGTCCTCTCCCCCTCTGCCAGTCCTGGGTCTGATCACCAGCACAGAGAACGCTTTAGATTCAGGGGAACCACGCAAACTCTACAGCAGCCCCTGCTCTCTAATAACTTCCAAATTTACAGAAGGAAGCAAGACAAAACAAGATATCTATATTTCTCACAGGTGCGGAAACCTGCCCATTTATTTATAAAGGAGCTACGAGGCCCTGCCCATGTTTGAAGAATTACTCCAGTTGGGAATAAATATAAACTTAAGATTGCTTCAGAGCACACAGGATGGGGGCTCCAGGCCAGGGGAACTCTGTCATGTTCAGGCTCTGAAAACTTTCTAGATGTTGGAAAGGTCTGGCAGCTGGCACTCCCTTGGGTGCTCAGCTGAAGAAACTGACGTGTATCACTCTCAGCGTCCTTTCAGAGTGGCCCCCGGTGGTCCTCTGGAGGTAGGAGGTCATTTGAGGGAAGGGAGGGTCTTCTGACATGGGTGAAACTTAAGGATATGAATGGCAGAAAAGCACAAAAATCTAACTGTGGTCACTCACACAGTGACAAACATGCTAAGTATCTGCAGAACTGGGGAGACTGGATGGCTGACGGGATAACTGGGGAGACTGGATGGCTGACGGGACAACTGGGGAGACTGGATGGATGACGGGACAACTGGGGAGACTGGATGGATGACGGGACAACTGGGGAGACTGGATGGCTGACGGGACAACTGGGGAGACTGGATGGCTGACGGGACAACTAGGGAGACTGGATGGCTGACGGGACAACTGGGGAGACTGGATGGCTGACGGGACAACTGGGGAGACTGGATGGCTGACGGGACAACTGGGGGGACTGGATGGCTGACGGGATAACTGGGGAGACTGGATGGCTGACGGGATAACTGGGGAGACTGGATGGCTGACGGGATAACTGGGGGATCTGGATGGCTGACGGGATAACTGGGGAGACTGGATGGCTGACGGGATAACTGGGGAGACTGGATGGCTGACGGGATAACTGGGGAGACTGGATGGCTGACGGGATAACTGGGGGACTGGATGGCTGACGGGATAACTGAGGGATCTGGATGGCTGACGGGATAACTGGGGAGACTGGATGGCTGACGGGATAACTGGGGGACTGGATGGCTGACGGGATAACTGGGGGACTGGATGGCTGACGGGATAACTGGGGAGACTGGATGGCTGACGGGATAACTGGGGGGACTGGATGGCTGACGGGACAACTGGGGGACTGGATGGCTGACGGGATAACTGGGGGGACTGGATGGCTGACGGGATAACTGGGGGACTGGATGGCTGACGGGACAACTGGGGGGACTGGATGGCTGACGGGATAACTGGGGAGACTGGATGGCTGACGGGACAACTGGGGGACTGGATGGCTGACGGGATAACTGGGGGGACTGGATGGCTGACGGGATAACTGGGGAGACTGGATGGCTGACGGGATAACTGGGGAGACTGGATGGCTGACGGGACAACTGGGGAGACTGGATGGCTGACGGGATAACTGGGGGACTGGATGGCTGACGGGATAACTGGGGGGACTGGTTCTGAAAGAGCAGAGAACACTTCAGGCAGAGAAGCAAGCATGTAAGAAGCCCCCAGCAGCAGATGTCTAATGCTGTAGGGTTCTGACAGGGGAGTGACATGCTGCTTTTGTCACTCACCCCCCTGCAGCCGGGCCTTCTCTGCCTGCTCGTAGATCCCGAAGAGGAAGCGGAAGCTGAAGTCCTTTAGCCGGCTCAGACGCTGCATGGTTTGAGGCGAGGCCCAGGGCGGCAGGACCAGCCCGTGTGTCTGCTGTGTACGGCAGCGGGCAGGTTAGCTCCCCAGCCTAGGCCAGAGCCTCTCCCGAGAGCAGCTCTCTTCCCACGTGGGACAGTACCTGTGTGTGTGTGTGTGTGTGTGTGTGTGTGTGTGTGTGTGTGTGAGAGACAGAGAGGGGAGGGAGAGGAGACGCAGAGGGACTGGAACCAGGAGACATGGTGGATGGTGTTTAGGCTGCAGGGAACAGGAAAGCAGGCTTGGGAGCGAGAAGTGTGACTCAGCAGAATGGAGTCAGATACCACGAGAGCTCTGGGTGGACAGAAGCAGGAACTGCTGACGACTGATAAACTATTTCCCACTCTGAGGTTCTTTTTCACCCGTGAGGGAAGTTCCCTTGTTTCACAAGAGGTGGCTTGCTTGGACCTCCCCAGTAAGCATGGTGTCCAGGCACTGTGTTCTACTTGGCCTGGTCACCTAGGCCTGTTGAGGTATGAGAGAAGAGCGGTCACACCGGGGACCCTGAGCCGGCTCACCTCACAGAAAAGTGTGTCGTAGACATTCCAGATGGTCTCCAGTGTCAGGTCCGTAAGCCCTGTCTCGTTGGCCACCATATCCAGAAATTGCTATGAAAAATGGATCAGGGGATCAGTCCTGCCCTGGGGGAAAGGACAGTGTGGTGACCTCCACCTCAGCCCCACTCACTGCATTCTGAATACTCTCATTCTGATACTCCGGTGTCCGCCGGGTCTCGTTCTGCAGCTGTTCAAAACGGGGACATGGGCCCAGTGGGAACTTCAGCAGCTGCAGACCAAAGCGGGGAAGCAGAGGCAGAGAAGGAGTCGGGGATCAGCAGGCCAACGGCCAGAATTGTCTCTGTCACCACCTCTGGGGAAGAGCTGGCTGGTCTTACCCTGTCCTCGGCAATGGGCACAGTGTGGACGGGGATAGGCTGCCAAGAGATGTTTGGGTTAAAGTGCTGCATCCCGTCGGGAGGGAAGAGTCCAGCCAGGTTGGCCTCAGCACTCATGAGAGTCCGGTCAAAGTCTGTACTTCGCACATAAACCTGCAGAGATGACAACATAAGTCTCACCTGTGGGAGCGGGGTGGGAGAGCTCTGGCCCCTCACTGGGGCTCCAGGGGTGGTTCTGTTCTTGATGGTCACCTAGCAAATTATAAATCAACCATGCATCTGGCCCTCTCCCCTTCTCTGGCCTTCCCCATCCCTCTTCCCAGCCAAGGCCCACTCAGCTGGGGGCGTAGCTGTCCCCCATCTGTGAAGAACTCCTGTGGGAATGGCTCTAGTTCAAATGCCCCTCCCAGTCCAAAGTGCTTAGTCAACAAGGCTCTCAGGTCTGTCTGCTTGCCTGGTTTATTACAACACCTGTCTCCCTATCTAGGCCTGGGTCCTTGAGGGCAGAAACTGCCTTCAATCACACCCCCCTTTATAACTGTCTTAGAGACCAGGAGAGGAAATAAAATAAGGAACAGAGATATTTGCTTGTGAAAAGGGAGGAATAAGCTGTGAGAAAGGGCAAGATCAGGATACGGCTGGCCCTCAAGGAAACAATAACAACATCTAGGCACAAAGATCAGATCTGTATGGCGCATCATTATGTGCAATGCTAGCATAGTGCCTGCCCCATAACAGGTACTCAGTAAGTGTCTTGGATGGAAAGCCTGAGTTACTTCACAGAGTCAGAAACTACTTTGCCAGATCCTTAAGTCAGCTTGGATGCTTGATCACTTTTGCCTCTCTCCAAGCCAAGCAGGGGCAACTCAGCCTCTAGGGTTTTGCTCTAGACAGCCATTGGATGTCTTGTCCCGTAGTTGTGCTGTAACTAAAAGCGCATGGAGGGAGGCCAGAGTGCCCAGCCTCACCCGTAGTCTCCCTGAGGATAGAGGGTGAGAACAGCACTTCCCATTTCCCTTGCCTCTAGAACTCCCAGCCTTACCTCTTGCCGGTGGTAAGAGGTGTTGAGGAAGTCACGGTAGCGCTGTCGCAGAGCCTGGCCCAGCTCCCAGTGCTGTAGCATCCCCTCCTGTGGGCAAACCCAAGGGTTAAGAGGCCCACAGGGAAGGGATGGCTCACGATTACCACAGGGCCTAGCCACTATTGCTTTCCAAGTTCTTGGTTGAAAGTAGGAGTGGGTTAATCTGATACCAGGAGTCATTTATTAAGTGGCCGACTGTGCATGGCATTATGTATGCCCATTTTAATCTGGGCACACATGAAAGTAAGATTAAGAAATGTCAAAATCAGCACCCACATGGGAAAAAGCAGTTTGGTAAGGCCCCAAGCTCTGCAGCCTGCTCTAGAGGTCACTCATTCTACAGCTCATCCTGAGAGAGAGCTGGCTTCTGACCCACCTTGGTTAGCTGACCAAATCCCTGGGGCCATTCATCTTCCTGATAGGGGTCCTTGGGGTATGTCTTCACTGGCGAACGGTCTCCATGTCGGTACAGCTGAGGGAAGAAAATGGTTAGCCTACAGGTCAGAAGGGTCCCCTCGATGTGGACACAGAGCCAAACTCTGCCCCATGTTGAGAAGGAGCCGTCACTCCCTCTGGGAAGCCTTAACTCTACCAACTGCAAAAGACCCCAACTCAGAAGTCAGTAACTTCCTCCAGGTTCCAGAGGTTCTAACTTGGCTAAGCAATGTCACTGGAGACCTTGGGAAAATCAAAAGTACAGGTGGGAAAGGAAAAGAAATAAAAGCAATGCAGATGGTGGGGGAAACTGGAAAAAAAATCACCAAAGGTTTTCTTCGCGAGCCTCTTATCATTCAGCTACATCCCTGTCCCAAGGCAGACTCACCCGACCTATCCTCTAATACTGAACTCCGTACACCCTGCCCCCCCAGATACCCTAGAGCTTCACAAAAACTGCGAACCCTGGCCTCCAATCCCGCAGGCCGGTTGTCTCTTCTTAAACCAGCTCCTCCTCCAATGGACCCCAGACCCCAGCAAAGCCCCGCCCATCCCTCCACCCGCAGGCCGGTGCCCTCCTAGCACTGGCGAGCCTTTGGCGACCCCATCTCATTACCAAGGTAACGAAACGCAGACGCCGGGCCTGGGTAGGTGGCATCACCATCAGGTTAACACCAAGGAAGAGCTGGAGAAGAGCCACCCGGCTCCAGCCGAACTGTCTGCCCGCCATCACCGCTGTGGTCTGTGCGGCAAAGAGGCTGGAACCCGCTGAGTGGCACTTGCAGCAGCCGCCCGGACGCACCCTTAAGGACACACGGCGGAAGTGCTCTCGCCGCCATCTTGCTAAAGGGGGGGCAGGGATGGAGGGAGGGGGAATCAGGTAGGGAATTCCTGTAGGAGGTTCGCGATCCCGCCGTGGCGGAGAAGCGTGGGAATGTAGCGCGACCTCGCCCTGCAGAAAGGGCTTGAAGACCTCGTCTTGGTAAAGAGAACACTGAGCGTGGGTTTTGCCTCTGCCCGCGGAGACCCAGTACCAAGGTGGCTCTTGTATTGGGCCGGACCGTGGCCGGCACAGCAAGCGACCCCCTCGGGCCGGGGTGCTGCCGGGCCTGACCTAGAGCGAGAGCGGGTGCAGAATTGGGGCTAGGGGTGGTATAGGGCGCCTTTCTCCACACCCCTTCCTTCGGGTGGAATTTGAGCCTTGGCACTGGCTCTCTTCCCCGGAAGAAGTCTTGTTTTGGGTGTAGGGCACAGCGTGTAAACAGCCCTTTGGACTCCTGTGTCCCTGAGGTTGGTCCCAGTGTAGCCAATGCTCATTTCCTGAGCAAAGCTTCAGGACTCCTCTCACTCCCCCTTCCAGTCCTTTCCCTGTTCTCCCACCCGTCCACTTCCAAGTTTTAGTTAATTAGAATCAAGATGTCATGCCTCTTCTCAAAGGAGTTGGGTTGCACAGGATGTTCAGACTTTGCAAAACCAAAGCAGTGAATCCGTAGGGGCGAAATTTCAGACCAGTGGGGAGATATATAGGGGTAAGGGGAAGGAGCATATACGGTGGGAGTAGGTGGGGTTTCCACAGAATCAGAGAGGCCCTCTTGGCACTGACCATTAGGATACAGGTGCAGCCAGTTGGCTTCAGGGCTTTGTGACTCAGCTTGGAGGGACTCACAGCTCCAGGAGGTCAGATCGTAGGCCCTTGGGATGCTTTGATTCAGATCTGCCCCCTAGTAGCAAATCACCTCAGATCACTGGAGAAATAAAACGTGATCAGAATATATGGAAGAAAGCAGGGTCAGTATCTTGCCCCAGGATTCCAGATTGAATTATTTATATATACCTCAGGATCTAAACATTACTTCCAGAATTGTTATGGAGAAGTGAATAGAAATTGAGAGCTGAAAAGTTAGCCTTATTTAGTCACAAGCCCCCCCCTTTTTTCCTGAATTTTATTTACTTTTTATACAGCAGGTTCTTATTAGTTATCTATTTTATCTATATTAGTGTATATGTCAATCCCAGTCTCCCAATTCATCACACCATCACCATCACCACCCCCGCCACTTTCCCCCCTGGTGTCCATACGTTTGTTCTCTACATTTGTATCTCTATTTCTGCCCTGCAAATCAGTTCATCTGTACCATTTTTCTGGGTTCCACATATATGCGTTAATATACGATATTTGTTTTTCTCTTTCTGGCTTACTTCACTCTGTATGACAGTCTCTAGATCCACCCACGTCTCTACAAATGACCCAATTTCGTTCCTTTATATGGCCGAGTAATATTCCATTGTATATATGTACCACATCTTTATCCATTCATCTGTTGATGGGCATTTAGGTTGCTTCCGTGACCTGGCTATTGTAAATATAGTGCTGCAATGAACATTGGGGTGCATGTGTCTTTTTGAATTATGGTTTTCTCTGGGTATATTCCCAGGAGTGGGATTGCTAGGTCATATGGTAATTCTATTTTTAGTTTTTTAAGGAACCTCCATACTGTTCTCTGTAGTGGCTGTATCAATTTACATTCCCACCAACAGTGCAGGAGGTTCCCTTTTCTCCACTCCCTCTCCAGCATTTGTTGTTTGTAGATTTTCTTTTTTTTCTTTTTTTTGCAGTACGCGGGCCTCTCACTGTTGTGGCCTCTCCCGTTGCGGAGCATAGGCTCCGGACGCACAGGCTCAGGGGCCATGGCTCATGGGCCCAGCCGCCCCGTGGCATGTGGGATCCTCCCGGACCGGGGCACGAACCCGCGTCCCCTGCATCGGCAAACGGACTCTCAACCACTGCACCACCAGGGGAGCCCTGTTTGTAGATTTTCTGATGATGCCCATTCTAACTGGTATGAGGTGATACCTCATTGTAGTTTTGATTTGCATTTCTCTAATAATTAGTGATGTTGAGCAGCTTTTCATGTGCTTCTTGGCCATCTGTATGTCTTCTTTGGAGAAATGTCTGTTTAGGTCTTCTGCCCATTTTTTGATTGGGTTGTTTGTTTTTTTAATATTGAGCTGCATAAGCTGTTTATATATTTTGGAGATTAATCCTTTGTCCGTTGATTCGTTTGCAAATATTTCCCGTTCCGAGGGTTGTCTTTTTGTCTTGATTGTAGTTTCCGTTGCTTTGCAAAAGCTTTTAAGTTTCATTGGGTCCCATTTGTTTATTTTTGTTTTTATTTCCATTTCTCTAGGAGGTGGATCAAAAAAGATCTTGCTGTGATTTATGTCAAAGAGTGTTCTTCCTATGTTTTCCTCTAAGAATTTTATAGTGTCCGGTCTTACATTTAGGTCTCTAATCCATTTTGAGTTTATTTTTGTGTATGGTATTAGGGAGTGTTCTAATTTCATTCTTTTACATGTAGCTGTCCAGCTTTCGCAGCACCACCTATTGAAGAGACTGTCTTTTCTCCATTGTATATCCTTGCCTCCTTTGTCATAGATAAGTTGACTATAGGTGCGTGGGTTTATCTCTGGGCTTTCTATCCTTTTCCATTGATCTGTATTTCTGTTTTTGTGCCAGTATCATATTGTCTTGATTACTGTAGCTTTATAGTATAGTCTGAAGTCAGGGAGTCTGATTCCTCCAGCTCCGTTTTTTCCCCTCAAGACTGCTTTGGCTATTTGGGGTCTTTTGTGTCTCCATACAAATTTTAAGATTTTTTGTTCTAGTTCTGTAAAAAATGCCATTGGTAAATTGATAGGGATTGCATTGAATCTGTCGATTGCTTTGAGTAGTATAGTCATTTGCACAATATTGATTCTTCCAATCCAAGGACATGGTATATCTCTCCATCTGTTGGCGTCATCTTTGATTTCTTTCATCAGTGTCTTACAGTTTTCTGAGTACAGGTCTTTTACCTCCTTAGGTAGGTTTATTCCTAGGTATTTTATTCTTTTTGTTGCAGTGGTGAATGGGATTGTTTCCTTAATTTCTCTTTCTGATCTTTCGTTGTTAGTGTATAGGAATGCAAGAGATTTCTGTGCATTAATTTTGTATCTTGCAACTTTACCAAATTCATTGATTAGCTCTAGTAGTTTTCTGGTGGCATCTTTAGGATTCTCTATGTATAGTATCATGTCTTCTGCCAACAGTGACAGTTTTACTTCTTCTTTTCCAATTTGTATCCCTTTTATTTCTTTTCCTTCTCTGATTGCCATGGCTAGGACTTCCAAAACTATGTTGAATAATAGTGGTGAGAGTGGACATCCTTGTCTTGTTCCTGATCTTAGAGGAAATGCTTTCAGTTTTTCACCATTGAGAATGATGTTTGCTGTGGGTTTGTTGTATATGGCCTTTATTATGTTGAGGTAGCCTCCCTCTATTCCCACTTTCTGGAGAGTTTTTATCATAAATGGATGTTGAATTTTGTCAAAAGCTTTTTCTGCATGAGATGATCATATGGTTTTTATTCTTTAATTTGTTAATATTTGTTAATATGTGTTTCCTTATTAATTGTTTGCTTGGAAGATCTGTTCATTGGTGTAAGTGAGGTGTTAAAGTCCCCCACTATTATGGTGTTACTGTCTATTTCCTCTTTTATAGCTGTTAGCAGTTGCCTTACGTACTGAGGTGCTCCTGTGTTGGGTGTGTATATATTTATAATTGTTATATCTTCTTCTTGGATTGATCCCTTGATCATTATGTAGTGTCCTTCCTTGTCTCTTGTAACATTCTTTATTTTAAAGTCTATTTTATCTGATAAGAGTATTGCTACTCCAGCTTTCTTTTGATTTCCATTTGCATGGAATAT
This sequence comes from Delphinapterus leucas, assembly GCF_059928025.1. Lineage (NCBI taxonomy): Eukaryota > Metazoa > Chordata > Mammalia > Artiodactyla > Monodontidae > Delphinapterus > Delphinapterus leucas. The sequence continues at coordinate 13,136,067 of NC_143135.1, read as the reverse complement.
CTTTTTCCATCCTCTCACTTTCAGTCTATATGTGTCCTTAGGTCTGAAGTGGGTCTCTTGTAGACAGCATATATATGAGTCTTGTTTTTGTATGCATTCAGCAAGCCTGTGTCTTTTGGTTGGAGCATTTAATCCATTCATGTTTAAGGTAATTATTGATATATATGTTCCTATGACCATTTTCTTAATTGTTTTGGGTTTGTTTTTGTAGGTCCTTTTCTTTTCTTGTGTTTCCCACTTACAGAAGTTCCTTTAGCATTTGTTGTAGAGCTGGTTTGGTGGTACTGAATTCTCTTAGCTTTTGTTTGTCTGTAAAGCTTTTGATTTCTCCTTTGAATCTGAATGAGATCCTTGCAGGGTAGGGTAATCTTGGTTGTAGGTTCTTCCCTTTCATCACTTTAAATATTTCGTGCCATTCCCTTCTGGCTTGTAGAGTTTCTGCTGAGAAATCAGGTGTTAACCTTATGGGAGTTCCCTTGTATGTTATTTTGTTGTTTTTCCTTTGTTGCTTTCAATAATTTTTCTTTGTCTTTTAATTTTTGTCAGTTTGATTACTGTGTGTCTCGGCATGTTCCTCCTTGGGTTTATCGTGCCTCGGACTCTCTGTGCTTCCTGGACTTGGGTGGCTATTTCCTTTCCCATGTTAGGGAAGTTTTCGACTATAATCTCTTCAAATATTTTCTCAAGTCCTTTCTCTCTTCTTCTTCTGGGACCCCTATAATGCAAATGTTTTTGCATTTAATGTTGTCCCAGAGGTCTCTTAGGCTGTCTTTATTTCTTTTAATTCTTTTTTCTTTGTTCTGTTCCGTGGCAGTGAATTCCACCATTCTGTCTTCCAGGTCACTTATCTGCTCTCTGCCTCAGTTATTTTGCTATTGATTCCTTCTAGTATATTTTTCATTTCAGTTATTGTACTGTTCATCTCTGTTTGTTTGTTTTTTAATTCTTCTAGGTCTTTGTTAGACATTTCTTGCATCTTCGCGATCTTTGCCTCCATTCTTTTTCCGAGGTCCTGGATCATCTTCACTATCATTATTCTGAATTCTTTTTCTGGAAGGTTGCCTATCTCCACTTCATTTAGTTGTTTTTCTGGGGTTTTATCTTGTTCCTTCAGCTGGTACAAAGTCCTCTGCCTTTTCATTTTGTCTGTCTTTCTGTGAATGTGCTTTTCCTTCCACGAGCTGCAGAATTGTACTTATTCTTTGTTACAGGCCCCTTTATGAATCATGAAAATTTAGTCCCCTCTCCTCCAGAAAAATGTCCACACACACAAATGGAATTTTGCATACGATCCCAAGAGGTTCATGAAGACCATTATGAGGCTTCATAAATCAGCATCTCTGAATCCTTGATCTAACCTAGTCCCCTTAATTCACAGATAAGAAAACAAACCCAGTGAGAGGAAGTGACTTGTCCAAGGTCATGCAGTTTAGGAGAATGGATTAAAACTCAAGTTTTCTGATTTCCAGTCAAATAGCCCTTAAAATGGTTTATTTCTCACAGGCTACTCAAGCTGCATTGCTTAACTGTATTCAGTGGCCCTCAAATACTTTCAATGAAGAGATTTCTAGCAAAGGAAACCTTTTCACATTGGTGGGGTTGGATGGGACATGGCTAATTGGCAAAATTCTACATATTAGTGGGACTTTTTGAGTCTTTTGTTTTAATATGCCCCTTACTCTCCTTGCAAACTAGCCAGAGCATTGTGATTTCAGAATGTAAATCCCGGACTTATTAAATTTTGGCAAGTAGAACAAAAATCCCTTAAATTCATCTTTTGCTTTTCTTCCCACTTGTTCGAATATTTCTATATTCGTTGTGCCTGCAAGCATCCGATGTAGGAAAGATTGATGGAGAAGATATTATTTCACTTTTTTTTTTTTTTTTTTTTTTTTTTTGCGGTACGCGGGCCCCTCGCTGTTGTGGCCTCTCCCGTTGCGGAGCACAGGTTCCGGACGCGCAGGCTCAGCGGCCATGGCTCACAGGCCCAGCTGCTCCGCGGCATGTGGGATCCTCCCGGACCGGGGCACGAACCTGTGTCCCCTGCATCGGCAGGCGGACTCTCAACAACTGTGCCACCAGGGAAGCCCCTATTTCCCTTTTTATGGTGAGAAATAAACCCAGGAAGGGTAAGGATTACACCACAAGTACATGGTAGAGCCAAGAGCTGAGCCCTGGTTTCTTGACCCCCAGCTTCTGCATGTTTTCTGCCAGATGATTCTGTGGTCCCCACACCTTGGTTTCTAACTACAGATGCAAAAAGAATAGATGTGTAGATGGATAGTTAGATAGATGGATACATGGGTGTACCTCAGACCAAATAAATCAGAATCTCTGAAAATGAGGCCAGGTTTGGGAACCACTGCTGCACCCTGTGTTGGCAGAAGCAAACCTAAATCCAGGTGAGTGGAGTATTTTTCCTATCTGGGGGGGCAGTTTTGTGTAATGCAGTGAGGTGGGCATTTTTTGTTTGAGTTTTGAGCTTTTGAGTCAGCTATACATGTATTCAAATTTGATATTTGACCCCTTGCTAGTATTCTCTTCTAGGGTTACATATGAGGAGAAATAAAATAATACCTGTAAAGATAAATGTATGTAGTAGGGCCTAATAAATGTTACTTTTCTTCTTTCTGCTGTCTATATCATCTCTGAACTCATAGACCTGGGAAGCAGGAATTCCTGGGTTCTTCTCTCTCCTGTGATTGGGAGGCTGGGGAGGAGTCACTTGAGCAGCATGCAAGATGACCCCCACACTTTGCAGCCTTCCAGAATTGTGATGGAGGCAGCAAGAAGCCGTTGCCCCAGTCCATCCCTGCAAACTGTACCTTGTGGCCTGCCTCATGGGAGTGCCATCCAGTTGTGCATATAACTGTGGGCTGGTGAATGCTCCTGTCTTTGCTTCAAGATTCCCTTTGCTGCAAGGAGGAGCCTCTGGAGGTTCTGGGGGGTCAGAAGTGTGACCTGGAAGACCCTAAAAGGAGTTCCCAGGCATGTTGCCTCTTCTAGGAGCCAAGAAAACATAGGAAAGGCCCCATGGGGCTGGGAGGCTTTGCACCTAACACCTCCAGTGGGCTGGTGGGACTGCACAGTAGCGGCTGGGGGTGGGGGGTGTCTGGCAAAATGAGACATGTGATTCCCACTGCAGATCACCTGACTACTTGCCCTGGTTTGGGGAAGAAGTCCCAGTCATTAATCTCTAGAAACTTTGTGGAGATACCACCAACAGGTTTTGGTCTTCACCCCTTTTGCTCTCCCTTCCCATCTTCATGCGGGGAAGCTCCTGAACCCCCGTAACCTGAAGGGGTAACTCTGGCAGTAATGCTTCCTCCTCCCTTACTTGAGATTAGGCTGAGGCTGAATCCCTTGTGTGGGGGAGATGGCGCCCTAACCTGCTTGTTCAGCAACTGGCTCTAGCCTGGGTCAGAGGGCTCCCGATGCGGCTTGTGTGTAGTGCTGGGTCTTGGCCTGTGGGGAGACCAGGGTGTCAGGAGAGGGAGCTGAGGATCAGGAGTGAATGGGTCTTCTCCCAACTCCCAGAATATAGATATCAGCCCCCAGACCAATGTTCCATCCCAAGTTCCTTGAACCAAGTGTTTCAGTGACATCGCTGACTCTGCCTCTGTGCTGGAGCTTCTGGGGATGCAGAAAGGTGGAGGAGGAAGCTGGAACGATGATGTGGGTGCTAAGACAGGACAGTTCTAGTTTCCCAGGGGCTACGGTCCCTGGTTTTTACTTTCCCAGGACAGCTGGGGCCTTGTAAAAATCAGGGAGGGAACATAAGCAAGAGAAATGGAGAGCCTTGTGCTCATGACTCAGAGATGCCCGGACCAGGGTGGGGGCCTTGTGAGGGGATGACCTTGTGATGAGAGGGAACAAGAGCAAAAGCTGGAGGCAGAACTTTGAGATGGGGGTGTCAGAGGGGCTTTTCTGAAATGTGAAAATGAATACATGGGCGGATTTTGCAACACCATCCAGCCTGCTGTCTTCTCAAGTTTTGCTCCCTAACCTCTGCCTGTTCCTCCTGCCCCACCCTGTGCTTCCTCCCATCTTTCACCGAGCTCCTTTCTATTTCTGTTTTCCCTGTCCTTCTCCCATCCTGTTCCCCCACACCCCATGTCCACTCTTTCCCTACTCGCTCTCTTCTCCTCTTCTCTGGTGTCCTGTTCATCTCTGTCTCAGTGCCTCTGGCCGCCTGCCCTGGCCCCCTGTCCTTCTGTGCTTTCATGTGGAGCCCATGGGAACTGGAGTTCACAGCAAAACAGGAAGAGCCTGTGAGCAGGAAACTGGGAGTGGGGTAGGGGGGGAACAACCAGCAGTAACCTCAGCTCCTTGCCTCCCACATCTGGACTGAAGCATCCCCAGGGCCCCTTGCCTCTCCCACTGCAGCCCACCAGCCCCAGCTTCGTCCATCTCACTTCACTGGTCCAGCAGACCTGAGAGGCAACAAGATGAGTATCCTGGACTCTGACACAGGAGAAAGAAAGAGGACAGGGACGTGAGTGAGGGCATCTGGATTCTGATCCCAGCTTGGCCACTGACTGTGTGTGGTCTTGGAAAAGACTCTCCCATGAGCTCAGTGTTATTGTACCTCCCTCCCTCCTGGGGCTGCTCTAAGGACCAGAAGAGATAGTGAGGGGTTTGTAGATGGAAATAAGCACAGGAAGGTTAACAGTGTACAGATTCAAGGTGATGGGAAGACCCATAGCTGAAAGGATTGGGAGTTTAATTAGTGCTTCCATTTCTAGTACTCTTACTGTGTGCTCTGATACATTGTTTAATTCTCACAACAACCTTATGTGGCAAAAACCATTATTATTATACCAGTTTTAAAGTTAGAGAAACAGAGGTTCAGAGACATTAAGTAACTTGCTTAATCAAGATCACACAGCAAATAAGAGGCAGAGGCACGGCCTGGATTTGAACCCAAAATTTGAGCTCAGAGCCCAAGCACTAAAGCAATGATGAAATTGACTAGAGCCAACAAGTATGGGATAGAAGAGAATGATACTATTTTTATTGTTTACTTATTCATTCAACAAACAGAACCACAGTACCTACTCTGTTTCTACTTTATGGCAGGCCCTGTTTCAGGGGAGGTAAAATCAGTAAAACGAGGTGTCTACCTTCAGGGATGGACCTCATGTTCTGGCGAGAAGGCACGGCTACAGTCTCAGTAGATGCTGGACAGAGCCTGCCCTCACTTCTGACGGAACCCTTCCCCAGATGAGGGTACCTGCATACCCTCTCAGATCCATCCTGGACTGGCACCCAGATCTACCGTCTTCCGTCCCAGACCATCCATTGCTGTAGCGACTTCTTTCCACCACCCACACCGACCCCCTCTGGCCTCCTCCCTTCTCTGGCCTCCGCAGGGCACCCACGTTCACAGACTCCCTGGAAGGCCCAGCACCTGCCTGTCTCCACCCCTGTAGTTCTATCAGCTTGGTTGAGGCCTGGGGCTAGTGGGGAGAGCTTCTTGGCTCCTTTCCAGAGGTACAGGAGGAGGAGGGAGGCCGGGAAAGCAAGCTGGGGCTCGGTGTCGCAATTCCGGGCCGGGCCGGGACCTTTGCTCCGCGAGGTGTCTGTGGAAGGGAGGAAACGACTCTGGAGGCTGCCGGGAGTGGGGTGGGGGCGCCTGGGAGGTGCCTGTAAGAGCAGCTCAGAGCCGCCAGGGTGAGGAGAGGAAGGGGAGAGCCGGGCAGATCTGCAGGAAAATGCGGCCTTCGGGCTTGGGGGTAGGGGCCGGGGGTGGCGCCGGGCCGAGGGGGTGGCAGGCCGGCAGGGGGCGGAGTCAGCACGGTGGGGAAGCGGCCCGTAGGCGGGGGCCAGGAGGCCAGGGCTTCGGTCGGTCGGCTCCCGGCTCCCGGACCCTCTCTTGCTCCGCTCCGGCTCCCCGGCCGCTGAGGCCTGTGGACCAGGGACTGCACCATCCTCCTCTCCCAGCAAGGGGGCTCCAGAGACTGCCCCAGCCAGAGCCTGGCGGCCTGGGCACTCGGTGGGTCTGCTCTTCAGCGCTGGCCTGGGGCTCTGCCTGTGTGTCTGGGGCGCGGGTGGGGGCGGGGGTGGCGGGGTGTCCTGTGCATTTAGAAAGGGGTCTCTGGGGAGAAGTGAAAAGGATGATGGTGACGGAAGCTCGACAGCGACAGCATTCTGTTTATGTCCCATGATAACTTCGAGGGGGTCAGGGGCAGGAGGTCCTGGATGTGAATTGGGGTGACTTCTGGAGGCAAGAGTTTTGTCTTGGGACCCTGGAAGGTGGCAGGAGTGAGGTTGTCTAACCAGCAGTGTGTTTCACTGGGTGGAGGGAGCCTCGATCACATGTCCTGGTTCTGCCCAACTTTGGCGGTCCCCAGTGCTAGAGTGAGGGGGAAGGGGCTCTGACAGAAGCGGGGCAGTTGTGCCCAAACATTCCCTGATGGCCTGGAGGGTGTCCTGGGGAGAAAAGGTGGCATGGTAGCCAAGAAATCAGACTTCGATGTCAGAGAGACCAGAGTCGGAGTCTTGGCTCTACCACTGCCTAACTGTGTGCCCATAGGCTATTTTCTTAATGTCTTTGAACCCCAGTTTCCTCATCTGTAAATTGGGCTTGAGAATAGCCCTGACCTCATAGGGATATTGTGAGGAAGGCATGGAAAGCCTTAGCACAGGCTGACACATATATGGCAAGTAAATGTTAGCTGATATGTGAGTACAGACAAAAAGCAGGATCAGGAGGGGAGGGAACCCAGTTTGGGAAGAGTGTAACCTGGACCATTCCTGCAGGACAGTCCCTTGGTAATGTCCAGGGCTCCAGGAAGAGATGTCTTTGTGGCTGGAGGCCCCTGTGCCTGATGTTTCTCCTGGTAAGCTTCTTCACTCCAGCCCTCTCCCCTGAGCCCAGGCCCCAACTCCTCTCCTCCCGCGGGAATCAGCCTCCTTCACTACCTACCTTCTGCCCTTCCCTGGAGAGCAGTCCAGAGCTACTCTTGGTGTTGCTTGCCTCCTTCTGCCCACGCTATCTCTGCCCCGGTTCTGGTGCCTGGCCCTTGCAGATACTCGTCCGTCCTTCTCAATCGGGGCTTGCTGTTGGGGAGGCTTGGCATGTCCAATGCTTATCCAGCTTGGCTTTCAAGAGTTCTGTCTGATCTCTGAGATGGATGCACTTCAGCCCCGAAAGGGGACAAAGGTTAACATCCTTATTTAAGGTATTGAGGTGCAGGGGACTACAAGTGATTAGCCCTAGAGCCCACACAAATCGCAGGGTCCCAAAGCCGGAGCCGACGTCTTACTGCCCTCTATGGGTGGAGATAAGTTTGCAGTTTCCCAGGAGAATGCTGGGGACCTGAGACGCCCTTGTGCCTCTCTTTCGGGGTTCAGACTGTGCAGTGGAGCTGTGGGAGCCAGATGCACGAGATGCAAGCAGCCAGCCTCTGGGAAGCAGCAACTGTATCCTCAGGGAGGAATCTAGCACACCCCAATCTGCTGGGGGCACTTCACGGGTGGGGCTGGAGGCAACAGAGTCCACAGCCCTGCTCCCCGGGGTGGAGGCCCCTCCAGAGTCCACAGGTGAGGAGCTGCTGGATTTGGAGGAGGTAAGGGCTCCCTGGATCCGGGAGGGGTAACTTCAGGGCTCTTTACCTTATAAGATCATGGTTAAATCCAAAGGCTTTGGAGTCAACTAGACCTAAGCGATCTGAGTGTAACTTTTGTTTCTTAGGCCTTTCTGAGCCTCAGTTTCCTTGTTTGTAAAATGGAAATAACAAGAGTACCTATCTCTTATGGTTGTAAGGATCAGTGCGTATAAAGGGCTCAGACAGTACCTAGGACATAAATAGCACTTTGCATACGAGAGCTACTTTCTTAGAATAGAGAGACTGGATAGACTTTGTACAGTGAAGTAAATGAAGATCACTGAGTGCTCAGGGCAGTAGCCAGCTGGGCACCTAGCCTTTTCTGTGAAGAAGAACACTAAGGCTCTTTCCTGTACCCAGAGCTTCGTCCACAAAAGCGGAAAAAGGGGCCAGCCCCCAAAATGCTGGGGAATGAGCTGTGCAGTGTGTGTGGGGACAAGGCTTCCGGCTTCCACTACAACGTGCTGAGCTGCGAGGGCTGCAAGGGATTCTTCCGCCGCAGTGTCATCAAAGGGGCGCGCTACATCTGCCACAGTGGGGGCCACTGCCCCATGGACACCTACATGCGTCGCAAGTGCCAGGAGTGCCGCCTTCGCAAATGCCGCGAGGCCGGCATGCGGGAGGAGTGTGAGTGTCTGGGGACTGAAGCTGGGGGAGGGGTGTGGTTAGGCCGATGGGGAAGAGGGCATGTCTGGGTGCCAGGGTCTGGGGGCAGAAAGGCAGCTGAGCCTGTGGGCCTTGCTACACGGTCCCTAAGTGTGGATTAAAATCTCTTCCTTGTCTTTACCTAACACTCTCTGCTTTTCTGGAGGCTCAAACTACGCCTCTGCCCCATCCCCACTTCCTGTCTCCCCCTCTTCTCCCCTCCTCACATCTGGCTCTGTTCTCAGGTGTTCTGTCAGAAGAACAGATCCGTCTGAAGAAACTGAAGCGGCAAGAGGAGGAACAGGCTCAGGCCACATCCGTGTCCCCGAGGGCTTCCTCTCCGCCCCAAGTCCTGCCCCAGCTCAGCCCGGAGCAGCTGGGCATGATTGAGAAGCTGGTGGCTGCCCAGCAGCAGTGTAACAGACGTTCCTTCTCAGACCGGCTTCGAGTCACGGTACCTGAGGGGCCTGGGGAGAGGTCGCTGTGCCCAGAGCACCAGCTAGCTTCTTGATGCCTGACTCAGAGTGGTTTGTTTCTTTCCTCCTTGCCTTTCGGGGTAGCCTTGGCCCATGGCACCAGACCCCCAGAGTCGGGAGGCCCGTCAGCAACGCTTTGCCCACTTCACGGAGCTGGCCATTGTCTCTGTGCAGGAGATCGTTGACTTTGCCAAACAGCTGCCGGGCTTCCTGCAGCTCAGCCGGGAGGACCAGATTGCCCTCCTGAAGACCTCTGCAATTGAGGTGGCTGGCAAGGCCGAGGGTGAAAGGAGGACCAGAGCGGGATGTCTGTGGGAGGGGCCCCCGCCAGACAGCTGGGAAGCCACATGCACTGGGAAGTAGGGATGAGGGGCTCGACCTTCCCTTGAAGGTGCCCTGGGCCGAGACCAGCCCAATATTTGTGTGCAGGTGATGCTTCTGGAGACATCTCGGAGGTACAACCCTGGCAGTGAGAGTATTACCTTCCTCAAGGATTTCAGTTATAACCGGGAAGACTTTGCCAAAGCAGGTGAGAACCGAGATCACAAAGGGACCGGGTTGGATGAACAGATGCATTTTGTCATGGGGCCCATAGTGACTACAGAGCTACAGGCCCAGGGTTTGTGTGGCTACAAAGGGAAGGATCCACTTGTTTTTCCAAGACAGAAAGTTGGAATGCTGATAGGTCTCCCCTGACTGCCCCAGACAGATTCCTGTCCTCTGTTGCATCAGGCCAGTGGTTCTCAAACTGTGTTTCCAGGAACCTGAGGGGGGGTTTCCATGGAAGTGTCACCTTAGAGGAAAAACGTCCTTCACCCTAACTTTAGCCAAACCAGAAACTCCATTTAAATCTGCGTTATACATTGTGCTTCTGAATAATATTTTGCTTGAAGAAAAGACTTTACAGCTAGGAAAAGAAACTTGAAAACCTCACCAAGCCTTTTAGTAGTCAAAATTGAAAAATCTTTCTCAGATGTGCTCTTTAAGGATCATGTGGACTGATTTCCTCCTCTTCAGCTGTGCTTTCCGAGTAGCCATGGAATTGGCATTAAAACATGGCAGATGTGCCCAGATGAGGCAGTTTTAGGATAAGAGTGAACACTTCTATCCCCATCTTGGAGTATCTTGGAGTACTTTCTCCAAGAATTAGTTCACAATGCTGTTCTCTATCTGACATTTGCTTGCAGGCTAAGCAGTTTTGGTTTCCTCATATTCAATGGTTGCTTTGTGTTGTGGGAGGAGGGCTGGGAAAGGATGGAAGGTGGAAGGTGTTTCGGAGGGACAGGACTGAGGCTGAACAAGAGACTTGGTGGTTTAACACCTGAGTGAGTGGGTCTGTAAAATGTGGCTGATGCTGACTCCATCCTCGGGTTTGGAGAATACTGGTTTCCAGTGCAGAGCTCACAGAGGTTTCCGGTGACTCAGGCCAGCTCTTGTCCCATCACAGGCCGCCCAGTGAGCTTTCTAGGTAGGCCTCCCTTCACTGTAGGGTACGGCAGGGCTGTGTTGACACCTCTTGCCTTCTGTAGTGCCCCGTGTGCTGCCTGAATGTATAGGCACCTACTAGGAGTGATGTAATGACTTTTTCCAGCTTTAAAAGCCCAGTCCTGCCCCCTTTCTCTACCCAATCACCTTTTCCCCAGATGGTTATTACCCCAGTCCTTCTTAACCACGGCCTTCTCCTTCATAACATCCTCCTTTCTGAACTCTTCCCTGTTCTCATGTCTGCGTGTTCCTTCAGCACTTGTGGACTTGTGCTGTCTGAATCTGTATCTATTTATAGATTCATTTATATAAGCAGTTTTTATGTCATCATGTTTGTTTTTCATTTCTCACTTTTTCAGTGCGGGGAGAAGAGACAGGGCTGCTCTTTGGTCAGTTCTCCCTCCTCCTTTACTTCCACTACCATATGCTGCTCGCGTGGGTGACTAACGATGTGAACCGATCACACTGGGGGCGTCCACTCAGCGAGCAGTAGCCGACCCTCGCAGGGGGCGTAACTCTAGAACTTGCTCGTCCTCTCTGTATGAAGGGGCTGTTCAGCACAATTCAAGGCTGGACACCTCACCAAGAAATGCTTTCTAAATGGGGCTTGTCCATTAAATGGATCAACACACACTTGATAAACATCGGGGTGAAAGCACAGGAAGTGACTAATCAAGAAGCCTGGAATGGAAAAGTTAGCAGATGGTTGCTAAAAGACATCTGAGGAAACTAGGGGATGGCATGGGGTGGGGAGACTTTGACAGTGTGTTTGGGAGAAGTGTTCTTTAGATGTCACCACTTCAGGTCATGGTTTGTTGAACTCCAGTCTCCTCAGTAAGAAGGCTGGTTCTATTTTTAAAATTTATTATTTATTTAACAAACACTTACATGGAGTTACCATATGTGCCACTCATTATTCTAAGGACCCATTATGAGGTAGGTGCTATTATTATCTCCATTCTAGAGATGGGAAAACCAAGGCCCAGAGAGCTTAAATAACTTACTCAAGGTCACACAGCCTAGTAAATGGTAGGGCTAGGACTCAAACCCAGGGAGCCTGACCCAGAGTCCACACCCTCAACCACATTGCTTTGTTTCCCCTGTGATGTGAAACAAGAAATGTATTGCTAGTATTCAAATAAGTAAGGCCAATTGCCAGTGAAGCAGTCTTTTTATAAACAAACATAAGGGTTCCTTCTATTTCTAGTAATGTGGGGCCCTCAAGCATTCTAAGAAGAATTCTAACAGAATTATTGTCATTTAATTCAGCACGTTCTGTATGCTGGGTGCAGTGCAAAGTGGTCTGTATGCTTTATCATTTAACCATCACAACAGTTTTATAAGTTCAGATATGATTCCCGCCTCACAGATGAGGCTTAGAGAGGTTAAGAGACTTTCCCAAGCTTATACAGCAGAGCCCTGGAGACTTCTTACTGGGTTCGTGGTAGTCTCCTCAGTGGAGCAGTGCTGCCCATGCCACACAACCCAGCCTCTCTTCTTCCTCCCCAGGGCTGCAGGTGGAGTTCATCAACCCCATCTTTGAGTTCTCCAGAGCCATGAATGAGCTGCAACTAAATGATGCTGAGTTTGCCTTGCTCATTGCCATCAGCATCTTCTCTGCAGGTGTGGAGGAGGGGCAAGAGGGAAAACGAGCAAGAGACACACCAAAGAGGGCTGCAGGCCCCATAGGGCAAGAATCGTGGGGGTGGAGGCCCTTGTTGTGTTACTTTGGGATGGGAGAGGTTGGGTAGGGCATGTCCCTATTTTTTGGTTGTGATTTGGGGTATGGAAATAAGACCCTGGCCAGACCTGCTACTCAACTCTGTTGGTGACCTATAGACCGGCCCAACGTGCAGGACCAGCTCCAGGTAGAGAGGCTGCAACACACATATGTGGAGGCCCTGCATGCCTACGTCTCCATCCACCACCCCCATGTGAGTCTCCCCACTGTGCCCTCTTTCTCCTCTCCACAGGCTCATCCCCTGACACAACTACTTTCCCTTCAAGAATCCCTCCCTGACTACATCGTGCACAGACAATTCTCTACCTCTCCCACGAACCCCCCACCCTTGCTCCCCTTCCCTGGGGAGAGACAAAGGCTGTACTTGTCCTTCTTTCCCAGGACCGACTCATGTTTCCACGGATGCTAATGAAACTGGTGAACCTCCGGACACTGAGCAGTGTCCATTCAGAGCAAGTATTTGCGCTGCGCCTGCAGGATAAAAAGCTTCCCCCGCTGCTCTCTGAGATCTGGGATGTGCACGAGTGACCGATCTTCCGCTGTGTCTTCTGTTTTCTGAGCTGGATGGCTGAGGCTGGTGGCTGCCTCCTAGAGGTGGAACCGACTGAGAAGGACAAACATTCCTGAGGGCTGGGCAAAGGAGATCCTCAAGTGGCATTAAAGGAGAGTCAAAGGGTTGGGAGTTTTGTGGCTGCTGGGTAGTAGGGATCCTGGTAAAACGGTGCTCCATGTGAAGACTGTACTAACCGGGCCCAATGGATGAACCTGGGGGCCACTTTGCACAAGGTTCTCCAGGGCCCTGCCCATCCTGCCTCTACCACTTCCTGTTTTCCCCACAGGGCCCCAAGATAAATTCTCCACTGTCACTCTGCGGCTTGGCCATAAATGCCTCCGGGCTGCCTCACCGATAGGCCTGGCACTGTTTGTACAGGAAGGCCAAAACGAATTCAGAATGAGAGAAACCAATTTCTGGAATGGGGGTGGGGCCCGACAACACAGGAGGGAAGCTTGTGTCCTTGCGGGTCCGTTTCCAGACTCAGAGGAGGGAGACAAGTCACAAGTGACAGCCTTGGCAGTGAGTGGGGACCTCCTTTTACCAGCCCCATTGCGATGTAAGGGTCAATGAAATGCTGAGGCTGGGACGCGCCCTTGCCCCCCTTCAGTGATCCCGGTGGGATCGTGTTGCCTTTCTGTGAGGGAGAGGGTGTTGGATTTTCGGAACTAACGCCTCAGTCGTGCACCTGTGTTCGTGCGCGCGGGTATAATGCCTTGGTTTTTACATTGATACTTAAGAAGGTACAACAATCCTTCCTCTTGGCCCGCAGGCCCTGGGGGACAGCGAGAAAAGTCCCCTGACGCCAGGGGTAGGCTGCTGTGTCCCGGGTTTAGCCTCGCGGAAGGGCTGGACTCCCTCTCCCAGCGCGCACCGCGGCACCGCTCACGCCCCCTGCCTTGGAGCGCACCGGGTGGAGGAGATGCCGCGGCCGCGCCTTCCGGCCTCAAGTCCCCCCGCCGCCCCTGAGTTGGTAGGCTCCACCGCCGCGGCCGCAGGCTTTCCTGCCCACGCGGCTGGGCACTTCCAAAGCGCGAGCGGGGGAGGTAGATGAGGTGAGGGGAACGGTGAGAAAGTCCTAGGGCAGCTTATCTTGAGACGTCGCTTCCAGATTCATCCGCAGTTCATCGAAACGGGCTCTGTTTCCGTGTCGAATTAAAATGTTTGCGCGCAACCCAAACAAAAAGTATTCCTTTGGGTCCTCCCCTTGTCACGTAGAGGCGCTGGGCTGGCCCAGCGCTCCCCATCGCGTTCCCACTCCCACAAGCATAGGTGTGTACGTAGCCATCTCTCTCCCGAGGTCCGGCTCCACCCTGCAGCGCTAGGCTTGGTGCAGCCCTGTCCCCCCGGGGTGGATGGTCCGGCCCCTGGCCCCTCAGCCTCCCCCTCCTTCACCGAGTCGGAGTGGAACACGGCTCACGGTGCAGACGCGGAACTGGCGTGCGCTCCGAGCGGCGCCCGCGCCGAGCAGCGACTGACGCTCGGCTGCCGGGGGACGTCTGGCCGAACACGGCCGGTCCCCCGAGGCTCGGGAGGTAGGAGGGTCCGGGCCGCTGGGGGCCCCGAAAGGGTGTTTGGGACGAGGCTCCCCGGGAGAAACGGACTCTGGGAGGAAACAGGGGCTCTAGGGCGAAGGGGCCTCTAAGGAGGCCCTAAAGGAGTGTGAGGGGGCGTAGGTCTCGAGAGGGACAGCAGGGGTCCGTAGGGAAGAGGGTGGGGCTAGAGGTGGGGGCGTCCGGGCCGCCGAGGGGGTTCGGGCTCCGAGCCTAGGCGCAGCTCGCGGCTGCAGGGCGAGATTCCTGCGGGGCTGGCGGGCGGTCCTGGTTCCGGGGCGGGGGCGGGGGAGAACTGTCCAGCAGGTGAGGGGGCGGCCAGAGCTGTCCAGCTCGGGGGCCCGAGCCATGCTAACCACATGGCTCGTGTGTGTGCGTGTGTATGTGCGTGTGTGTATTGGTGTGCGCGCACCCGCGCGCCTTATTTTTGGTTAGGGTTTGAAAAGCACCTTTGGTTCTTTAAAAAAAAAAATTTTTTTTTAATTTGGTGTTTCAAAATTGGCTTGTTGGAGAGTGGAGACACCGTTCAGTTTTTCCTGCAACTGCTTCCCTCCCCATCCTCGTGCACCTCTAAATTAGTCCTCCTGTTCCTGCCCTCCCCTCTTCCCCAACCCTGCCTATTGCCTGCCTCTTTACTCTCATTCTTCCCCGCGCTGGACCCATCTGTGCTGATGCGCTTGCAAGGTCACTGCCTGGGGAGGCGGTGGAGGGGAGAGAGCCTCCTGTTGTGCTCACGTCAGCAAAGATGTCATATCGCTCTCTGGTTCCTGTGGTTTTACTATGACATCCTGACCAAAATGAGGGGCGAATCCAAAGGGTTGGTTAACGTGGCCATTTGTAAGCTGAAAAGACATAGATAATTTAAAGGTCTGTGGATGGTAGTTGTGTAGAACTTCAGCAGATAGGTATGCGTTTTGAGCTTGATGCCTTTGGAATATACGGGCTAGGAACGAGGAGCTATACGTTAGTAAGTGTAGCTGAGGCAAGAGGCAGAGTGGGTGGATGTGAAGACAGAGTGAGTTATAGGTAATGCGAGAGAATTTAGAGTCTTCGTGAGGAGGGGAGAGGGGAGAAAATGGGAAGAAAAGCCTTGGTTATCTCTGCAATCTGAAAAACCAAAGGCAGTGGCTGTTGATGAGATATAAATCGAGACTAAAAATCCATCCTATCACTAGTGGCTAGAATAGTCACAAGATCTCTGGGTCCTTGTGGCTTTGGAGGGAGGTGAGCACTGTAGTGCATGATAATGATTTCAGTTTTATCAGGTGATCCTCAGTGGAGAGGGGGCTGGGATCCCACCAAGGATAGAGGCCTGATGCCTAATATATTAGAAGATGCTTCAGGTGTGATCTTTGAGATTTTTATTTGGAAAGGGCTCCTGGTTTTCAACATAAACATAGATTTTAAGGCTTAGCCTTGAGCTCTGGTCCTGTAAACTCTATTTTAGGATACTTTGGCTCTCACTAGGCATTTTCCATATAATTCTTTAGAGAATGAATTATGCTTTTACCCCTCTCCCATTTCATTTCTGTGTTTCCCTCCCCTTCTCATTCTGCTTGGGAGGAGCTGAACTCTGCTCTCTAACAGTTCATACTGCAATGCCTCATGTTCTGCAGTATGCGTATGAGTCCGTGGCAGTGGAGAGTCCCAAAGGGCTTTTGGGGTGGTAGTGTTGCCTAGAAATGAGTATTTTGCAAGCTTGGGAACTTCATTTTCGTTGTGTAGAAAGGAGATATCTCTATCAAAATCCAGAATTAAGACAAAGTGCAAACTAAAGGCACATGGGGGAGAAGATAACCTAACAATTAGTAAGTGCTATCCGTGGAAGAGGTGTCTCTAGATCCAAGGAGAATGAACTATTATGGGCATTGGCCAGCTCTGGAGTGGCAGCCGATAGCGCTGTGCGGTCCCCAAGCAGGGGAGGGGCAGTGACTCTGCTATAAATAGTGCTGGAGCCAGAGTTGCTATGGAGACAAAACTGAATCCTATTACCTGCAGGTCCTCTATTGGGAGCAAGAGAAAGGAGGGAGAAGTATTTTGAGGATTTGAGAGGTGTTGTAAATAGTTTTTTTTTTTTAATAAGTAGGAGAGAAAAAAGATAGAGCTTCTCATCTAAATCAAGTAGAGCCTTAAACATAGAGGGAGTGTGTACATTGTATGTATGGGAACTCGCACACAGCAGCAAAGAAGAGAGTGAGGGCGTGTGTAGTGTAATGGGCTTCTCTCTGTGTGTATAGTGAACAGGGTCTTAGTGTGGAGCACAGAGGGGGAATACCGGAAGCACTGAAAGCAACCTTGTCACGGAGTGAAACATTTTATTTAGAGGAGTGTATGGAGACCCAACAGGAAATAAATTACAGTTAAGACATGTAAGCTTTTTCTGACTTTTGGACTATGGCTTAGAAATTCCTCTGAGCACCTCTCCCTGTCCTTGCAGGAATACTGTTATTTCTGCATCTAATTCTTCATCTCTGTAAGATAAAGAAGGACAAGGCCTCATCTGTGTATATTGTATTACTAATTCGAATCCTGGGACCAGAATATAAGTGGAAGACTGTGATTCAGCACCAAGGGCAGAGCTAGTAGCAGTAGCCGCTGGGCCCCTTTCTTGCTTGAAGAGGGGAGAAAAAGGGTTTAGGTGAAGCAATTGGGGCATAGATATTCTTCATTTGAGAACGCATGGGGTAGAGTAGCCAGCTGTTGTTACTGTCTGAGTGCAATTAACTCTATAGACTACGTGGTAATTTCACATCAAGCTGAATGCAGCATGTTGGAACAGAGAATAATTAGGTTTCCACCTAGATCCAGGAGTGCAGATTAGTTCTGATTAGAGAGTCTGGTTTGATTCTGATCCACCCTGGAGCAGTCCTGAAAGTGACTTAATTTTTGTTATCATAATAACTGAGTCCAGATTAGACCGACTAGGCCTGTTTTTCAGAAACAGAAACAGCCCCAGGGGTGAGGCTGGAAATGAGCTGGTTTGTAGGGACGGAGAGGTGAGCCATTATTTATCCTACTTCTGGACATTTGACTCTGTGAGCTCATAAGCCTGGACAGAGCTCTAGGCTAGGAAAAGTGTCATGTTCTCCTATCTTTAGTACTAAAATGGAAGATCTTCTGACCTATGTCCCTGGCTGGGATGCAGCTGAGAGGGATGAGTCCCTTAGGCACAGCAATGGATCTTATCAGTACTTTTTTCCTATTAGACTTGGATTTTCAGATAATATCAGAATTCCTCCTGGGAACATTGATTCCATGCTTGGTGCCTTGAAGTTTCTCTGAGATGAACTGATGAATTGGAACCATGGTGCAAAAGAAGAAGTCCTGTCCTCGGTTACTTGACTACCTAGTGATCGTAGGGGCCAGGTAACCAAGAAGTGACTGATTTTTGTCTTGTCATCTGGGATAGCCACAAAATCTGTGATGATTTCCCTTCCCCATTTCCACGTTGCTTTGCATATCTCATTCTTCTCCGCCCCCCCCCGCCCCCCCCGCCCCGGCTGCACCATGCGGCACATGGGATCTTAGTTCCCTGACCAGGGATTGAACCCTTGCCCCCTGCATTGGAAGCACAGAGTCTTAACCTGTGGGAAGGTTAAGGGAAGCCCTGCATATCTCATTCTTCTTCTATTATTTCACCCTGATGGGAACCTTGCTGCCAGTAAGGGAAACAAAACAGGTAGATTGAGAGCGTTGGCCTGGAGGAACAGAGACAGAACAAAACTCTGCTCTTAACTAGCGTCTTTGTGATTTTGAGCAAATATACCCTATACACTTCAGTTTCCTTATTTCGTACAAAGGAAAAGTACATTGTGCTCCTTCTCTCTCTACATATGCTGATTTGGGAATTCATTAGCTAATACACCTTGAAAGATGCTAGTCATCTCAAAGTGTTAGTGATAATTTTATTGTCGCCACTTTCCTTTTATTGCAGGGTGGGCATCTTCATGGCAACACAGACCTCATTTAGCCTACAGCTAAATGTGGCATGTTTTCCAAGGTCCGGCAGCTAGGTTTCTTTATCCAAAAGAGTATTTATTTCTTGACTGTGGTTAAAATTTGAAAGAGCGTTCTGTCCCTTCAGGCTGCTGAATTTGTCTTTCTGTTCTCCAGGCACCCGAGCAGTGATAGCGTGGCCCAGACTCCAGAACTGCTACGGCGATACCCGTTAGAGGATCACGCCGAGTTTCCCCTGCCCCCGGATGTCGTGTTCTTCTGCCAGCCGGAGGGCTGCCTGAGTGTGCGACAACGGCGCATGAGCCTGCGCGAGGACACCTCTTTTGTCTTCACTCTCACCGACAAGGACACCGGAGTCACACGTTATGGCATCTGTGTTAACTTCTACCGCTCCTTCCAAAAGCGCGTGCCTAAGGAAAAGGGGGAGGCCGGGGCAGGGTCCCGTGGGAAGGAAGGACCCCACGCCACCTGCATCTCAGAAGAGGTTGGCACCGAGAGCTCGGAGAGTGGCCCGTCCCTGCAGCCTCCCAGTGCCGACTCTACCCCGGATGTGAACCAGTCTCCTCGGGGCAAACACCGGGCCAAGGCGGAGAGCCGTTCCCGCAACAGCACTCTGACGTCCCTGTGTGTGCTCAGCCATTACCCCTTCTTCTCCACCTTCCGAGAGTGTCTGTACACCCTCAAACGTCTGGTGGACTGCTGTAGTGAGCGACTGCTGGGCAAGAAACTGGGCATTCCTCGAGGCATACAAAGGTACGGTTCTTTGCTGATGCTCAGAAGAGAGGGACGGCATCTAGAGTTGAGGTGTAATTGGCTTGTGAGGGGCGTAGGAATTTTCCTCTAAAGCCTGAGGTCCTTCAGACCTCCTTAAGCACTTTGTGTTAGTCCGTGCTAAGCAAAAGACTACTGCAGAGTTAGACTTCCTTCCATAATCGTGTTTGGAGTGATGCTGAGGAATTTGGTGTTTCATGATGGGCAGGACAATAAGTCTTGCTATGTATACATTTTTGCCCTTGTCATTATTCGTATGTATACCCTGTGATCCTAGCTGAGACCAAAGGGTGGGCTCCTCCAGTTTCTGTCATTAGACCCTCTATGGTTACGTTGGGCTGCAGTGGGGTGTCAGCTCCTAGTGCTTATGTGTCTGTTTCCTGCTGTCTGCTGCTCAGGGACACCATGTGGCGCATCTTTACTGGATCGTTGTTAGTGGAGGAGAAGTCAAGTGCCCTTCTGCACGACCTTCGAGAGATTGAGGCCTGGATCTATCGATTGCTGCGCTCCCCAGTACCCGTCTCAGGGCAGAAGCGAGTGGACATTGAGGTCCTGCCCCAGGAGCTCCAGCAAGCTCTGACCTTTGCGCTTCCAGACCCCTCTCGATTCACCCTAGTGGATTTCCCACTGCACCTTCCCTTGGAACTTCTGGGTGTGGATGCCTGTCTTCAGGTGCTAACCTGCATCCTGTTAGAGCACAAGGTGAGAGGGCCAGCTTTCTACACTGTTCTAGGGAAAGGGCTTTGAAATGTGGCAGAGGCTAGACCCATGAGTTCTCTGAGGATAGGGACTACATCTTTTGCATCATTTTGTCTCCAGGAGATAACACGATACCAGGTATACAACAGGTACTCAGTTGGTGTGGGTTGAATTAAGGTACTAGTATCGTGTGGGATATATTCAGACGGCTTGACACTCATTTGAATTCTTCTTAACTATACCAGCCTAATTCTCTGAAAATTTCAGTCGTTCTGTTCCAATGAGTGACCCTGGAATTTGGGGGTACAAGAACTAGGATGACAAGGAGTGATTCAAGGGAGAATTATTGCAGTGCTTGCGCTGGGAGGCGGCAGGCAGGATGGGGTGTGAGGCAGTGATAAGTGTGGAAACTAAGCTCCCAGAGCTGTAGACTTGGTGAAACAGAAACTAAATTGTAGTGTGGGAAGCAGTTTTCTCACAGACCTTCTCCGGTCGGGTAACCCTTGTGGTGTGGCTCGTTGCAGGTGGTGCTGCAGTCCCGAGACTACAACGCACTCTCCATGTCTGTGATGGCATTTGTGGCAATGATTTATCCCTTGGAGTATATGTTTCCTGTTATTCCACTGCTGCCCACCTGCATGGCGTCTGCAGAACAGGTGAGTCTCAAGGTGTCTTCTGGCTTTGTCACCTCTGTTCTAACTCTGTCCAGCTCTGAGGGCGAAGGCTCAATGCCCAGAGAAGTTGTAAATCAGTACTCGTCCTGAATTCCTTGTTATAACTTATTTGTCTACAAAATCTGAACTGATCTGGTGGCAGAACCTATGCTGTTTATGTTTTTTATTTATCACAGTTAATACAATGATTATAGGCTGCTGGCTACACCACTGCAGGTGCTACATAATATGTAGAATATGCACTATTACTTTTCTAAAATCTGAAAAATTCTGAACTTTGAAACACATCTACCTTCAAGGATTTGGAAGAGGGATTGTGGACCTGCGTTTTCCTTATCTAGAAAAACCGTGACTCAATATGTGATCGCAGTTGGTTTTGGTTTTGTTTCTTGTCTTTTCCACAGCTGCTGTTGGCTCCGACGCCGTACATCATCGGGGTCCCTGCCAGCTTCTTCCTGTACAAACTGGACTTCAAAATGCCTGATGACGTATGGCTAGTGGATCTGGACAGCAGTAGGGTGAGGCTCTTGGCTGAGGCATTGTAGGGTCTAGAATAGGATTGTGTTCTCTTTTTCTAGATTACTCCCAGGAAGTTCCTAAGTTTGTGGGTGATTGCTGTCATGAGACTCATTGAAACAACTTTTGAAAAAATACTGCTTTTACTTTATTGGCTTAATAAGCCTTGGTTAGGACTCAAAGAATTATAAGATTTAGTTTTGCTGGAGTTAAATGCTTCCCCACATCTTCCAAGAGCAGTAGGGCAGTTGTGGTTGCAGGATCATTACTATGGTGTAGGTCATCTAATGGCTTTCTGGGAGTGTAGTTTCTAGTAAGAAACGGCAGACTTTTAAAAAGTATATGAACATTCTGCAGTGTGAGTGCATTCAGACTTTGGTAGGTAGCCCTTATGTGTGTTCATTGTAAAACTTCAGAAAATGCAAATAAGTATAAAGAAGTCAGTAAAAACTATGATCCTATTATCTAGAGCTAGTCACCAATAACATTTAGGTATAATATTTCCTTTCAGGTGTGTATACGTGTCATATATACGTGTATGTGTGTATTTTATATGTGTGTATATAATATATGTGTTTGCATATATATAATAATACCGTATATATAACCTCCTATTCTTGTTACTTACCTTTATGTAAGAGAAACTTTGGAGCAGCTAATTCTAAGGTCATGCCTTTTATCTTTCTTCTGGTGCAGGTGATTGCCCCCACCAATGCAGAAGTGCTACCTATCCTTCCAGAACCAGAATCACTAGAGTTGAAAAAACATTTAAAACAGGTAGGTGAAGAATGAAGAAAAGAAAAGCAAGCAGCTATAGGACTGCTGTAGGCAGACAGCTCTTATTGTAAGAGCCAGTTTCCTTTCAGACTTCAAGTGGAGTAGATTTTCTTAGCCTTGGGTGGGCTTAAAAGGAGATGTATCCCATTTCTGGGTTGCAGGGTGAATCTCAGAAAGGGCTTTTTACCTTCCTTTTAATTCACTGTGTGCCCCCTCCCACCCTCTCATCCTTGTAATGCTGTATAAAACAGCCCTTCACTTTCTGCTGCTTGTCCCATCTGCCATTCTTAATGGCCTTGGAGCATTCTCAGTGTTACAGGAGGGAGTCAGTAGTTTGGATAATCTGGCTCCTTTTATGGTTTCCTCTTGAATTGATCTCTGGTCCCTACAGAATCATTTCTTCAAAAATTCCTTTCTCTGAGTAAAAACCCTTAAATACATTTTTCATTGATTGATTTTCTTCTTCTTCTGCATGCTGAACACAGTACCTGAAGGTAAAGTGTGATGAGGCCCTGGTCCTCTGCGCTGCTGTATGTGTTATGTAGGACCACCAGTAGATAGCTCTGTATTTCTTTTTAGGAATCTGTCATTTGAAGGGTCTTCAGGAATCTCTGTCTGTGTTGTCTCAGTTCTTAGAAATACCTCTAGGTGGGGATTTCCATGGTGGTGTGGCGGTTAAGAATCCGCCTGCCTATGCAGGGGATGCAGGTTCGAGCCCTGGTCCAGGAAGATCCCACGTGCCACGGGGCAGCTAAGCCCGTGTGCCACAACTGCTGAGCCTGAGCTGTAGAGCCCATGAGCCACGACTGCTGAGCCCACGTGCCACAGCTCCTGAAGCCTGTGCGCCTAGAGCCTGTGCTCAGCAACGAGAGAAGCCACCGCAGTGAGAAGCTCGCGCACCACACCTAGAGAAAGCCCGCACACAGCAATGAAGACCCAACGCAGCCATAAATAAATAAATAAATAATTTTTTTAAAAAAAGAAGAAAGAAATACCTCTAGGTGAAATCTGTTTGGATATAAATGGGTGATTTTTGTATTATCCTTCTCTCTTTTTCACTTGCTTCATCACTACTGATGTAATATGATATCTTGTTACTGCAGAGTCCGGTGAGGATTGCAAGTTCAGAAAGTTCTCTAGCTGTCTTCCTTTGCTGTGTTTTTCATTCTTGATGATTGCTTTAGTATGACTAATGAGATGGAGAGGTTGATATATGATATTGGAGTTTAAATGTTTGTAGGAGCTAAGATTTTTGGGCTCACAGACCCTGTATCCTGACCCCTGTTACTCAAAGCGTGGTCCACGAACCAGCAGCATTAGCATCACCTGGGCTTGTTAAAAGGGCAGAATCACCTCAAGTATATTGAATCAGAATCTGCATTGTAACAACATCCCCGGTGATTCCTATGCTCATTAACATTTAAGAAACACTGCTGGGCTAGACCAGTGGTTTTCAAACTGCCCCATGGAGCCTCTGAGGGTTGATTTAGGTTGGGACCCCCGAGCATATGAGGCTCTGGGTTCCTTATGTCCTTCAGAGAAGCTTTACTTTTACATGTTTCGGTTGTTTATATTTCTACATAGATTTCAATTGAAAAACAAGATTTTGTAGCTAAAACAAATTTGAAAACTATTGCCTCGGACTTCAGGTTTAGATCGTTGCCTTGAGTCAGATTGGCTTAAGCTGAAGATTTCATAATTCAGATTGTTTTCTAAAGGTTAAAATATTTGGATTTTTGTTTCAAAGATGAAGGTTCTTTTCTAGGAATTGAGATTGGCTGGCTGCCCCAGAAACCTGCCTTCTCTGAGGGACTTCTTATTGTTCCGCAGGCCCTCGCCAGCATGAGTCTCAACACCCAGCCCATCCTCAATCTGGAGAAATTCCACGAAGGCCAGGAGATCCCTCTTCTCTTGGGAAGGCCTTCTAATGACCTGCAGTCTACACCTTCCACTGAATTCAACCCACTCATCTATGGCAACGATGTGGACTCTGTGGATGTCGCAACCAGGTACAGCCAAGCCATCCCCACAGTCACAAGCTCTTAAATTGGTCTCTGCTCACTCAGTGACCTTGGGGCAGATTACTTCCCTGAGCCAGAGGTTCTTTATGTATACAATGTATATAATATTTGGTTACATTTGCCACCTTAGTAAAAGCAAACAGAAGAAATAATCATACTCGCAGGCCTCTTAGACCTTGTGTGAAGAAGGGGATTGATGATTCTTTAAGATACCTCTCCCCTTGCTGTTGGAAGCCCGTTAAATGATGACTATGGGAGGTGGTCTGAGGCCTCGGATCGTCGGGATCCTTGCTCTGCAGGGCGAGGGACTCAGGTCATCTCACCATCCCCTTCTTCCCCAGAGTGGCCATGGTCCGTTTCTTCAACTCCCCCAACGTGCTGCAGGGCTTTCAGATGCACACACGTACCTTGCGTCTCTTCCCCCGGCCCGTGGTAGCTTTCCAAGCTGGCTCCTTTCTAGCCTCACGTCCCCGGCAGACTCCTTTTGCTGAGAAACTGGCCAGGACTCAGGCTGTGGAGTACTTTGGAGAATGGATCCTCAACCCCACCAACTATGCCTTTCAACGGATTCACAACAGTGAGTCCACCTACCTCTGCTTTGCCCCTCCTTCTGTGTTTGTCCTCCTGATGGCTCTTCCCTTTGCTTTTTCCCTTTCTAATCTTCCACTTGCCCCTGCCATTCTGATTTTGCCTTAGACTTTTTCCCACCTTTCTTTTAGGTTTTGCTTGATTTTTTCCCTTATTGCTGACTCTCTCCTTTCTTCCTCCGTGGGTAGACACATTCGATCCAGCCCTGATAGGCGACAAGCCGAAGTGGTACACCCACCAGCTGCAGCCTGTCCACTATCGAGTGTATGACAGCAGTTCCCACCTGGCCGAGGCGCTGAGCGTGCCGCCGGAGCACGACTCTGACTCTGACCCTACTGATGACAGGTGAGCAGCCCCTTATGGCAGCAAGACAGTTCTTGAAGTCTAAGAGGCTCTTGCTAGCCGTTATTTAGCGCAACTGCAGAATTTCATAGGATTTAGACATCAGTCCTTGAAGCCTTGGGTTATATTTTGGTTGATTGTTTTGCGTCCTTATTTTATCTTGCTCCCTGGCCTTGAGTTAAGAGTGCTCCTCTGTTTATTTTTCCTAATGCTGATTCTCCTCCCTGCCCCTTCTTTCTGTTTTATTTTTTTGCTCTTCACTCTGCAGCGGCAGTGATAGTATGGATTATGATGACTCAAGCTCTTCTTACTCCTCCCTTGGTGACTTTGTCAGTGAGATGATGAAATGTGACATCAATGGTGATACTCCTAGTAAGTGTACTTGGAGAAATTGGCCAGCTTGGGACAGGGTTTGGGGTTCTGTGATGGTATGGTCTGTACCTGCCATCCTTGTTGTTGTTTTTTTTTAATTAAAAAATTTTTTTAAATTAGTATTTAATTGGAGTGTACTTTTTTTAATTTTATCTTTTTGGCTGCATTGGGTCTTCGTTGCTGCACGTGGGCTTTCTCTAGTTACGGCGAGTGGGGGCTGCTCTTCGTTGCGGTGCGCAGGCTTCTCATTGCAGTGGCTTCTCTTGTTGCAGAGCACAGGCTCTAGGCGCACAGGCTTTAGTAGTTGCAGCACGTGAGCTCAGTAGTTGTGGCTCGAGGGCTTAGTAGTTGTGGCTCGCGGGCTCTAGAGCTCAGGCTCAGTAGTTGTGGGCGCACGGGCTTAGTTGCTCCGTGGCATGTGGAATCTTCCCGGACCAGGGATCGAACCCACGTCCCCTGCACTGGCAGGCGGATTCTTAACGACTGTGCCACGAGGGAAGTCCTTGGAGTATAGTTGATTTACTATGTTGTATTAGTTTTTACTGTACAGCAAAGTGAGTCAACCGTACACATAATCCTTGGGTTTTGGCAGACGTGGATCCTCTGACACACGCGGCACTGGGGGATGCCAGTGAGGTAGCTATTGATGAGCTCCAGAGCCAGAAGGAAGCAGAGGAACCTGGCCCAGACAGCGAGAACTCTCAGGAAAACCCCCCTCTGCGTTCCAGCTCCAGCACCACCGCCAGCAGTAGCCCCAGCACCGTTATCCATGGAGCCAGTTCTGTACGTGAGGACTTGGAGGAGTGGATAAGTGAGGACTGTTACTTGGGACGTGGGCCTCAGCTCTGTTAGGAAAGCTAGGATGAAGCTATTCACTTAATTTACTACTCTCTCCACATTTCCCCCTTCTTCCTCTCCGTAGGTCCTATAGTTTAGAGCCTGTGTGATACAGTTTGACCCCAGAAGGACATCCAGCTTTGTTCAGGGGTTAGCTGAGATCCCCTTTGCATAATTTGTGGAGATAGAGAACAGGGGTATAACAAAGATCTTTTCTCACATACCCCTTAGGCTAGCAACCTGACAGGCCTGGCTTGAACTGAGAACATAGGAAGGCATCACAGGGCACCAGGTGACTCCTTTCTATTTAATATGTCCCCTAGGAACCTGCCGACTCAACGGAGATGGATGATAAGGCAGCAGTAGGCGTCTCCAAGTCCCTCCCCAGCGTGCCTCCCAGCACTGGCAAAGCGAACGTGGACAGGCGTCAGACAGAAATTGGAGAGGGGTCAGTGCGCCGGCGAACCTATGAGAATCCATACTTCGAGCCCCAGTATGGCTTTCCCCCTGAGGAAGATGACGATGAGCAGGGGGAAAGTTACACTCCCCGATGCAGCCAACATGTCAGTGGCAATCGGTGAGAGCCTGGGGTTGCCTTCTAGATGGGTGACTGAAGGACCTCACTACAGTGGACCCTGGGCGAGGGTTAACCAGAAAGCCTGAGCAGTCTGAAGGCTCTCATGGTCCTGCGTCCCCAGAGGGTCGTGCTTTGATCTAGGCATTTAGAAATTGTGGGGAGGGAGAGGTGCCCGCAGTGTAGCATCAGGCCCACACACCCAAGATTAGGTACCCCTGCCTGGGGCTTATAGGTGCCACTGTGCATTCAAGGGCTCAAAAGCTGCTGCGGCCCAACAGCTTGAAACTGGCAAGTGACTCAGATGCAGAGTCAGACTCTCGAGCGAGCTCGCCCACCTCCACCGTCTCCAACAACAGCACTGAGGGCTTCGGGGGCATCATGTCTTTTGCCAGTAAGTGCCTTCAGCTCTCTCACGCTTCTGTCCCATCTTCGCTCCAGCAGGGCCTGACCATGGCAGGTATGGCTTAGAGCTTCAGATATAGGGCTGGGTTGGCATTATCAAGCTCCGGATAAGGTCGTTTGGGTGATACTGAATAAGGTATTTTCAGGGGAGGTCAACGAAGAACAGGGACAGATTAGTCGTTATCTTTATACCTGGAGGTTTTAGTCTGTTTCAGGTAAGACAGCTAGCTGTTAACTGAAAAATAATCATTATATTAAAAATCATACACTTGTACATATATTTTGTGGAAATATTCTGGTCAAATTTGACTTGGGTATATATCTAATATCTTCTTTGCCTGGGAAAGGACTTTTTCATCAACGCGCCTTGAAATCTATGTGACATTGACTTGTGCGTAGAGAAAATTACCAGAAATGAGGGGTGGTGTCAGTTAAAGACTAAAGACAGACTAGGGACCGGGGAAAGCCGACATGGGGGATAATTGTGATGGTGAGTTTAGAAGCCCAGGAGGGACAGCACCAACATCAGACCGGAAGCGCGTTAACTGCCGGCGTTCATGCTGGGTCGGCAGTAGAGGAGAGACTTGGATGTTATCGTGGGAAGCCGTCAGAGAAAGTTGTTACTGGGTTATGAGCAGTCCTGGCAGTGGCCCCCTTCGTTTGCCCCGAGTTAGGCGTGATCCTTTCTCAGCGAGGTCAGAGGCTCTGGGATTGCATTTGAAAAGGAGGAGGGTGAAGACGATGCTACGGTCATTGGAGCATAATGCTCTGATTCTTCATCCCTCTGACTCAGTGCTCTCACTCGCTCGCCTTGACAGGCAGTCTGTATCGGAACCACAGTACGAGCTTCAGTCTTTCGAACCTCACACTGCCTACCAAAGGAGCGCGAGAGAAAACCACGCCCTTCCCCAGTCTGAAAGGTAACTCCAGCCCTCCTTTTGCCAAGCCAAGATTCTCTGGGAAATATTTCAGGCCTGTGGGTGCTTGTCAGGAGCCCCATGTATGAAGAATCCTTTGATCCGGCCATTGCCTCTCATGTCGCTTCCCATGGCTTTCACTGCACATCATGAGTTCTTGCTGGTTTTCAGATGGAAAACTGTCTTTTGTAGCTAAAGAGAAGGGCCTGTTATATCACATAGGTTAATGGCAGCTGGGGGATTAGTGCTGCTTCTGGGGGGAACCTCTGTCAGAGGCACGTAATTAGCACAGGGCTCACCAGCCGCCACCAGTCATCTGCCAGGTTCCTACCACGTGAACTTGGGACAAACTCTGTCCTAAAGAGCTGGGCCCCGAGAATGGTTGTGAAGAGCCTGGCAGTGTTTATAGAGTCAAGAAGCCTCTTACTTTGGCTTCATGTCAACTTAGGCCCTATGAATGGGCCTGATAGCATTGGTTGGCTTCTAGGGGCAATTCAGACCTTATTTGATTTTCGTTTTGTGATCTCTGACAGTTTGAAGGGTTCTTCCTTTTTATAAATTTATTTATTTTGGTTATTTATTTTTGGCTGCGTTGGGTCTTCGTTGCTGTGCGTGGCTTTTTCTAGTTGTGGAGAGCGGGGGCTACTCTTTGTCGCGGTGGGTGGGCTTCTCACTGCGGCGGCTTCTCTTGTTGCAGAGCACGGACTCTAGGCACGCGGGCTTCAGTAGTTGTGGCTCACGGGCTCTAGAGCGCAGGCTCAGTAGTTGTGGCTCACGGGCTTAGTTGCTCCGTGGCATGTGGGATCTTCCCGGACCAGGGCTCGAACCCCTGTCCCCTGCATTGGCAGGCAGATTCTTAACCACGGCGCCACCAGGGAAGCCCTGAAGGGTTCTTCTGAATTTACTCTGACTTCTGTTTATTTATTCTGGATTTTGTGCTGAAATATTTAATCACAGAAGGAAGCACAGTGAGAAGCAGCTTCATGTATCTTTTAACTGACCTCTCTTCCCAGTGTTAAAAGTGTCAGGAATCTAAAGAATGTTCTTTGGTGGGGATGGGAACATAGGCTAGATGGGCAAAAGGACGTCATAGCTGGGGGTGTAGGGAGCTCACCAGCCCTGTAGAGAGTCTGCACAGGCTCAGTGGGTGAGGGACGGAGAGGTGTTGGCGTCACCGGCCTTCGTGTGATATGGTTAAAGGGGAGGGCAGTTGGAATGCTTTCATTGCATGCTGTTGCTTCCCTTCACTTGCTGCACTCATCACCCCTGCCCCCCTCCCATGACAGCATCTACAAGTTGGGTCTCTTCCCTCTGCATACCTGCAGCCCCCCGGACCCCTGTGCTAGATGTTTCATGAAAACCCATGGTCCCCTTTCACGCATGTGCCTGTTTAGTACCTAAAGGCTCCTTGTGTTATTACCCTGCCTCTGGCTTTGAGAGGCCACAGCCTTAAGGATGGTCTTTCCTCGAGCCTCAGTCGTCTCGTGGCCACTTGGCTTCCAGCCCTGAGGTGCCTGAGAACTAAGGTTATGTGCACTAAGCCTTGGGAGGATGCTCAGATTATCTGACTTACAGCTCCATTGAGGGGTACAGGGGTTGTGGTATCATGGTGCACCTACTAATTGTGTATTTTGTGTCCCAGTATTTGGGCTAAATACTCTAATGGAGATTGTTACTGAAGCCGGCCCTGGGAGTGGTGAAGGTGGGTCTTGCCCGTGAGCTATGCATGATCTTTTCTCCTAGCATCTCCTGTGCCTGCCTGAGGGCCATCCTCCTCATGGAGCAAGCGGCATCACTCGAGTGACCTGCCTTGCCCCGTGCCCCGGGATGCCCATGCTTGCCCATGGGGTGCGCTGCTGGTGCATGTGGAGTGGCCTGAGTCTCCATGCCCACTTCCTCCACATTGCCATGGCTGCTTTCTACCTATGTGTGATGCCCCAGTGCTGCCCTCAGCCAGCCCTTCCAGGGAGTGGGTGTGGAACACGGCTACCCAGGGCTGTGCTGACACCAGCTACCTGACTACAGTCGTGATATCTCTCATTCTACCTTCCTGGCTGTAGGAAACAGGAGGGCCTTAGTGGACCAGAAGTCATCGGTCATTAAACACAGCCCAACAGTGAAAAGAGAGCCTCCATCACCTCAGGGTCGATCCAGCAATTCTAGGTAATAAATGGCAGAGCTGTTTTAAAAGTTCTCAGATAGAGGTAGTGATCCTTGTACCAAACACTAGGGAGGGAAGCTCTCAGTGGGTAAATGGAATCCCTTCCCCTCCTGACTCAACCCCCATGCGGCAGTAATAGCTCATGGTGTTGAGCAGAGTGTACCCACCAGTAGTGGTGGGTACTCGGGCAAACCAGGCCATCTGGAGAGGCAGGGTTTGCAGTGGACTTGGATGTTTGGAGACGTGGCTTTGTGTTTTGCCCTTGGAGGCAAACATCTAATCTGGTGAAAGGGGGAGATGCTCTGCAAAGGAGCCAGTGACCACAGAAGTGGTATGTGGACCCTCCAGTGAGAACCAGCAGTTCCTGAAGGAGGTGGTGCACAGTGTGCTGGACGGCCAGGGAGTCGGCTGGCTCAACACGAAGAAGGTGCGACGGCTGCTGGAGAGCGAGCAGCTTAGAGTCTTTGTCCTGAGCAAGCTGAGCCGCACGGTGCAGTCAGAGGACGAGGCCCAGCAGGACATCATCCCAGATGTGGTCAGTGCTGGGGGTTGGGAGTTGGAATCAACTGGGAAGAGGGACATGGGCGCCAGAGGCAGTTGTCCCAACTCTTGCCCCTGGGTTATTGTTGCAGGAGGTCGGTCGGAAGGTGTACAAGGGCATGTTAGACCTGCTCAAGTGCACGGTCCTCAGTCTGGAGCAGTCCTACGCCCACGCAGGTCTGGGTGGCATGGCCAGCATCTTTGCGCTTCTGGAGATCGCCCAGACCCACTACTATAGTAAAGGTAGGGATCGGACCAGCAAGGCAGCATGCTGTCCACGGCTCTCCCACTCTTCTCTGAAAGAATGAACTCGGCCCCTTGATGAGTTTCCCAGTGTCAAGCTGCTTCCTGTTAGGCTTTGGGATTTTATTTTCTAGTGCGTGTATGTATGTAGTGGGTGTTTTTCTGTCACGGAAAAGAACGATGTCAGCTTTTCTTTCCTTGCACTTCTTCCCTTCCACATCCTCCTCTATCCTTGCTTCTCCCACCTCATTCCCACACCTTGACTGTCACTCACTGTCTCTTTTGACCTCTTCCTATATTTGATCTTTTCCTCAGAACCAGACAAGCGGAAGAGAAGTCCAACAGAGAGTGTAAATACACCAATTGGCAAGGATCCTGGCCTGGCTTGGCGGGGGGACCCAAAGGCCATGGCACAGCTGAGAGTCCCCCAGCTGGGACCTCGGGCACCAAGTGCCTCAGGAAAGAGTCCCAAGGAACTGGACACCAGAAGTCTAAAGGAGGAGAACTTTGTAGCGTCCATCGGTGTGTATTGTGTTGGGTGTGGCAGAGGAGTTCTGGCTTCTTAATGCCCCTCCCTCCTTTCAATTCATCCAGAATCCTGCCTTTCTCTTCCCCATGCTTTGCTCTGTAGACAGGAAAATAGGTTTGTGTCCTTTTCTAATGGCATTTCTTTATACTTCTCTTATGCTTCATTTACAGCCACCCTCACCTACATCTTAGAGGAAGAATGGAAGGTTTGCTTAGAGGGCCGAGCGAGGCTTAGTGCAGGAGTCTGAGCTGTACTCCCTGTCCCTCTCTTTTATTTACATCTGGATTTCTTCACATAATGGAGAGGCCACATGAGCTCCTGGAAGCTATAAGGAAGTTTATAGATGCATCTTTGGGCTATAAAATTGTGACTGTCTGGGTCTCTAAAGCCAGTTTTCCCCCATCCAACCATTATGCTCCCCTCAAATTTGCTCCTTTGGGGCATGTCCGGCAACCCCATTTCCCTGGGTTCTGGACTTCAAGGTACAGAGTTCTGAGTCAGCTTTTCTTTAAACATGTCCTTACTGGACTTGATTAGACCTTGCTTACATTTGGTGTTTCTCCATTCCCAGTAAGGCAGAGCCTTGGTGAGCCCTCTGGGTGTCGCCTCTGTTTGACTCACTCCCTGCCTGACCTTGAGTCATCTAGATTGTGTCTTGCTTTTTCGGGTTCTAGGTCCCTGGGCAATGTGCTTCTAGCCGGTGCCTCTTTGCCACATCCATTAGCAGTTGCCTTTTGCTCCCATAAATGGTAATGAGGAACCAGTTTCCTTCTTAGGAGAGCTGTGCTTCTCTAACCAGCAAAATATTGTCCTAGAGGCAGTCAACCATGCTTTTCTCCTACCTGTTGTGATGTTCTAGAAAATGTACTGACCTGCCAGTCTGGAGGTCTGGAGTTTTAGTCCTGTATCTGCCCCCAACTAGGAAAGTGACTTTGGGCAAATCATTTCCCCTTTCAGGGTCTCTATCACCTCATCTGGAAAACAAGGGGATTGCACTAAGTAGACTCTAAAGTTCTTCCAGGAAGAGAATTGCTATGATCGGTACTCTCTCTTCTTAACCCCTGCTAAGATGCTCTTCTTGAGCATTTAGTGTTCTCTGTCACCTCTACCGGAAGCCTTTTTCCCGATGACTGGCTAAGATGGGTCTCTTGGTAGGGCAGGCACTGATGCTGAGGGGAAGTTGGGGGGTTTTGGTAGCGACAAGAAGGGATGCTAACTGCCTACCTTGAGTGGCCTCTCTCCAATCCAGTGAATCAAACAGGTTTGTGCTTATGCTTCTGAAACCCTTTGGCTGCTGGAGGCAATCATCTGTCTTATCTGGAATCTTTGAAATTTGCTGTTGCCTAGCTCACTGGGCAGAGGGCGTGCCGTGGTGGAAGTTTAAACTGGTCCTGAGCTACCTGATCTTGAGCAGGTGCTCCAGCCTCTTTGGGATCAGTTTCCTCCTGCCAGAATGAAGGAGCTTGATTAAAGGCTCTGCCAGCTCTAACATTCTGTGAGATTTTTACTGCCACATTGAGGTTAGGATAGGGATTTAGTTCTTGACCTGGGGGGGGGGAAGGCGTTAGATCTCTTGATTTTTTTTAACCCCCCTCCCCCGCAATGAAGATCTCTTTTTATCTCTTGATTTGTAATCCTGTACCCGAGACTGAATCATCTTGGGTGGGTGGGTTTCCATTTCGTCTGTCTGACCAGCCTCTGACTCTCTCTGTCTTTCTCTCCTGCTCACATTGCATCTGGGGTAGAATTGTGGAACAAGCACCAGGAAGTGAAAAAGCAAAAAGCTTTGGAAAAACAGAGTAAGGAACAAATGCCCCTTCCTGTTCCCAAGTCTCCCATACCTGCCAACTCCCCAGGCCCAGCTGGGGCAGGCTCCCTTTGTCAGCCCCACCCCAAATTTGCTCTTGGGGGCGGGTATTTGGAATGAAAGCAGGTAGGTGGTATGTGACTCATAGGTATATGCTCGTAGGCTGCTTCTTTCCCCCTCCCCTTGTAGTAATCAGGCAGTAATCAGGGCATCTACTGTGTAAAATCCCTTAGAGCTTGGCTCTCTATTGCTTCCGAGTTGGTGGGGAGAATGTTTGCCTATTTCAGTGCCCCTCATTGGCTGATATCTCCCTCACCCCATTAGAAGGCCTGTGGGCACAGTTGGCAGAGATGGTTGCTGTCCCTCCGTGTTGAGTCTGTAGCTTCCCAACTCTCTCTGGTGGCTTGCCTAGGCACGCTTTCTTGCTTTCTGTCATTCTGTCCTTCTGCCATACCATTGTGGGCGGGCGGGAAATATGGGGGTGGTTTTTTAATGTCAAACACAGAAGCTGCAGGGTGGGGGTAGGCAGCGTCCGCTGAAACAGCTGGTGTTTTTTAATCTCACTGGGCTCTTCCTTTTCTAGCCCCTTTAGACATACTTGTTTGGGAAGCAGAGTGACCTGGGGACCCTTAAAGGGTCTTAGGCACGAGTGAAGCTCTGATTCTGAGTGTAGTGGAATGTGGTTCCGATGTTTGTTTGTGGAGCTTTTCTGCTTTAAGATGATTTGGTCAGAATTTTCTCAGGTTGAGAAAATGGCTGCAGAACCCCTTGAGACCAGGTTTAATTTTTCCTACTTGGTTCTTAAGGCATCTGGGGACTTCGTCCAGTGCGGCCTGAGTGGGTGGCAGTCCCTGGAAAGGTGACTGGGACATGCTGAACTCGTCTGGGACCAGGCTGTGCCGCTGTCCCACTCCCTTCGCCAGCCTGCCCCTAGCCTCTTGTACTGAGTAACACAAGTCTTCCCCTACTCAGGGCCTGAAGTAATCAAACCCACCTTTGACCTTGGTGAGACAGAGGAGAAAAAGTCCCAAGTCAGCGCAGACAGTGGTGTGAGCCTGACGTCTGGTCCCCAGGTTTGTGACAGGCTTGTTGAGGATTGCGAGCATTAAAAATTTGCTATCTCAGAATACTTCTTTAAGATCAAAACTGAACAAAATCACAGCATTGAAACAACATGAATATCCAGTCATAGGGGAATGATGAAATAAGTGTAATATATCCATGTCATAGAATATTAGTATCCGCTAATGACTGTATTTTCAAAAATTTGGTGACATGGGAAAGTGTTTACAAAGCTATATACAGTATGATTCAAATTTTATTTTTAAAACATACATAGAAAAGACAAAGGAAATATGCTAAAGGCTTAACAGAGATTAATAATGTAGGTGGTAAGTTTATGGCTTATTTTTATTTCCTTATTCTTTCGTGTATTTTCTGTAGTGAGCATGTACTTCTTTAACATTCATTATTTTTCTCGCTCTGTAAGTCATATATATTTTATATTCAGGAAAAATGTTCATTTTTCATGACCTATCTAGGGATGACAGTAGAAGGGTGGGGATGGAGAGAAGGAAGAAGATACAGTATTTCTTAGGGAAACTGAGACTAGATTGGACACCTCCCGAATGTGTCTGAGTCCGTGTGTCTTGTTTCAGAGGACTGATCCAGATTCTGTCCTTGGTGTGAGTCCAGCCGTTATGATCCGAAGCTCGAGTCAGGACTCTGAAGTTAGCACCGTGGTAGGGGAACACCACACTGGCATCTTGGTGGGTGGGGTGTGGGTCCCCCTTTGGAGAAGGGGGCTACTCTCTCCTTTGGGGGCTGTTCTTAGTCTCAGGTCAGGTTGGTTCTCTTGGTGGAGATGCCTACCTGTCACAGGTCTTTGTTTGTGGGATCAGACCCCGAGATTTCACCCAGGGCTTCTCCTCATCTTGTAAAGAAGGACTTCCAGAGGCTGTCTGACACACCTTTGCAGTTGGATACTTTTTTTATGGTAGCAGAGAGCTCTAGCAGCTTGGCGTTTCTGGGACACATCCTGGGGAATATCCCTTACCACCTTTTTTTCCTTTCCAGGTGAGTAATAGCTCTGGAGAGACCCTCGGAGCGGACAGTGACCTGAGCAGCAATGCAGCTGATGGACCAGGCGGTGAGGGCGGCACCCACTTGGCAGGCTCTAGAGGCACGTTGTCTGATAGTGAAATTGAAACCAACTCTGCCACCAGTGCCATCTTTGTAAGTTTCTTTACTAACAAAAGAAGACCATTTTTTCAGTGGGATGGGGATGGGCTAGAAAAGGATGAAAAGTTAGGAGGCAATTAGAAGGAAAAGAGGAAGGAAGGAATGGATAACCTTCATATATTTGACTTTAAAGAAAATGTCTCTTAAGTTAGCTTTTTTTCAGAGTCATTTGACTCCGTGATCTGGGGCTTTTAGAACCTTCTCCTGAATCATTGATGAGTTAGGCTTCCTGCCCAGTCAGATAAGGGCTTCGACTCCTATGTGGCAGTAACCCCCGTGTTTAAAATAAGCAAAGTGATGCCTTTATAGCAATGTCAGGGCAGTTGCAGCTCTCATCTTGTACCAGTCTACCTATTTTTATGGACTAGTCTAGTTTTATTCTGGTCACTGCTTTATTTATATAGCACCTTAAAATAGCATTTCATTTTAGTATATTCCTTCATTTCATGTAGTATGTTTGAAGCTTTCCTTCATTAATAAACATCTATTAAGTGATTTACTAAATGCCAGATTCTCTACGAAAGAAACAAGCATGATAAGGCATGATTTCCATTTTCAAGAGGTTTGCAATTCAGTGCATTTGCTACAACTAATCTCTTCTGCCAGGTGAGGGAAACAAAGCCTTAGGAAGAAAAGACCTCGCCCTAGGCTATACAATAAGCCAGTGATCAGTTGGAATTAAATGAATTCTTTTTAGTCCTTGCCTTTAGACCCACTGCCCTTCAGTGTATACAGGCCTCTTTAGGCAGCTTTAAGGGTTCTGATACACTCACCACTTGGTTAGGCAGAGTTGAGAATGGATATTCTCTGCACGAGCTCATAGGTTTTTCTCTCTGGTCTGTGGGGAGAATGGAAGATGAAATTGAAATGAAATAAATTATTTAACACTGGTGATCATTCCCACCCCCAGGGCCTTCTGTATACATGCTTCTAATAGAGCAAGTGACATCCCAAGGTGGAGGTAGGGGATAGGATTGAGAGTCAGCAGAGCCATTCAAGCTAATGGACCTTAACTCTCCCTGAGTCTAAACAGACCCTTTTAATTAAGAGTATTTTATTATTATTATTATTTTTAATACATTTATTGATTTTATTTATTTATTTTTGACTGAGTCGGGTCTTCATTGTTACGCGCGGGCTTTCTCTAGTTGCGGTGAGCAGGAGCTACTCTTGTTGCGGTGCGCGGGCTTCTCATTGTGGTGGCTTCTCTTGTTGCAGAGCACGGGCTCTAGGCACGTGGGCTTCAGTAGTTGTGGCACGCAGGCTCAGTAGTTGTGGCTCATGGGCTCTAGAGTGCAGACTCCATAGTTGTGGCGCATGGGTTTAGTTGCTCCACGGCATGTGGGATCTTCCCAGACCAGGGATTGAACCCGTGTCGCCTGCATTGGCAGACGGATTCTCAACCACTGCGCCACCAGGGAAGCCCCAAGAGTATTTTAAATCCTCCTAGTGTGCTTCCATTTTGGAGGTTGAGATAGATGTTATGGAGTAGCAGTCTCGCAAGAAGCCATTCAGCTGTGTGCTACCTTTCCTGGCACCTTCCTGGGACAAATTCTTACTTTTCCTGTACTTCTGGGCAAGGCTGTTTGTGCAGTTGAGTTGCTGAGAGCAGTTACCTAAATTTCTTGGCTCAAAAAGGGCTATTTTGGTAAGAAATTAATTATCTTAGGTTAATATGGTTCATTGAACAAAGTCTTGTGCTGTGAACCAGGAAGCTGGCATTTGGACACACTAATTAGGTATTGCCTAATGATAACCTTTGTTCAGTGGCTTCTCTGCTTATGCTGTTGTGTGTGTTGTGAAGCAGGCATGAAAACTACCTCTCACCCAGCCGAAGATCTTTTTTGAATGAATAGAAAGTCTAATATTGCAGAAGTGGTAGATGAAGTTAGTGGTATTTCTATGTGGGAAGATATTTCTAAGAGATGGTAGAAGAGAAGACTTAACATTTATCAAATACCAACCATGTGCCAGGCACTATTAAGTGATGTATATGTATTTTCTCATATTAAATGAGAATAGTCCTTTCGGGTAGGTATTATAACCTTCCTTTTACAGGTGAGGAAAATGACTCTCAGAGAAGCTAAGCGTTGTACCTAAGATCACACAGCTAGTAAGAGTCAGGGATCTGAACGTTGCTCAGTCTAGACTTCAAATCCAGTGTTCTTTTCACGGCATCACGCTGCTACAGAGAATTTGCCTAATTTTTTTTTTTTTTTTGAAGAGGAAAGAGTCTTACAGAGACTAAAGGGTAAAGGTAAGTAGAAATGAAAACTTGCTTGCATGTTTTGGGAGGCAGTAACAGAAAGCAGGATTATCAGATTGACTTCTGATGGAGGCAAGCAGAGTAGCAAAGGCAGGGCTACTGGAATATATGTGACTAATGATGGTGCCTAGTGTGTGTGAGCCTCTTAATGAGCTGCTTGGTTTCCTTTGCCCCTATTCGTTGTTACCTCTGGCAGCTGACCTGTTGCCTCTTCTCTCTAGGGTAAAGCCCACAACTTGAAGCCAAGTGTAAAGGAGAAGCTGGTGGGCAGCCCAGTTCGCTTTTCTGAAGATGTAAGCCAGCGAGTCTATCTCTACGAGGGACTCCTAGGTGAGAAATAGACTGCGAAGGCCACTTGCACTGGAAGGAAGCTGGACTCAGCCCGGGAAGAGGGTGGCACTGAACAAGTAGCTGCTTGGCTTTTTGCTGATCTCAGTGCTGACGTTAGAGGACATTTTTATATCTGAAGCAAGCGACATACTGGGGAAAAAACAGTGGGTGAAAACTAGAAGAGACTGAAGTTTGGTATTAACCAACAGCCTCTGTCTTTCTGTCTTCTTTTACTTTCTTGCTACCATGGTCCTTCCTGCTCACAAATCGGCAGGAAGGGACAAAGGATCGATGTGGGACCAGTTAGAGGATGCTGCTATGGAGACCTTTTCTATAAGTAACCACCTTTCTTTGTGTGCTGTTCATCCCTCCTCCTCGGGAGGGATTGGGCCTCACTTGGAGGCAGCTGGGGCTGGTGGCAGGAATGTTAGATCTGGGGTGAAGAGCCTCGTGTTTCCTTTGCCCTGGAATTTGTAATGACTTCCTTTTTTCTGGAATTTACTCTGTTTTAGTTCGGCAGCCATATTCTTTATATGTTATATAAGCCCCTAAAAAAACTCTGTTCC
Organism: Delphinapterus leucas; assembly: GCF_059928025.1. Lineage (NCBI taxonomy): Eukaryota > Metazoa > Chordata > Mammalia > Artiodactyla > Monodontidae > Delphinapterus > Delphinapterus leucas. The sequence continues at coordinate 13,097,871 of NC_143135.1, read as the reverse complement.
ACACAGGCAAAGAGCGTTCTACTTTATGGGACCAAATGCAGTTCTGGGAAGATGCATTCTTAGATGCTGTGATGTTGGAGAGAGAAGGGATGGGTATGGACCAGGGTCCCCAGGAAATGATAGACAGGTATGATGCTTAGAAACCCTTGGGAAAATGCAAATTCAGCCTCTTCCCAGTTAATTCTGTGTTCTCCCACCTGGGGGCTGACTTGTCCTGGTCTCCTGCTCAGGTACCTGTCCCTAGGAGAACATGACCGGAAGCGCCTAGAGGATGATGAAGATCGTTTGCTGGCCACGCTCCTGCACAACCTCATCTCCTACATGCTGCTGATGAAGGTGATGTCTATTTTGCTCACGCCCAGCTACTGCTGATAGTGGAGGGCAAGGCTTGTTCCTGTTGCCTAAATCTTGGGGCAGTTGGGAAGCAGTCAGAGCATCCTGCCGGGGCTCTCTTCTTCATTGAAAGTCTGAGGCCTCTCTGCAGCTCACACATGATCCATTTCTCTGAAGCTGCCAGGCTGCTGTGCTAAGGAATGTTGTAGAGGTGATTGATGCTTGCATGCCACTTGTTGATTCTGAATTTTAAATGGGCTTCCTTTGCTGAATAGTGTCAGGATGCCTGTAGAACTCCCTACAGAATACAGTGGGAAAAAAAAATTTTTTTTTACATAGTAGGCTCTGAAACTTTAGAAAGAATGCCCAGAATTTACTTTTCAGCATTAGTCCTTTATCGTATAGACTTTGCCATAGATGTAAAAAGAGCTACTCATTGAAAAAGCAATGGTAGGTTCTAGTTTGACTTGGTTATACTTGGTTTTTACAGCTGTGGGAGAACTGTGTTACCAAATAGAAGAGTCCTGTTCTGAAAGGGACTTGGTGGGTAGAAGAGAGTTGTTTTGAGAATGAGCTCCTGGGTTTCTCCTCCTCCTGTTCTCCCAGCCTCTCTAAATGTGAAGGGATTAGTTGATCAAATGCAGAGAATACCCTGCAGGCACTCTTGGTTTGTTTCCTTTTCTGTTTAAGGGTCTCTTGAACTCCAGGGGTACCAGTTAAACTCTGGTTGGGAAAGGGTGGTGATCTTTAACCCTGAGATGGTGTCTCGGTGACAACTGAGTGTAGAACATTGCTACTCTTAAGTCTTACTATCTAAGAATCACACTCTGAGGAGCCCCAGGGGTTTTTAGAGGCGAATGTTATGGTATTGGTTGGAGGGTTAGGGAGGATGTGTCCCCGTGAGTCCCCGTCTACTGAAACCAGAACTTCTCTAAGAGCCACTTTTCTGCAGAAGCCACCTGGAGACAGAACCAGGGTTTTTCTTCTCAGACTGTTGGCAGAACACACAGTTGAATGTTTTATCCTCAGTGACGTGGTCTTTTAGAATTCTGCTTTTCTCAGGAGGAAAGATACTAAGATCCTGTTTTAAAAAAAAAAAAAAAAAAAGATCCTGTTTTGACTTTTCAGGTAAATAAGAATGATATCCGGAAGAAGGTGAGACGCCTGATGGGAAAGTCGCATATTGGGCTTGTGTACAGCCAGCAAATCAACGAAGTGCTTGACCAGCTGGCAAACCTGGTGAGCACACCTGGGCCGTCCTTGAGGCTCCCTTCCATTGCGCTAGTCAGCCTCGCAGGCGTGGGCCTCACGGCCTAACGCAGAGGCTTCCGCGTAGGTCATTTCTTGGCTCGTATGTTTTCAAAATCCCTAGTTCTGAAAATAGGGCTTTGACTCTAGGGATGAGGCTTTTGCCCTTCTGTTCTGTGATAGGATTCTCTGCACTAAAACCATCCCAGTGCAGCCATTTCAACGTTTGTGTGGTCTGTGGACCCCTGTGGATCCACAAGGTGAATGCTGTTTTCATGATAATACTAAAATGTTGTTTTGCCTTTCTTACTGGGTTGACATTTGCACTAAGGGTGCAAATGCAATGGTGCGTAAAACCACTGGTGCCTTAACACGGTGAAGATGGTGGCACCAAACCGTGCTAGTGTCCCCACCTCCACACACTCTCAGTTAAAAATAAAACAAAACAAAAAGCCAGTTTCACTTGTGAATGTCCTTGATGATGCAGTTAAAATCATCCGTTTTATTCAATCTGATCAGTGATTATACATCTTCTTAGTATTCTATGTGACAAAATGAGAAATATACATAAAGCCTGTTTCTGCAAATGAAAATATGAGTGTTTCGAGGAAAGGGAATTTGTGACGATTTGAATTCCAAGGTGAACTGACAGCTTTGCAGCCAGTCATGGGACATCATTTTTACTTGAAAGAGTGACTAACAAATTACTGTTATTTGGAGTTGGGTATTTGGCAAACTTCTTGTGCATGAAGCTTCCCAATATTTAAAGACTTTTCCAGTGAGATTGGTGATGAATGTGATTTTTTGATATTGTGTAATGAAATGCATCAACATTTGGAAGAGCTGCATAACTGGGCGAACCAGTATTTTCCAGATGACTGATGTGTGATGTTACGAATTCACCTGTGGATAAAAGATCCACTCCAAGTGTAACGCAGACAAATGGATTTTAATGTAACAAAGTACAAAGTGTTCATTGATGTGTTTTCAGATTACACACTGCAACTAACTTTAAGAAACTTCTTGAGGTTCTGGTATAGCATCAAAGAAGAATATGCATATTCATCTGGAAAGCCTAATAAAATACTCCTCCCTTTTCCAGATACGTATCTGTGAGGTCAGATTTTCTTTAATATACCTCAACCAAAGCAACATGTCACAACAGATTGAATGTAGAAGCAGATATGAGACTACAGCTATTTTTCATTAAGCCAAACATTAAAGAGATTTGCAAAAAATGTAAAATAGTGCCACTCACCACATTTTTTTTGTTGTTCTGGAAGATATGATGATTTTAAAAGTATATGTTATTTATATTATCATGTAATGGATTTATTAATGAATTATTAATTCCTTTTAAGTGAATTAATAAACATTTACATTTTTTCAGTTTTAATTTCTAGTGTGGTAAATACCTATAAATAAAACTTACAAAGACATAAGTTCTTGGGGCGTCATCAATAAAGTTAAAATGGATAGGAGTCCTGAGACCAGGAAGTTTGAGAACACATCCATGGCGGCCAGTGGCCAGCAGATGGCGCCGCTCTAAGGAAGCTGATAAGAATTGAATTGCTGAATGAGGGATTCTTGGCCCAGAGGGCTGTGTGAGAGGGATGTTTGGCTGTCCCTAAAGGATCTCTCTTTCCTCAGAATGGACGAGATCTCTCTATCCGGTCCAGTGGCAGCCGGCACATGAAGAAGCAGACATTTGTGGTACATGCGGGGACAGACACAAATGGAGATATCTTTTTCATGGAGGTAGGTGCTGGTTCATGCTAGGGGCCCAAAGCAATATTTGAGAGTCACAAGGAACTCCTAGAACTGATGCCAGAATATTTTTCCACACTTATCTCATTCATCTTCATGATCCATTTATCATTAAATTGTTAGGCTCTTATGCAAATAATATAATAGATGATTCCCTATCGTTTCTTTTATTTTTTAATTTTAATTTATTTTTGGCTGTGTTGGGTCTTCGTTGCTGCGTGTGGGCTTTCTCCAGTTGCGGCGAGTGGGGGCTGTTCTTTGTTGCCGTGCGCGGACTTGTCATTGCGGTGGCTTCTCTTGTTGCGGAGCACGGGCTCTAGAGCGCAGGCTTGGTAGTTATGGCGCACGGGCTTAGTTGCTCTGCGGCATGTGGGATCTTCCCAGACCAGGGCTCAAACCCGTGTCCCCTGCATTGGCAGGTGGATTCTTAACCACTGTGCGACCAGGGAAGTCCATCTCTATCATTTCTTTTATATATAGATTGCATAGATGATATAGTCACGTTGTCCATAAGTCAGAACAACATAGAATGGTATACACTGGCAAGTCTTGCTCTCATTCTTATCCCCTTCCGCTCAGTTTCCCATCCACCTCACCCCTTCCTCTTGGAGGTAACCACTTTTATTTATAACCACTTTGTATCTTCCAGTGGTTTTCTGTGCAAACACAATAAAATATGAGCATAGGTTCTTATTTTTCTACTCTTTTACCTAAAGGTAGCACATAATATCTACTGATCTGTACCTTTTTTTTTTTTTTCATTAAACTTATCCTGGAGCTCTTCTGTATCACTACAAAAAGAGCTTTCTCATTCTTTTTACGGCTGTATAGTGTTCCACCGTGTGACTGTACCATAGTTTATATAACCAGTCAGCATTTACGTACCCTTGATTTTCTTCCAAATTTTTGCTGTTGCCAGTAGCACGACTCTGGGTGATGCTGTGCCTGCTTCATTTCCCACATGTACAGGTTTATCTAAGAATTTCCAGAAGTGGAATTGCTGGGTCAAAGGGAAAATGCATTTATAATTAGGGTTGTTATGACTCTAAAGTATCTCTTAACATATAATAGTTTCTCTCCCACGTTGCCATTTATTTTGTTGAAGAAATGTGCCCTATTACATTTTAGATTTTTTGCTGATTGCATCTCCTTAGTGTTGTTTAACATGTTTCTCTATCACTTGTATTTGTACAGGCTAGTAATTCAATCTAGAGATTTGGTCAGTTTCAGATTCAGTATTTTGGCAAGAAGAGGTGGTGCTGTATACTTCCTGTCGCCTCATATGGTTGGCTCTGTCCTAGTGATCAGCGGGTTCACATGTGGGCAACCTGACCCATCCACTGCAAAGTTCCTCATTAGTTTTCTGATTTAGCTTATGGTATTTTTTTTTAATATTTATTTATTTATTTGGCTGCTCCCGGTCTTTGTTGAGGCATGTGGGATCTTCGCTGAGGCATGCGGGATCTTAGTTGCAACATGTGGGATCTAGTTCCCTGATCAGGGATCAAACCCGGGCCCCCTGCCTTGGGAGCACAGAGTTTTAACCACTGGACCACCAGGAAAGTCCCTAGCTTATGGTATTTTTCACCACGCAGGATTTTTTTACTTTTTTTGTAGTTAAATTAATCATTTCTTTTGTGGCTTCTGGATTTTGAGTCATAGTTAGAAAAACCCTTTCTTAATCCAGTATTGTAAAGGAAATTGGCCATGTTTTCTTCATTTCTGTGTTTTTAATTCTCAAATGGATCTCTTTCTAAGTAATTTTAGGGACCAAGTACTGCTCCTCTATAAAGTAGTGAAATTAGCTAATATTCTGCTGCCTTTTGGCTTAGTTGAATTTGATTTTCACATTCACAGCTTTTTGAAGTGGTAGTTTGTCAGACGTAGGGTGGCATTTCTGCTCTGAGGCAGAAACATACATGATGATGTAGCTGAGAAGGGAGTCATTTTCATGTCACCTTGAAGTGTTAGACTTTGGCTAGGTGCCTATCAGAACTGAGGGCTACTTAGGACATCTGCACCACAGTAACTTTCTCCAGAGGATTCCTTGAAGTATAGGATTCTCTCTCACCACTGTTACAGGGAGCCTCATACGAGGGCCCTGGAGCATGGGGTGGGTCCATCATCTCATAGATGCTCCCCCTTGTACTGCAAAGCGAGGGTACCTTGCTCATTCCATCAGTGCCTGGCTACTGTGATGCTATCAGATTTAGCTGTTCTCAGCACAGCCTACTGGTTGCATGAGTAGTTGGATAGCAATTTGCAAAGACTTTAAAAAATCATCTTTGTTGCCTTTTATTTTAATTACAAAAGTAATAGAGTATATGCCGTAAAAGTTTCAAACCATATAGAAGTAAAAATGAAGTAAAAAGTAAAAATTTTCCTTTACTTCCTTCCCGTGCCATGTCTCGGAGGTAACCACCGTTAAAGAATTTGGCATGAATCCTTTCAGATTTAAAAAAATGCATATTTGTATAAATATAGCTTATATGGAATTTGGTTTCAGTGTTTATAAAAGTGATATCAAACTACAAATATTGTTATATAATTTGGCTTTTTTCACTTAATGTATCACAGGCTTACCTATAATATGTCTACATATTATAGAAATCTGTTTCTATTTTTTTTAATGGATGCTTAACCATTAGGTGTTATATGGAAGTGCCATAATTTATTTAACTCGTCCCTCCCACTTTTTTTTTTTAAACAACGCTTCACTGACTATCCTTGAACATAAATCCTTGCACACGCCCATGAGAATTTCTATAGGATAGATTCTTAGTGTGAAATTTCTGGGTCAAGCTTATATACATTTACAGTTTTGATAGATTTTGCCAAATTGCCTTCCCAAAGACTATGCCAGTTTACACCTCTACCAGCAGCATAGGCAGGTATGACACATTATTACCATCGTCTCTCTAGCCTAGAAATCATATGTTCTTCTAAATACCTGCCCCTCTCCTTTCCATCGTGTTCTTAGAGGGTTATGGAAAGTGGAGTGGTATTCTCCATTTTCCACATGGAGAGAACCACAGAGTTCAACTGGGGCTAGAATCCAAGTTTCTAATTCCTACTCAGCTACGTTGGCCCTTTTCTTCCTAAAGCTTTTGAGCCCCAGTAAAGTCTTAGATGGTAGATTAAAACTGGTAATCTTGTATATTCCTCATTCATGCACCTCATTTTTATGGGGTGCATATCATAGCCAGGCAATCGTTTGCTGGGTTTGGGGTTATATCAGTGAATAAGAGAGACATAGTTTCTGTTGCCCTAACAGGGTTGACAAGCCATTGGGGAAGTCAGATAATTAAACACCCAGTGTCATAAAATATAATGAGCATTGTGAGAAGATGTTCAGGGGGCAAGTGTTATGGGAATACATAGCAGAGGGTCTGGGAGACGTGGGCGACCTTCAGAAGTGACCTTTGAGCTTAGACTTGAAGAAGAGTAGGACTTGATGGCTGGAGTCGGGGAGGGGAAGTGTGTTCCAGGGGTATTTGGGGTAGAATGGTGGGACTTGATGGAAGGAGTCTTGCATCACTCCTTCATTTCTGGCCTGGGCAGCGGGGGGAGACGGTGATGCCATTTACTGAAATAGGGAACTTAGGAGGAGCTGCCCAGGAGGAGATGTGGAGTTCAGATTTGGACATGATGAGTTTGAAGTGCTGCCAGTGAGACATCCAGATAGAGAGAGGTCAGGACTCAGGAAGACAGGTCTCATATGGAGAAAGATGTGAGAATCATCAATGTGGTCATAATAATTATTATTATATTTCTTATATCATAGTTGTATTGTTGTTATAGCAGCTAACTCCAGGGTACATTCTATGTGCCTGGCTTTATTCTAAGAATTCTTTTAAACATTTATTTAATTAACTAATTTATTTATTTTTTGGCTGGCATTGGGTCTTCGTTGCTGCGTGCAGGCTTTCTCTAGTTGCGGCGAGCGGGGGCTACTCTTCATTGCAGTGTGCGTGCTTCTCATTGCGGTGGCTTCTCTTGTGGAGCATGGGGCTGTAGGTGCGCGGGCTTCAGTACTTGTGGCACAGGGGTTCAGTAGTTGTGGTTTGCGGGCTCTAGAGCTCAGGCTCAGTAGTTGTGGCGCACGGGCTTAGTTGCTCCACGGCATGTGGGATCTTCTCAGACCAGGGTTCGAACCCGTGTCCCTTGCATTGGCAGGTGGATTCTTAACCACTGCACCACCAGGGAAGTCCGATTCTAAGAATTTTATGCACATTAACTTATTTAATCTTCACAGTAACTCCATGAAGTTATTACTATCCCCATCTTACACACGAGGAAATATAGACAGAGATTAACTTGCTTAAGGTGACACAGCTAAGTAAGGAGACAGCCTTAAATCTAAATCCAGGTAGTCTGATCTTAGACCTGTGCTCTTACCCATCGTGCTATAATGTCTCCACCATAACTGAAGGCATACGAACAGGTATGTCCACCTGAGGGAGAATGTTGAGCAAGAAGAGGACGTGGAGAACTTTGCCTTTTAGTTTATATCACCCTGTGTAGTATATATTTTTTTTTGCAATAAGCAATGTCCGTGTGCCACTTGTGTAATTAATTTTTGAAAAGATTTATGCAGAACTAGAGCCGAGCCAGGATTAGAAAATGTGTTGGTTCCATTTTTTTTCTCCTTGGTTAAGTCTGCCCTAATCCCCTGCCTTTGTGCTCGTCAATAGCGATGATTCCTAAGGTTGTAAGGTGGAGGCATAAGATATCCTCTGCGTACTTTAAGTCCAGAACACGCAAGAAGTAATGAACACTGACTGAAGTGAAGTGAGCCTCCTTCCTTGCCCACAAGTTCCTTTCAACGGCTCCTCCTCTGTCGGTAAACCTTCTAGTGGACGATGTGTCCAGCAGTTCAGTGTTTGTGTCTCCACGTAAGAAAGACTGAGCATAAGACAGAAAACCTGACCTTGGGGATGCTCCTAGGACCAGTTGTCCCATCTTTCCCCGTGGGGAGCAGCGTGCAGTGTGGCCTGGGGTGGGAAGAGACCAGGGCCACCGACTGCCCCGTGTGCCTCTGCAGGTGTGTGACGACTGCGTGGTGCTGCGTAGTAACATCGGGACAGTGTACGAGCGCTGGTGGTATGAGAAGCTCATCAACATGACCTACTGTCCCAAGACCAAGGTGCTATGCTTGTGGCGTAGAAACGGCTCTGAGACCCAGCTCAACAAATTCTATACTAAGAAGGTACCCGTGAACTCTGTGTGCGTTGGGGGTTGGGCGTTGAGGGAAAGTGCGGAGCTCCTGCAGGGAAGTTAACGTTGCAGAATCCACGCTGGAGCCCCACTTTGGCCTCTGGCTGTGGCGTGGAACACGTAAAGCTGTCTCCGAGGTCCTGGCATCGGCCCAGGCCTCCAGCAGCCATTCTAGAGCGGAGGGTGGGGAGCCTGGAGAGCTTGTGTGACAGGACAGCTCCCCCCGCTGTGCCGCAGTGTCGGGAGCTGTACTACTGCGTGAAGGAGAGCATGGAGCGCGCGGCCGCCCGCCAGCAGAGCGTCAGACCCGGTGAGCAGAGGACGGCCCCCTGGGCGCGCGGCTTCTGCTGGTTTGCATCCGTCCTGAGCGGTGGAGGCCTGGTGAGGAGGTCAGGCGGCGGGACTCCCCACCTCCCAGTTAGCTGACGACCTCCTCCCTCGCCACAGGGCCGGAGCTGGGTGGCGAGTTCCCCGTGCAGGACATGAAGACTGGCGAGGGTGGCTTGCTGCAGGTCACCCTAGAAGGGATCAATCTCAAGTTCATGCACAACCAGGTAGGTGCAAGTGGCAGCATGAGGCTTCCCAGCCCTGGTGTTCCACCTGCAGTAGGATCAGTGTCCAGGTCCCCAGTGCGAGCGTGAGAGAGGCCTCCGGGGCTAGTGAGAGAATCGGAGCAGCTGGATCGGAGAGAACAATCAGAGGGGAGGGCGCAGTGACACTGGCAACCACCCGGAAGGTGCGGCAGGGAGCCTGTGACGGGGAGGAGGGGAGAGAGAGGGAGCCACGCCGTGGTGGCCCGGCTGCCCCGGCTGCCCCTGCCCATTAGACTCAGCACAGTGTGAGTGGGAGCGTCTCACTTGGCCCTTCTTCGCACGGTGTCCGCCTTCCCTTATCCCAGGGTGTGCTTTTGCTTGGTGGTTTTGCTTTGAGAGTCTATACCGGCTGATCCCCTCGCGTGTTTCCGGTGCGCGTGAAGCGTGACGCGCGCGCGCGCGTGTGTGTATGTGTGTGTGTGGCTGGCTTGTGTCTGTCCCATCTGGAGCGTGTGTGTTTATTTGCCTTTTTTTTCCTGCCGATTCTTCTTCCTATTCTTTTCCTTCCTCTGAACGTCCCCACTCTGTCCCCAGCTCCACAGGCCCCACTCCCCTTCTTTTGACTGGGGAGCACTTCAGGATCCATCTTGCCCTCATTGTGACTCCACCATAGGAGCTGACTGTTTTTTCTCTTGGTTCTAACACAGCATTACTTTTTCTCTCAGTGGACATTCCTTAAGCTAATCCCTTTCTGAGGCCAGCGCGTCATCCCAGGTCCGCTCCCTGTCCTGAGTCTTCACACAAGTGCCTTCCCTCCCCCTCCCCTGGTGTCCTGGTTCGTCTCCTTGAGGCCCTGAGCCAGACGCGAGTGTGCGAAGCACCACGGCCCCTGGCCAGGCAGCAGACACTCAGGGGCGGTGAACATCTGGACTCTGGGGCTTCCTCCTACCACTTGCCATTTTAGTTCTCCTTCTTTCAGGAATCCAGCTGGGCAACTTGGTGTGTTGGGAAACAGCTGCCCAGGCTTCCTGGCAGTATACTTGCAGTAGTATATTTACTGTTAGTCATAGTAATACATTAAATAGTATACTTAATAAGACCTTAGGGCCCACCCAAAGAGGGGTTGACTTAAGTACTTTTCTAGACCATGAAGGTGCCAGCACTTCTCGGGGACCAGGCTTCTGACTGCACTTTAGGGCTGTGGCCTCCCCTGATGCCTCACCTTCTGAAGAAGAGATCTCATTAAATGACACCCAGATGCCCTCTTCCCGCTTGGTACACCCCCTTTGGACTGACCTACCGTCTAACCGTTACAAAGTATGTACAAGCTGGTCTGTAGTTTAAGGCTTTGCCCCAGAAGAGAGACCCTGAAGAGAGAGAGAAAGTCGAACTCTGACTTGATGATGAGATAATAGCCTTGGGGTCTATCTTCTACCACATAACAGTCAGCTGGAGTTGAGGAAGCATTGGACCCCCGGTGGAGTTCTGCAGTGTGGGGTAACAGATGGGAAAAGCATGGTCTTTGGAGTCAGGACGTACTTGGATTTGGAGCCCAGCTTCGTCATCCATGGGCAAATAAACCTCCTGATCCACAGTGTCCTCATCTGTAAAATGAGGGTGATACTATATCCTGCGCCACGTAGATGTAAGGATAAACAAATAGTATTTGTAGAACTCCTAGTAGGTGCTCACGAGTGGTTGCTGTTAGTACTACCAATCACCACGTACTCTTGGTGGAGCCTGAATCCTGTTTCAAGGAAGATGCCGACACCTCCCTCCCAAGGACAGTCTGAGGGGAGCTTTGCGCCCGTGCCAGCCCTCTGCGCCGGAGGAGGATGCATGGGAGGGTAGAGAGCTGATGGGCTGAGGGGGGGCCCCTGGGGCACAGTGTCCTTCAAGCACTGCCCTGGGCAGAGGGTGTGGGCAGGCGGCCCAGGCCAGCAGAGGGGCCTTTGCGTTGGCTTTGACGGTTAAAACTAACACCTTCCTTTCTCTCCCATGCTTTCTCCTCCGGCCAGGAGCGGAAGGTACATGCCCTTTCTGCCGTCTTCGCTTCTTAGCGCTTTTGAGTTGTGTGTGTGTGTATTCTTCCATCCTCCCTGTGGGAAATAGGTTTTCTGCGTGGGTGGGGCTATAGCTGGGAGAGTGGGCTTTGCGGGGCAGTGGGGGAGCCTCTGGGCCTTACCCCCTCCCTCCCTCCCTCCCTCCCTCTCTTGCAGGTTTTCATAGAGCTGAATCACATTAAAAAGTGCAATACAGTTCGAGGCGTCTTTGTCCTGGAGGAATTTGGTAATTACACTATTTTGCTCTTAGGTCTGGACTCACATGGCAGTAACTCAAACCTCGGAGCTCCAGAGGAGGGACTAGAGACAGAGAAGAAGAGCCTCTGCAGAGAGGTCAGGAGAAGCAGGAGTGATAGGGAGGAAGAGGGAGTCCTGACCTGAGAGAAGGGAGGAGAAGGGAAAGCTAGTCGGTCGGTGGCTGCCTGAGAGTGGCCCGAAGAGCAGTGGCTTAGACGCCGGGCTTAGAGACGAGCGCTGGTAGTGAAGAGGCTCCTCGAAGCAGCGCCACCTTCCCTTGTTTGGCCAGCTGGTGGGGCAGAGCAGACGAGCCATTCCCTAGCTCTGCTGTGTTCATGTTGCCTGCCTCGGTCCCTCTAGCAGCCCAGTGCTCTGTCCAGCCACCCTGGGGCCACGCCAGGGTCCATCGAGCCTCTGGGCTGCAGGAGGGCGTGCGGCGGTGCAGGCAGGCTCACTCTAGGGGGCAGCCAAGCCTAGTGGCCTCAGAGGCAGAGGGCAGTGGTAGCTGGAAGCCGGGAGCTAGGCTCCCCCCCCAGCCAAGCGCTGACTGAGTGGTGTCTGGGTTCTCACCCTGGGGCTTTGAGTTCCTGCTGTGTTTGTGCTTCATTCTTTCGTGCCCCTCATCGCTGCTATGAAAACCTTCGTTCTCCAGCAGGTAAAGTGACCTCGCCGTGCTGCCTCTCCCCAGGCCCCTGCCTTGGGCCCTGCGGTGGGTGGGCAGGCTCCCTTCGCCCAAGCCAGCTGCTCGCATCACCAACTTGTCTCTTCCCTTCTCTCCCCACCCTCTTCCTTCCCGACCTCCTCCACCCTCGCGCTGGCTCATTGGTTCCGAGTTTTCTCCCGTGTGCTCCTTTCTCTCTTCTGCCAGAGAGACGTTTGGGGGAGTCTTCCAACTCAGGAGAAGGACCTGGGCTCATTGCTCTACCTTTGATGAGTTTATTCCCTGTTAACCCTGGGGCCCCCTGAATTCTACCTCCCAGGGTCAGAAGAAGGTGTGGCCAACTCTCATCCTACCTTTTCTGGCCCCCAGGGGATGCCACGCCCCCTGCTCCCAGTCTCCAGGGGCCATGATGATGGCTGAGGCTGGGGTTGCCTCCTTCCTCTGGCCAAGCAGAACCCCTGCATGGCTGGGGCAGGGGTGACTCTTAGTCTCGCATTCCGGGCTGTGGACACGTGTGTATTTTGCCTGATGCTCCCTGTCACCTCCCTCCCCGGGTGCTGTACTCACCTGTCTCTTCTGCTCGGTGTGTCTGCTCCAGAGCCCTCTGACGCTCTCCCTCACACAGGCAGGCCTGGGCCTCTCCTGCCATCAGGGAAGGAAACTTCCAAGTCTGGTGGGTTTAGTATCATGCCATTTCTTCATCCAGCCTCAGGACCCTCAGTGCAGGGGCTGGGAGTACAGGGGACGTGTTTAACTTGACCAGAGCATGGGGCTGGTGACAGGGGTGAGTTCTCGGGTGTCTCAGCAAGGTGAGGCACAGGCTAGAGGCAGTGCTTTCCTCCCAGCCAAAACCTGGGAATATCAGCTGTGGTCCTCGGGCCCTGGATGGTAGCAGCGACCAGGCTGGTGAGAGACTAGCCTGCTCCTGTGCTGGGGCTCTCAAAGTCGGTAGAGTCATGGCCATGGAGGCAGGAGCCACTGCAGACCTCAGATGTCAGGCTGAGGAGTCGGGGCCAGTGTCCTCTCACCCGGCCGGCCGGGGCTGAGTGAGGCCCACAGGGGAAGGGGACCCTGGTGCCGGGCGCTGCCGCCTGGGGGAGTGTGGCGCTATTGCTCTTAGTTTTGAACTTTCTGTTTTGTCTCTTGCCCGTCCGGTTTTAGTTCCTGAAATTAAAGAAGTGGTGAGCCACAAGTACAAGACACCAATGGTGAGTGTGCCGACAGGCCAGTCTGCGAAGGGCTCCCCGGGGGCGTTCCAGCAGGAGTGGGGTGGGCTTCTGAGAGCACAGGGTGAGGGGCAGTTAAGAATGGTTGAGAAGAGAATTTAGTCTAGATGCCAGAGATTCAGCTGGAGCTGAAGCAGGTCTTCAGCCTGGCAGAGGCACACATGCTGATCCCCTCCCACGGGCCAGCTCTGGGGCCTCGCTTGGGGCTCTTTAGTCTGGAGGCCTGAGCCCAGAGTTAGGGCAGGAGTTTCCCAGTTGGCAGATCTCCACGTGTGAAGACGTAGGAATCTGCGTGACGTTGATCTGGCTGGTTTTCTCTCCTCCAGGCCCACGAGATCTGCTACTCTGTGTTGTGTCTCTTCTCATATGTGGCTGCTGTCCGTAGCAGTGAGGAAGATCTCAGAACCCCACCCCGGCCCGTCTCTAGCTGATGGAGAGGGGTTAAGGCTGCCCCAGCCCGGGGACCGTCCCTTGCCTCTCGCTGTTCCCAAGTGCACGATGCTGCTGTGACTGCGAAGTGGGTGATGCGTGTGTATTCTCTGCAAGCCCCCTCGCTGAGGCTTAGATGGGTCCCAGTTCTGTGTGTCTCAGTGTCTTAGTGTGTCTCACAGGGCTGAGCTAGTCTCTTCCAGCTTCTTCCTCTCCACCCCCAAAAGACCATCCTCCTGTCCCCTCGGGGCTCAAAAGTACGCGTGTGTCTGTCTGTTGGGCCAATGGCTTCTAAGAACTCGGAGTACAGGCAAGTGCGAGCCCGCTATTACGTGTCATTGAGACATTCGTGTTGTAGTTTCTCATCCTTGACATTATAACCTTCCAGAGCAGGACTTGGGCTCTCCGTCCTCTGTGATCCGGCACCACTGGGTGCCTGGAGCAGTCCCACTGTGGGGAGTTGAGGGAGGCTTGAGGCTTGTCCCCCCAGACGAGGGGTGGGTGGGGAAAGGAAGGGGGGAGTCAAGGGGCAGCAGAGCGAGTGGCAACCTCCCTGCTCCCTTAGTTCCTCCCTGGAACTTCCAGGCAGTTCCCAAGCTGGCAGCGACTGCCCACGGGCACAGGCCTGGCTGCTGCTACCACGGCCTCCACCACTGCAGTGGGGCTGCACTGACCGGCTGCTGTTTGCTGAGCAGCAGTTCCCTTGTGGTCTGCCTGGCCTTCGGCAGGGGAGAGCAAAATGACTGGGGCTGTGAGAGTCCCGGGGACCACAGGCTGCCACGCCCAGGAACCTGGTGGTGTGGGGAGAGGCCGAGTTCAGTATCCACCTCTGTGTCTGCGGGTGGCATCGCAGCACTGGCTGCCAGAGGGAGAGGAAGCCTGGGAGTGGGCAAGAGATGACTGTAAATATTTCAGCTCCACATTATTTATAGAAAATGTACAGATGTGTGAATGTGAAATAAAGGTCCTTAACTCCCCTTGGGCTCCTGGCTGCCATGCGTTAAATGACGCCTCCTCTTGGGCTGAGGAGGGCTGACCCTGGACTCGAAAAAGGCACCTTTGGCCTAAGGAATCAGGGAGGTGAGATCATGCCCATACAATCTGGTGTGCTGAAGGCCCCGCTTCCCACCCCTCTGGCCCAGTGGAGCTCACCAGCTTCCTGTGCGCTCAGAGAGGCCCCCATGGGAGGGGCCTTCCCAGGGCCCCATCAGAGGGTTGCTGTGCTATGAGTTGGTCGCTAGAGGGAGCAGCCGAACAGGGCTTGACACCTAAGCAGAGATTAATTTAGTAGTAAAGGAAAAACCGAGGCCCGGGCTCTCAGCTCCGGGTGCCCCTTACAGGTGTGCTCCAGAGAGGTTTTGTGACTCGGCCAGAGCCTCCCACGGGGCCTGGAGCCCAGGGCTCTGGGCTCTTGGCCAGGAGTGTCTTGGGTTGGGTAGAACTCCGAGAAGCAACCTTGGACCAGCCTTCATGGAACTTCTTTCTATGCCATGGAGAAACCACTCCCTGGGCAGGAAGGACCCTTTTCACTCTATCAATCAATCAATCAGGGCACCTCTGAGAGCTGCTGGCTTCCTCCTCCCAAAAGCAAACTGGTGATGGGATTTTGGCGCCCCACGGGGGAAGGAAGAGCAGAGGAGTCGGGCCCTGGCCCCTACACCTTCCTGGTTCCCAGTGCCTTGTCTAGACAGGATCACTCTTCCTGTGTGATATGGGTGTGAATGGGCAGTGGGCTTTTTGCCCACCGGGACCCCAAAGCAGCTGGTCACTTTCACTCCAGGCCCTTACGGGCACAGAACCACACTGATACTAGCACTGCCCCCCATGCAGGCTGCTGTGACCATGGGTCACCAGGACAAAGACGGGAGAGCCTGGGGGTGCTGGCTCTTTTGCTAATAATACACTTTCCTCTGTCACAGCTCCTCGGTTTCCTCATTTGAAGGTGGGGAGGACTGAGGTTCCTTCTAGTATTAATGTTTTATGAACTTAGGATCCCACAATGGTCCTCCTTTAATTCATCTAGGAGAAAGAATACCTGCCTTCAGTTTGCTCTCAAGATCAAGTAAAATTTCCCGTGCTTTTTCTGAAAACAAGCGTCTTGGACAAGAAGAGTCAGTTCTCTGTGATTGCACCGATCTTTTATTGCCCTCATACACTGAGAAAACACGGCAGGCCAGAGAGGCCTGTCCCCAGCCACCATTCCTGAGCCCGCACACTTTTCGCCCCAAGGATCTGAGGAGCTTCCAGATGGAGCTCTGACAGGTTAGCCTGTGCGGAGTGCCCCCCATGCCTGCTCGTCATAACTACACTGCCCTACTGGGGCTCCCCCAGCCCAGCTCCAACACACACACTTGCACACACATCCAACAGCAGAAGGTGGCTTGTCCAACTTCCTTCCAGGCTCCTGGTACATGGGTTGGCTCCAGTTGCACCTGTGACACAGGCTCCCTTGTGAATGAGCAGGACTGAAATCCTACTAAGAGCCACCTGCACCCCCATTTCCTGCTGGCTGCCCCTGGACCAAGGGCCAGGGCTCAGCCTTTGATTTGGGCCCTGGGTATCAGGGTGATGTGGAGTACATACCTGGCCATCCCCAGGAAGCCAGCCTGGTCACTGAGGCACTGCAGGAGAGGAGGCCATGCCATGCATGTGTTGAACCTCCCAGCACTACATGTGTTCCCCCCACCCCACCCCCAGCCTTCGGGAAGGCTCAGGCAAGCAGCTCTGGCAACAAAGTCCAGAAGCCAACACCACCTGGACATGACAGGGTCATTGCTCTTTCAGCCAGAGCGGCTGCTTGGGCCAGGACAGCAAAGCGAAAGCCCAGAGTCCCAGCTGGCACCCGGCCTTTGCCGCCACCCCAGGCCCTAGCCCAGCGGGCTCCTCACCTCGCACTTCCAGGCGGCACTCACACTGTGCCTCGCCTTGCAAGTTGGTGGCCCTGCAGACATAGACACCCCCGTCGAAGGGGCGAGGCTTCCTAATCTCCAAGGTCAACACTCCCTGCTTGCTGAACATGCGGAAGCGGGCGTCTTTGCCCAGGTCCAGGCCATTCTTGAACCAGGAAATTTTGGGCTGTAGATGGGAAGGAGGGAGATCTCTCAGGTTGAGAGAGGACCTGGCAGGAACTTAGGCAGACTAGGCACTTGTGTTTCTACTCGGGGGTTCCCACTGGAGTCCCAAACTATGCCCAAGGCCGAGTATGAACAGGGAGCCAATGAGGAATGCCAAGGCCCTGTTCAGAGAGGGCCCTGATACCCAAAAGTGGAGAGAAAACGGGGGGACAGGCTGGGGGGAGGACTGCTTGAGGCGGGGGCCTACGAGCCAGGTCTCCTGGGTCAGCCTGGATCAGGGCCCAAAGCTCCCTACCTTGGGGCTACCCCGGACAGCACAGCAGAGGGTAGCATTGTAGCCGGCAATGACCGAACGGTTCACCAGGGGGCGGGTGAAGCTTGGGGCCTCAGAGAAGTCCAGGGCCTTGTAGTTGGGTGGCTCATACGTGATGCCTGTTGGTGACAGAACTTGGTACCAAGAGGGCCACACCTAGCCAGGCTCGCCCCCCTGCCCCAGCCCCCGCCCGCGGGGGGTGGGAGTGAAGGTACAGCACCTGGTCTGGGGATAAAGACAGGCTCCTTGGTGGTGGCGGCTCTGTCACTGGGCCCCACCATGTTATGGCTGAAGACCCGGAAGTAGTAGCCATTACCGGTGATGAGCTCTGACACCACACAGTGGGTGGGGCGGTAATGCTCCAAGACGGTGAACCACTCCTGGGGTGTGGAGGAAAGGTAGGGGGTTCTCTGGGGCAGGCCCTACTTCCTGCCAGGGGCCTCTCTTGGGTACCCCTGGGGTCAGCACCTTCCCTGTGGAGGGAACCAGTCTAAGGATACCGGGGAGGGGCAGCTGGGGCCCAGGTCTGCCTGGACCCAGAGAGGGTGCGTGCGGGGGGCCCAGGCCCCTGGGCTCACCATGCTCTTCTTGTCAGCTTTCTGAACCGTGTAGCCCCAGAGCTCTGTGTTGCCGTCATCTTGGGGTGGCTTCCACTCCAGAGCCACATTGAAACCCCATGCCTCAGTGACCCGGATATCCTGGGGAGGACCTGGCTTGTCTGCAGGAGACAGACCCAGTGGGAAGCCCAAACCTCCTGACATCGCCTGAGTGTGAGTAGGGGACGCCAGGCTCCAGGGGCCCCCTCGCCCCTGCCAGGACCTGGCCTGCCATCTTCTGCAGGGGCCCTGGGCATCCCAGAGGAGGGGCCCCAGGCCTGGAAGACGAGAAGCTCCAGGTTGAGCCCTGGGCCCTGGCAGTCCAGCTCAGGGACTGAAAATGCTCGGACTCAGAGGGAAGCCCCAACGCCACGTACCAACGACCTGCAGGACCAGCTCGGCCTTGTCCTCCATGCTCTCGATGCGCAGAGTCACCCGGTAGGTGCCCGAGTGGGCGAGGTGTGCGGCCCGGATGAACAGGATGGTGTCCGTGGGGCTGTTGCGGACGCTCACCTCCTCGCCTGCCAGTGGCTGTCCCTCTTTGGTCCAGGTCACCTGAGGCCGGGGCTTGCCCTGTGCGGGAGGACAGCTCGCTCCCAAGCCTGGCTCTCCCTATCGGCCACTGCCCCAGCCTCGCTGAGACATCTGTCTGCTGGGCGTGGACAACACACGCATGGGGCGGGGGGAGGGCAGGGAAGGGGGCCAGCCCTACCTGGAAAGGAATGAGGAGGTTCACGGGCTCTCCAACCTTCTTCTGGATGGTCTGGCGAAGATGTCTGGGTAGCTGGAGCCGTGGCCGCTCTGTGGGTACGAGTGAGGGGCTCGGCGGGGGCCCCCACAGCCGCAGGCCCAAGGAGCGCCACAGCGCCCTCCGCTGGAGGCAGGGCCTGGAGAGCCGCAACTAGGAAACATGCCGCCTGCCGGGCCCTCCTCTCCTTTAGCTCCCCAACCCCAGCCCCAAAGCTCCTGCTTCCACCCGAGCCTCTCCACCCTGCTACAACAGGCAGGGATCAGAGAGAGTGAGGAACTTATCTGAGGTCACACAGCTAGCCAGTCGCAGGCCAGGATGCGAACTAGGCTTTTCGACTCCATGCCCCCTGCTGTTTCCATCCCAGTTTGCTGCCTCTTTCCACTCTGAGAACCAATCCTTAAAGGACTGACTCTTTGTTGGCAAAATAATGGAAAGTGGATCTCACATGGGCCAATCTGACAAGCGACCTCACTGCTCAGTCTTTAACACATGGACAATACCTACCTGTTGGAGCTCAGAGACCCACAAAACAGAGCTCGAAGGTGATGGTACAATGACATACATTTTCCCTGGTCCAGAACTGGGGGTTGACATGGAAAACCAAGAGGGAGGCCCTCTCTGCACATCTGGCCTGTGGCACAGGTATAGGCACCGACCCCCTCCTGTCCCTGCCCAGCATTTATCCCCTCCAAGTAGGGTCTCCCTGACTGCCCCCACCTCCACTGGACCCCAGGGGCCAGGGTGCCAGTGGCAGGTCTCATCCCTGCACGAGGAGCACTCACGCAGTATCTCCTGCACCGTCACAGGCTCCGTGGTGGTGCCAGGGGCTCCAGGCCCCGCCACATTGTGAGCCCGCACGCGGAAGAGCAGCCGAGCCCCCGTGGGCAGGTCCTTCACCAGCAACGATGTGTGCTCGGTCAGCCCCTGAAGGGCAGCCACCCACTCCGAGCCTGGGGGCGGGGGTGGGGATGAAGAGGCAAGGCCATGGGCAGTGTCCGCATCCTGCCGCCCACATCCCTGGTGGCTGACTGGGGCCTCCACTGCAGACAGGGGCCCTGCAGGGTGACAGGGACCTGGCCTGGCCTGGAGGGCAGTTCAGAGAAGGGTGCTGGGAGGCGGAGGGCCCAGGGCTGGGCTGCACTCACAGCCATCCTGGCAGTACTCCACGCTGTAGCCGTCGAGGCCTCCAGCTCCCATGCGCTCTGGGGGCCTCCACTTGAGGGAGACGGTGGTGTCAGAGACATCCTCCACCGCCAGGTGGCTGGGTTCACTGGGGGGGCCTGGGCAGAGGGGAGGCCAGAGAGGGGTCTGAGCGAGTCTGCACCAGCCAGGGCAGCTGAAGGATCACAATCCAGGGAAATCCTCCCCCTTCGACTGGCTTTCAAGCACTTTGAGAAATATTTCAGCTCCATTAAAAGACATGTCTCTAGACAGGCTTACAAACACACACACACCCAAGCAGCATCAGCGATTACAGAAGAGATCTAAACAGGAAAAGATGCCCCAAAACAACGCCAACATGCTTAGAAAGAGCCACTTTTGTCAGGTGGTGTAGGAAATTCTTTAAATGTAATTTAAGAAAAAACTGGCCTAAAACATGGAAATTTCCTGACCCTGTATGAGTAACTGAGTTGACTAAGAGCTAAGAAAACCGGAAGTCACTTCCTAAAGAGAGGCCTGGCCTCTTCTCCCCACAGGCACCCTCTTCCTGCCATCTCACCACACTGTGCCCCCCTCCCTGTGTCTGCCCCACCACAGACAGCCACCCTCCTCCCCCCGAGACTCACATGTCCCGACAGGGACAGGTGTCCTCGAGAGTGCCACACCCTCGGTGTCTGTTCTACCTTCTCAACCTCCATTATACAGATGTGCAAACTGAGGCACAGGGGAAGACGATGACTCCAGATATCCCTCCTGGGGATGAAAGAGCTGGCTCTGCAAACCCCATCTCTGATTCCTGGTCCAGGGCCCTTTCCGAGGGACCCAACTGCCCTCACCCTCTTCCCTGGTTAACAAATGCTGGCTGAAGGGAGTGGGGAAGAGGGAACAATGATTTACTGAGCTGCTGTATGCCAGATGCTCCACCTGCATGACCTCATTTCATCCTATGAAGTAGATATTGTCATTATCCCCATTTTATAGATGTGGAAAGTGAGGCTGCAGAGGTCTTTCAGCTCCACCCCCTGCCAGCTGGTGACCTTGAGAAAGTCATCTAACTTCTCAGAGCCTCACTTTCTTCACCTGTGAAATGAAGGTGATTAAAGGACACCACGGGTGTAAGCGCCACCGACACAGTAGCTGCTATTACTGGGGCCCCTGAACAGGAGGGCGTGGGGCGGGGCAGGCAGGGCAGGCTCACCAACAGGCATGAACGGCTGGGAGGCGGGGCTTGGCCTGGACATGCCCACTGCGTTGACGGCGTAGACCCGCATCTCGTAGACCACGCCCTCGATCATGCCCCGCGCTTCGTGACTCAGCTCCCGCAGCAGGTCGAAGTTCAGCCGCATCCACCGGTAGCTCTTCTTCTTCTTGCGCTCCAGGATGTAGCCTGGCGAGGGGAGGTGGGAGCTCTGGTCTAGAGCGCAGGCACCCCCGCACCCCCTGCCCTCGGCTATGTCCCCTGTGCCTTCGGCTCACCTAGGACTGGCTGCCCGCCATCGTAGGCAGGGGGCTCCCACCGCACCGTGCAGGAGTCCTCGCCCACGTTGCTGATATTGGGGGCCGCCGGAGCATCCGGCACATCTGGGGACAGGGGACCCACATCAGCCCTGCCCGGCCGAGGCCAACGTTGCCCATCCCCACAGCACCCCAACCAACAGGCCTCCCCCACCGCCCCCAGAGCCTAAAACGATCTTTCCAGAATGCGGTTCTGATCACATCACCAGCCTGCAAACAACCTGTTACGGCTCTGCACTGCCCATATTCACTGGTCCTAGCCCCAGCCCCCTCTACGGATCTAAGAATGTGGCCCACAGTGTTTGTTTAGAGACTAAATGAGTGCATGGATGGGTCCTCCCTGGTTGCTCCTGTGGCTTCCCCACCTGGACCCCTGCCTCACCGATGACCTTGACTGTGAGGTTGACCTGGTCCTCGCCCACGGGGTTCTGCACCGTGACAACATAGACGCCCTCGTCTTCCTTCTCTGCTCCCTCAACGGTGAAGATGCTGCGGTCCTTGGTGGTCTCCACTCGGACCCGGCCCTCGGTCTCACACAGCAGCTGGCGGGGGAGTAGGAGTTGGGGGGAAGGACCCAAGTCAGAACCCAGGGGCTTCTGCAGCCTCTGCAACAGCTGACAGCCCTGAGATGGGAACGGAGCTCAGCGCTGGGTCTGCTGGGGAGACACAGCCTGCGTGGAAACTGCACCCATGTGAGCATCTAATCCAAGACCCTTTCCTTACCACCTGCCATGGGCACGACACCAGGGCAAGGGTCACAGGTTCTAGCTCTAGCTCTGTCATGGAACTTTAGACAATGGCCTGTCCGCTCCATGCCTCAGTTTTCCTATCTGCTGAATGGGAATAACGTGACCTCACAGAGCTATTGCGAGGATCCTGAAAGGAACCAGCAGTGAGTGGAGGATGAGAAGCTGACCTGATTGGTGCCCCTGCAGCTACTCCTATTGAAAAGTGCCAGGGACCCCACTCCCTTGCTGGGAAGAAGCACAAAGTCAAGGTCAGCTCAGGAAGACAAGAGCCAGGGAGTGTCCCCAGTCAGGAGGACTTCCTGGCAATGTTGAAGGTGTGAACGTGTGTCTGTCTGGGGCATGAAGGCCCCGTGGAGACCCTACCAGGGGCAGGAGCACAACTCCTGCCAGATGTGGCACCTTCACAGACACCTCACCTGAGGGTGGATACCACATGGGCAGAAAATGGCTAAGGGCAAATGAGCCACCTTCAGCCTCACTCACCTTCTTGTCAAATACCCACTCATCACTGGCACCTGAATCCCCTGATGCATCGAGGGCTGGCCCTGCTGGGACCTTATTCCTCTGGGAACAGAGCAGGAAGGAAGGAGTGAGGGGAGAGGGTCTGGCTCAGCCTGGAGGGAACCCCTGCCAAGCAACCCCTACCACTGTCCCTCCTTTGCCCACCTCCCCGACCTCTCAGCCTGCTGAGCCTCTGTGCCCCTAGTCAGCGGCCAGGGCGTGTACATGTGGGGTGGGGAGCAGGTCCCAGCATACACTAGTCCCATGCACCCATTTTACAGGTGGGGAAGTGGGGGAGGGATCCACAGTACCTTTGTGATGGTCTTCTGCCAAATCACAGTAGGAGCAGGGTCCCCGGAGATAGGAACATCCAGGCGTAGCTTGTTCCCAGCCACCACCACAATGGTATCCGGCACACGACCTGGGCAGTCCAGGTGGATCTTGGGAGGTTCTGGCAGAGAGATGGCACAGGTCAGCGAAAGAAGAAGGGGCCTAAGGCCTATGAAAGAGGGGAAAGCTAGAAGGAGCACATGCCCCTGGCTGTTTTGTTTTTATTCTACTGAGGTATAGTTTGCACACACTAAAATGCCAAGACTTGAACATACAGCTTGATGAGTTTTGACAAATGTATACACCCTGTGTAACCACCACCCAGTCAAGATCTAAAACATTTCCATCTCCCCAGGAAGTTTCCAGGGAGGTTCATAACATCAGGTCACGTAGCGTAGCATTTCTCAACTTGTGTTTGGGAATGTCTTCCTAGAAAAAAAAATTTTCCATGGACAAACAATTTGGAAACCCGAGGTTAAACAAAGTTAAGCAGGATTTTTTAGAGCATTTGACATGCTAATGCACCTTCTGAATCAACAAGAGGTTCCCAAACTTATTTCACCATGGAACCCTTGTAAAATGGAGTATCATATTAAGTGAACCCTGTTTAGAAAGCCCTGACCTACAGCATGCCTCAGCCTGGACTGTTCTCCTGAAATTAGGATCCTACACAGTTTAATCTAAAAGCAGGAAAGGTACTTGTAAAAGCAGAAGATTTAATAATAAAATCTCACCTCTGTGATGTCATTTGAAAGCTCACACACACCATGTCAGATCATTGTTCCTACCATCCCATAGGGGAGCCACTTCAGGATCCCCATTTTAGAGGTGAGGAAACTGAGGCTCAGAGAGACTGCAGGTGGCCCGTGGTTGTGAGTGGCAGAGCTGGGGCTGGGCCTCAGAGTCCCCACTCCCGGTTCCTTTCTTCCCTCTGCTTGTGAGTGGAAGGGAGACACGGGCAGGGCGTGGGACGCAGCACGCAGGGGCCCAAGACTCACCCTGCCTAGGCACGAAGTCAATCTTGACCTCTGCAAGAGATGCAAGAGCAAGTGGCACCAGGGTGAAGGCAGGGCCCAGTGGCAGGGGCCCCCATGCCCCTCAGCACCCGCTCACCCATGAAGTGGAGCTTGGCAGACAGGTTACAGGCGAAGCCTTCTGGCACAAAGCTGTAGTCCGCCTCGTCTGCGGGCGTGACGTCGTCTATGGTCAGTCTGTGGACCCTGCAGGGCGGTGATGGCTCAAGGGACCCTGCTGGGCCATGCACCCCTGGCCTCACCGGACACCCCAGCCAGGGCTCCAGGGGGCCCTCACCCCACCCTAGCTCAGTGGTGTTCTAAAGTGCTCTCTTCCTCCGTGTTTGAATTTTTCAGCTCCCTTGCATGCTTTCAGAGGTAAGCAGTGTAGATGTGTCCCCTCGGCTGGGCCACTGGAGACTGGGCAGGGGCTGGTCTCATTAGTCTCCGTGAACTTGGGCCCAGATGCTCGGGGCATGAGTAAGGGAGTGGGAGAGAGTGAGGGCCCCTGGCCAGAGCCATCCTCCGAGGCCTCCTACTCTACCCTGGTCACGAGTTGGCGGGGGTGGGGGGGCGGGTAGCTCCCAGCCTGTCTGTATCTCTCACTGCTTCGTCTTTGTCTCTGTCTCCCTCCTTCTCTGTCTCCAGTGGACTCTTCTTCTCTGTATGCGTCTGCCTCTCCATACTTCTGTCTGTATCTTTCTTTCTATTTGTCTCTGTCCTGATTCTGTGTATCTGTCTCTCTGTTCATCTGCTTCTCCCTCTGTCTCTCAATCTCAGTCTGACTTTCTTTGTCTCTAGTTCAGTCCCAGTCCTGTCTCTAAGTGTCTGTCT
Source organism: Delphinapterus leucas (assembly GCF_059928025.1). Lineage (NCBI taxonomy): Eukaryota > Metazoa > Chordata > Mammalia > Artiodactyla > Monodontidae > Delphinapterus > Delphinapterus leucas. Next base: position 13,073,320 of record NC_143135.1, on the reverse strand, counting down.
CTTTCTGTTTATCTCCATCCATCTGTCTGTCTTTGTCACCATCTTCTTCTCTCTCTGTGTCTCTATCTCAGTCTCTCTCTCTCTCTCTCTGTGTCTCTCCCTCTGTCTCTGTCAGTCTCTGTTTCTCTCTGTCTCTCTGTGTGTCTGTCTCTGGCACACCCTGCACACTCACCGCCCGATGTGGGACACCTTTATGCGGCTGTCAGGCACCAGCTCCTTCCCGTTCTTCAGCCACACGCCCCGCACGTTCTCATCCGACACCTCACACTTGAACACGGCCTGGTCCTTTGAGCCTACCGTCAAGTCCGCGATGCTCTGGTACACCTCCAGCTTTTTCTCTGGGGGACATAGGGCAGAGCCAGTGAGCTGGGGAGGGTGTGTGTGGGCGTGGATCCCTGTGGAGATCCCTCGGGCTTGTGAAAACACATGAGTGCAATGCACGTGTGCCTGTGACGGTGCCATGTACAAAAGGAATCTCATGTGTGCCGGGGTGGGTGACACTAACCAGGCCCATCTGAACCTCCAAATACCCTCCAGGTGGTCACCTCAGCATCCCCATTTTATGGATGAGAAAGGTGAGGCCTGAGGTGTCACAGTTACTTGTCCAAGGCCATGCAGGCCTCGATCCCGGGTTTGCCCAATTCTCCTACATGGCTGGGGGGCTAGTGCTGAGGGGGCCTCCCAGGGCCTCACCCTGAACGATGAGTTCAGCCAGAGCCTGGCCCCCACTCGTGCGCAGTGCGTAGTGCCCGGCATCCTCCAGCGTTGCCTCGTTGATGATCAGGTGGTGTCTCTGGCCGTCCTTCTTGAATCGGTATTTGAAGGTCTCCTCCCGGGTCAGTTCCATCCCGTCCTTCAGCCTGGCCAGAGGGTGGGCAGTAGGTGCCAGGGCCTCCTCTGGGGATGCCCCCAGGTCCCTGGCCCCGCCCCGAGCCCCCCGCCTCTGGCACTCACCATTTGACCTGGGCCCCCTCCTCAGACACTTCACACTCAAACTCCACTCGCTGTCCCACCATCACCAGCTGGTCCTCCAGGGGACATGTGATCAGCACGGGGGGCTCTGCCAAGCAGAGAGAGCATGATGGATGGGCCGCTCTGTGGCCCCCCTCCCCTCTCAGGGTCTCAGGACGCCAGGCCCACCTTTGACAAAGAGCTCGGTGCTGCACTTCTCACTGCCCACCACGCACTGGTAAGCCGCGTCATCCGCCAGCGAGCACTGGCTGATGGTCAGCGTGCGCTTGGCGCCGACGGACTCGAAGATGTACCTGGGCGGGGCCGGGGTGTGGGCAGGAGAGCCATGGACGCACCTCCTGGGCTCTGGGCCCCCCCTCAAACTGCCGTCGGGACCCCCGTGCCCACACCCCAAGCCTTCCAGGAGCCTTACTTGCTGTGGAGCAGAAGGGGCCATTGGAGCGTCCCGATGGGAGGAGCGAGACCGAGAGAAAATGAGCAGGGAACAGAGCCGGGAAGAAACAGAAAGGTGGGGAGTTAGACCCAGAGAGACAGGGATCCAGAGCTGGCCAGAGAGCATGGGCGGAGGGAGAGGCAGGGAGAGCACGGCCGGGGAGCAGCCCCCCAGGGCCCCTCCTCACCCTGCAGTGTCCCCGGGTCCCACTCCCACCCGCACCTGCCGCTCATCTGGATCTCCTGTCCGTTCTTAAGCCACTTGACCTCGGCGTCGGGGTCGGCCAGCTCCACGGTCAGCCGGATCTTGTGGCCCTTGCTCACCTGGTAGGCCGGCTGCAGCTTCTTCTGAAAGGCTGAGCGCTTCCACTCCTCAGCCCCCTGCTCCCGGGGCCGCCCAGCGAGGAGGGCGAGGTCCTGCCCCTCTCCTCCTCCTGCCTCCCCACGTCTCTCTCTGTGCCTCCGCTGTGACTCTGTCTCTGTACCCCTGTCTGTCACCTCCTTGTCTCTTGTCTTCCTGTCTTCCTTGGAGTCCTCTTCACCTGCTCAGCTCAGGGATAGGGTCCAGGGCTTTCCAAAAGGACAGAAGCTTGGCAGGAGAATGGGTGATGGAACAAACGGGCCTTCTCCTCCTCTCCACTGTTTTACCAACAACCCCCGGTTTTATGCCCTCCTGCCAGGCGCCTCTGTTGTCCCAGCTCAGTTTCCAGGGCTCCTTGTCAACCCCTTGATGGGGAAGGGCTGGCCTGAGCCCTCTCCTCGGACCCGCCTGGGGGCGAGGGGCGCTAACCTACACCCACCTGTTCTGTTTGCCTGTGAGGAAGATTAACCAGGCTCTTCTCTTCGCGGGTCGGGGGTCTGTGGGCTAAACTGGCTTCCTCCCCTTTTTTGGGTGTTGGGAGAATTAAGCAGGCTTTTTTTTCCCCAAGCCGGGTAGGCAAGGAAGAGGCCGCCTGGCTTTGGCTGGGGGAGGAGGGCTGGCCCGGGCTCCGTCCTCTTCCTGTGGCGTCTCTGGGCTAACTTGGCCCTTTTCTTTTTCTGTGCAGCAAGGTGCCTGCCTGGGCCCTCCCGCTTTTTCCCCACACGAGGGGGGATTCACCTGGACTCTCCTTTCCTGAGCGTCTCTGGGCCACGCTGGACGCAGCTCTTTTACCGTGGGCACGTGCGTGTGCGTACACGTACGCGCGTGCGTGCACGCGCGCGCCTCTGCGCAGGCGCTCACCTCGCCCTCTCCTCTCCCTGGGAGGGGTGTCTCACCTGTGCTCTTCTTCTCCTCCCGCTTCATGCCTTTGAGCCTCTTGAGCATGCCTCGCAGGTCGGTGATGCCGTGCTGGAAGGCGATGCGCTCATACTCTGACGGGGGTGCCTGCCGCAGGATCTCCCACACATCCTCCTCCGCGGGGGCCTCCAGCCTCGAGTCCCTGTGTCACACGGTCCACGTGGCGAGGCTTCAGGGCAGTCCCCATGGCCAAGACAAAACTGCAGCCCCCTCTCCTCCCCTCCCAAGCGGAAGCTGCCCCTGCCCCTCTGCCTCTTCCCTTCTGGTGGGACAGCTCGAGCTGGAGTGGGTACTGGGCCAGTGCTGGGGCTCAAGGGGGCTTAAGGCTTCAGTATGGGGGGGGCGCTGGGACTGGGAGGTGCTCCTGGCTGAAGTAGGGGTGACAGGTGCAGAGCTTCATGGGGCACTCACCGCGGGGTCCGGAAGCTGCTGCTCCAGGTGGGGAAGAAAAGCAGTGGACATATTAGAGGTGTAACAGAGAAGAACAAACCTGACTCCATATTGGATCTATTCCTTTAGCTCAAGCCCTTGTACTGTGTTGCCTGTTCTTGGTCATGCTGGCTCTGCACCTTTGTAAAAGAATGTTGCCTATGGCCCAAACTATATATGATAGCCCATTCTCAAGGCTTTGCCTCCCAGGCTTGACCTTTAAAGGTATATAGCACTTTTCATTTGTATAGAGATAAAAAATTACAGAACAGAAAATAACATTTGTGTTGTTGGAGGTTTACAGGAACATTGTGACCAGACCTACATGGCCGGCTGCAAGAACAAAGGATTCCACCAAGAAGTCTGCAATAACCAGCCACACTCCCTCCCCTTTTAGTAGAAAAGAAGCCTGAATCCTAACTTGGGGAAGATGGTACTTTGGGACACTAGTCCACCATCTTCTCGGTTTGCTGGCTTTCCCAATAAAATCGCTAGTCCTTGCCCCAACACCTTGTCTCTCAATTTATTGGCCTGTCGTGTGGCAAGCAGTCTGAGCTTGGACTTGGTAACGAAGGAATGGGCCATCCCTCCATGGACCACAGCCCGTGGGTCCTCACCTCCACCCTCTTCCCTGCACTTATACCTCTCCGTTTACAGGGCACATGTGGCCTTGTTTATTCCTCCTGAGCTCCGGCAGGTGGGTATCAGGAGAACCTGAGGCTCAGAGACTCTCCCCAGTCAGTAGGGATCCTCACCCAGGTCAATCTGATCCCCAGCCCTGTCATCTGTCATCCGCCCTGGTGGGGATGGCTACAGAGTCCTGCCAGTGCCCTGCTGCCCCAAAGCACTTAACCCCCATGCCCATTTTCTGGGCTGCAGCAGCATCGGCCATACTGCAGGGTCCAGGAGAGGGAGGGACAGGACACTGAGGACACAACTCAATTGCACTGGGCTAGGTGGGCAATTCCTGAGGCTTTGGAGCCTTCTCCCAGCTTCTGGGTCCCCAGAGCCTATTGAGATGAGCTATCGCAGACTCAAGTGTAGGAGGTCATGGGAACAGTGTGAGGATGTTAGTTCACAGGATGTAACTTCTGCTGAGCCCTCTGACTCTTCGCAACACCTGGATTGTCCCATTTGACAGGCAAGGAAACCAGCTCAGAGAGGTGCGGTGACCTGCTCAGAGCCACACGGCTGGAAAACCATGGTGCCAGAATTTGAAACTGGGCCACGTCACCTGCTCTGAGAGCTGCTACCCAGGGGCTCACCTCTTCCTCAGCAGCGAGCTGAAGTCCAGAGTCCCAGCATCCTCATGGCCGTCACTATGGAGAGGAACCCCCATAAGGCCACAGTTGAGCCATAGAAGGGGTTTGGGAGCAGGGGGTGGGGTTGTGGTGGGGGGATGGACGTGAGAGGAAGGGACACTGGCTGAACGGCTTCTCCCTATCTATCTCAGACCCCCGGGGTCTATGTACAGGTGGGTAGGAAGGGGTACCTGATTCGCCGACCTCCTCCAGCCAGGCTCCTGTGGGGGTTAGACTCAGTTTCTCACCTGCCCAGGGGAGCTTACTCTCTTCCATCCCCATCCTCTTCATCCTGGCCCTCCACATCACCCCAAGCCCTGACCCCCATATCACCCCCTGTCCTGGTCCCCCCACATTACCCCTGGCCCGAACCCCAAGGGGCCTCAGACCCCAGCACCGGCCTCCCCCAGGCCCTGACGAGAGGTGGCCACTCACGTGCGGCGGAAAGCTGATCGGAGGTCCACGTCTCCAGGGCCGATGGCCTCTGGGTTCAAAGACGGGGATGAGTCAGGGGAGGAGGCTTCAGAGGGGACGATCCCAGAAGCCCCGCCCTGGGATCTCCTGGTGTTGCAGACCTGCCCATCCATGACCCCTTGACAGTGGGCATCTGCCCCAGGACCCCATCTTCTCAGCCTTTCCCAGCCAGGGTCAAGGTACCAGGGACGTGGGGCAGTTTATCGTTCCCAGTACATTTGAGGTGGTTCATCTCCCGCCCATCTCTCAACTTACCCTTCACCTGTTCACCTGTGCCAGGATCCCAGACACCAAGATGACTAAGACCCCAGACGAGATCTGGGCTCAAGCCCCACCCCAACCCTGGAAGCCTCGATGGGTTTCTTTCAGTATTGGGCATGTGGTCAGTGGTTGCATGGCCAGGGCTCAGCATCCTCCTTAGTATTGGGAAGTGGAGGCAGGTATGGGGACAGGACCCATGGGGAGCCCAAACCCAGAACTGATACCAGAGGGTCCCTTACCATGGACAGTGAGGTTGAAGTTGCAGCTGTCAAATTTGTCCTTGGTGGACACCTCACAGCGGTAGCCACCAGCAAAGGTGGCCTGGGCATCTGTGATGTGTATCTCAAACAGGTAGACCTGTGGAGGTGAGGTGTCAAGGGAGACTGGAAGCGAGGAGATGAGGCCCTTCACCCCTAAAGGAGACTGTGGGTGGTTAAGGGCCACCGACCTTCTCACCCCTCAGGGCTTAAATTAATCCATACAGTTTTGTATAAATAGAAAAAGGTGCCCCTTCTCAAGATACATTGACTGCCATCTGCTGGCACAGGGTGGTGATACAATATAAATCAAGGGTGGCTACAAGGCACATGGCATTCACTTAAGATGAGGCACTTTGGGGAATCCCCTGGTGGTCCAGTGGTTAGGACTCCACGCTTTCACTGCAGTGGGCCCAGGTTTGATCCCTGGCTGGGGAACTAAGATCCTGCAATCCACGTGGTTCGGCCAAAAAAAAAAAAGAGGCACTTTTGTTCAGTGCACAGCCCACACAACTGTACATGTCTACCCTGCCCTGCCAGAAGCCCCCTTGCCTGGGCTGGGACTGTGGAAGAGTGGGAGGAGCAAAGGCTGAGAGTCAAAGCACAGGTTCTAGGCCTGGCTCTGAGTGACCTGGGACCAGCAACAATAAACTCTCAAGCTTTGGTTTCCTTGTCTGTATTGTGGAGAATTGTTATGGTTGATCATTGAGGGTCCCTTGAGCTCTGACACCCATCCATCTGGGGCCTTTACACCCTCACTGACTGGTGCCCCCCAAGCCTTATTTATGCCCCCTTGAGACTATCATGCCCTCCGAGCCCCCTACGTCCCACAGGTCCCCTGTGCCTCCCCATAACCCTCCTCTGAGCCTCCCCATGCTCCCTGTGTGCCCCTGGCCCCCCAACCAGCTTCCCAGGCTCCCCATGACCTTCTGTGCTCCTCCTCTGTGCCTCAAGTCTCATGGTGCCCCCTGCCTCTCTGTGCCCCCCATGCCTTCCAGGGGCTCTCCAGGTCCCCTTTCCATGCATCCCCGTGACCCCCGTGCCCCGCAGGCCCCACCTTGCTGGTCCGATCGTAGCTGTCGTGCAGCTGCAGGTGTTGCCCCACCTTGCTGCTCAGGTCCACCCACTTGCCCTTGAACCATTTGACTACAGGTGGTTTCAGGAGGCTAGCCCCTGCCACGCGAGCTGAGAAGGTGATGCTGCCACCTGCAGGAGAGGGGTGACAATCGGGGATGCCCTGCTGCCTCCCTCCCCACTTCACCCTGGGTGCAGCAGCCCTGCACTCACCCGCGGTCACCTCGCCATCCTGTGGCCTCATCACAAAGAGGCCGATGGGATCGTCAGGGACACTGGGTCCATCGGGGGCTGCTGAGCTTGACCCTGTGGACAGAGGCCTTTGAGACCTGCCCTGGGACACCCCCATCCACTGACCCAGCCTCCCTGACCCGCCCCTCTCACCTTCAGGCCTCGGGGAGCCTCCTTCCACTTCAGTGGCCGAGGCCAGGGCTTCTCCGGGGGCTCCAGGAGCCTCAGCAGGGGCGGGGGCAGGGCCTGGCAAAGGCTCTGCCTTCCCTGGAGGGGATCAGATGGGGGGTCGTGTAGCAGCTTCTAACCAGAGACCCCCTCTTCTTGTCCCTGGTCCTTCCCGCCTTTGCAGTGTGTACAAAGGTTCATTCAGCCTGCCTCTCACCTTCTCCTCGCCCTCACTGGCCGTCTGTGCCCACATTCCAGGGGCTCAGCCTGAACATCCCTCCTCTCCTTCCCCAGGCTCTGGTCTTGGTCCAGCCCCCCAGGCTGGGCTGGGTCTCCCTCCACACCCATAAGCTCATGGGGCTTCCCTGCCAGCACACACAGCCCACCAAATTTCCATCTGCGTGGGCATGTCCAGTGGGAAGGCAGGTTATGTCTTATTCATCTCTGAACTTCCCCCACCTCCGTAACGGCCGAGACAGGCCAGGGAGCCACGTGGGGACACTCAGAAAGGTCTTGCTACAGAAAACAGGAAAAGGCCATTGCTGGCTGAGGGCACAGCCGAAGCAAAGTTAAGAAAGTGAGAAAACATCTCCTGCACTCTGGTCGAAGGAGAGGTGGTGGGGCTGCCCCTGCTCCCAGTAGCTCCAACTTCAGGGAAGGCTGCCCAAGGTCTTACCTGCTTCTAAGACCTTGAGGTCAAACTTGACCTTGGAGGAGCCAGCGATGACTGCATAGGACCCCTGGTCGGCAGAGCCCACGTCCCTCACTGTCAGCGTGTGCCGCGTGCCCTCGGCTACCAGGCCATACTTGTCACTGGCACTGATGTCACTGCCTGCCCGCTGCCAGCGCACCTTCACTCCTGCCCGCTCTGTCTCGGCCTCGAACACGGCAGGGCTGCCTGTGGCCACCTCCACTGACCGTGGCTTCTTGCTGAAGGCAGAAACTGAGGGGCAAATGGAATCTGCAGGGGCCCCTGGCTTGCCCATGCACACCACCCCTATAGTGCTTCTTATTAAATACGACGATAAGCGCTTTAATGCATCACCTCGTTTAATGCTCCAATGGCTCTATGAGGTAGGTGCAGTTATTATGTCCATTTCTCAGATGAGGACTCTGAGGCTCAGAGAGGTTAAGTGACTTACCCAAGATCACACAGCCAGTAGGTAGGAGAGCCAGGCCTGTGGTCCAACCTCCATACAAGAATTTTGCTAGGTGTGTCCCTGGATACCCCACCCTCTCAGCCTGTGGAAGCCCATCCCCCTTTCGCCCCACCAGCTGGGGCACTTGGCAAGGGACCAGTACTCTGCCTACTTGGACGTGGCTAAATTTGTCCTCTAAGGGCTTCAGGCTGAGAATCGGCAACCGAGATAAGCCTGGCCTGGGAGGGAGCTGGGGCTGGGGGGATGATCCCTGACATGGACAACCTTGGTAAGGGCACAGGCCAGGACTGGGACTCTGGGCTGTGACTTTCTCTGCCCTTGGCTGGGGATCAGGGGCCTCTTGACCATCCCTTCCCAGAGCAGAAGGGCTGCAATACCCCACTGCGGGGGTCATGACTGGTGTGCGGGCCACAGGGGTGCAGGCGGCGCAGAAAGCAGACAGTCTCAGAGCTGGAAGGAACCAACCTAACCCCTCCTTGTATAGATGGGGAAACTGAGACCCAGAAGGGGAGGGACTTGTCCAAGAGCATTCAGGGAGCCTGGCTCAAGTCTGGAGTCATCCTGGGGTCCTTCCTGCAGCAGCCTTTTCCCAAAAGGCAAGCCCAGGCCCAACCTTGCTGCAGGAGATGGGCATGGAGGCAGGGAAGGGGTCTTCTGCGTCCTGAGAGGGGGGCGATGGCCCACTTCCTGCCTTGGCTCTCCCCCACCCTGTGCCCCTGACCCTGGTTTACTCTCATTCTCATCAGGAGGGTGAGAAGGAGAAACTGAGACTCAAAAAAAGGACCCAGGAGGACGGTGCCCCTGTGCTGGGGCTCAGAGGCCTCGACCTCATCAACCCCCTCAGGAACTCGCTCCGAGGCCCGCCCCCAATTGCAGATGTCCCCAGCCCTCCCCGCCCCACGCTCAGCCCCAGCCCCAGGCCTGGAGCTACCTGGTTTCTTCCCCGGCTCAGGCATCTTGGGAGAGGTCACGCCAGGAACTGAGCACGCACGGGCCACCGAAAGAGAATCTGAGCAGGGATCCGTCCCCCTACTATATAAGGGGCCACCCCCTCCCCAGGCCCTCCTTATCTGCACCCTGCCCAGCCACCTGCTAAATATAGACAAATTCCAGAGATCAAGGGCTCTCCAGGAGAACATGGGCCCCGTCCCCTCCCCTGCCAGCCCAATATGACAGCTTCTGCCCCCCAGCCCTCAATAAACCTCAGGGGTACCCCAAGCCCTGTCTGTACGTCCTTCTGACAGGCAAGTTGTGCGGTGGGAGCGTGTGGGACCCATAACCCTGAGGCTGATGGGTCAAACATATCCTTGCCGGGCGGTGGTTACATGCACAGCCCTGGGCTGGGCTGCCCGGGGTCCTGGCTTCCCCCGTCAGTGTTCCCCTGTGACCTTCTGCCCCCTGTGACTGCCTCCACACACCCTCCCCCTGCCCCCGCTCAGGTCACATCAGGAACATCGGTTGCTACACAGCAAGAAGCAAATTACACGTGACCCACTGTAAGCAAGACCCAATACCAGGGCAGGTCATTTGTCCCTCACAGTCCGGAGGGAGGAATTCTGTACCCAAGGATTGTCCACACGGTCAAAACTTACCATCCCTTTTAACACCGAAATCCATTCTTTTCTTCCATTTTAACCATATTTAAACCTCATCTCACGTTCCTGGGCCTTCTTTAAAAGGGGACTGGGCACCACTTTCCCTCTCTCCGGGCTCAGAGATCCACGTAGGGAGTGTCATGTTTGGGCTTCCCCAGTCTGAGCCCTCGGGGAGAGGAGGTGTGTGTGGGTGTCAGCCCCAACACGGATGGCCCCAGAATCTGGATTCTCTGAGGTCTGCAAGTTGCTGAGGAAAGTTCCCTCACTCCCAGGCTGTCGGCCACCTCTTCTTGCTACTGTCGGAAGCAAGACGTTTACAGGTTTCCCTGTTCATCCTTCTCTGGCTCTCCCCTGCTGTGCGCCAGGAGCCAGAGCAACCAGGCACTAGGGTACGTGGGAGGAGTTCACCCGCATCAGGGTCCTGCCAGCATGGATGCCGTGAGGACGCTCTGCGGCCAACGGGAGCTCCGAGGCTTCATTCCTGCTCCTGACCAAGCTGCACGTTACCCCCTTCCGGACACGTGAAGCTTCCCACCTCACACTGCCATGGTGGCCCACATGGGGTGGGATCAGGGATCCCACCCAGGAAGCCTCGTTGTGTGACCTTGGACAAGTTATTTGACCTCTATGAGCCTCAGTTTCCCAGTCTATAACATGGGATGATATTAGATTCCACTTCTCAAGGTTACCATGTAATAAATGGCCCGAAAATCCAGTGTTGTTGTCATTGTTAATTAATATCATCATCACTGGGGTCATAATCTAAAGGTTATGAGTTTAAGCTTCATTGAGGCATTAAGAAAAGAGAATTTATCAGGCGCAGAGGGCTTTTTTTTTTTTTTTTTCGGTACGCAGGCCTCTCACTGTTGTGGCCTCTCCCGTTGCGGAGCACAGGCTCTGGACGCAAAGGCTCAGCAGCCATGGCTCACAGGCCCAGCCGCTCCGCGGCATGTGGGATCTTCCCGGACCGGGGCACAAACCTGTGTCCCCTGCATCGGCAGGCGGACTCTCAACCACTGTGCCACCAGGGAAGCCCGCAGAGGGCTTTTTAATGATTTATTCCTCTAAGAACAACTGAGGATTCGTTCTTTCCACCGGCTCTGACTCCTAGTCAGGCACGAAGTGTCATCTTTCCTCACGTCCCCAGCAACCAGCATTGGGTAGTATCCTTGATAAATGCCCGATGGACAGATGAGAAAAAGAGAGATCAGATGGGGGGGCGGGAGCAGACAAGGTGCACAAAAAATTTTAAAAGAGACTCTCTGTGCCGCAAGAGGACTCACTGAGAATAACTTTAATAACTGGTATTCCTGAGGAAGCTGATGGGGGAGAGGTGTGGAGAGAAAGGGATGCTTAAAGAGGAAGGTTCAATTTACACAAATATGATGACTTCGAACTCCCAAGGAAGCACCCTTGGTACTAAGCAAGCTGACCCTTGCTGGGGCCAGATGCCCAGGTGGCTTTCTGGAGCCGGGGCTGGAGTCCTGGTGGGAGGCGAAGCAGGGGTGTGGGCGGGGGCTTGGAGGAGGAGGGGGTGGGCGGGGAGGCGAGGCCTGGCCCGCCCCAGTCCTGCCCCTGGCCCCTGGGAGCTTCCCCCCTGTGTCCGGCCGGGCGGGGGGTTAATGCTATGGCCAGAGGGGAGGCCTGGCGGCCCGGCGGGCTCGGGCCTGGGCTCAGTGGGGCGGGTGGCGCCTTTCGGCCAGGCCCCCGCGGCCCAGCACCTCCCCACTGAACTGGTAGGTGAGCTTCTTCTTGACTTTCTTGACCTCGCCCGTCTTGCCGTAGTTGCGAAGCGCGCGGGCCATCTTCTGGTAGGTCATCTTCTTGCGGTTGCCTTTCTGGATGCCCCAGCGGTGCGCCAGCGCCTCCTTGTGCTTGGACGAGAACTGGAAGGTGCCCTTGTCCTTGTCCACCCACCAGATGCTGTCCTTCATGTCGCCACTGCGCAGCAGGTCCAGCAGGAACTGGTACAGGCGGATCTTCTTCTTGCTGCCTGCGGCCGGAGGTGGTCAGCGCCCACGCGGGGACCCAGTCCGCCTCCCCCTGACGTGGGACCCCCGGGGTGGTCTCTGGGGAAAGGTCACCAGCGAGCATGCGCACACCCACTGCCACGCTCGGCCTCAGCACACGTGCTTAGACACGTGCGCGGGGACAGACAGCCCCAGGCGCCCTCATTAAACACACGTGAAGACACATGTCGTCAAACACTCATGCACTCACACACACACACCCATACACATGCACTCAGATCTGTGGCTTGACTGCCGAGTCCGTCGGCCTTGGCCGCGGTGGGTACGGGGCGCACGGACGGACCGGGTCACGGCTGGGCCCAGGCTGGGTCGGGGGTGGGACTGGGCCCCCTACCTGTCTCCCCGTGCAGGAGGCCAGGCCCTGGCTCCAGGCCGTCGGCCTCCCCGTCAGACACCTCCAGTGGGGGGCTCTGCCGCTCGCCCTCCTCCTCATCCGAGCTGGGCTGAGCCGGGGACAGGGAGGGATATGGGAGGCACATCCGGGGCAGGTAGGAGACCTGGAAAGGCGGCGGAAGGAGGGTTGAGGTCACTGAGGGGCAGTTCAAAGCTCAGGGCTGCCAGGTAGGGGTCGTTTGCGTGAGAGAAGAGGGGGTGCTGGCGCGGGGCAGAGATATTTGGGAGAAGGCTGGGCACCCTGAAGGTCAGGCGGGGTCACCCCACACAGGGGGCAAGTTATGGGGAAAAGGGGCCCCTGAATTCCCACCTATCTCCCTGGTTCGGGGCGGCGTGGCCCGGGGAAGGAAGCGCACGGACCGGCAGCAGCCCTGGGGGGAGGAGGCGCTGGAGAGGCAGGCACTGGAGCGAACGGGGTTGTGTAGGCGAGTGGCAAGGGCGCCAAGAGGCGGTGGAGGTCCGTGAGGGTCGTGAAGGTCAGTGGAGGTCACTGACTGGGGTTAGGGTCGCTGGGGAGGAGGAGGGGCCGTAGAGGTCAGTGGAGGTCAGGGCGCAGGGACTTGGGTGCCGGATCCGTGAGGGGTCAGCAAATGGGGCTCGGGAGGTGCCCAGGGCCGGGCCTTCAGGCTCGGGAGGATCAGTGGGGACGCGGGGATTATTGCGGGGAGATAAGGGGTGTGGGGTCACGGGGTCAGTCGGGGGGTCAGGAGGTGGCCGTTGGGGCTCTGGCCGCTGTTGGTGCTGTGAGGCAGGAAGCCGAGTTGAGTAAGAGCCCGCGTCAGCTTCCTGCGAAGCGCCGGCCTCACCGCAGGCTGCGGGCTGGGCCGGGCCAGGCCGGGTGGCCCCGCACGCACCTACCTGGTGGCCAAGGCTGGCGTGGGTGGGCGCCATGGGTGTGTCGAGCACGTGCATCTGCTCCAGCTCCATGTGGCGGTAGAGCTGCTGCAGCTGCGGGGCCTGCACGCTCTGGAGCTCCGTGAAGTGGTTCTCGGGGAAGGTCTCGAACTCGCTGTGCATGTGGTGCGGGTGGAAGTCCCAGTAATGGTCTGGGGGGCAGGGCAGGAAAGGCTTATGCTAATTAACGAATAATAATGCCAGGCCCGTGTCACCGTGTAATAATCGCCACGGACCAGGCTGGACGGCAAGGTGACATTAGTCCTCTCACGCCCCACCCTGTTGTTTTCCTACCCCCATTCTATAGATGAGGATACTGAGGCTTGGAGGGGCTACATAGCACGCCTGCAGTCAAAGGCCTCATCAGTGGCAGAGCTGGGACCCAGGTCCGAGGCAAAGGCTGTGTCCTCAACAACCGTTCTGCCCTGCCACGCGTGCGATCACAAGGACGCAGGCTTTTGAGCCAAAGAGTCCGAATCCTGGCTCTGCCGTTTACTTTGTGTGTGACCTCAAACGCGTGCATGGACCCCTCTGGCCTCCGTTGACTCACCTATAAAGTGGGGATAATAGTTACCGGAAGGATACAAATGAGTTCACAGTTGTAAAACCTCCTAGGCCCAGAGCCGGCCCTTGGGGAATGTTGAGTCCCCTCTCCTCCCCTTAAGACCCAGCAGCGGTCCCTGAGCTGACTGGCTGCCCACCGTCACAGCTCACAGCCTTGTCACATGGCCAAGGTGTGACTGCGAAGTCACAGGGCTGACATTCCTCACACGCCAGAACTTGTCTGGGCTCCCGGTGCTGCCCCCTCAAGGCCATGTGCTTGGGCAGCTCCACCTGTGTTCCAGCAAAGATGCGGGGACCCGAGGCTTTCCCAGAAACTCCCTGGTGGGTGCTTTCAGAGTCTGCGGTAGGGTGGCTTTGAGTTTGGGGAATAGCTGCGTGCCACTGGGAGCCCTGCCTGGGACTCAGCCGGCCTTCAACACGGTTTCTCTGGGCACCATTTCCAGGAACAAAAACTGCCACATGTCTGAGGACTTCCTGGGGTCCAAAAGAAGATGTGGTGATAAAGTGACAAGAGGGATTTTCTCGTGTGTCCAAAGAGGGAGTGTACAGGGTGCTAAGCCAGGTTGGTGTCTCCAGGACAAACACAGGGCCCCGTAGGGGGACCATCACCTGCCTGGTGTGTGTGTGTGTGTGTGTGTGTGTGTGTCTTTCTGTTTCTTTCTCACAAACACATACTCACACATCCCTAAGAAATGACATGTGTTGTTTTGGCTCTGCACTGGTTATCAGAAGACTCACTTTCGAATCTCGCTCTGTGATGGCTTTGCTGTGTGACCCTGGACAAGACATTTTATCTCCCCGAGCCTCTGATTCCCCACTGCAAAAGTCAGAGACCCAACTGAGTGGTTACTGAGGTCCAGTCCACGTGTGGAATCATTTGAACCCACAATCCAGGCTCCCACTCCGTGAAGCCACATGGCATAGGAGAGAGAAAGTACATGATTTGGCCAGAGCTGGGTTCGAATCCTGGCTCTGCCACTTAGCGCTGAGCGACACCGGGCAGGTCATTCTACTTCTCTATGCCTGTTGCCTCAGTTGCGAGATGGAGCTAATAACTACACCCATCTCATAGGCTTGCTGTGAGGATTAAATGAGCTAATGCCCGCAAAGCACTTAGAACAGAACATGACACAAAAGAAGACTCGGTAAAACGTTAACTATCGTCATCATTATAGTAATTAGTGTTATTACTGTTTAATGCTCGCTTTAGAGAGCCTAAATCAGCGCTTGAGCAAACAGCAGGTGCTTTAATATGTGTGAGTTCCTCATCTTCCCTTGCTCCCTGCTACCTTAGTCTGTGGCCCAGAGAAATAGTTTGAGGGCCCTGGCTGTCACTTTCTCCCAGAGGCTGGAGTTGGGGGCCCAGCGCTGCACCGAGGGCAGGGACGGGTTTTGTTCGCCTCTGTATTCCCAGTGCCTAGACGCAGTAGGCACTGAACAAACATTTATGGAATGAATGAATGAGTAAATCCTATCCTCTTAAGAACTCTGACTCTCCTTCAGAAAATTATCCAAATCTGAAGGGAAAACAAAACACAGCAACATTGAATTTGTACTTTCATCTTGCCGTGAGTTAACAAGACCCAGAAATTCTCCACTTGCTTTGGGAGGGTTGGCTTTGTCTTTTAGCGAGGGGCTCTTTGGGGCCCTGGGGTTTGGTGAGTGGATCCAGGTTCCTCTTTAGCTGTAGAGCTGCCCTCCGGCCCCGCTCCTGGCCCTTCCCATTTTTGCCTTCTCCTGCCCAGGCTGAAGTGCCCAGATCGTTATAGGATGCCGTGTCCTGCCCACCAACCCCACATGCTCACACCTACTCCAGTTCTGGGTTGGGGAGCCCCTGTGTTCTGTCTTTCTCTCCTGCTCCCCACTTCTGTTCTAGCTCCTCCTGAGACCCATGGGCTCACTCTGGTGGGCCCAGCCTGAGGCCAGCACTTTCCATAGCAGGTCTCAGTACACCCTCATCAGAGTCACTTTCGGGGCTGGAAAGGCCCCAGCCCACTGGAGACCCACAGAATCATCAGTGCCAACAGGAGACCTGGGAATCTGGCCTTTAAGAGGATCCTAAAGAGGTTCCTTGGCTCACTGAGGCTCTGGAACCCTGCCCCAGGGTCCCCTGAAAGCTGCAACAGAGACTCTTGGGCTACAATTAAGGTTTCAAAAAGCCCAACGGAAACCTTGCCTTTACCCTTGATTTGAGGGCTTAGGCATTTATGTAATAAATGCTGTCTGTTTGGCAGGCAGAGACGTTCCAAGGATGGGGCCCTCTGAAGGAACACAATGCCAGGAGTCCATCCTAATGCAAAGGTCAGCACTCCTGGGCTCTTTGGACCTCATTTCTGGATGACTGTTCATGAATGCATTGCTTTATCCCTTTTTGTCACTTCAAGAGGTCACCCGGACTATCCTGCAACTTCTGCCCCTTTAGCGTGAACTCTGCTCCTCAAAAGAATATAGTGTGCTTTGCATATCTGGAGATAGCTCTGGACCCTCCCTTCTACAGCCTGTTAGGCACCCAACACGTACTAGGCCTCAATCAATATTTGATTAAGTGACCAATAAATGTTAACTTTTAATGTGTTTTTTATGTACCAGGCACTATGCTAAGTACTTAATCCACATTATCTCATTTAATTCTCACCTTAGCTCTGACAAGGTGGCCACTATAGTATGATCTTCCTTTTGCATATGAGGAAACTGTGACTCAAAGACATTAAGTTCCTTGTCCACAGACAGTCATTGGTAGAGTCAGGATCCAAACCCACCTATGTATGACTCCAGGAACTAAACTCTTACCGCTATGCCATACCACCTCTCAGGAAAAAGACTGCTAAGGAAAGCTTTAAGTAAGGCCCTTGGTGACAGAGAGAATTTACAGGCTGCTCTTATCCATCTGTCTGTCTACCATCATTTACCCCTCATTCATTATTCATCATCCATCCATCATCCAACATCATCCACCCATCATCCATCCATCCACACATCCATCCGTCCATCCACTCATCCATCCGTCCTTCCACCCATCCATCCATCCACCCATCCATCCGTCCTTCCACCCATCCATCCATCCACCCATCCATCCGTCCTTCCACCCATCCATCCATCCACCCATCCATCCGTCCATCCACTCATCCATCCTTCCACCTATCCATCCGTCCTTCCGCCCATCCATCATCCATCCATTATCCATCCATCTATCCTTCCATCCATCACTGAACCTTCATTCATCCAGCCAACAATTACCCATTTACCAAAATCTTTCACTTTCTCCCTGTAAACCAGCTCCCAATCTGGGACCAAAGTCCTGCCCACACATTCCTATTCTAACTCAGTTTTTTGGTGTCACTAACACCTGCATGTCACTAGGACAAAAATAAAAATGATATTTAAAACAACCCCCTGCCCCCCTCCCTGCCACACACACAAAATTCAAGACTTAAGTGTCATTCAGTTGACCTTTTCTCCTCAGAGCAGAAACCCCAGCCTGAAGCCAGGGCTCACCCCAGGGAAGGAGAAGTAAGATCAAGATAAGAGAAGGAAGATGAGGAATTAAGAAAGCGAGGGATGAAAAGAAAACCTTCACAGGAAATCACGGACCAGTGGACAAGGGCTCCTTAAGCCCAGCCCTCCTGCAAATTGTTCAGATATGGAAACTGAGGGCCAGAGAGCAGAGAGTTCCGGGTCTCATGTTTCTGGTTACTTTCTGCATTGTATCCTAACTATTAAGGTTTTAGTTATTTCCCTTGTTACAAAGAGATAGGACCTGTGTTTTATTCACTCTACAGCACCTAGCAATGTGCCTGGCATGTAAAAGATGCTTAGCATATACTTATTAGATGCATAAATCAGTGGGAGATGCGTGGAGGGTTTGGTAGGGGGAAGGAAGAACACTTGGAAAGGTGAATGAATGGATGATTAGATGAATATGTGAATAAATTGGTGGATGGTCTGTTGTATGAAAAGATGAATAAGTGTTTGGAAAGATAGAAGGACAAGAGAAGGGTCATACTTTGGAACTCCATTTCCTTCAACAATCCCACGGCAAATAGCAAATCCTATCACACCCATTAGGATGGCTACTATCAGAAAACAGAACAACAAGGACCTACTGTATAGTGCAGAGAATTATATTCAATATCTTGTAATAACCTATAATGGAAAAGAATCTGAAGAAGAATAGATAACTCAGTGAATCACTTTGTTGTACACCTGAAACTAACACAACATTGTAAATTAACTATACTTCAATTTAAAAAATGGTTAAAAAAACAGAAAATAACAAGTGTTGGCAAGGATGTGGAGAAATGGAATCCCTGTGCAGTGTTGGTAGGAATGTAAAATGGTGCAGCCACTATGGAAAACAGTATGGTGGGTCCTCAAAAAATTAAAAATAGAATTACCTTATAATCCAACAGTTCCACTTCTGGGTATATATCCCAAAAGAATTGAAAGCAGGATCTCAAAAAGATATTTTTATACCCATGTTCACAGCAGCATTGTTCACAATAGCCAAAAGGTAGAAGCAAGTCACGTGTCCATCAAGAGATGGATGGATAAACAAAATGTGGTATAAACGTACGATGGAATATCATCCAGCTTTTAAAAGGAAGGAAATTCTGACCTATGCTGCAATGTCGATGAACCTTGAGGATATTATATGCTGAGTAAAATAAGCCAGTCACAAAAAGAGAGATACTGCATGATTCCATGAATATGAGGTAGTTACTGTAGTCAAGTTCATAGACACAGAAAGTAGAATGGTGGTTGCCAGGGTCTGAGGGGAGGGGGCAATGGGGAGTTATTGTCTAATTGGTACAGAGTGTCAGTTTTGCAAGATGAAAAGAGTTCTGGAGATGGATGGTGGTGACGGTTGCACAACACAACAATATGAATGCTTTTAATGCCACTGAACTGTACATTTGAAAATGGTTAAGATAGTAAATTTTACGTTATGTGCATTTTATCACAGTTTAAAAATAATAATAATAAGTAGCAAATTCTGTGAGCTCTACCTTCAGAATCTATCCTAAATCTGTCTGCTCCTTTCCTTTTTTTCCTTTTCTTTTTTTTTTGGCCACACTGTGCGGCTTGTGGGATTTTAGTTCCCCGACCAGGGATCGAACCTGGGCTCTCAGCAGCGAGAGCACAGAGTCCTAACCACTGGACCGCCAGGGAAGTCCCTGTCTGCTCCTTTCTGTCTCTCTCGCCACCACCCTTGTCCAAGCCACTGTCATCTCTCGCCTGGATTATTCCAGTGGTTTTCTACTGTGCTTTCCCCCCGTTCCTATTCTTGTCTCCTCTCCATCTACTCTCTACACAGCAGCCAGAGCGATCTTTTAAACAGCTTATTCAGTGGAACCACTAGGTATTGGGAGAAGATACTGAAAACTTCCAGAGAGACAAAACAAAACCAAACAGAAAAAAAAAAAAAAAAAAACCAAAAAAACAAAAAAAACACCAAAAATGGTTACATTCAAAAAGAGGACCTAGAATGACATCAGATTTCCTAAGAAAAACTCTAGTAACCAGAGGACAGTAGAGAAATGCTTTCAATTTCAGTGAGAAAAAAAATGATTTTCAACTTATATTTCTGTACACAGCCAAACTACTGTTAATCAAGTGAGAGCATAAAGACACCAGGTAAAACAAACAACAAGAACAAAACCTTACCTCCCATACACCCTTTCTCAGGAGAGTATAATGAGAAGAGTAATAAATCCTTATATAGTGTTCACTGTTCTAAGCGTTTAAACTGTAGGAACTCATTCCTTCCTTACAGCAATCCTGTGAAGTAGGCATCCTTAAGAGGAAGTTGAAGGACGTCCCTGGTGGCGCAGTGGTTAAGAATCCGCCTGCCAATGCAGGGGTCATGGGTTCGAGCCCTGGTCCGGGAAGATCCCACGTGCTGCGGAGCAACTACGCCCGTACGCCACAACTACTGAGCCCGTGCCCTAGAGCCCGTGAGCCACAACTACTGAGTCCGTGTGCCACAACTACTGAAGCCTGCGCGCCTAGAGCCGGAGCTCCGCAACAAGAGAAGCCACCGCAATGAGAAACCCACGCATCACAAGGAAGAGTAGCCCCCCTCACGGCAACTAGAGAAAGCCCACGCCCAGCAACGAAGACCCAGCCCAGCCAAAAATAAATAAATAAATTTATAAAAAGAAAGAAGAAGTTGAGGCACAGAGGGGTGAGATGTCTTGCCCGAGGTCACCCCACCCGGTAGTGAGGAGTTGGGGGTGTGACTCCCAGCAGCCTGGTTGCAGCGTGAGGGCTCCATATCCCTGCTACACTGACCCTCAGAAACACAGCGACGAGAAAGTACAGGTAGTCAAAGTACGCCATGTGGCTCAGCTGTGAGTAATATTCACATGGTCCTAATAACGGAAAATTCAGATACTGATTTAACAAAAGTTAGAATACAGAGGAAGACAAACACTGTATGATCTCACTTACAGGTGGAATCTAAAGGAAAGCTAAATTCAGAAAAAGAGATCAGATTTGTGGTTGCCAGAAGCAGTGGTGGGGAGAGGGACAGGGGAAATTGGGTGATGGTGGTCTAAGGTACAAAATTCCAGGTGTAAGATAAATAAGTCCTGGGGATGTTATGTACACGATGACTATAGTTAACACTGCTGTGTGGCAACTTCGAAAGTCAAGAGAGTTTTGCCTAAAAGTTCTCATTACAAGGGGAAAAAAATTCTTTTGTAAGTATATGAGGTGATGGATGTTAACTAAACTTATGTGGTAATCATTTCACAATGTACACGTGTGTGAGGTCATTATGCTGTCACACCTTAAACTTATACACTTATGTTGTATGCCCATTACAGCAATAAAATGAAAAAGGAGGGAAAAAGTTACTATAAGTATCTTGGTGTATGTGGAGAAGTGTGAGTGTGAGCGTGTGTGTGTGTGTTATAAATACCTAGAAAGTCAAGTTCTCATCTTTCATAGTACAAGTGAACAGATGCCTCAAAGTAAAAAATCAAGCTAGATTCATCTCCACCTAGCCTATAGAAAGTACTCAATAAATGTATGTGAATGAATAAATAAATGCTGTTCTAAGTCTCTATTTCAAATCTTCATATATACACTTACATAGCCCTGTAATAGAAAGACTGGAGAAATAGCTTTCATCTGCCTCTGGTTGCTGTGTGTGCCATGGAGGAGTGACTATGATAAGTTAATGTAAAAAGCAGCAGACCACAGAACAGTATGATACTACAGCCCACTTCTGAACGGATAGAACATGCACATGTGGACGTATACACTTACAAACATACAGGATTATACATGTCAAATAAAATGTCTGCAAGGATAGACCAAGGTGCTGTCAGGGAAGAATAAGAACGGGAAGAGGCTAATATGTCACTTGCTATGCTGTTGTATTTTTAAATTGTTTGCAATGGGTATTTCTTGTTTTAATAATTAAAATTAAACACTTACAATTTATTTAGATTTTTACCACACACACACACACACACACACACACACACACACAAAGATTATTCAGATCATGTCATTTCCCTGCTCAGAACCCTCCAATGGCTTCCCATTAGATGCAGGATAAAACCCAAACTTCTGCCACGGCCATCACGCCCTGGGTGATCTGCCCCCTGCAGACCCCTCTGGCTTCATTTTGTTTCTGCCCCCCTGTGCTCACCGGCCACTCTGGTCCCCGGGGGAGGTCCCTCCTGCTCTTGCACTTGCTGTTCTTTCTCCCTAGAACACCTGTCCCTACCTGCCTTGACATTCATGTTCCTTCCCTGCACTCAGATTTCCACTCAGCTGCCACCCCCTCAGAGGCCTTCCTTGACCACCCAGTTAAAGTGTCCCCCACCTAGACACTCCGAATCACGTTACTCTACTTTCCATAGGACTTATTAGTACATGTCTGTTAGTTTGATTTTTCACTGTCTCTCTCCCTCACTGGACTGTAAGCTCTACAAGGGCAGTGGCCTTGCCCGGCCTGCTCATCATGGAACCTTCAGTGCCTAGAACAGTTTCTGGCAAATGGCATATAATCAGAGGTTATTTGGTGGATGGACAAATGAAGGGATGAGTGGACAAGTGGATTGGACAATAAGTATTGGAAGGATGGGTGGGTGGCTGGTGGGTGGGAGGGGAGTGGATGGATGGATGAGTGGGTGCCTGGCTGGCTGTCATCTGGGCCGTTGGAAAATGACCCACTTGATCTGTCACAGAACCTTCTGTGCTTCTCTACTCTCTCAGCTGCTTCATCCCTTCCGCCTGGGGGGATTCAGTAAAGCTAACATACTATGTCCTGAAAGTTTACTGGGCCTTGTACTCAGTATACTACCTCATATATTGCATGTGTTAACCTCATTTAATCATTGCAACTCTGTGGAGTGTTTTCATGCCCTCAGTTTTATAGATGAAGAAACAGGGGCTTAGAGGGGTTAAGTCACTTGCTCCAAGGTTACACACTAGTGAGTGATGGAGCCAGGACTAGACCCAGGTCTGGCTCCAGTGCCTTTTCACTAAGCCCCAGCACCTAAAAATACAGATGCAGAGGACATGCAGGAACAGGTGGAAGAATGTGCGGGCGTCTCTACTCTTGAGTCTTCAGAGAATACCTTGCAACAGATATTAAGAAGGGACAGAACAGATGGCCCGGGGGGCCGTGATGGCAGGGGTGTGGCGGAGAGGCGGGGGTTGTGAATAGGGACCAGAACACCTGGGCACACTGGAGGAGTCTATGAAGGGTTTGGGTCTGAAGGACCCAAATGGGGAGCTCACACATCCAATTAGGAGTCATTCCTAGAGCCCCACCCCAGATATAAGGGATCTGCCTGATCACTGAGCCAGGAAAGCACTGGCTTTCTCTAAAGTGCTCACTCCATCAGCCCACCCCAGGCCTAGCTGGTTTCTAGATATATAAACCCATAGCACACCCATATCACAGAAGGAGAAAATGAGGCTTCAACAGACCCAAAAGAAATGCACCCAAACCCAGTGAAACCGCGAAGGGGGTCAGGCCAGAGGAGAAAGTATCCCTAATGCTGGAAGGGGTCAGAAGTAGCCCTGAGCTTGCTGGGACCCGAGCTGTCCTGCTGCCTGAAGCCACCAGGGGGCGCCAGTCCTCAAACAGGGACTTTCTCTGGTCCCGAACTGCTTGGTGGAAGGGTGTGTGCGCAGGTCTCTGGATCAGGGAGACCCAGCCCTTGACCCTGGCAGCGGGGGGATCTGTGGATAGAGTTGGATGAGGGACACTCTCTAAATTGTCTGGATTTTCCACAGAGAGGATGCATTTCTTGTAGAATTATAAACAAGCTTAAACGGATGAGAAAAAGTGTATTCTTAAAGACTTTCTAGCCCTAGAGCTCTGAAAGAAGCCTGTTGTGTTCCCATATATGACCTTGAAGTACATCCACCACCTACTCCCAAGGCACGGCTTCTAGGTATAGTCTTTATAGTAGTTGTCAGGTGTGAGTTCCAGTTGAAACTGTTCGCAAGGTTTGGCATCTGGATGTGAGGGCCCTAAATAAGGACTCACCACAAATGGCATCTCTGGGTGTGGCCGTCAGGTTTAAACGGCCATAGATGTGCCAGCAGAATGGAGGTGTGAATGGCTCCCAGGTGTGGCCCTCAGGTGTGAAACCTTCCTCAGCTGTGGCACATAGCACGCCTGTCCCTCTGGGACTGCAGAAACCCCAGTGTCTGGCCTGTCCAGGTCTCAGACTCCCTGAAGAATCCTCCAGTGAAGACCCATTAACTGGGCCACCTGGCCTTTGGTTCAGAGATGTCTCATCACTATACCAAGATCCACCTCAGGTAACCTCTCTTATCTCCCTGCCCAGGTCCCAGGCGTTGAAGGCCTCTCTCTCCTCCCCTGAATTTGCTTCAGGATCAAGGCTGGGCCTTGGGGGAGCACAGTTAGGCCCAGATGGAAAACGCCCCTGGCCCAGGCCCCATCCTCGCCCCCGCCCCGAACAGACTGGGGTCTTCAGCCCCTACTGAATGAGGGAGTCCTCAGAGCCTTTCCTTCAGCTCAGCAGCTCTCACATAGGAGCGGTTCTGCGCCCCCCCCCAGGGGACACTTGGCAATGCTGGAGACATTTTTCATTGTCGTGATTGGCAGTACTGCTGGCATCTAGTGGGTGGAAGCCAGGGATGCTGCCAGATATCCTACAATGCACAAGACAGGCCTCACAACATAGCATTATCCAGCCCAAATGTCAATAGACAAATTCTGCTAGCCACACACAGCAGGGAGCGGGGCTGCCCCAGCAAGGAGATGAGGGGGTAGTGTGTGTATGTGAGACAAGAACGGAGAGGAAGATGGGGGAATTGGGGGAGGGGAAGGTGAAAAAGCATTGGACCTGGAGCAGACCGACAGAGCTGGATCCCACTGACCGGCTGTGCCACCTTGTACAAGTCCCGTAGCCGCTTAGCTTGTTTCCTCATGTGTAAAAATGCCAAAAGGGTTGGACAAGGAGATAAATGTGGAAGAAGCTAACCCCTGGATACACCAAGGATGCTCCATAAATGCAGGCTGGGGGTGTGGGGTGTTGGGAAGCAGGAGTGTCGGGGGTCAGGATAGTGAATTCACATCCCCAAGAGCTAACTGGATCTGATTCTCAGAGTTCCAAAGAAGCCCTGGGAATGAGGCTTCTTTCCCTTCTCCCCGGAACCCAGCCGTGCTTGGGCACGCAGGCCAGGCTGGGGAAGTGGGGCTGGGCCGGGGCCCGGTACTCACCGCTGTGGCTCTCTCCATCACTGCTGAGATAGGGGTAATACTCGTGCGTTTGGCGTTGGTAGAGATCCGTGTCATAGGGAACTAGATCTTCCGATGGCTGCTGAGAGAGGAGGGTGTCAGGGCTGGGAATGTGGCCGGGAGACCATCTGTATCAGGCTTACAGCCCTCTCTCTGCTTGGAACTGGGAGAGGCCACAGAGAGTGGAAGAGGGGGACCCAGGGGAGCAAGAGCCTTGGCTCCTGCAGAAAGGGGGTGACAGGGACCCTGGAGGTCAGAGGTCAAAAGAGGACCAGGTCTGAGAGGACAGCCCAGCTGCTCCCCGTCACCTCACACTCATACTCACATTCCAGCGTGTGCCCGGATCCCAGCCTCACACACGCACCCTCTCACGGTCACACTGATATGCCTACACCCCCCAAACACATACATACTCCCCGTGACATACTTCTACCCACACTCCCACATGTGAACTCTCACCCCCTCGTCCACTCACAGCCCTCACACTCGCTCTCGGGGGCACTCACACTTACACATGCTTGTCGTCACACACACACACCCCATTATGCACCCGCCTGTAGGCACACACAGCGTCACTGGGATTAACGCACATATCCACCCACTTGCCTGCAAGTGCATTAACCCACACACTCATACCCACACCCTTCCTCGGTCACTCTCACTCCACCTACACACTCACCCCACGGCACACACGCTTGTCCTCCTGCTACAGCCCCGCCCTGACACCCACTCTCTCTCTTAGCCGGTGCCCAGGGCCACCACCATTAGCAGTGGCCGTTCACACTGATGGATTTTACAGGACTCACCCAGGCAGGGGCAGGTTTGGGGGCCTCTCCCTCCTCCCCCCTCCTCCTGACACCCTCCCTGGGATGCTCCCTGGTCTTCCTCCCACCCACTCACCCCACTGGCATAGGGAATGCACACCCGGAGGCTTCCCAGCAGTCATCAGGCCTTTCCTCCCCCACACAGTGTGTGCCCGAGGATTGCACAACAGTAACTCCGGCCCTCAGGGCTTGGTTCGGCAACCAGGGCTGCCTTGGTAGCCCACCCTCCAAGGACCCACTCTGAGTAGCCCCTGGGCTGGGGCGAGGTGTGGGAGCCCAAGGGGATGTGCCTCCTGCCCCGCTCTAGCTGGAGTTCAGGGATTCAGAGGTCAAGGGTCAGAGACAGGGTGGCCGAACCCCAGGGCCTGTGGCTTTCTGGAGGCAGGGCTGGCTCTCCTCGGGACCACCTCTGTCACCACTGCCGGCCCCCAGGTCGGGGGAGGGTGGGCCAGGGCCAGGTGCAGACGGGCTGGCTGGTTCTGAGTCCGGCCCAGGGAGGAGCCTGGCACTGGGCTTGGAGGCAGCGCAACCCCACAGCGGGATGTCAAGCCCGGGGTGCCTCCCCCAGGCTCTGAGGCCCGACTGGGGTGGGGCGGGGGGAAGGGAGCTGCCTCCAGGCCGGGAAAGCTGAGTCAGGTGGGCAGGTCCTGCCAAGCCCTTCCCGTCTCCCCCCAGGGCTCCCCACCCCTGCTGAGTTGGGACAGGGTGGGAAAAGGGAGAGGGGTCCTCTCAGAGGGCCCGGGTCTGA
This sequence comes from Delphinapterus leucas, assembly GCF_059928025.1. Lineage (NCBI taxonomy): Eukaryota > Metazoa > Chordata > Mammalia > Artiodactyla > Monodontidae > Delphinapterus > Delphinapterus leucas. The sequence continues at coordinate 13,047,499 of NC_143135.1, read as the reverse complement.
CACCTGCCGAAGGCTGCAACTGTCACTGAGGGCAGCAGCAGAGGGGGTCTGCCCCAGACGGCTGCCCTTCCCTCCCCGGGGTCCCCCGGGACTCCTGCTTCTTCACCTCCAGCCTCAGCCCTGCCCCCACTCCAGGCTCCCCCCTTGACCTCCCGCAGCTCCCACCCCAGCCCCAATCTCAGCCCCGGGGTGTCCCCAGCACCAGCCCCTGCCCTCCACTCCCTGATCCTCAGCCAGAGCCCACCCCTAACTGCGTGGCTAGTCTCTGCTCCCCTCACTGCTCCGGCCCAGCGCCTGCCCCGACCCCTGCCTCTGCCACTCAGGGCCCAGGGCCCAAGCCCCAGACCCTTGGGTCAACAACCGTGTCCTCTGTACCAGGCCCCAGGCTGGCTGGTGGGGACCCAGGCTTAAGGCAGCCTCAGTCTCCAGAAGCACCCAGGCCACCTCTGGCCTCTTGCCGCCTGCCCTCAAGCCTGTACCGTCCTGGGGACTGGCATCCCCCCCCCCACCAGTCTCCCCATTTCCTCTGCCACCACCTCCCTGCCGCCACCCTCACCATCCTCAGCCCAGCACCCTGCCGTGGAGCTCTGGCCTGCCACCCAAGCCCCATCTATAAATAACCGTTCAGGCCCCACCGATCACAGCTCCACCATGGGCTCAGCCCTCAGCCCGCCAGGGCACGCTCCGAGAAAGCCAATGGCCCCCTTGCTGAGTCTCAGGCCGGGAGCTCCAGGGAGGAAACACCAACTTCCCACTGATAGTGGGAGGGCAGCCGGCGGGCTGGCAGGCAGGCGGGTGGGCGTCCGAGGGCCACAGGTTGGGCTGGTGGAGGAGCCCCAATACTCACAGGGGGGACGAGGGGAAACCCTTCCATTTTGCACGCCTCTAACATCCAGCCGAGCTCCGAGCCGGTCAGGTCCCCTGCCTTGGTGGGGGCCAGTGCGGAGCCCCTGGGGATGGGGCGCCCCGTCGGGGGCTGGACGGACTCAGGGCGGGTACAGGGCTCAGGCCTGCCCCTTGAGCTACAGGAGCCCTGGGTGAGCCCCCTCCCTTGACATTGCAGGGCCAGCGCAAGTTCCTGATTTTATCGAAGGCCTGCCGCTGGGAGATAGTCCCCTTGGGGTGACATCACCACCCCAGCCCGTTTGCATAAATCTCTTGCGCTACAGGAAGTCTCTGGCCGGCTGGGGCAGGTGGTGCTCCAGGGGCTGGCCTGGGAGGCCATGGGGGCCAGGCCCCCTGCCCAGAGGAAGCTGGGACTGTGAGGGGCGGCCTTGAGGGCTAGGGTGGGAGGAAGAGTGGGAGGGAGGAAGGCTGCCTCCACCACCGGAGGCCTTTCCTGCGCCTGGGCCCTGCAGAGGCTCTCTAACCTCTAACCCCTAACCCCACAAATACCTGCTTCTATTGAGACCCCGACGTGGCCAACAGTCACTTCCTTGGGGTCAGAGCTGTTAAGGGTGGGTGGCCTCTTGCGGTCTCTGCTTTCTGGGGTCAGCCTGGTTGTCTGAGGGCTCTGATCCAGCAGCGTGCCAGGCCTGGCTCTTCCTGGGCCCGTAGGACCCCAACACCTGGGTTCTATCCAGCCTGGGGCTGGGCTCCCGGGCAGGGTCCTCAGCACAGCGCTGCTTTCCCCTTCCCTCCACTAGCTTCCCTTCCACCAGAAGGGTTCTTACACCCTCCCCTCCCAGCTTCCTAAGGACCACCGCTCCTTCCAAATCCCTAGGTGCTCTACTCCCAGCCTAGATTTCTCAGTGTCCCCTCCCCTTAACAATGCCTTAATATCAATCTAGTCTTCCAAGTTTACAAGCTTTTCCTGTCTGTCCATCCATTCATCTATTTTCCCATCCATTTGTTTATCTGTCTGTTTGTCGATCCATCTATCCACCCACAAAGCCAGTCATACATTTGTCTACCAGTTTATCCAACTGTGCATTTGTTCATCCATTTATCTGTTAGTCTGTCATCCACCCACCTATTTGTTTATCTACTTGTCCAAGTAGCCATCTATATGTTCATATGTCAGCCCATCCATCTGTTATTCACCCACATTTCCATCTGTTTATCCACTTGATGTTCAGCTATCAATCTGTTCATCCATTGGTCCTTTTCATCCCCCTATCCATCCATCCATCCATCCATCCATCCATCCATCCACTTCCATCCATCCACTCATCCATCCACTCATCCATCCGTCCATCCATCCATCCACTCATCCATCCATCCATCCATCCATCCATCCATCCATCCACTCATCCATCCATCCATCCATCCATCCACTCATCCATCCATCCATTCATCCATCCACTCATCCATCCATCCATTCATCCATCCACTTATCCATCCATCCATTCATCCATCCACTTATCCATCCATCCATCCATCCATCCACTTATCCATCCATCCATCCATCCACTTATCCATCCATCCATTCATCCATCCATCCATCCATGTATCCTGCCAATATTAATTGAGTTCCAGGCTTTATGCTGAGTGCTGGGAGAAGAGAAAGATACTGGACAAGATCCCTGCCTTCAGGGAATTCCTGATCTAGTCTGGAGGGCAGAAGGATGAATAGAGACATGTTTTGATCCATTGATCTCTGGTGAGTCCTCTTCTCTTGGGGAAGAACTTCTTGAGCATTCAGTTTCCTCCCCTGTGTAGTCTAACCCTTTGCTTTATATCCCCTTCCCACTAAGACTAGCCAGCCTCCTTCCTGTCAGTGGAATCCCAGACGCCCAAGTGTTTCTTTACTTGCAGCAAAGACCAGGGATTCACAGGTATGGGCTCGCCATTAGATCTATTTCACCTACATCTTCACTGATTTTTTGCATCCACACTTGGGACTCTCCAAGGGGTCCTCAACACTGGTCCTCAGGACTCCCTAAGTACCTGACCAAGGTTCCTCCCCAAGAGGAGGGGAGAGGCAGGCTGACTTGGCATCAGCTCCATCCCTGTCCCCACTTTCCCATCAAGAAGGCCTAGGGACTTCCCTGGTGGCGCAGTGGTTAAGAATTTGCCTGCCAATGCAGGAGACACTGGTTCAAGCCCTGGTCTGGGAAGATCCCACATGCCACAGAGCAACTAGGCCCGTGTGCCACAACTACTGAGCCTGCACTCTAGAGCCCACGAGCGACAACTGCTGAGCCCACACGCCACAACTACTGAAGCCCATGGGCCTAGAGCCCGTGCTCTGCAACAAGAGAAGCCACTGCAATGAGAAGCCCGCGCACTGCAACGAAGAGTAGCCCCCGCTCACCACAACCAGAGAAAGCCCTCGCACAGCAATGAAGACCCAACACAACCAAAGATAAAATAAATTAATTAAAAGAAAAAAAGAAAAAGAAGGCCTAGTCCCAGCTGACTGGCTGTGTGTGGGGATGGCTCTACTGCATGAGAACCAGGTCTTGCTTGATGTGTTCATTCGTTCTTCCATTCATTCATTCTTATCTTGGTTTGTTTCGTTTATATGCTTATTTATCTACGTATTCATTCATTTAATCTTTTTTTAAAAATTAATTTATTTATTTATTTTTGGTTTCACTGGGTCTTCGTTGCTATGCGCGGGCTCTAGGTGCGTGGGCTTCGGTAGTTGTGACACATGGGCTCGGTAGTTGTGGCACATGGGCTCAGTTGCTCCGTGGCATGTGGGATCTTCCCGGACCAGGGCTCAAACCCCTGTCCCCTGCATTGGCAGGCGGATTCTTAACCGCTGCGCCACCAGGGAAGCCCCTAATCACTAACTTTTTATTGAGGGTTTCCCATGTGCTGGCCTGGCAAGGGGACACAGACATGTAGGAAGCATGCCCTGGGCCTCCAGGAGCTCACAGGCCTGCAGAGAGAACACACATGTGTGCACGGCATGGTCCTTCTGGGAGGCAGGGGCACAAGAGGTGCCAGGTGCATTAGTGAACAGTTAATCAGGTCAGGGCCACAGGTAGGAAAGCGTGTGAGGGAGAGAGCATGTCCGGCTGAGGGACCAGCCTGAGCAAAGGCAAGGAGTTGGGAGAGAACAAGGGAACAGTGCGCTGCCCCCCTTGTGGCTGGAAGCAAGACAGGGCAGGAAGGCAAACAGCCTTGAGTCCCAAGCCCAGGAGCCCGGTGGGTATCCAGGGGGTACTGCGTAGGCTTTGCTGGTTATAAGCAGGGACTGTGGTGCTGCCCTCTGTGGACACAGGGAGCAGACCAGGTCGGCTCTGTGTTCCTGAGCCCTAAGTCTCAAGGGGCCTCAGGAGAAGAAAGAGAGTCCACTGTCCCAAGTCTGGCCAAGCCCAAGGGGCCTGGGTAAGGAAACCCATAAAAGGCCCAGGACCCCAAATCTATGGAAATGGGCAGAACCGACTCCCACTTTCTGTGCAGCTCCAGCATCCTGTGTCCATTCACACAGCAAGTCCTTCCCATCCTTCCTCCCACTGCCCCTCCTCCCAAAGTGCACCAGAGGTCTCTTCCCGAGATTCGAATTCCTAGGGACCTGATGTTATCCTAAGCCTTTGGAATAGTAGGACCCAGATTCTAAGCAATTCTGAGCAGAGCCGAGAAGGTTTGATAATCCACAACCCCAGGGCTAACAGCTCCTTAAAAAGGGTCAACAGGGACTTCCCTGGTGGCACAGTGGTTAAGAATCTGCCTGCCAATGCAGGGGACATGGGTTCGAGCCCTGGTCCGGGAAGATCCCACATGCCGTAGATCAGCTAGGCCTGTGCACCACAACTACTGAGCCTGCGTGCCACAGCTCTAGAAGTCCGCGCGCCTAGAGCCCATGCTCTGCACTGCATTGAGAAGCCTGCGCACCGCAATGAAGAGTAACCCCTGCTCACCACAACTAGAGAAAACCCAAGCGCAGCAACGAAGACCCAACACAGCCAAAAATAAAACATTTTAAAAATTAAAAAAATTTTTTAAAGGGGGGGAAATTATTTTCTGAGTGCCCAGCACTGTGCTGAGTGCTTCCACCCTTGTGGTCTCACGTAACCAGGACAACCATCTGTTACACTGAGGCCCAAGAGGTCAGTGACTCGCCCAGGGTCACACAACCTGTGATTGGAGAGCTGGGGCATGAACCTGCTTTCTGGGGCTCTAGGAAGGGCTGGATCCTAGGGCAGGGGAAAGAGGCAGAGGAAGAGAAGCCAAATATGGGGAGAGCAAGGAAGGGCAGAGAGGGGAAAGGCAGCCAGAACTGCAGAGGAATAGAAAGGAAAATAAAAGGAGAAAGAGTCAAAGAAGGGAGTAGAGAGAAATGAGGCAATGAGAGAGCGAACGGGGCAGGGGAGGTGGGAGGGGAGGATAAGGGAGGGAGAGAGGAGACAGGACAGCAGGGACTGGGTAGCGACAGGACCTCAGGGGAGCACAGGCCTGGCCTCCTTCTGCAGCAGAGGAAACGGGACCAGAGAGGGTCCCCAACTTGCTGGAGGTCCCCAGGAGCATCAAGTTGGCTTGTGGTTCGCATTTCTTGTGGGCAAGAAATTGGTTTCAGACCAAAAATCTTAGGTGTTCCAGGGAATGAGAAGTGAAACAGTTTTTTAAGTTACTTTATTTTTTGAATAGGTAATATATACACATGGTATGAAATCCATAAGGTACAAAAAGGGAAACAACTGTCCAGTTCCCTGTTACCTGATTCTTGGGTATTTTTCTAGAGATAGTCTAAGCAGACAAAGACATAGAGGCAGATATAGTCTTTTTAAAATTTCACCCAGAAAGTAGCATACTAAACACATTGCACTTCACTTTGGTTGTTTTTTCCCCTTAAATCCATCCCATGTCCATGCATATAGAGCTGTTTTGTTCTTTTTAATGACTATATAGTATTCCACTGTTTGGATGGACTGTGATAGTTTAACATCATGAGAGACCTCATTCATACAAATGACTGCATGAACCACTTATGTACAGTTTAAAAAATAATTATAAAGTGAACACTTATGTAACCACCAACCAGGTCAAAAAATAAAACGTTGTCAGCACTACAGAAGTATCCCCCAAATCCCTTCTCTCTCTCTAGAAGTAACACTATCTTAACTTTTTCAGTAATTATGTCCTCATTTTCTGTATAGTTTTCCAACTTATGTAAACACCTCTAACAATATAGTTTAGTTTTTACCTTAACAGATTTTAATCTTTATACAAAGAGAATCATAGTGTGAATGTTCTTTTGTATCCCACTTCTTCTTTCTCACTATGTTGTTGCATGTAGCCACGGTCTGTTTTCATTGCTGTATAGTATTCCATTGTTTAAAAAGTTACTTAACCAGTCTCTTACTGATGGAGATTCAGGTTGTTTCCAGTCTTTTGCTATTACAAATAATACTGCAATAGATAAAATTTGTTAACTTACACATATGCAAGTGTATGTCTAGGATAAATTCCCCAAAGTTGAAATACTGGGTCAAAGGGCAGTGGTTTTGTGTTTTTTTTTTTTTCCAGGGACACTAGAGGGGAGTGTCCACTGGAATAGTTGGGGGAAGATTTGAGTTAAAGGTCGTTTGCTGGGCTGGATGGACTGTAGTGCTGGCTCCAGGTGGCGGTTCTCATGCTTTCACGTTTGCTTGCTTCTAAAAAACATCCTTCAACAGTAAAGAACAAAATATATTTTTCCGCCTTAAATGAAAACTATGTAGGAGAAAGTCCTACTTCTGCAGAAGTAAATGTTCAAAGGGAAAGAAAGTAAAATGTTATAAATTCTTTCTCTATATTTAATTTTCCAAGTCTAATTTTGACTATTAAGAGAGTGATAGTGAAAAGAAAACCACCACAACCAAATGCAGGCTGAGTCAAAAACCCTTGTGCACCTCCCTGTAGACACTAATAAATAGGATCAGAAGTTACCTAAAACAGAAATAAAAAGTTCTTCAATTATAAGTAATATGGAGAATGGCGGATGAATTGGGAGATTGGGATTGACATATATACACCAATATGTATAAAATAGATAACTAATAAGAACGTGCTGTATAAAAAAAAAATAAATAAAATTCAAAAAAAGCACAAATACACAGAGAAAAAAAAAATGGCATAGCTTTCGATCTTAACTCATTGGGAAAGAGACCAGATAATTATTTAGATGCTCTAATGTAGGTGCAGGAAACTTTTTTAATTTAAAAATTTTAATTTTTTTATTGAAGTATACACAGAATTTTTAAAATTATTTATTTATTTGGCTGAGCCGGGTCACAGAAATTTTTGACTCACCTCTTTTAATGTCAAAGGAGACATATTTTTAAAAATTGAGGTATAAATGGCATATAATACTGTATTAGTTTTGTATACTGCATTTTAAAATTTTTATTTATTTATTTTTGGCTGCACTGGGTCTTCATTGCTGCACTCAGGCTTTCTCTAGTTTCGGCGAGCAGGGGCTACTCTTCGTTCCGGTGCACGGGCTTCTCATGGCGGTGGCTTCTCCTGTTGCCAAGCACGGGCTCTAGGCGCACGGGCTTCAGTAGTTGTGGCTCGCAGGCTCAGTAGTTGTGGCGCACGGGCTTAGCTGCTCCGCAGCATGTGGGATCTTCCCGGACCAGGGCTCGAACCCATGTCCCCCGCATTGACAGGCGGATTCTTAACCACTGTGCCACCAGGGAAGTCCTGTACGGCATTTGAAACTTTTAAGTAGATAGGTAGATAAATATAGAGATATTGTCACGTTGCCCTGGATAAAAGTTGTATCGACTTTACCCTCCTACCAGCAGCGCATGACAGTGTTGTTCCCCACCCCATTGGACGAGTGGGTGCCCATGTAGGGCTGGCCCTGCAGAGTGACAGGGAGGTCAGGCAGGCCTGGGTGGTGGAGCACCAGGTGCCCTTTGCCCCCGCTGGGCTGGGTGGCTGATGGGGTAGGCTGGGTGCTATTGCAGTCACAGGGTAGATGGGCAACAGGAAACATGGGCACTGTGTCCTCGAAGCTGTGTTCACATGGGGGACATGACCCCTCAACACACAGACCCCTCAACCTCAGCCCAAAGAGCTCTAAAAGGAGGGAACAGCATTCCCCTCACCCCCGCTTCCTAGCCACCAGTCCCCATGGGGCTTGACGGGGCGTGTGGGAAAACTCAGGCCTCAGAGCACGAGCTGGGCAAGTTGACCAAAAAAAGCTGAGCCCGTGTACAGAAATGGCCGTCTTGCAACTTCCTCTCACAGTTGAGACACTGGGAGAGGCTCCTTGGGCCCCTCCGAGCTCCCCGAGCTCTGGTCAGAGTGCTGGCTCTTTAGTGCATTAGGACATCCAACAAATATTTGCTCAGGGCCTCTACGGGCCAGGTGACAAAACAGACAAAAATCCCTGTCCTCCTGGGGCTTGTTCTGGAGCAGGGAAGGCAGGGGATATGCAGAGTAGGTGAGAAGGCGGCAAACGCTATACGAAAGAGGATGACCCAGCTGGGGAAGGGGGGGCCGTGTGCAGAGTGAAGAGGGCGGGAAGGGCAGGCCTCACGGAGAAGGGGACACCTGAACAAACCCTGGGAACAAGTGAAGGAGCCAGCCAAGCAGACACCTGGGAGAAGAGCTCCAGGCATGGGGACCAGCAAGGGGCCAGTGTGAAAAGAGCCAGTGGTAGGAGGTGAGGGAGGAGAGGGTCTGGTCAGGTAGGGCACTGGGGGATGTTGTGTGATGTGTGGAATTTGGTTTTGATTCCGGGAAAACAGGACCACCACTGCAGAGTTCATTTTCTTATTCAGATCTGAAGTTGGGGCCGTTATCATCCCTGTGGTACAGTTGAGGAAACCGAGGATCGGAAGGGGCCCATGATTCAGCCAATCGAGGGACAGGCGAGGTTTAAACCAGGTCTGCTGGAGACCCCGGTGGTATCCACCGCAGGCTCTCACCAAGTGCCGCGAGCCAGGACGAGGCAAGGCGAAAGGCCCAGCATCGGCTGAGGTGATGCAGTCAACCAGCATTAACTCACCCCACCTCCCATGACCCTGTGAATTTACCATCAGTGCCATTTTAATGGCAAGGGTCACGTGGCTCAGCTGGAGAGGGGGCTGCCCAAGGACACACACAGCTGGCCAGGGGGTGGGAGGTAACTGCCACTCTGAGTGGCCCTGGGACATGGGCTTCCGCTGCTGCCTCTATCTCGAGATTCTCCCATGGGTGTTTCCCCACCTAAAAATTGCCCTTGGCTCTGGCTTGTTCACAGGCTGAAGTCCAAAGCTCTGAGGGCTGTGCTGGAGCCCCCAGCACCCAGGAGTCCGGCCAGCATTTCCACCCTCCGCCACCCCAAGTGGACCAGCCCCACCCCCACCCCCAGCCAGAAGACACTACTCAACATTCCCAGAACCTCTTTCTCAATGTCTCACGGCCTTTGCTCACAGTCCCACCCGCTCCCACACCCTAAGACCTCCCTCCATTTTTGACGGCTCGCCTCCTCCAGGCTGTCCCCCCAGATCCTCCCTTCCCTGTTCACCTCCATCTCTCCCCAGCCTTGCTGAGTCCCTCCTTGCACTCTGCGCCAGCTCCTGCCCCCTGCTCCCCAGCCCCAGTGGCCAGTAGGCACAGATTTCCAGAACGGCCTGACCTCCTGCGTGCCCCGAATCCCATTGCCGCCCCCCCGCACCAGACCCTTGTCTCCTGCTGACCAGACCTGCAGACGGGGAGCTCACCTCCCGGCCACATCACTCAGCCTCCGGCACCTCAAACCCACCGCCACCCACAGCGACTTCCTCCTGCTCACCACGGGCATCACCCCCCCACTCCCGGCTCACTCACTGAGGACAGGAGCCACTTTCCCCCTCCAGGCCCCCTCTTCTGTGAAGCCCCTGACACCGTCCTCTTCTATCTAGGTACCCCTGGATCCTTCCTTACGATTGGCTGTGTGGCCTCTGGGCAAGCTCCTTCCCCTCCCCGAAGCTCAGATGCCTCAGTTCTGTAGAGGGGCCAACAAGACCCAGACCGCAGCATTGTACAGAGGGCAGAAAGAGACAATCTGTGTGAGCCTTCCCTTTGTATACAGTAGGGTTTCAGTTAGTCCATGTTTCCCTCATCGGCCTCCACAAATGCTTACTGAGCCTTGTGGAGTTTAGGAGTATGGCTCCAGAGACCTTGATTCAGATCCTACCCCTGCCCTTTGTTTGCTGCGTGGCTGAGGGCAAGTCACTTCTCAGAGCCTCGGTGTCCTCATCTGTAAAATGGGGGCAATAACAGGATGCACCTCACCGGGCCGTAAGAATTAGAGGAGCCCACACGTGAGATGTTCGTGTGTGACGTGCACACCCGGCATCCCTCGGGAGGAGGAAGGCTCGACCCTGTCCCCGAGAGCTCAGGAGCTCTGCAGCCCTCAGCTCCTTGGAGCTCCTGCCTCCTGGGCTCTCCAAAGCCTCCTTGGAAAAACTGAGAAATGTGAGGAGTCGAGAAGCTGGCAGAGGAGAGCCTTGAGACAGCAGCATCTCGCCCTCCTTTGCTCTGCCCATACTTCTCTCCTTCTCCCTGCCTGAGCAACCAGCTCTCGGGAGGGGAAAGCCAGCCAGAGAAAGGGGGCCCAGGTCTGGCTGGAGTAGGGACCTTGTGATATAATGAGGGGGCCTTTTCAAAGAAGGAAAAGTAATCATTATTGAGCTCCCATCATGGGCCCAGCACACTGGATCTTTACAACAAAGCTATGGGACAGGAATCACCTCAATTTTATAGATAAGAAATAGGGCTCAGAGCATATACTTAAACTGCTCCAGGTCACAAAGCAGAAAGGGCCAAAATCAGGGTTGGACCAGGCTTATCTTACCCCAAAGCCTGTGCTCTCAGCCCAAAGCTGCCCCAGCGTGTGTGCCAGGAGCAGGGGTCTCTGCGCACAGGATGGCAGTGGGAGGGCCCTGAGCGGGCCAGTGAGTGAGGGGCTGACTTGATTTCCCGGTTGTGGAGGCCAAGATTAGTTTGAAGCTGCCTAGGGGTCCCGGGTGGGTGTGAGGGGCAGCCCAAGGTGCAGAAGTAGGAGGCACGGACCCGGAAGGAGTCCTGAGTGAGCCTGAGTGAATCAGAGGCTCCACAGGCTGAGATGGAAATTCCCTGTGTATGGCGTGTGGTCACCCAGAAAAGGGAAACGGTGCTTTTCGGAGCAGAGGACGGTGGGGGCTTGAGCCCGGGAGCAGATGCCTGCCTGGGTGGGGCTGGTGAGGGCATAGTGACTGAGGAGGCCTGACCTCCGGGTGTGCTCAGGTCCTGCGTGGGAAGAGGGAGGTGGGGAGCCATCAGGCCAGGCCAGGCCTGGTCATGCTGTCGTGTGTCCATGGGTCCTGACAGACGGATAGGAGTTTACCGGGCCCAGAGGGAGGAAGGGCACTTGACTTGGACCGTGGTAACTACCAGAGCCAAGGCACAGGGCTGTGACTCAGCATGGAGAGCCAGTCCCCCGGCTTTTGTTGGGGAACGCTTTCCTATCACCCCAATGGCACCCTCTCACCCCAGGAAGCACTCATCACTTGTTCTTGGTGTCTCACAGCTGCAGTTTCCCTCTTGGAGTACTCAGGATCTTGTAACTCATCTGCGTTCTCCACAAGACTGTGAACAGGGGCCATGCCCTAGTCCTAGAGATTGCTTGCACCCAGCCTAGGGCTGGCATCGAGTAGGTGCTCTGTGTTTGTGGAATGACAATTCACAGAAGAGGATTCTGAGGCTCAGAGAAGTTAGGTGAAAGGCAGCCAGCTGACTGGCTGAGGGGGGCTAGGGCTCTGCCTCAGCTGGGACTTAGTGGGAGGCAAGGAATGGGGCAGGGAAGGCGGCACTGGGCACTGACGAACCCCATCTGGTGTCCAAGGCCTGCTTCCCCCTCAAGCTTCTGGCCAGCCCCGCTCCTGCCTTGTCACAGCGCTGGGAAACTCCTGTCCTCCCGGGCAGGAGACTGAGGGACAAGATGGAGCAAGGGGCAGTCAGACGGAGACAGAAGGGGACTGGATGTCAGGAAATCTTGAATCTCAGTCCAGACACTTTCTAGCTGTGTAGCCTGGGACACGTGACTTCCCCTGTGAGCCCATGTCCATTTATGATGGAGATAATGGGACAGGCTTGTTCGGGGGACAGAAAGAACTGACATCCTCTGCACCGTCATGAGGGAGTTCGTCTATTATTAGAAGTGAGTATTACTTATGTTGTCTGTTGTCTCTCCCTGGAACAGGCCCCTGCTACGGCACCATCCTGCCTGCCACTTCCTAAGCAGAGTGTGCCATGGTCTCGGGCCCAGTGTCCGACTGTCCCAGCTCAATTCTGACCTGCACAAGGGCCTGTGACCCACGCCAGCTGGATGATTGGGCCGAAACCAAACTCAAAGAGAGTGATGGCTGGGGCCTCCTGCCCAGAAACATGACCCCTTAAGGCCCCAGGTGCCCTAAGTTCCACCACAGCTCCCCAGATTACTTGGCGCCCCCCTTGAAGGTCAAGGTCCCCTGGAGAAGCTACCCTCAGGCAGGGCCGGGCAGCGCCATGGTGGCCATTGGTGCTGGAGCTTTTCCAGCCACGAAGGGGAACTGAGAACTGTGGGAATGTGCTTTGGGCAGGCCACGGTGGGCTGGGCCCGGGTGGGAGGAGGCTGCTCCAAGGAGCCCAGACTGATGGGGTCTTGGGGGTGAGTAGTAGAAGGGGATCCCCCCCAGGCAAGTGGTCATGGGGCCGGGGGTCACCATGAAGTATTGGCAGGTTGTCCAGAGAGACCTGGCCGGGCAGTGGGAGGTCGGGGAGCTGTGTGGGGAAGGAAAGAGGAAGCCATGAGGAGGGGGGATGGGCCTGCCGGGGATGGAGCGGGACTGGGGGCTGGGGGCCTGGAGCCACTTTGGCCACAGCCGCTTCACTTCTCCCGGTTTCGGTTTGTAAATAGCAGCTGGCTCCGGGCAGGCGGGATGGGCCCTGCCCCTCTGTGGCCTGTGTCCAGGGCGGTCCAGGTCTGAGTGGCTGCAGACACCCCAACCCTGGATTTGAGGACCCCTGCAGGCATCAAGGCTGGCCCAGCCTTTGGCCTGGGCAGGCAGGTTCTGGTGGGCCTGGTTCTGGGCAGCCCCAACCTGTGGTCACTGAGGTAATGCAGCTGGGACAGAACTTGATGACTTGGCCACATCGGGCTTATTTATAACTGGGCCTCCGTGGGCAGAAGTAGCTGCTGAGCCGCCAACTCAGCACTTAGGCTGACCCAAGGCACCAAGGCAGGGGACAGGGCGGTGGGGGCCAGGCTGGCCTGATGGCCCCTCAGGCTGGGCCTCAGGGTCTTGGGATCCTCACGGCCTCTTTGGCTGGAACCAGCCCTTGGCTGTCCATGATGGGTAGGCCTAGAGATTTAGGAGGAGCCACTTGTGAAGTGGGCACCTCAGAACCTCCTGGGCCAAGCGTGTGGCTGAACTGGGTCCGTGGACTGGTCAGTCCCCAGGGGGCTCAGGCCTTGGCCTTCCTGCAAAGAAACTCTTCTTCCAGAGGTCAGATGCTGTCCACAAACTCAACAAGAAGCCAAGTCATCTCCCCTCCCCTTCTTGCAATAGCAGCTTAAAAACAAAACAAAACATGTTTGGGAACAGGGCAATGCCAAATCCTAAGGCCTGGCCCTGATGGTGGAACTCCAGGCACCTGACACCTGGAGAAAGGTTCAGATCCCTCCTGAGGCCCTTGCACCACAGCACATGGGCACCCATCTCCTTGGTGAATGGATGGGAAGGGCTGGCCCTGCCCCCCACCCCCATTGCCTTTCTTCTGAGGAAGAATGTGAGGGGGTATCAGACACTTTCCTAACATTTTGAGGAATAAAGAGGATCCTAAAATTTTTCTCCTGCTTTGAATCCTTCCAGATCAACCTTGTCGCCTACCACTCTCCGTCTGTCCCATCAACACTCCATCTCCCAAACCCAGTCCCGGCCTTCCCACCTCCATGCCTTCTTCTAAGTCTGGTTCCCCCACCTGGCGTGCCTTTCCCTCTCCCCAGTCTCTCCAAGCCCCTCTCTGTCAAGACCTATGCCAAGCCCCCCTCTGAGGGTCCCAGCCTCAGTGCTCACCCTGTCCCCAAAGCTGAGGCTGTTGGGATGGAAAAATCAAGGGAGGTCAGAACTGGGGCAGAAATGGGTGAGGGATTTTAGATGATGGGTGCCTTGATCACCACAGAAAAGAGGAAATCAAGGCCTGGATCAGGTCAGGGATGGCCAAAGGCACTCAGTGAGCAAAGGACAGAGCTGAGACCAGAGCTCCCACCCTTGGACCTCTGACCTCCGGGACCACCTGCTCAGCCTTGAGTGATAGCCCTGCCTGGCCCCTTCCTCTTGGCGGAAGCTGTTGGGGACAGGAAGGATGGGGGCCTGCAGTGGGGGGTTAACTCGGGCCATCCACTGCCCTGGGTCGGGGCCTGGGGTGATGGGCCCACTTAGGCCCCTCTGGGCAGGGTCGGGGCGCCCGACCTGGAGCCACCCGGGCTGCAGCTGCCCCTGTTTCCACATCGGCAGTAGCAAGTCCGGCGCCTGAGAAAACAGGAAGCGCCCAGTCACCACAGGAAGCATGTGTGTGCAGCCTCCCCACCCCCGGCCATTGCAAAACGCCAACAGCCCCGTTACCACAGGCGCTGCACAGCAGCGGCCAGGAACGCTCTGGCCGCCAGGTCCGCCAAGGGGCCGGACAGGCAGACTCCAGCCCTCACCTGCCTGGACTAGGCCACGGGGTGAGGTCCAGCGGTGGTCTTGAGGAGCCCCAGGTCTGGGCACGGGGGCCTCAAGCCTTCCTTTGGGTTCTCAGCCCCATCCCCAGACACACCTGGGCCAGGCCTGCTCTGGCCACCATTAAATCCGAAGATGGCGTCAGGGGTTGCAGAGAAGCCATTTCTCTGACCTGGTGGGTAGCATTCGAGGACTCTGTGCGCAGCCCTCAGACCTGCCAGGACTTGAGAGGCCATTGGCCCAGAGCCTGCCACCTCCACAACCCCAGGGAGCTGTCTGCTGTCAAGTCCACACCTGCCACAGCCTCTGCCCGGCCCCAGCCCTTCCCAACCGAGACTGTGCCGGCCCCTGCGGTCCTGCCCAGGCTAGCCTTTGGGGGGTCGGGGCCCCTCCTCGTCCCACCCTGCCTGCCCTGACTCACCTCTCACTTCTGGGCTCCCCAGGCTCAACCTTTGGAAGGAGATGGGAGTCCAACAAGGCCAAGGCCCCGTGACTGGGAGGCCTGTGCTCCTCCAGCCCCGGGGACAGCAAGGAAAAGAGAAGAGAGTAGAGCATTTCATGGCTATAATAAATCAAAGGGGGAAGTCGGAGCAGGAGAAATAAGAAACTTCCCTACCCTGGGCACAGGGACCTGCCAGGCGGCAGCCCCCGGCACCCCATGGCCTTCCCTCCTCCCTCCTGCATCCCTGGCTGGGGCCCAGATCTGGTGCCCTCTCCCCAGGCTGAGGCACCCCACCTGCCCAGAGATCCCCGTGGGCATCCAACAGCCGTTCTCATTGTGCATCCTGGAGGTCCAGCATCTCTCAACTCTGCACCTCCGTTTCTTCCAAATGGGCATGGAACTTCCCCAAGTCGAGTACTCCTCTGGGGAGGTGAAGGGTCAGACTGGCCAGCAGAGAGGGCTGTAGTGTCCCTCCGGACAAGGACCCTCAGGGCATGAAGAGGGGGGTGAGACATTCTGAGAACACCCAGTGGGAGAGTTGGACTGGGATGGACAAACCTCTGTGAGAGGAGATGGGAGAGCCAAAGCAAGAGGCAGGAGCGTGGAGCAGAGGTGGGGAGGGCCCTAGACCGAAAACAGGCAGGGCCTTGACCTCAACTCTGTCCCCGCACTTTCGCAAACCAAACCAGAGGCCCAGGGCATGGGGTCCCCGGTGCAGGCAACAGATACACACAGCCAGTGGAGGCACCACGTCTTCCTGGAGTGTCCACTCAGATAGAGACTGAGAGTGGAAACTTATTTTAAGAAAAGGAGAGGGGGAAGCCCACATATTTAAAAGGGTACAAATCTGTATGAATTTTTAAGATAAAAAGAAGGAATTTCAGAAATATTTTGGCTAGCTTTGGCCCCATTATGAGTCATGCCTCCAGATTCCCAGCTGCTGGGGAGACACAGGGTGCCTCTACTTGAACCCTCCTGAGATGGCGTGCTTGCTCCCTTACTCCAGGGGTCTCTGCTCTCACCGTGAGCGAATCCTCCTGGGCCCCTGTCCCGGGTCTCCTGGTGATGTCTCCTGCACAGCTGCCAGCCTAGAGCTTGGGGCTCCTGGGAAACAGCGGCAGGGTCTGGGATCCCTTTGAGCCTCTGAGATCACGCTGCTTCACTCACAACCTTGTCAGACAGATGAGATAAGAAAGTGGCTGTGACTGTTGGAGTCCAGGCTGCAGAGCCAGACAGATTGGGGAGCCTGCAGTGTGTGACCCTGGGCAAGTGATCTCACCTCTCTGAGCCTCGGTTTCCCCATGTGGGAAATTCCTAATTTGAAAGTCTGCAATGAGGGACAAAGGAGGTCATGGAACAGGGCCTCGGGGTGATTGTGTGGCCGGCATCACACAGCGACCGCCACTCCAGTCTCCTCCCAGAAGCCCCCACTTCCTCCCTCCTTTCCCTTTCACCTGCTTGAGAACCTTTGCTCCCTGCTCTTCTCTGCACCCCCAGAGCCCCTGACCTCACTGTGACCTGTCCTGATCTGGGAGAGTACCGGCGCTGGGGTTCCCAGCCCTACCCCAAGGCACTCCATCTGTGAGATGGAGACCTTAGAAGCCCAAACTCCTGCCCTGGCAGGACTCCCCACTTCTGCTTGCATACTTCCTGCCCTCCCAAGACACCCTCTTCCATCCTCAGACCGCCTGTTTTAACAACTAGTAACATTTACTAGGCACTCTACGTACACAACATATTGTAATCCTCGCAGCTGCAGGTACTCTTATCCCCATTTCACAGACGAGGAAACCGAGGCTCAGAGGGGAGGAGTGACTGGTGTGGGGTCAGCTGGCTAGAGAAGGGCAGCTCTGAGCTGAGAACAAGTTCTCTTGTCCACCAGCCCAGGAGAAATCCTATGCAAACCATGAGGCAAAGCAGTGCCTCTTTGTTTGGAAGAAGACTTTGAGTCCTTTTGGATGCCACTGCTGCCCAGGCTCATGGTCATGGCCTATTCCTAGCTCCCCTGCCCTGTCTCCATCATCAGAGTCTCCTGCTTCTCCTGGTCCAGGTTGTAGGATGCCAGAGTTAGAAAAATTCCAGCCTCAGGTGCCCATGAGAGCAAAGAGATTATAAAATCCAGAAAGGTGAGCAACCTCCTGAATCAAATGCTCCCCTTGGCTCCCTGCCCTGGACATGCACACCTAGCAGTGGCACTTAACTCCCGGGGGAGACAGGCCCAAGGGGGCAGTGTTCCCTGATGGTTAGAACCAGGGCATTGCTGCCAGACATTCATGGGTTTAAATCTCAACTTTGCAATCAAGAGACCACCCCCTGGGTAAGTGACTTAATCCTAATATGGAGAGAAAGATGCCTCTCCTGACCTGGAGATTTCACAGAAGGGAAATTTGCTTCTAAAAGCCAAGCTTCGTCATGCATGGCCTCATTTAAGCCTCATTACAGCGCTGACAAGTAGGTACTATTATTACTCCCATTTTACAGATGAAGAAACTGAAATGAAGGAGTCTTCCCAAGGTCACATGGCCTTGCAGTGGCTTAAACCTCAGTCCCGTGTGACTCCAAGTCAGATGCACTTACACTGCCTCGGGCAGGTTCCCCCTTCCTTTTTTCCTAGGAAGTTTCCCTACCACTGCCAGCCCACAGGGTCAGAGGCCCTGAGTGGCAAGTAAACTTTGACTGGCTGGTGCTCAAGGGCTTGGCCCTGCCCAGCGGTGGCGCAGTCCCAAAATGCCTGACTGCTCTTGCTGTTGGGTTGGGCTGGCCGGAGGGCTGCCTAGGCATATGCAGGGGGTTGGGCCCAGCTGCAGTGCGGACTCCTCCAGGCCCCTGCTGTACTATCTTGAACCTACCCTGCAACTATGTTGGTGTCTGACCGTCTCCTGGAGGAGGCGTGTAAGCCCTTCCAGGGGGTCTGCAGGGTGAGGCCAGGAAACCAAGAAGTTGGACTTGCGCTTCTCACTTACTTGGGCCTCTTCCAAGGCCCTGGGAGAGGCCTCAGCAAATTTGTATTTGTGATTTTGTAATCTTTTTCTTAAAGAGGGCCCCCAGATTGTGGAGTTCCATTCCCCTCCCCACTTGCTTCCTGCTGGCTGGCTCTGTGACTTAAGGCAAGTCCCCCAATTTCCCATCTATACAACGGGGATGAAGCCTGGCGAGTCAGCGGGTACAGCAGGGGCAATGCGAGGAACTCAGGGTACCCATCCTTTACAAAAGGCCCAAATCTACAGAGGGATTTCACCAGCCTGCACCTGTTCCATCCCTAACGGCCCTGGGGGGTAACTGGAGACTCCTACCCCCATGTTCCAGCTGCGATGACTGAGGTTTGGAACGGAACGAGCAGGCCGGAGCACCATCTCTCACTGCTCTCTGGGATCAACGCCCAGGATGCCGAGCCCCGGGTTGCAGGGAGGGGGCCGCTACGCCGACCGTGGCTCGGGGAGCTGGGACCAGAGGGTGCGGGGGCGGGCTCGGCGGACGCAGCGTCCCGCACAGTCTCACCGCAGGACCGACCTCGGCCCTTATCTGCTCGGGCAGCTTCCGCCCCCCATCCCAGCCCCCGCCGCAGGCCTGGCCCCCGCCTCCGCCTCCGGAGGGGCCGGCCCGGAGCGCCCCTCCCCCGAGGCCGCCCGCCCCCAGGGAGCGCCCGAGCTGCCGCAGGCTGCTGCCCAGCGGAGCAGAGAGGCGCCCGGCCCCCAGGTGAGGAGCCGGAAGTGATAAATAACTCCTGAGAGGGGGGGCACCATCGCAGCGAGGCCCTCCCTGCTGCAGCGTGCCCACCCCAAGCAGACCAGACAGGGGCTTCCCATCCAGGCCGCCTCAGCCAAATCTGGGAGGGAGATGAGGGTCTCTTAAAGCCCCAAGGAACAGGAGGGGCGGTGGGGTTGCTCTGCACGGCGCTCTGAGGGGCATGACCCCCCCCATCCACACACACGCGCACTAGCGTCCCAGGCCCAAGCGTGGGAGGGAAGAGAGAAGTGGAGACACCTTTGAGAAAGTGAAATGCAAGCCACAAACTGGAGGAGATGTGAGACGTCTGACGTCTGCCACGTACAACCCGCAATGGATAAACATCAAAAACACATAAAGGACTCTTGGAAATCCATGGGAAAAAACAGAAAACAAGTAATCCAACAGAAAAATAGATGAAAGACGTGAACAGGCCTTTTTACAGAAGAAGAAAACACAGTTGTCCAATGAACACGTAAGGGATGCACAAGCTCATTGGTGATAAGGGAAATGCAAATGAAGGCCCCAATAAGATGCTATTTTATACCGTTTGACGGGCAAAAATTAACGAGTCTGACAGCACCAAGTGCTGGAGAAGAGGTGGCGCCACGGAATCTCCAGTGCGTTGTTAGTCAGAGTGCAACTCCCTACAACCTCTGGGGAAAACAATCTGGCCTTATCTTATAAAGCCGAGGCCCAGCAGATCCCCCTCTAGGCTTAAAATCAAGAGAAACTTGGGCATGTGCTCCAAGAGACAGAAACGAGAACATTCAAAGCTGCACTGTTCTGAACAGCAAAAATCTAGAGAATAACCCAAATGCCCATGGACAAGAGAATGGGGAAATAAATTACAGAGGATTCACTCACACAGTGGCACATCGTTCAGTAGTGCAAGCAAATGAACCAGTTTCACCGCGTATCATGAATGAATCTTAGTACCCGTATCGTTGAGTGAAAAAGCCAGTCCCAGAAGACAGATACTTCCTATGAAGTTCAAAACCAAGCCAAACCATACCTCTATAAAAAACAATGTTGGTTCCTTCCTTTTCATACTTCTGTTATTAGGAGCTGACATGATTACCCACCTAAAAGACTCAAGAGTAATACTGAGAAATGATTAGAACCAGTAAGAAAATGTAGTTGGCTTACCAGGTATCAAAGGGATACATAAAAATAATTTGCCTTCCTGTGCACTACATTTAAAACGTAATGGGAAATATGTTCTTTTAAATACCCACAAAATGTAAAATACCTAAAAGTAAACTTATTAAGAGTTATGCAGGACCTATATGAGAACAATTGTAAACATCACTGAATAACGTAAAAGAAAACCTTAAAAGAGCTTTTTTCCTTATTTAAAAAGAAAGGCCAAACTGGACAGAATATTGTCTGTTATGTTTCTTAGGGGAAAAAAAGGACTGTTAACGCTCTGATTCTCCCAAGAAGGAAGCAGTGAGATGGGATGGGGAAGGGGTAACAAGTAAGCAAATCTATGAATAAACATAAATTAAATAAAGTCCTGCGAAGGCTCAGATTACTGTGCACAGTGCACAGGAATTTCACCCCACTTTGTGCTCCTGAGGCAGGAGAGGGGAAAGGGAGATATTAAATTCATTTGGACAGACTTCTATTCAGGGTATAGGCAAGAGCTTGTCTTTCTTTCCAGAAGCCCACAGCGGGAATGGGGGTTGGGAGGGTGAAGAAGTCCCATTGTGTTCAGGGTACAGGGCTCAGGGCTCCAAAGACACAACACTGAGGGCCTGGACAGACCCAGAAGGCTTCAGAGAGGGAGCGGCCTTGTAAACGGGCGGGATTTCAATCGACAGAGAGAGACGGTGGAAGGGGACGAACAGGCCAGGCCTGCCACGGGTAGGATGGGAGTTACAAAGGGGGTTGTAAAGGCAGAGAGGCTGGACAGAAAGTAGTGAGGCTGGGCTGCCCAAGGAAGAGTTGCTGAGGGTGGGGGAAAGGGGCTGCTGTGGAGTCACTGGGGCATCATCAGGCCAGGGCTGGAAATTCAGGGGAGAAAGCACCCCAGGAACTCACGAGGGAGCTAAGGCTGCCCTGAGAAGAACAAGTTGAGAGAGGGTTAGGGTCAGGGGTTCCAGAGGGGCAGGTCCAGTTTGGAGAGGCAGAGCTGGAGGCCACAGTAAAAGCAGCAGGGCCCTGGGTGGGCACTCAGCTCTGCCTCACCTCCTCAGGGCGACCTTGGGCACCCTGAGCCTCAGATGCCCTTCTACATGTCTACCTGCAGCCCCCCACGGAAAGCCCTGAGAAGGTGAAGGCCTGCTTTCTCACAGAAGGCCATACTCTGGAAGCAGAAGTAATGTGCCCATCCCAGAGCCTCTAGCCCTTGACCCCCAGAGGAGGGGGAGGGTTGTCAGCGCATCGGCAATGCCAACGCCAGGCTGTGCTGGTCTCACAGCCGTCGCCTGGTCATTAGGCCCAGAAGCAGTCCCACCTTCTAGAAATAGGGGGCTGAGACCTGGTTGCTGAGAAAGGCCAGATCAGAGAAATTGGTCTGCAGCCCCTCCAATCCCAGACGCCTCCCAACCACGCAGAGCCAAGCAGTGTCCAGGCTCACCCTGCCCTGCTGTGGTTTGTCTGCCCAGTGCCACGACCCAGGAAGACCCTGAGGCCTTCAAACTAGTTGATAAATGTGTTGGAAAACATTCATCTGTGCTCAGCGAGGAGTGGAGAGGGGTGGCCCCCACCCTGTGTCTTTATCTGTTCTTTTCATTACTGTAATACTTTCTTTATACACATGTGTCCACACATGTAAATAATAATAACATCTAATCCTTAAGTAGAACTTCCCATGTACCAGGCATTGTTCTAAGTGTTTTCTGTGTTCATTCAATTTACACAACTACTTGATATAGCAATCCATTTTACAGATGAGGAAACTGAGGCATAGGGAGTTAATTAATATATATATCATATATTTAATTTACATATGATATATATAAAAGCTTTTACATATCTTTTTTACATAATTGCATAAATTATGATCATATACATGTTTTTACAAATTTTCCTTTTATATTTTTTTCTCCCCCACAATGGAATCCATGTTACCATGCTGACGTGAGATCTTCTATATTTTTTATTTACTCACAATTATAAATGGACTTATATATGCTAATACCTATAATCACATGTACCTATACAAGTTTCCTTTTTGTCATTATTTTAAACTAGTGGGTTATAGTAAAAAAAATTTCTGCATCTCTCTTTTCTCACTCGTCCATATTTGGAAGCCCCTGGCAGATCTAATTCACTGGTTTTCTTTGTTTGTTTTTTCCTCCAGGACTCTTCTTTTTATTTATTTATTTACCTATTTATTTATTTATTTATGGCTGCGTTGAGTCTTCGTTGTTGTGCGTGGGCTTTCTCTAGTTGTGGTTAGCGGGGGCTACTCTTCGTTGCAGTGCGCAGGCTTCTCACTTCGGTGGCTTCTCTTGTAGAGCACAGGCTCTAGGTGTGCAGGCTTCAGTAGTTGCGGTGCATGGGCTCAGTAATTGTGGCACGCAGGGCCCTAGAGCACACAGGCTTCAGTTGTTGCAGCACACGGGCTCAGTAGTTGTGGCGCACGGGCTTAAGTTGCTCCGCAGCACGTGGGATCTTCCCGGACCAGGGCTCGAACCCGCGTTCCCTGAATTGGCAGGTGGATTCTTAACCATTGCGCCACCAGGGAAGCCCCTAATTCGCTGTTTTTAACAGCCACACACTAGTCCACCCATTGTCTTTCTACTTGGCCCTCCCGGCTCATGGTCATCCTCTAGAGTCCCATCCCCACCCCCCAGTACATTAGGGAGTCTGATGGTGGAAATTCCGGGCCAGGTGAGAGGAAAGAGCAGTGAGAAGGCAGCAAGTGGTGTTTCTAGCTGGGTCTTGCCCATCCCCTTGCTGGTGGCCAGCAGCCCTCAGCTCCTAGAGGCAGGAATGCTGACTGTGTTATTGTGAAATCATTTGTATATTGTGAAGTGCTTTGCATATGATGGAGTGATTTGCATATATGGGGGGGCACACCTTAGAGATCCCTGAGCAGCATCCCTAAGTGTCTTCCTCCCTTTGCAAAGTAACCAGCACAGGGCTTCCACTTCAGAACTCAGGGAGCAGAACAGGAGGGCGTCCCTGTAGACCTATGGGCCTGGTGGGTGAGGCAGACACGGGGCTTTCAGAGGAAAGCTGATCCCGCCTGGTAGGAGTTGGGGGTCTAGGAAGGGCAGATGTTGGAGTGTGAGGTGGAATCGGGCAACTGGTGCAGCCTGTGAGAGCCCTGTGCCCTCAGAGCCCCTGGTAAGGGAGAGTGACACAGGACGGACGAAGGAATTACCGCATGAGGCAGATGAGGGTCAGAGGCTGGGAGACTCCCACCCTGTCACAATCTCTGCCCCAGTGAGTACCCAAGTGCCCCTTGCTGAGTATTATATGGTCCTGGCTGAGAAGAATGCAAAGTGTAAATGCCAAGGCAGGTTCCCATGACCCTATAAGTGAGAAGTGCTATCACATGCTCTGGGTTCAAGGACACCCAGGTTTGAATCGTGCTTCTGCCATCTGTGCTATTGTGTGACCCTGGGCTAACAGTATCCATCTCAATGGGATAGACTGAGGATTCAGGGAGACAATACACGCAGAGTGAATGGCACGTCGTAGGTGCTCAGTAAATTGCAGTTATAATAATGCTATTGTTTGCTGCCCCAGTCTGAGGTGAGGGAAGCACAGAGCCTTTACTCCCCCAGGTTTGGGGTTACCAGCAGCAATGTCAGGCCACCGTGCATTGGACTCCAAAGGGTTACAAGCCCTGGAGACAAAGGCCTGAGGTTCCCAGTGAAAAACCAAAGCATAAAAATAATTCGATGAGTAAGAATAAAATTCCCTCTTCTGAGGTTCCCGGGGCTAGGCCCCTCCCTGCGGCAGGCACTTCCCCTTTCCCTTGCTCATGGAGGAGCCAGGCTGGGCTGACTCAGAGCAGGAGCGCCACAGCCATCCTCCTACCCAGACCCCGTCCCGGGACGGCGCAGTCTGGCAGCAAAGCGCGCCCCCGTGCGGCCGCGGCTGGGACTGCCTCCCGAGAGAGGAAACGGCGGGCAGACCCGCAAGCGCGGCCACCCAACTGCTCGCGGTCACCGCGGGGCCGCCGTCTCCGCCCTGCGCAGCCGGACTGTGCTGGGCGCCCGCGGGGCCCCCACTTCCGCCCGACCCTCCCCGCCGTCCCGGGCCCGCCCGAGCGGAAGTGCGCCAGCCTCCCGGGTCCCCCATGGCATCGAGGCGGAAGCGCTCTCCCACCGCCGCTCCCCACGACCCCGCGGCGTTCGGTGCGTCGGGTTCCGGACAGGTCCCGTGTGACGTGGCCGCACGCTGGGGGCGGCTCCGGGCCGGGGGCCGGGCGGACAGGCCGGGCGGGGCAGAGCCGGGGCGGGGCGCTGTGCCGCAGCTGGATGGCCGGGGCTGTCCGGAGCGCCTCCGCCGCCGTCGCCGCCGCACGGTGAGTGACCGCCGCACCCCCAGGGCCAGAGCCCCTGACGAGACGGACTCTGCCGATCCCCTTGCCCCCGACCCGGCCTGTCCAGATCAGACCTGGGCCTCTCGCCCAGAGCCCGGGAGTTAAACTTCCTTGGGCTCTTCTCCCCTGTCTCCCCACGCGTCGCTCCCCATCTCTCCCTCTCCCTCCGCCTCCGTCTCTGGCTCTCTCACTCTTGGCTCTCCCGCTCTTGCTTCTGCTTTCCCTCTGCTCTCCGACTCTCTCGGTACCCCCTCTCCTGTCCCAAACTTGTCCCCTCCCCTCTCCTCAAACTTGTCCCCTGACCCGCCTCTGCCTCCAAGTCCGGCCTGGCGCAGTCCTGCCTTTGGTCCCCAGTGGAGCCCAGAGGGTTTCATCGGTCCCGTTAAAGCCCGGAGGTCCTAGACCCGAGCATCTTTTCCAGCTGCTTTCCCTCCCTCCCACCTCCATCAGCAGATGAGGAAACTGAGGCAAGGACATCACTGGCTCAAGGTCACAGCCAGCATGAGGGAGGGCAGACCACATTTAAACCTCATGCCTGAGTTTCCAGGTTGAACTTCCGTCTTGGTTGACTCACATCCAGATCCTGTGATCCGCCTGCTGGGTACACTCTTGCTGCCTGGTGCTCCTGGGCTCCCGCAACATAAGGAGGGTTCTCTGTGCCTCCTCCATGCCAGGCACACTCACCTAATTAGCAAGCTCATCTCATTTTCACCACTGTGTGAGGGAGGCAATACTCATCTCCCTGCTACAGACAAGGAGACTGAGGCTCAGAGAAGGGCTCTAGGAACTTGTCCGCAGTCAAGCAGCTGTAAATGCAGAGCACAAAGTCAAGGGCGGGTCTTCAAAGCCTGTGCTCTGCACATCTGTGAGGCAGCTCCTAGCTGAAGAATCCTCTCTCTTCATTCCCACCTCCTGGCTGTCTCCGTGCCCCAGCGATATTGGACTCATTTCCTAGGAAAAAGCCCTGATGGTCTTGAACTAGCTCAGCTGCTTGGTTTCCCCACCTGCACCTCCTAACATTGCCCCATCAAGCTAGACTGTGCTGGCCGCCATCCCTGGGGGTGTCCTCACTGGGGCGCATCCTGGCAGCGAAGCCTCCCCTGGCAGCCAGACACCCAGCTGGGCCGGGCCTACCGGTGTCTGAGGGGAACCCAGCCAGCGCCTCACCCTGTCATTAAGGAAAGTTTAGCCTCAGGCGGACAGGCTGACACACAGCCTGGAACTGGTTCCCAAGGAAAAAATGTGTGCTCCTTGGGAGTGGGGTGTGGCGGAGCAGAGCCCTTTTGCTCTGTGCACCCATCATTGGGATCCTCAGAGGCCCTGGGGGAGGCAAGCAGGAGGGCAGGTGCCATGGCCGCTGGGAGTGGGGGGAGGGTTAAGATGCCACGTTTCCTAAGCAGGTGTGCGGCCAAGGGTGGCAGCTCACGTAAGTGGCCTTTGTGTTTTTCAGCACGTGGCATGCCTGGATGTCCCTGCCCTGGTTGTGGCATGGCGGGACAGAGGCTCCTCTTCCTCGCTGCTCTTGCCCTGGAGCTCCTGGGAGGGGCTGGGGGTTCCCAGCAGGCCTTCCGGAGCCGGGGGGTGGCAGCGGCCTGTCGCCTGGACAATAAGGAAAGTGAGTCTTGGGGGGCCCTGCTGAGTGGAGAGCGGCTGGACACGTGGATCTGCTCCCTCCTGGGCTCACTCATGGTGGGGCTCAGCGGGGTCTTCCCATTGCTCGTCATTCCCTTGGAGATGGGGACCACGCTGCGCTCAGAAGGTGAGTGACCCTCCTCTGGCACCGAGGGGCAGCCAATGGCACGGGAAACATGCTGCTGCTCTTCCTGGGAGAGCCGGGTCTCTGGTCCCGAGTGGCAGTGTGTCTGTGGTGGAAGGTGGGGACCCAGCACAATTCCTCACCTTGGTCCAGTGAGCCAGCGTGCGCCGTGCTCATTTGTTCGTTCGTTTGTGCATCTGTTTATTCTGAAAGATGAAAGTCAGCAAACATTCACTGTGAAGCAAGAAACAAGGCTGGAAATCGGATGCCGGGCTGCCTGGTTCAAATCTTGGCTCTGCCGCTTACCAGTTGGGTGGTATTGGGCAAGTTCCTTAACTTCTCTCTGCCTTAAGCTCCCAACCTTAAACATGAGGATAATAATAGTATCTACCTCATAGGTGTTATTGTGACGATTAAATGAACTAACGTCGGCAAAGCACTTAGGAGACGGCCCCGGTGCAGGGACGGGGCTCCGTGTTCGCGAGCCAGTGCTGGGCATCGCGCTGCCTCTCGCTTCAGTCCCTGCTCACAGTGCAAGAGGGCGCTCAGACCCAGAGCCCCTGGGGCGGCCTCACCCAAGAACACGTGAGAGGCTGGTAGCTGGCCTGCCTCTGGAGAGGGGCGCTGGGAGGTGGGTGCAGGCCTGGCAAAGGCTTTTCCTTGGCTGCGCATGTGTCCATAGGTGACATGCTATAATGAAAGCTAAAGAAGATCAGATGGGGAGCTGCTAAAAATGCAGGTGCCTGTCACCCCCACCCAAGAGTATGACACAGTAGGTCTGGACCAGGCCCCGGGAATCTTTGAAATGAGGGTCCCCCAGGGGCTCGTGCTGCCTGCCAGGCTCCAGGAACTGTTCATTCAACAGATGGTTATGAACGCAACTGTGCCAGGCACTGGGCTGAGGGCCGGTGCCCCAGCTGTGAACAGGGCCCTCTTCTGCTGTCTTGGCCTGTGTATCAGTTCAGCCCCTCTCATAGCATCCCTGAGAGGTCCACCTAGGGAGGACTTGGATTATTAGCTCTATTTTACAAATGGGGAAGCACAGGCACAGAGAAGTTCTTGGAGGAGCCCAAGGGCACACAGCCTGGAAGCAGCAGCTTCCCCCTGGGACCCCCACCCCACCACCAAGCTGCCTCTTCCTCTGGGCCTCAGTTTGTCTATCAAACCAAAGGCCCCCTCAGGGCACTTCTAACTCTGGATGTTGCACGTCCGCGCAAGTCCTCACATCTCTGCCACTTTTCTGAGAGTAACAGTGGCTGAGAAGAGAAACACTCCCACTTCATAAGCACTTGCTGTATGTATTGTTGTTTAATTCAGGGGTCCCCGACCCCCGGGCCGCACAGCAGGTGAGCGGTGGGCGAGCGAGCGAAGCTTCATCGGCCGCTCCCCCTCGCTCGCGTTACCACCCCCATCCGTGGGAAAATCGTTTGCCACGAAACCGGTCCCTGTTGCCACAAAGGTTGGGGACCGCTGGTTTAATTCACACAAGATCCCTATCAGATAGATCCAATTGTCCCCAGTTTACAGATTATGAAATTGAGTCCCAGAAGTAATCTGCCCAAGGTTACCAGCTGGTGCGTTGGGGAGCTGGGACCTGTCAGGCTCCCAAGCCCAGTCTCTTAACCCTGAAGCAGTAGTGGCTCCACAGTCGGCCCGCAGGTCGTGGTGTATTCCTGCTGGGCACCAGCCCTTACTGGGACTGAAGGGTTGGGGACCCAGGAAGGCCAGCAGCCCATGTCCAGCCTTCTGGAGACTTGCAGTCTGGTTGGGACCACACTAGGAGCCCAGTAAGCTGGGTGGGGCAGAGGTCAGGCCAGGGGCTCTGGTGCCCCAGTTCCCAGGTCCCACATCTCTGCCTTGTAGCTGGGGCCCGGCGCCTGAAGCAGCTGCTCAGCTTTGCCTTGGGGGGACTCCTGGGCAATGTGTTTCTCCACCTGCTGCCCGAGGCGTGGGCCTACACGTACAGTGCCAGCCCTGGTGAGTGAGACCACAGGCCGGGGGCAGGAGGGTGGCAGGCGGTAGGTGGGAACTGGTGCCCAGGCCCAGGGATGGCCTAGGCCCTGCCTGCTCTGCAGAATGACTGTGAGGGGGTTCTGGACGTCTGGCGGGGAACTTGTCCTGGTCCCAGTGCCCTGGTCCCTATGGGAGTTCCTGGGGCCCAACTGCCCCACCAGCCAGTCCTGGCACCCTGCCCCTGTCACTGCCCTGGACTAGGTCCCATCCCAAGTAGCCCCCCTTCTATGCCCTGGCTTGGCCTGGTGTGTCAGTGCTGCCCCCTGCAGGTGGTGAGGGGCAGAGCCTGCAGCAGCAACAGCAACTGGGACTGTGGGTCATTGCTGGCTTCCTGACCTTCCTGGCGCTGGAGAAGATGTTCTTGGACAGCAAGGAGGAGGAGACTAGCCAGGTGAGCCCCAAACCCCAGAGGCTACACAGGTCAGCCTCTGCTCTGTGGTGGTGCCAGGGCCTGGAGGCCCAAGTTCTGAGCCAAGCCCTGAAAAGAGGGTCTCTCGGCCCTCTCCTGGGAGCTCCAGGAGGCTGGGCCGGCTTGTTTGGAAGGACCTGGGCATCAGCCCCCGCCGTGGCCTGTTCTCAGTGAGAGCAGTGCGGGAGGCAGAGGGCCTGCTGGGTCTGGGGGCGCCCGGCTGACTGGGCAGCAGAGCCCGGCCAGGTAAAAGGGGTGTTCCCTTTTTAGCTCTTCTCCATCTTCCACTCCCTTTCTGTCCACCCTGGCCGAGTGGGGGGCATCTAATGTCACGTCTCCCTCCTTCTCCTGGCCCTAGGCCCCCAGCAAAGACCCTGCAGCTGCGGCCGCGCTCAGTGGAGGCCACCATCTGGCCCAGCCAGCTGCAGGGCCCGGCCTGAGCGCCGTGGTCCGGAACATCAAAGTGAGTGGCCCGCCCAGGGCCCCCTCCTCCTGCAGCCGCCCCACCCCAAGTGGCCGGCCCAACTCAGCCCTGCCTGCCCGGTTCAACCCAGCTTTCTCTCCCCTCGCCCAGGTCAGTGGCTATCTCAACCTGCTGGCCAACACCATAGACAACTTCACCCACGGGCTGGCTGTGGCTGCCAGCTTCCTTGTGAGCAAGAAGGTGAGTGGGGCTGGGGCAGTGGGACCCAGGCCCTTCGGTGGGAAGGGTGGTGCCTGCGTTAACCAGTGGGCTCCGCCTCCAGAATAGGTCCCCAGGCATCTCCTTGCTCCCTCCATCACAGCACCCTCATCCACGCCTCCCTGCTGCTCTCCTGGACACGGCCTCCTTCTGTCTCCACCACCGACTGGTCTTTTCTTGCTGCGAACACTCCTTGTTGGGATCACAGTCCTCTGCCAGGCTGCTATGCTTGGCCCCTGCCTGCTTCTAGATGCTTCTCCCCACCCACCTCCTCCCTCTGCCCTCTGCGCTTTGGCCCCAGGGTCTGCCTACTCTTGAACTGGCCAACCTCTGTCCCCTCTGGTAGCCTCCAACTCACTGTTGCCTCTGCTTGGAATGTTCTTTCTTCCCCTCTGAACTGCCAGCCCCTCATCCTTCAGGCTTCAGCTTGAACTGCACGCTCTCAAGGAGGCCTTTGCTGACCCCTCATCTCAGTTAGGCCCATCATGTCCCATGGCACCCAGTCCATCCTTTCCCCATAGCACCTGTCATGGTGTGTAATCACATGGTTCTTTGTCTGTTTACTCAATCCTTGCCTCTCCACTCCAGGCTGTTAGCTTCTTGGGGGCAGGTTCCTTGTCTGTTTTATTTGCTGCGATATTTCTAGCAGCCAGATGGTACCCAGCCAGGGCACCCAGAGCAGAGTAAATGTTTGTAGAATGAGCGGACAAGCGGGGGCCCTAGCCCTCGGCACAGACCCCACAGACTCCCTCCCCTCCCTGCAGATCGGGCTCCTGACCACCATGGCCATCCTCCTGCATGAGATCCCCCATGAGGTGAGTGCCAGAGGGTTCCCGTGATCGGCCATGTGGGTGTGGAGCTGGGGGCAGGGATTCGGGGTGGGACTACCCAGCAATGGTGGGCTTGGGCGGCTGGACCACAGAGGCCTGGAGCTGCTCAGCCTGCTAGGCTGCAGCCACCGTTTCAGCTGTGCTCCAGCATCCTCAGGACGGGGGGCCCTGCCGAGGGGATGCGGGCTGGGGCACGGGGTGGGCCCAGCTACAGGGCGGGTGCAGGGGGCTCGTTGTGTGTGTCCATGCCTGAGATGCTCAGGGGATCTGGCCCCACTGGGGCCCAGAGTGATCGTCTGGACCTCCCCTCAGGTGGGCGACTTTGCCATCCTGCTCCGGGCCGGCTTTGACCGATGGAGCGCAGCCAAGCTGCAGCTCTCGACGGCCTTGGGGGGCCTGCTGGGCGCCTGCTTCGCCATCTGTACTCAGTCCCCCAAGGGAGTAGGTACGGGCGTGGTGGGTGGTGGCGGTCAGCAGAGGGGCCCCAGCCAAAGGGCACAGCTGCCCTGACCCTGGTGTCCAGGCCAGATTCTGCCCCCCATCCACCCCGCGGGAGGGAGTGTAGTACACATGGCTCCCCTGGACTCCCAGCCAGTCAGGGCTTCTCCTGCTGCAGAGGAGACTGTGGCCTGGATCCTGCCCTTCACCTCTGGCGGCTTTCTCTACATCGCCCTGGTGAACGTGCTGCCCGACCTCTTGGAGGAAGATGACCCATGGTGAGCTACCCACTGGCACTGCCATTCGCAGGGCCTCTGCCCCCGGCGTCTCGGCCAGTGCCACCCCCTGAGCCCCTGCCCCTCTCCCCACAGGCGCTCCCTGCAGCAAGTGCTTCTGCTCTGCACGGGCATTGTGGTGATGGTGCTGTTCTCGGTCTTCGTCGAGTAACTGTCCCTGACGCCCCACCCCCTGCACAGCAATAATAGACTCAGATCGACTCTGTGACCGTGTGTGTGTGTGTGAGGCAGAGTGAGCGAGTCCTCCGAACTGACAAGAGGACGGGGTGTGTGTGGTGTGCATGTGACTGTGTGCAAGACCGACACTGTGATCCCTTGTGTGCTGGGCCCAGGGCCCGATGCCCACGCCTGCCCCCAGCCACACTGCGGTCTTCTCTCCTTGGCCCCCTGTCACCTTGCACCCCCTGGAGTCAGCAGTGAGGAACAGGAACACTGGTCCCAAGCAGAGGCCTCTGCCCACCAGGACGCCAGGAGGAGTGGGAGCAGCCCAAGGAGCCCAGGGCTGCAGGGAGTCCCAGAGCTGTCTCCTGCTGGGGCCTCATGGGTCCCTGGCCTGAGGGAGTGAACCTCTGCACATGGGCACGCAGCCCTGGGCAGCCAGGAACTGAGGCTGGGGCACCTCCTCTCTGCTGTGTCCAGTGTTCTGGCCCTTCCTTCACCAGCTCCAAGGCCAAAGAAAGGAGAGGCAGGTGCTCATGTAGCCCCCAGCGCCACTCAGCACTGACAGTCCTACCCCTCCCAGCATGGAGCCGGGAGATGCTTTCTAAGACCTTTTCCCCGTGGCTGCTTGCCCTGGCCCAGCTTCTGTTCCCCCAGGGAATGCTCCCTGGCAACGCCAGCGGCTCTGCCACCTCCAGCTGCCAAACAGCAGCCAGCAGGGCAGCGAGCAGCCCCGGGCCAGAGGCTTCCCAGTTGGCTCAGGGATGCTCGTGCCAGCACAGGGTCCAGGCAGACACTCGGAGGGCAGGAAGAGAGGGAGCGGTGGCTGCCACCACCCCCACCCCCGACCCCCGCCCCTGGCTCGGACCCCTTTTCCTGTCCCACTGTGGGTGGGGCTAGGCGGGGGTGGCGAGGGCTCCACATTGTCAGCACTCAGGAATGTGCTCTGGGGATGCTGAAGCCATAATCCCCAGCTATTTCCCTTGGCTGACGCCCAGGTACTCAGCTGGCCCACTCCACAGCCAGGCTCCAGCCCTGCTACTTGACCGTGGGCGTCTTGAGAAGTAGCCATCAAGAGGGTCTGAATGGTTTTACGGCAGTTTTGCTGTGGTTCCATTTGTATCTGTAAATACCTGTTCTATAGATGAGATGCAAATAAATATACACAAACCGGCTGCCTCTGTTCTGCATACCAGAGCCCATGGTCAAGCAGGGCTTTTCCGGCCACCCCGTGCTCCGGCCAGTTTGGCTGCTCTGCGGGCCCAGCTCCCGCAGGCTGCCCAGCTGGTCTCCACCGTCATCCCCGCCCTCTGGGCCTCCTGCTTCGTCTCTGAGCTGTTACTTTTGGGGTGCTTCTCACAACAGGGTATACATTTCATGTTTCCCTTGTTTATTTTGTTGTTAGCTTTTTATGCCAATAAAACAAGCCTGGCTCTAGGCCATTATAGCCCGCGTCACCCCCAAGGGTGGTGTCCTCATAGACCTACGAACCAAGGGCTTTTTCCTGGCCTGCCCCCTAAGTAATTTTAACCGCGGAAGGGAGCTCCATCCACAAAGTCAGCTCCAGGTTTGGCCTCTATGAAATGTTATTTTTCATTAAAAAGAAAAGGAAAAAATGAGATCTTTATTCTAAACCATACCCTCACCACCAGTGAATATGCTAAGAATGAAGACAGCATCAGGCCCAGGGGGAGCTGCTTCCCCAGTGCTGCTAGGAGAGAGCAGAAGGGGGAAGTGGAGTCCCACTTCCTCTCCTACCTTCAGCAGGCCGTTGGCGGACAGCGCGTCCGCGCCACATCACGGAGGCTGCGAAGCCCGGATGGGCTGTATCCTCAGCTGGGAGCGCCTGACTCAGTATTTCCAGCAAAAAGGGCTCTGCTTCACCTGACTGTGACACGCCCAGGACCTGGTGGCCTGACAGAAGCGAGGAAGGAACCCAGGGCTGTCCTGGCAGTCCCCGCCTCCCGTGAGCAGGCCCTGGGGCTCCTCGTGTGTCGGGTGACAGTTGCACGTGCAGTCATGGCACTCTGCCCGCTGAAGGAGGCAGTGGGGCCCCATTTATAAATGAGGACCCCAAGGTCAGGGGTGAGGGTGGTGCTCGCAGCTTCACGCAGGTGGGCGCGGGGGGTCGGGGTGAGAGATGCAGGAGTGGGGGCAGCTAAGCCCAGGACAGGGCCAGAACAAGAGCACTTCCGAGGCTGTGCTGGGGCTCCTCCGGGGGATGGGAAGTCAGTGGGATCACCAAGGAGAGCGCAATGGGGGTGCACCCTGACACTCAGGATGGCGGCTTGGAGGCGGTGGGACTAGAGAGAGGGGAACTCCAGACAGGCCGGCAGTCAGTAGCTCTGTGACTGTGGGCATGTCCCTTCAGGGGAGGTGATGGGAAAAGGAGGGTAAAGGGCTTCTGCCAGGGGGCAAGTGAGAGCTGATGGAGAGTTCTAAAGGGCTGCTGCTTTGAAAGGCCATTCAGGGGGTGGTTAAAGCTGCTAAGACAGCACAACATAAACTAGGCTTTATTCTTACTCCTGGGTTTGAAGCCTAGCAATGCCATCTAAGAGTTGTGCAATCCTGGCCCAGTTGCTCGAAATGCATCTATAAAGCGGGGCTACCCTATTGGTAGTTGCTGTGATTAACGAGATAAAACCATGCACACGACCTGCATAGCACATGGCTCAGGGTGCGCGCTCAGTGAACGGTGAACCACGAGGTCAGGTTCCAGGTCGGGGAGCTGGAAGGCTGGTAGACAGAAGAGGACCACCAAGATGGTAAAGGAAGCTGACGGGATGTGGGGCTGACGGCAGAACTGGGGGTGGGAGAGAACACAGCATGACCACGCTTAGGCCTAGAAGGGCTCTCGGAGTAGATCCTGCTCAACACTGATTTTTCAGCCAGAGGAAACGGGCCAACAGCTAAAAGGAACGTGTAGAGAAACAGGAGGCTTGGGGGCCAGGAAACAAGGGAGCAAAGACCCAGAGCCAGGGCTTTATAAGGAAGCGAGGCCTAGGGTCAGAGCACCAAAATTCAAAAAAGAAGGAAAAACTAGTCTGGCTTCCCTTCAGGCCCCTCATACTAGAGCTGCAGCACCACAGGCCTCAAAAGCTCAGAGAGGCGGGTCAGGGAGTGCGGAGAGAGCGGTCTGGAGGGACATGATGGGGGAGGCAGAAGACCCCGGGGAACAGCTGTGGCACACGCCCACCCCTCCAAGAGGGCCTCACCCCGACAAGGCGTTTGAGGCCCTCGGCTGTCTCGGGTAGGAGCACCTGGGGAAGGGGCCTCCTGTATCTGCCCCCACTCCTCTACCCAGAGCCCAGGGAAGGCAAGCCAGACAGGTGGTGGCAGGAACCTGAAACCATCCTTTATTACGAATTTTAACCAGCAAGAGGCCAGAGAACAGGTGTGGCAGGCGACCCCTTAGGCGTAGTACTGCAGGTTGGCTTTCTTCTTGGCCTGTACCTCCAGGATGCCCTCCATGTAGTCCTCGTGGGTGAGCTCTGTGGCGCCCCTGCGCAGCGCGATCATGCCCTGCAGCCAGGACAGACAGGCTCTAGGGTGCCTCCCCAGACCCCCAGCCCGGCTCCCAGAGGCCTCCACCTTCTCAGCCTCTTCCCCTCAGCAGCCCCCAGCAGCCTGCCCAGGGGAGGAGGCACGAAGCGCCCAGCCGCTCGGCCCACCACTCACCGCCTCCACACACACGGCCTTGCACTGGGCCCCGTTGAAGTCGTCTGTACAGCGGGCCAGCTCCTCGTAGTTCACGTCAGGGCTGGGAGGTGGGGAGGTATCACAGGGTTCAGCCACTTACGGGAGTGGGTGGGGGAGCCCATGTCCTCCCACGTGCCTCCGTCAAGCAGCGAGGTCAACTCGCCGCCATCACGGGCGACTCCCTTCCCCACTGTGTCTTGTTCTCTTCTCCACACGAGGGGGAGAGGAACGGAGGTAGGTCAAAGCAGATTAGACCAAGTTACTCCAGTGTCTCCTGAGCCCTAGCATTCTAGAAGTCTGCACCTGAGACCTGGGAATTCAGCCTGAGGCAGGGGAACAGGAGGTTGTGGAGACAGAAGAGCCATCTCTCTGTCTCCCAAGCAGCGCGGGCCCTGCGTCAGCACAGCACTGCTGCTGCCACTTACTGATCTCATGCGCCAAGTACTGCACTTGACACTGCCGCAACCCCGTGAGGTCGGAGCCCTTATCCCCAAGTCCCAGATAAGAAAACTGAGGCTTAGAGAGGTCACGCCACCTGCTGATGGTCACACAGATCTGAACCCAGGTCCACCTGGCCCCTGGCAGGATTGCCCTGGGCCATGCTGGGCTGCGTTCATCTGCTGGGGCAGGGGTGGCCAGGAAACAGGGCCTCCAGCCTGCACACCTTCCGACCATGGGGGAGGGCTGTGGGGGGGGGGTGTGCAGGTGGACCCGAAGGAGCAGAGCACCTTCAGTTGGGGCCTGGGCCCCAGCACGATTCTCTGTCGGGCACCTGGGGAGAAATGGAGGCCAGCGTGTGGAACAGTGCTCGGTGTGAAAGGGACATGGAGAGGGGGAGAAGCTAGACCTGGGGAAGGTCAGTACAAAGAGGACAGAGACAGCTCTGCTGCTGCCCCTTCAGGTCTCAGCGCCTTGCTCGTGCCTTTGCCCACCTGACATTCATCTTTCGGGAGTGGATCTGCATGATTCTGGCCCGGGCCTCCTCGTTGGGCATCGGGAACTCGATCTTGCGGTCCAGGCGGCCTGAGCGGAGCAGGGCAGGGTCCAGGATGTCCACCCTGTTAGTGGCTGCAATTACCTGAGCAACAGGAGAAGCAGAAACTTGAAGCGTTCACAGACAGGCAACAGTCATGGCCACGACGGGCAAAGAGGTAGCTCAGGGTCCATATGAAACGGCAGGGAATATTCAACACCGACCCCAATTCTAATTCTAGCTCCATCAGCTAGATGACAGAGAAGATCCCCTGACCTCTAAGCCCCACGTTCTTCACCTGTGAAGTGACAATACTCACCTTCACTTGGGTGTTCGGCTGGAACCCGTCCAGCTGGTTCAGAAGCTCCAGCATCGTCCTCTGCACCTCCCGGTCCCCAGCCTTCTCGCTGTCAAAGCTGGGGCACACAGGAGGTCCAACACACCGGTGAGGACACAGCTCAGGGAGAGCCCTCCTCTCCTCTACCACCAGAAGCCCAACCCAACCCATCCAGGGCAGGGAAAAGTCTCACTCAACTTGGGGCCCCCAGCCCAGGGACCAGCACAGAAATGGTGTCAGGGACTGGAGAAGCTCCTGGGATCAGGTGCTGGGCTTAAGATAAAACAGTGAGCGAAATCCACTGCCTGGCCTATGCCCCTAATGAATGTGTCATCATATCTGAGCTAAAACTTAGAAATACAAAGGTCTGGCCCAGACTTGGCACGTGACAGGGAGCCCAGGCAAGCGTCCCTGAGGAAGTGTCCCCTCAGGCTGAGATCTTAAGGCTGAAAACACATCGGCTGGGCAACCAGCCAGTGGAGAACAGGGGAAAAAGAAAAGCACATTCCAGAGAGGAAACAGCAGGTGCAAAATCTCTCCCACCAGACTGGGCCTGCAAACTGAGGGGACATTGTGGAGGGAGTCCAGAGGGAAGGGGAAGGCAGGGACAGGATGAAGCTGGAGGGGAGCAGGGGCAGCCACACGGGGGCCTTGCAGGCCACGGCAAGCCCAGCATTTATCCCAAGAAGCAACGGGGAGGGCCAGGAAGGAAAAGCAGGATCTGTTTGCGTTGAGGGACTGTGGGTGCTGCTGAGTGAAGTTTTGAAAGGAACATGCTGGTAGCTGTGAGGAGAAAGGATGGTCAGGGGAAAAGAAACGAAGCAGGGAGGCTACATAGAAGAGAATTTAAGAAGTACAACCACAAGAACAGAGCCTCCACCATCCCACGGGGAGTAGGGAACAGGGTGGGAGAGCTGGAATTGACAACAATCCCCTTGGTGGCACTCAGCACCCCCTTACCGCTTGGTGCCGATGGCATCCAGCTCATCGATGAAGATGATGGATGGAGCTTTCTCCTTGGCCAGGGCAAAGGCATCCCGGACTAGCTTGGCACCATCCCCAATGAACATCTGCACCAGCTGGGGGCCAGCCAGCTTCAGGAAGGTGGCCTGGGGCGGGGGTGGGGTTGACACGTCAGGCCAAAGGCGCAATGAGAAGCCCCTTCGATCTGAGCCCATTGGCAGAGCTTTAGCCTCCTCATCCCTCCCAAAGCACTCACCTTGGTCTGTGCAGCACAGGCCCGGGCCAGCAGGGTCTTCCCCGTACCTGGGGGCCCGTACATTAGCACCCCCTTTGGAGGCTGGATCCCTAAGTTCTCAAACTTCTCCTTGTGGTTCATTGGCAGGACGATGGCCTCCACCAGCTGCCAGGAAGAAGTCCTGGGTGAGGACAGTGAAGCCCTGTGGGCTCCTACAGTCCAACCCTGAATAGCTTCAACCCCTACCCGTAACCCTCCTACTCCAATTCAGAGACACTGCCCTCTCCTTCCCCCACATCCAGAGGACACAGAATGCTCGCTCCCACCACGGCTGGCTATGGACTCCCCGGGAACAGATGGATATGGCAGAAAAGACACTGGGCCAAGAAAAAGGAGCCTGAGTTCCAGTCCTGGCTCTGGCCCTAACCTTCTGTGATCCTGGGCAAGTCATTCAGTTTAGGGGATCTCAGTCTCCTAAACTGTTACATGGTCTCCTCCTTGCCTCCCTAGGATGCTATGAGGATAAGAGGCACACTGGGGGAAAGTGCTCTGGTCACTGAAGTAGAGAAATACAAAAGGCTGGTGAGGCTGCCATGCCTCCCTCACCTCCTGAATCTGCTTATCCAGGCCCCCGATGTCACTGTATTGCTCTGTGGGCCTCTCGTCCACCTCCATGGCCTTCACCCGCGAGTCGTACTCTGTGGGCAGGGTCTCCAGGATCAGATAGGAGTCTTTGTTCACACCCTGGGGACACAGCACAAAGACTTCAGATTTGTCTCAGCTCAAGGCCTACCTAAGTGGCTGGGTGATAGGTGTCTACAGAATGAAAGGCAAGATATGAGAGTGGGCAACACAAGAATCAAAGAGCAGGCAGACACGCTCTCAGACTCTGCAGGCTGCTCTGCAGACATTCAGGACCAACAATGACCTGGGCCTGGGGCAGGGGCTCAGCTAATCAGTGGGAGAAACCTCGCTGGAAAAGCCCTGCCTGGGCTCAGGGACACCACTCACCACCAAGTCTCCTGGCTTCAGCTTTTCAGCATCCACCAACCCAATCACAGGCAGGAAGTATGTCTGTAGGGAAGATTCCAGGTGCAGCCTCAGTTACTGCCCTTAGTAAGGCTCCCTGTCCCACATCCACCCCTCACCCTCCTCAGTTCTCCTATGGCTGGGCCAGCCTCACCTGTCGTGTAGAGGTTTTGATCACTGCACACTTGCCCTTCCTCTGGGAATCCAGGTCAATATTGGCACCATCTTCCTCTTGATCGTTGGGATCAACATCTAGAAGCTGGGAATGGAAAAAGCTCAGATCAAGCCCAGCTCAGTTCCTTGAACTCTCCAGAGCCCAGCGCTCCTGAGGCTGCGACAATCTCAACACTGGCAGGGCTGGCCGACCCTACCTCACTCCGCAGACTAGCCCTGAGCCCAGCAAAGGTGTGGTTAATAAACCAGATTAGTAAGATCTCTGCTCAGGTGTTGCTTCTCTGCAGAGCTCATCTACCCCCAGGGAAAAATAACCAGTAGAAAAGGAAACATGCGAGGCTTCCAAGGCTTTTTCAGGCCCTATGTATCTCCCTGGAAATGCACACTGGAGAGGAAACCCTAGGAGGTTTAGCTCTTACATGCAGTTTAGGCCTCAAAACACCCACCCACTCTTTCCCCAGTGGGCCCATCACAGGCTGTCCCAAGCCCCACTGACCCCTCTCTTCCCCTCCACATACACACACACCTCGATGACGTTGGAGACCAGGTACGGCAGAGTCTTGTTCACTTTGATTTTCTCACTGTTCTCTTTGATTTTGTCCTTCATGGCTTGGAGCTCGTGGGTGACTCGCAACACTTCGCTCTTCATGATCTGGGATAAGGGTGATTGGAGGCAAATATTCAGCTTTAGCTCAGCTTATCCTAGGGCCTTGTAATTGGTGAGCCTTATCCAGGCTGCCTGGGGGACCCTCCTGCCCCTCTTCACTCATATCTAAGGCTCTCTGAATGCTCAGCGCCTGTGTCCACAACCAGCAGAGGTCAGAACAGGAGACCAGTGTGGAAACCTCCTGGTGAAGTATTAGTTGTACTAAAGGGAAAAGAGCAAGACTTTGAGTCACGCAAACAGATTTTAGGTTCTGCCTTTTGTTACAGGCTGCGTACTTCACCACAGTAAAACAAACAAAAACTCTCTGAGCCTCAGTTTCCTCATCTGTAAAATGGGGATTTCCTAAAAGGATTCTCGAGAGGAATACTTAAAGACCTTGCTGGGAAAGGCAGTCTGATGACTCCTTCTCTCAGGCCTGGTTTCCCATCACCCTGTCCCTCTTCTGGTCCCTTTTAAAGCTTAGTTTTCTTTTTTCCTGGTCCGAGAAGGAAACCGCGGTCCCCACGCCTCGCCTAGGGAGGCCGAGAACGACGTGAGCGAGACAGGTGGATCACCAGGGCCTGCTGTGTGCGGGCTTCACTGCCTGACATAGGGGCTGTGCGCCCACCTTGATTTCACTGTCCAGCAGCCGTGTGCGCTGGATGATCTCTTCTGTGGACATCTTGAGTACCTCCTCCCCGATTCCATCTTGCTGTGCAAAACAGATTCGTCTTTCTTAAAGTCAGGTTAGTTAACTCAGGACTGCGAGTAAGCCCACTCACAGCCTCAGTTAGCCCACTCCCCGCCCATAAAACCAGAATGGAGGAGTCGGGACGCCTGCCCACATCCCAAGCGGTACCAACCCCAGGACCGGGCTAGACCTTGAAACCCCCCCAGCCACCGCCTCCGCTTCCGCCACGTGCGTCTCTCCACTGGCCCCGGCTCCAGAGCCCCCAGCTCTCCCGGCGCGCACCTCAGCCTCATCCCACACGGTCGCCATCTTCTCCTGCCGAGTCACTGGACTCTCGAGTTTCGGCAGCAGATTCACCCCCTGCAGGAGAAGGCCGAAGATCAGACTGGGCAGTAGCCGGGGCGAAAGGCTAATATTATCTCTCCTCACGCCTGCTCTTGATTAGTGCCAGACTCCTTCTCCAAGTCCTGACTCTTGACGAAATTAGCTGGGCCAGTTGCCACGGCGAAACTGCTTCTCCAACTTAAAAGATGAAGCCGAGGCCACAGGACCCGCCCCCACGGCTCCTGAAATGTTCTCGCCCCAGTCCTGTTGATGCCGGCGCGAGAGGCGAATTCGCTATTGGCTGGCACGAGCAGTGGGGCGGGGCCTGGATAACAAATGGAAAGGAGAGGGAGAAAAGACGAGAACGCCCCGCAGGGCTCTTGGGAAATGTAGTCCTAATCTGGCGGGTAACTGGAAGGGTGCTTTTTTTTTTTTTTTTTTTTTTTTTGCGGTACACGGGCTTCTCACTGTTGTGGCCTTTCCCGTTGCGGAGCACAGACTCCGGACGCACAGGCCCAGCGGCCATGGCTCACGGGTCTAGCCGCTTCGCGGTATGTGGGATCTTCGCGGACCGCGGAACGAACCCGTGTTCTCTGCATCGGCAGGCGGACTCTCAACCACTGCGCCACCAGGGAAGCCCTGAAAGGATGCTTTTGAGGGGGGTTTTCAACCTCAAAATCTGGCCCAGTTAGGAATTAGGGGATTCCCCAAAGTGGGTGGGTCTCGTCCAATCAGTTGAAGGCCTGAATAGAACAAAAACCTGACCATCCCCTTAGATAGAGGGACCTTCTCCTGCCTGACGGCCTTGAGCTGGGACATGGGTCTTTTCCAGGCTTGGAACTTGAACTGAAATATCTTTTTTTTTTTTTTTGATGTTGGGGGTAGGAGTTTATTAATTAATTTTTGCTGTGTTGGGTCTTCGTTTTTGCGTGAGGGCTTTCTCTAGTTGTGGCAAGCAGGGGCCACTCTTCATCACGGTGCACGGGCCTGTCACTATCGCAGCCTCTCTTGTTGTGGAGCACAGGCTCCAGACGCGTGGGCTCAGTAGTTGTGGCTCATGGGCCTAGTTGCTCCGCGGCATGTGGGATCCTCCCAGACCAGGGCTCGAACCCGTGTGCCCTGCATTAGTAGGCAGATCCTCAACCACTGGGCCACCAGGGAAGCCCTGAAATATCATCT
Organism: Delphinapterus leucas; assembly: GCF_059928025.1. NCBI lineage: Eukaryota > Metazoa > Chordata > Mammalia > Artiodactyla > Monodontidae > Delphinapterus > Delphinapterus leucas. The sequence goes on along the minus strand of NC_143135.1, from coordinate 13,006,395 downwards.
TTTATAGGGTCTTGTGTCTGCTAGCTTTCAGACTAGATTTTACACCATCAGCTCTACTGGTTCTCAGCCCTTCTGATTCAGACTGGAACTAAACCATCAGCATTCCTGGGTTTCCAGTTTGCCAATTTAACCTACAGACCATGGAGATTTCCCAACTCCATAATTGTGTGAGCCAATTCCTTATAATAAATCTCTTTATATATATAATATATGACTCCTATTGGATCTGGAGAACCCTGATGAATATACCTCTTAGAGTCTGTTATTGTGAAAAATGTTAAATATATTAAAAAGTTGAAAGAATAGACAATGAGTACCTGTATGTCTTTCACCTAGATTCACTAATTGATTACATTTTGCATTTGCTTTTCCTCTGTTTGTGTATGTGTGTTTTTCTGGACCATTTCAAAGTAAGTTGAAGACATCATGACACTTCACCTCTAATATTTCAGCTTGTGTCTCCTAAGAGTAAAGACCTTCTAATATGTAACTACAACACATTATAGCATAATATATTGTCATACCTAAAGAATTTAATATTGATGCAGTAATATCTAATATATAATCCATATTAAAATTTCTCCAGTCATCTCCAAAACATCCCTTACAGCCTTTAAAAAAAAATCCTGGGCTTCCCTGGTGGCGCAGTGGTTGAGAGTCCTCCTGCTGATGCAGGGGACACGGGTTCATGCCCCGGTCTGGGAAGATCCCACATGCCGCGGAGCGGCTGGGCCCGTGAGCCACGGCCACTAAGCCTGCGCGTCCGGAGCCTGTGCTCCACAACGGGAGAGGCCACAGCAGTGAGAGGCTCGCGTACCGCAAAAAATAAAAATAAAATTAAATTAAATTAAATTTTAAAAAATCCTGTATCAAGTCAAGGATCATACACTGCATTCAGTTGTCAGGCCTCTTTAGCCTCCTTTAGTCTGGAACAGTCCCCCAACCTTTTCTGGTCTTTCATGACATCAACATTTTTGAAGCATCCAGGCCAGTTGTCTTGTGTAGTCTGTTCTCAACACAGCAACCAAAGGAATTATTTTAAAGCCTCATCAGATCATGTCACTCCTCTGCTCAAAACCCTGCAGCAGCTGCGAGACTCAGAGTAAAAGCCAAGGTCCCTACAACGGCCCCAGGTCCCTACAAAGGCCCAGGGCCCTGCAGGTTTTTGCTCTCCCACGATTTTCTCCGGGACCTCGACTCCCACTCCTTCCCTCCCTGCTCACAGTTACAGGGCTCCTTGCTGCTCCGTGACCAGGCCAGGCCAGCTCCTATCTTGGACTCTGTTCCATTCTGCTGGAATGTTCTTTCCAGGATATTTTCTTGCTTCACTCCCTTACCTTTGCTCCTTCAAGTCTTTGCTCAAATACCTCCTTCTCATCCAGACCCACAATCACAGCCTTTTAATGCTGCAGCCTGCCCTGCTGGGTCCTTCCTGTCCCCACGCTCCTCAACCCCTTACCCTGTGCTGCTCTTTTTTTTTTTTTTTTTTTTTTTTTTTTTTGCGATACGCGGGCCTCTCACTGTTGTGGCCTCTCCTGTTGCGGAGCACAGGCTCTGGACGCGCAGGCTCAGCGGCTGTGGCTCACGGGCCTAGCCGCTCTGCAGCATGTGGGACCTTCCCGGACCGGGGCACGAACCCGTGTCCCCTGCATCGGTAGGCAGACTCTCAACCACTGCACCACCAGGGAAGCCCAAAAACTCCACATTTTTTTTTTTCTCTTGGCCGCACCAAGCATGTGGGATCTTAGATCCCCAACCAGGGATCAAACCCGTTCCCCCTGCATTGGGAGAACAGAGTCTTAACCACTGGACCACCAAGGAAGTCTGCTCTTTTTTATTTTTAATTATATATTTTTAGTTTGAAAATAATCTCAAACCTAAAGAAAAGTTGCAAATACAGTGCAAATAATTTTTTTTCTTGCATCATTTGTGGGAAAATTGCTGACGGGATACCACATCACCTCAAATACTTTGGTGGGAATTTCCTACAATCCAGGACATTTTCATACTTAAGCACAATACAACCCTCAATATCAGGAAGTTAACCTTGATATATTTCTACCATTTAATCCTCAGACTGCATTCAAATTCCACCAATTGTCCCAATAATGTCCTTCATAGCATTATAGGACATACTGGTTCTGGACTTGGATCCAGTCCAGAATCAAGACCAGAATTAGGCATTGTATTTAGTTGTAGTTCTTTAGTTTCTTTCAATCTGGAATTGTTTCTCAGTCTTTCCTTGGCTTCATAACCTTGACACTTTTGAAGATTACACTTACTCTGTAGAATATTTCTAAATTTGTGTTTATCTGGTGTTTCCTCATGATTTTACATTCAGGTGATTCATCTTTGCAGGAATAGAGATACTGAGTTTCTCACTCCATTCATTCAGGTAGCAGTTGATTTCATTTTGTCCCATTACTGGAGATGTTAACCTTTCTCACTTGATTAATCTTGAATCTGCAAACCTTCTCCACTATGAGGTTAATTGTTTTCCCCTTGAAATTAATAAGTATTTTGTGGGGAAGTACTTTGGAACTATGTAACTATCCCATTCTTCTTCATCAAATTTTTAATTTATTCATTTATTTATTTACATCAGTATGGATTCTTGTTTTATCCAATAAATCATTGCTATGGACTGAATGCTTGTATCCCCACCTCCAAATTCATATGCTGAAGGTTTAACCCTCAATGTAAGGTATTTGGAGATGGGATCTTTGGGAGGTAATTAGGGTTCAATTAGGTCATGAGGGTGGGGACCTCATGATGGGATTAGTGACCTGATAAGAAGAGGAAGAGAGGAAGATCTTGCTCTCTCCCTCTCTATACATAAGCACAGAGAAAACGCCATGTGAGCACACAGTGAGAAAGTGGCTGTCTGCAAGCCAGGAAGAGGGCCTCACCAGGAACCAGCCCTGCTGGCACCTTGATCTTGTACTTCCAATCTCCAAAACTGTGAGAAAATAAGTTTCAATTGTTTTAGCCACCCAGTGTATGGTATTGTGTTATGGCAGCCTGAGCTGATTAAGATAGTCATTATTAATGGGCCAGTGGGAGCCCATTCATTCTGGCTCCTGTGACCTTTTGGGTTATCTTCATCATTCTTTCAGCTTTCTTTGCTTTCTGACATAAGATATTCCAGGTTCATCTTGTACTTTCCCTGGTCCAGGCCTAGAATCAGCCACTTCTCCAAAGAGTCTTGGTTCTATTAGTGGAACATGGTATTTAGAAGCCAATATCTGGGCCCTAGACGTGCTCATTGCTACTGGCATGTCACTCCCAGGCACGAGTGTTTGTGCACACACACACACACACACATTTGTAACTATATTTATTTCTCTATTAAGCTATATATTTAGAAATCCAATAGTTCACACTAATCTCTACAATTCCAATTCAATATGACTGGGTCCCTTTGGTTTTCTCCCTTTCATTATTTGTAACTCTCTTCTTCAATAGTGACCTGTCACCCATTACCTTTAATATGTTTACTTATTTGATCAACCCTTCTATGTAATCAAATTCTCATTGCCACTCCCTTCCAGGCACAGATCCTTCTTCAATCCATCTTTGTTCAAATGCCCCATTGCATGCCCTATTTGCTCTACTCAAGCTCTAACAGGGAATTCCCTGGTGGTCCAGTGGTTAGGATTCTGCACCTTCACTGCTGAGGGTGCGGATTCGCTCCCTCGTCAGGGAACTAGGATCCCACAAGCCACGTGGCTCGGCCAAAAAGTTTAAAAAAAAGAAAGAAAGAAAGAAAGAAAGCTCTGACACCTCACACCCAACCTTCTCCCACTTGGGTTTCTCCTTAGCCCACTTAGGCCCCAACAGCCCATGCCAGCTGCCCACCTTACCTGACTTGGTCTCTGACACGCTGCACTGGACATATTCCACCCACCACCACCACGTGGATGCTCTCCTCACTTTGCTCAGGCACCTATGCTAGGCCTTTCTCCTCCAGGGTGTCCTCATCACCCTGCTCTGACTCTGACACACCACACCAGGCTGCCCTGTGCATAGCTGCCCTCCTTGCCCTGTTCAGGCTCCAGCTCCCAGACTGCCCATCTGCATGGATGTCTTCCTCACCTTTCTTGGCCCCAATACCCAGCACCAGGCCTTGTCCACATGTGAACTCCTTTCTCCCCTTACTTGGGCTCTTACACTTCAGGATGAGGCACCCGTGTGTGTGGGGACCCTTCTCTCTCCACACAGGCTCTACCTCCCCACACTGGGGCTTCCCTTGTGTGGACACTCTCTTCACCTAGTTGGGCTCCGATATCCCACACCAGGCCACCCCTCCACATGGATGCCTGTCTTGCTCTGTCCCACCTAATGGTTTTAGGACTGACAAGAAGAGAAGGGAATGAAGATGAGGAAGAAGAATGCTGCTCTATTCTTTATTGTTCCAAAGCACTTATCACTTTTGTATTAGTCTGCTAGTTTCTGCCATTAGTTTCACAATAACAAAATACCACAGACTGGGTGGCTTAAACAACAGAAATGTATTTCCTCACAGTTCTGGTGGCTGGGAGGTCCAACATCAAGGTGCCAGGAAAGCAGGTTTCTGGTGAGGCCTCTCTTCCTGGCTTGCAGATGGTTGCAGTAAGACTGTGTCCTCAGACAGTCTTTTCTCTGTGCAGCACAGAGAGAGAGAGAGAGAGAGCTCTCTGGTGTTTCCCCCTCTTCTTATGAGGACACCAGTCTTAACGGATTAGGGCCCCATCCTCATGACCTCATTTAACCCTAATTACCTCCTTAAAGGCCCTGTCTCCTGATATAGTCATACTGGGGGTTAGGGCTTCAACACATGAATCTGAGGGACACAATTCCGTCCATAACACCTTTCTAACAGGCTTTCTACGTTGCTGGTTTACTATGTTTACTGTTCATCACATCTTCCTCTCCAGCCCTGCATGTCAGCATTTAAAGGTGCTCCTCACCTGCAGGATCTTGCCTCTGGCTCACGGTGGCAGCCCCCAAACCTGGAAGGGCAGCTGGAGGAACTCCTACATATGGGCACAGAGACACGTGTGTCTGAGGAAGCTCACGTGGGGAGCCTCCCTCCCACTCTCCTCCACCCGTCAGACCTCGGGCAGGGAAAATCAGAATTGCTGGGACCAGGTACAAACAGTTTATTTTTCTGTAAAGAGCAAAGTACAGAGAGGTGGGGGAGGGCAGCCGGGCCTGGAGGAGCAGCAGTGGGCAGGCCCCATGCCCTGGCTGAGGCCAGAGGAGGCCCTGGAAGCTGCCCCAGGAGTAAACAGGTACTGGAGGTGCAGCCGGTCAGGGCGGCCTTCAGCGTGAGGCTAGAGAAGGAGCAGGGGAGGCGAGGCAGAAGCTCATGACCTGATGGGGTCACACAAAGCCAGGCTTCATGGATGAGCGGTGGCAGTTGGGGCAGCTCCGCGTCCCGTTGTTCTGCAGGCACCTTGGGAAGCAAAGGGCCCTGTCCACTCAGTGGGCCTGTCCTCCCATCCTGGGCCTGGCCCTCTCTCCTCCCCCTTCTTCTGCAGGTGCAGGAGGTATCCACAGCGCCCCCCCCCCCACCCCAGGCTCCTGCCAGCAGCCCTGCTGGCCCCTCGCACTCTGCCTTGGGGATGCCTCCAGGGCAGAGCCTGGGCTGGGAGTCAGGAGGTTGTGATGGGGGCAGCTCTGGCCCTGGGCATCTAAATCCCATGACCTTTGAGATGCCTCTCTGGCCCTCTTTGGGGAGAATAATAGAACATCCACCTCATAGGGCTACTGGGAGGATTCAGTGAGTTAATAGGAAACGCTTGGAACGGGCATGGGATGCCGAAAGCACTGTGTAAGTCTTTGCTGTTCGTATCACTATTGTGACTAGGCCCCAGGGAGGCCCCGAATGCCTCGTGCCCACCGGCGGGGCACTCACCTGAGGTGGAAGATGTGGGAGCAGGGCAGAGCCTGCAGCCGGCTATTCTTCTCGCCTATGGACTCGCCGCACAGGCCGCAGTAGAGCTCTGTCTCCTCCACGCACTCGTGGAAGCGCACGACGTGGGCGCGCAGCTCCCGCTGCAGACCTCTGCTGCGGTAGATGCTCTCGCTCAGGCAGTGAAGCTTGAGCTGGCTCAGCTGGGGCCGGTGCGGCCAGGAGAGCGGGACGTGGGGATGAGACAAGTCAGTGCCAGTGAGCAGCTGCCCTGCTTCCCTCCTTGCCCAGCCCAAGAAGCTCTCCCCACAGGGCCGCCAGGTGGTCAGTACACAGGGCTCCTGTCCTGGCTGCATTCCTGCCTTGCTGGTGGGCCTAGGAAAAACGTCCTGCCCTTTCTGGGCCTTGGTTTCCCCTCACGCAGAAAGGAGGTAGGTGAGATGGGTGATCCTTACTCCTAGAACCCGCTGGGGATTCCATGTTTTTGAAGGATTTTATTGACCAAACCTGCTGCACTGACCTCATAATAATTAATTTTCTTTCCTGTTTTTGTTAATTAAATACACGCAGCAGCTCATCAGCACTTCTGAAGAGCCCGAGAGATCTGAGTAAACCGGAGCAGGCATCATCCAGCCAAGGCACATATATTTAGCATGTTAATTGGACTGTGCACCTGATCCCTGAGAAATGCACATCTTCTAGAAGACTTTGAGAAACACTGAGGTTATTTTCAACATTTAAAGGTTTGGATATGATTATCAAATTTGGAGGGGCCACATATACTATGAAAGGAACACGGGCTTTGGAGTTAGCACATCTCTGAGCCTCACTTTCCTCATCTGTAAAATGGGGCTTGCTGTACCCACCTTGCAGGGAGCCACTGAGGCCTGGAACCGATACCTAGAAGAGCCCCGTGATGCCCACCTCTGTATGAGTGGAGGCCACTGTTAGGAGTTTTAATGACCATCAAGAAACCTCTGAGGAATTCTGATATCCCCTGAGCTATGGAATTCTTGCCCTGCCCTCCGAAGTGCTCTCTGGGTGGAAGAGAAACAGCCAGGGTCTGGGGATGATGGGGGCGGCTCCTGGAGATCAGGAGAGGCTCAGTGCATGAGCAGGCTCAGGGGGGCCTCCCCACGCACCCAAGATCCCACCTTGGGCTCTTGACTCCAGACCCAGCAGACGGACTCAGCTCTGACCTTGTTCCCCACCTCCTCGGCCAGGTCCTGGGCTCTCTCGATGGCCTCCAGAGCCTGGAAGATGAGCACAGGCCAGGGCTGCAGGCAGAGCTGTCCGACAGAGGCCTTAGCTCACAGGGAAGGAAGGGGTAGGGAGGGGTGGGTCTGGGGAGGGCAGCACCGGTGGGCAGCTGCCCTGTGTGTGAAGGTAAGAGGAAAAGGCTGGGGTACAGTCACCAGAGCTGCCTCAGTTTACTCAGATATAGAATGGGAAGAACATTCCTATTTCACGAGGTGTCGTGAAATCATAGGAGGCAGTTAAAGTGTCCTGAGTGCAAACCCCAGGCCTAGCCCTTTACTAGCTGTTGGACTGGGCAAGTCATGGACCTTCTCTGAGCCTGGAAAATGATCTGGAATCCCCTGGCCTCATGGGACTGGGGTGAGGCTGATGTTAGACAAAGTGTCTGAAAGAGTCCAGCCCAGAACCAGACCCACACATTGTTGGTTGACCTACTGGCCTCAAGTGGGAGCACTGGGGAGAGCTGGGAGCTGCAGGAAAGGGGTCCACCTCACCTTGTCCAGCGCCTTCCTGGCCACCCAGCACTTGGCCACACCCAGCAGCACCTGTACCTGCCCCAGGCGGTTTCCAATCTCGGTCATGATGCTCATGGCAGAGTCGTACCTAGGGAAGGCTGTCTGCACAGCCAGGTCAGGGGTGGAGTCAGGCCAGGCCAGGCTCGCACCACCTCCCCCTGCATCCCGGTGACCTCACCTCCAGGTCCCCACGGCTCCGGTGGATGTCAGCAAAGCAGAGCAGGCAGAGTGCCTGCAGTGGCCGGTCCCCATGCTGCAGTGCAATCTTCATAGACTCCTGTGACAGAGGCCGGTCACTCAGACCTGCTTGTCTGCCCCCCACCACTGGGGTGCCTTCACCCATTGGGCCCCTCTGATGGGCAGTCCAGGGTCACCAACATCCTCAGAGCCCAATACACCTTTCACGGTGCTGAGGCCCATGCACTGAACCACTGAGGTCTGACAGCACTGGAAACTGAGGCTCTGAGAAGAGAAGTGACTTGACCAAGGTCACCAGGTTATTAAGTGGCAAAGTTGGGATTCGAACCCAGATCAGTGGAACTCCAGAGACTGGCTCTCTTCCTACTTGAAGTGCCCCATAAGGGCACTTTTTTTGGCAGGGGTTGGGGGGCAGAAGGAAGTGCTCTCCCCTGAAAACAGACTAGAAGGGAATGAGGTTTGGGGCAGGGGGACTGGGGAGCAAACACATCCTTCAGGGGCTCAGCTGTAGAGAGGAGGGGCCAGGGGCAAGGCTTGGGGGCCTCAGTGGGCTGAGTTGGCAGGAAGAGGCACTGGGCCCAGACCCTGCCTACACTACCACCCTCTAACTGCCCCCATTCCCTGCTGCCCCACCTCACAGCACTCCATGGCACTGCCCAGGTGGCCCAGCAGGCGATACGCCACAGCCATGTGGTACTGGCTCATGGCCCGGTACTTGAGGCTCCAGCCTTTGCCATAGTCGTTGACGAGCTCTGCAGCCTTGCAGGGGAAGAACAGGGCTTTCTCGTAGTCCTGCAGGGGACACAGGGAGGGGGTGGGCTGGGAGGGGGCACACTGAATGGCAGGAGCTGCCCCTAAGTGGAACGCTCCACCGCGTGTTCATTCATTCATGCATTCATTCTGGTGTCCAGGGAAAGAGTGATCCAGACAGAGGGAACAGCCAGTGCACAGGTGTGGGCTCCATGAACACAGGGGTTTTCATCTGGTTTGCCGATGTATGGCAAGAGCCTAGCACAGTTCCTGGCACTTAGCCTAAAGTGTTTATTGAATGAATGAATGAATGAACGAATGAATGAGAAGGAAGAAAATACAGTTGGCTTCTCCTCTCACCCAGTCCCAGTTGGGCCCCTCGGCTTCAGAGACACACAGAAGGGTGGTGGTGGGGATATCAGAGCCCACTCCAACCCCACTGGAGTTTGCCCCCTGGCACCCAGTCATCACTGAATGTTCGGTGACTGCCAGCACAGTCAGCTCAAAAAACATTGGGACAGACTCACTGAGGCAAAGAAATCATCCTCTCACCTTTCTTTCTCCTCAGAGTTCCAAATGTCTTCTCAACCTGTCCATTATTAGCACATGAGCTCACCTTATGCATGCACCATTAAGAAAACAGAAGAGGGACTTCCCTGGTGGCGCAGTGGTTAAGAATCCGCCTGCCAATGCAGGGGCCCTGGTCCAGGAAGATCCCACATGTCGCAGAGCAACTAAGCCCGTGCACCACAACTACTGAGCCTGCCCTCCAGAGCCTGCGAGCCACAACTACTGAGCCCGCATGCCACAACTACTTAGCCTGTGCGCCACAACTACTGAAGCCTGCGCGCCTAGAGCCCATGCTCCACAACAGGAGAAGCCACCGCAATGAGAAGCCCGTGCACCTCAGCGAAGAGTAGCCCCCGCTCGCTGTAACTAGAGAAAGCCCGCGCACAGCAACAAAGACCCAACGCAGCCAAAAATAAACAAATAAATAACTTAACTATTTTTAAAAAAAGAGAAGAAAATCAGAGAGGAGCTCCCTTATCCACCTTATCCGTCAAACCCACCAGATCTGTTCCCACACTGCCTCCTTTCCTGCTACTCCCTGCTCCTATCAAATTAAATATGACCCCCTCCATGTGGGCTCTGGAACCCCCTCCCCAGTCTCTTTCTACTGAATCATTCCTATCAACGTAAAATCACAGCCTGGCATTTCTTATCTCATTTGAAAAACAAAACAAAACAAAAAAATCAAATAACCTTCTTCGACCTCATGTCCCGTTTAGCTACAGCCCCACTTCTCTGTTCTTCTTTGTAGAAAACCTATTTGAATTTTTATTTAATATCTAACAAGTTAATATGACCAAAAGAGAACTCTCAGTAACCCCAATAAAAACCTGTTCCTAACATACTTAATTTGTACTATGTACTTTTTATTAATTAATTTATTATTTATTTATTTATTTTTGGCTGCACCGGGTCTTAGCTGTGGCACGTGGGATCCTCGTTGGGGCATGCAGACTCCCGGTTGCGGCACGCATGCGGGATCTAGCTCCCCGACCAGGGCCCGAACCTGGGGGCCCCCGCATTGGGAGCACGGAGTCTCACCTGGACCACCAGGGAAGTCCCTACTATGTACTTTTTAACTTGAAGCCATGTAAATGTTTTACAGACTGTAAAATATTAAATTTAATTTTAAAAACCCTAAAAATAGAAAATGGAAACAAATGACCTTAATGTATATCATTATATTAATATTACAATCAATTCTAATCATAAGTATATATTATAATACAATCAAGGTATATTATAATATTCTATCATAGTATATTACGATTGTTTTATAATATATATTAATATATTTTATATTATATATTGTATATATTAATATAGCCATACAGAAAAGTTATTATTTCAAAGGACCTTAAAATATATACTTGAACAGTTCAGTCACAGTGGGATATATTATAAAGACAAAAGAATGGCAAAGAAATCAAACCTCATTCGTCATTTTTTTTTTTTTTTGAGTAAGACAATATTGGTATTGTCTTTTGAAATTCTTTTATGTACTTTGTAGGATAAAGTAAATATTTAGAAACCAAGATTTTCAGTCTAAGAGAAAAGAGAATCAAGTCTGAAATAAATTAAGAAAAATCCTGAAACATTGGATTTGAATTGGAAATATCAGTATAAAGTCCAGTTGTCCTCACAACAGAAGAGATTTAGTAGCAACAACAACCCAGTAGCCGCGAGCATCCTGAGAGCCCACGTTTGGTCTTTAAATACCATTTCCTACTAAAAAAGGACCCGGAGGAATGGCTGGCTCCAGGTTTGGAGCAGGAAATAGAGTGGGCCCTCTGGATTCGAGGGTTCCACATCCTTGAATTCAACCAACCGACGGTTGAAACTATTGGGGGGAAAAAATCCAGAAAGTTCCGAAAAAGCAAAACTTGAATTTGCCACACACCAGTTTATATTTACATAGCATTTACATTGTATTAGGTATTATTATAAGTAATCTAGAGATGAGTTAAAGTATGGGGTGGAGGGAATGTATGTAGATTTTATGCAAATACTACACCATTTTATATAAGAGACTTGAGCACTCCCGGATTTGGGTGTCCTGGGGGATCCTGGAACCAATCCTCCGCAGATACCGAGGGACGACAGTATAGAAAACGAGTGTGGGACAGGCTATTGTGGCAGAAAACAAGAATGCTTTCTTTCAAAGACTAAATGAAGTCTCGTCAAAAGGACACAGTAGCCATACTGAAGA